>NC_136069.1:54887236-55487236 GCF_964261635.1 Lissotriton helveticus
CAGTGTGCAGCTTTATCATCCATGAATGTCCTATACATTATGGAGCCTAGTCACAAGCTGCATTTTGAACTACATTCAGAAGTATTACTGTAGTACAACTGACATACTACAAAATGCTATTCACAAACCTACATTCAAAAGGTCTTGGCATCCGCCTCGCATTTCTTTTATGTGTGGCGATATCCGCTCACCAAGGTATATGTCTTGGTAGTAAATATGGGAGGGAGGGAGGAGTGGTGGGAAAACAGCAGATATATACAACTAAATGGGAGAGGTTCAGGCTAGAGTGAGGTTGGGTTAAAGGAGGACTAGGAAGTATATAGGGAGGGGGTATAGCAAGGGATATAAGAAAGGACATACATCAACCCATAAGATCATTCCTGTTCATAACGGCAGGCAAAGAGGCCCCAGGTCAGTTGTAAATGTACTTCGGCTCAGATCTAGAGTAGGTCTAGCACCACACATGGCCGAACACTGGTACTGCAACACCCTCCATTAGAAAATAATCTAGGGAGGGACTCAATAGATCCTCATAAGATTTTTTTTTTTTAAATCTGCTTTTTTACAAATGTATGCATTTATTTTAATATTTTAAAATCTACCCATAAATAAAAAATAAATAGTATTTTATTTTCAATTATTTTAATATAATTTTTGTATTTAAATATAAGTGCAACTTTATTTTATCAAATAATTCAAGCTCATTTACCTTCATTTTAAACATAACTTTAAGTAATGTTTAGATGTACTCACAATTAAGGCTACTGACCACCTACATGTGTAAGGGGTGTTGTTGTGTGGCGTTTTAACCTCCAAGTGAATTTTCCCGATTCATGCCCTTATATAGGTACAATTCACATTGCCCTTATATAGGCATAGAAATCAATCCCTTATTTAGAGATAGGCTATGCAACCCAAATACAGGCATGTTTACTTCCACCCGTAACAAACGTCACAATGATTTCTTGGAAAAAAGGCATAAGCAGTTAGGGAACTTCCCCTTGCTTGAATATTGATTTGTCCAAGAAATCAGTTACTTTACAAAGAACAACTAGTCCCTAGGTATTCTTTCCTGATGTTCTTATGCCAGACTTTACGTCAAACTATGGCGTTCCTAAACACCTTCAAGGTATAAATATGCCTTCACTTGCTATAGCAAACTACGGTGGTTCGTAGCAGTTCACTTATCTACTTGCCCGACGCAGCTCGCTACAGCAAATGCCAAAGGAAGCCGACTCTCCAGCTGACGCACTGATCAGAGGCTGCCCTTCTCCTGCCAAGAATCCATATCCAGTGTTTCCAAGCTCCCCTTGCTGGGTGTTGAGAAATCCAGTCCCGAGACAGAGATACCAGACCTCCTTCATTCTACCTAAGGTATGTAGCTGATTAGAACCTAGAGAAACCCTCGGTAGATTCTTGGCAAAACAACAAAACCTATGCTACACAATACTTACTTCCTCCCTCGTACTAGACTTAGGTTAGGTACATTGGGGTAGGCGTATTTTAGAAGCACCAGTTGAGTATTTTAGTCAATGTATTTATGTGTGTATTTTTATATGGCTTAGAAACCATACAATGCTCTTACAGTATTATTTTATGATACTATTCTCGCTGTACGCATTATACTTTGCAGTCTGCATAACGATTGTAGCAGTTCACTTCTCTTGCATGAGAAAGAAGACCGTATTAAAACCTTTTATTGAAAACACCCGTCTCTCTATTTCTCTGCAACTATGTAGAAACGAAGCATGCACGATTGACTGAGTGAAATACTTATCTATTGTTTCCACGACTCTGAGAGATATATGTCTTACTCTTGGGAAACAAAGTTGTCATGTTAATGCGGTTGTCAGAAACTAATCCCTTCTTGTGTATTCGAGAAAGTTTATAGTGACCTCTGAGTTAGCTGGCACACACACAATTAAGTCTAGTATATTCGATAGAGACCTTGTAGACCTCAGTCCTACATCTAATCTACAGGATATATTATTCCAATGCGCAGAGCCTATTGGGGATATAGGACTACACTACACTGTGTTCCTGGAATTCTGCCTGGTTGTAAAGTGATCACGGTGTCAGCTTCTGTACACCGCCTCACTGCAGATGTGAAATGTGAAAAGACTCTTGCAGAGGAAGATGGGAGCGCCTGACAGCTCTGGGTGTAAGAGAGGGTAGGGCATAGGTGTGTCTGAATGCCAATGATCCCTGGGTGGGGATGTGCATCCTGTATTTGCAAATGGAGCAGATGTCCTAATCTAATGATGTCCACCTGCCTGTGAGGGGGGAAGGGTTGGGAAGTGGGGGCAGTATAAATTATATTAGCACCTTGTTTAAATTGTGTGGTTTGATGGTTGCCGCCTTTCTTTCAAAAAAAATGTTTTTATTGACATTTACATGACAACATTGCTTTCCCAAAACAGGCATATTACATTTGCTGCAACAATCTTGATTTGAATCAATCTGGATAAATTGTCTTTCAATATAGGCTATTGTCACTATTGCTACCTCAGCTCGAAAGAAAAGAAAAACGATATATCTTCTATGTCGATAGCACTTTGCCCCCTAAACTTGGCAACAATAACTATAAACTTATGCCCCTAATACTAATCATGTATCTCACACATCTGTGTTTTTCCCTACTGTGTGAGGGGCCTCTAATACGGGTAAGGAGCCTGTCTGTTCCTGAGTGTGTTGTGGGGAAGTCTGTCCTCTCACTGAGGGATCTTTTCATTTTATCCTTAGTTAAATCGGTGATCAGTAAGTACCAGGTTTTCACATCATCTTTGAGCTTATCATCCCTCCTAACTTTTTTCATCCTTACTGACTCTGTAGTGGCCCACTCTAACATATCTTTAACCCCTTCTATGCTGATGATGGCCCCCGTCCGTCATGCATCACAGTGGGCGTGTGCTGATGATGGCTGGTGGCCGCCATGATCCCGCCCAGTCTTAAAAACGGCCGCACAGGCGCAGAATCGCAGCCGCGCCCAAGGGGTTAATCCATTTTCTGTACTGGGGTGGATCTGGACTTAGCCAGTGGATTGCGATTCGTCTTTTTGCCTGTACGAGCCCTAATTGCATAAACCTCCTAGTGAGTTTCCTAGTTTTAGGCCCGGGTAGTAGTCCCAACACCACCCCCTTAGTAGTGGCTGGTATAATCCATCCTGTAACAGTCTGCAAAATCTCTATGATCGCTCTCCAATAAGGGGCCAGCTCGGGCAGTCCCATAGCATGTGGATAAAATGTGTGTCCAAGCTCCTGCATCTGGGACATATATCCACTCGCTCCGGGTATATTTTGTGCAGTATTCGGGAAGTAAGATACGTCTGTTGCACCAGATTATATTGGATTAATTTAAAACATGCGATAGAATTTATGTGTTTCACCCCCTCATGCACTCTCCGCCATTGTGTCTCCGTAAGGGGCTCACCTATTGCCTAATCCCATTTCGACTGCAGAAGAAGAGGAACAGAGGGGACATGTTCCTGAGCATTCCGAGGTTTAAGAAAGCGCGGATTGGAGAGTGATCCTTCATGGTTGCGGCTTGTAAGCTGTGGAATGCCTTGCCTAACTTTTAGCGGCAGATAGACTCTGAGCCATTGTTCAGGAAAGCACTGAAAACTTGGCTCTTCAGCCTAGATTGGATGGACTAGGTTAGCGTGAGTAGTTCGGGTGGCTCGCTCTTCTGTCTTGCTTAGCGCCGGGACACTTCTGCTGGAGGTAGCTGTTCGCGCTTTTACAAATGGCGATAATATTATTATTACGCTCTGTATATGTGTCTTTGCCCCCCTGGTTATTGTCTGGAGCACTGATGTGACCTGCGGCTCTTGTGGGAATGATGGCCAGAACTCTCTAGCCACCGCTGAGATCTTAGCGTACTGTAAATACTGCCCCCCGCCCAACTGAAAAATATAATTTGCTTCCTCTCTGGTTATGAACAACTCTGCAGTGTATAAGTCCCCCATCCAAAGACAGCCACCCTCTTTCCATTTAGCGCCCACAGTGGAGACCCAGGAGCATACCGCGCCTTCCTGACTATTTTCTGTATCGCGTTGTGGGGGGTGTCGTTTTCTTAGGAAAATACTGCCCATTTCTTCATATTTGGCTAGCCTGGAACAGACAAGAGCTGGTAGGTGAAAAATAATCGCAATTAAGAAATCACAATTTTTTTAGGCATTTCTTGATGCATTGCATTTTGAGATTCCTTAAGTGCGATTCCTTATTTTTCGCAATTAAGGAATCGCAAAAAGCAATATTGATGCATGTGCCTGTATTTGAATTATTTCTATGTTTGCTCTTATAGGTGTTTTGTTTCAGAAGGGATAATACCAGATTTCATTGTTTTAAAAAATATTTTTACAAACCTACGATAAAAACACAGGATAAGCCGGTAAGTGGAAACCCTACGTGGTTTCCAGGTGCATCTTAAGTTACTCACAGTGCTGGATCAACTACATTAAACTTTCTTAGATCGCTGAGGAAATGCACTCTCCAGCTTAAGATGACCCTTTGAATTTTGTGCCTCTCATTGGATGATGCACATAACAGCCAATCAGAGAAAAGCATGCGTATTTCCAAACCACAGCTGTTTTCACATGACCCAAATTTGAATATAAATTAGGTAGACTCGCAGGTAGGGTGCAAGTCAAGTCGGTTTATCCACTTGTGAAATGTAAGCAGGTCCTTGTGCCAACGAGCAAGTCCTCGTGCCAGATCCCCCGGTGACAGTTCTCCTGTCCAACTTGCCCGCAGTCCACTACCCTCTGCTGCCTGTCTACCTGCTGCCCTCAGTTTGTGCCCCCTCTGCTTGTTTCTTGCTCTGTTTTGCCTTTTCTGCTAATTGTTCTGCCCTGTGTTTTGCCCTCCTCTGCTCCCCTGCACATGACCAAATGCTATTCAAGCCATGCCATCATTACTACGTACTTCACTAATATGTCATGAATTACCTCCAGTATGCCCGGGTGGGCATTTTGTGATAGGCGCCCCTCTTAAACTAAGAACTTAAAAAAAATATGCCACTGCCTGCATTTTGTCATGGGTGCCATATACCTTGAGTGCCTTTCACGTATGCCTAGGATTACCCCTAGTATGTCAGCACCAGTACTTTGCCATGGCTGCCCCTTATGCCCCGAGTTACCTCCATTATGCCAGTCACCACGCTGTTACGTTTTCTGAAATGCTCAGAATACGGATCACGCTTTAGGATCTCTAGACCCTCTGGCAGCACAGGGGAAACATCCTTTACAACGCAACTTTTACCACGCAGTGCCTTTACGATGCAACTTTTACAACGCAAACCATTACAACGCATTGCGCTGGGGGGCGCTCTAGGATAGGGAATAGGTTTAATGTACTATCCAACACCTTCCCTACTATCCACGGGGACTGGAGTTGGAATAGTAAATTAAACTATTCACTATCCAGCGCCCCAAAGCACTATGCGTTGTAAAGGTATTCGTTGTAAAAGCATGCGTTGTGATGTCATACATCCCAGCACAGACTTAGTCAACATACCAGCATGAGCCAGAGAACCTGGTTGGCTGTTACCCATGTATTCCCTTTGCATTACATGAGATAGAAGCACATTGGGCAATGATCAGTCGTGTGAGACTCAGACATGCTCAACGGTGTTCACTCAGAACATACTTTAATGACTTTTACTAAAATAAAAACTCTATCCTACTGCAAACAATGGGTCTGATACACAAAGGTAAACTGAGACGAAAGTCTAACTTTACGACTTTCGGTATTGACAAATAGCATTTACGAGTAGTAAAGTTAGACTTTTGTCTGAGTTTTGGTCTAAGTCAAACTTAAGACCACAACTTAAGTTTAACTGAGACAAAAGTCTAACTTTACTAGTTGTAAATGCCCTTTGGTAATTCCAAAAGTCGTAAAGTTTACCTTTGTGAATAGTGCCCATTGAGTATAGTTTAATATATAGCAACAAACAGAACAGTGGCTATCGCAGCTAGAAAACAGAATATTAGAAAAACTGCATTAGCATACGTGTATTTTAGATTATCTGTGCACCTGTTCCCCAACCCCTCCACCTTTCTTTTAAGTAAACAAAAAGGAGTCTGCCGAGCTTCTTAGGTGGTGTTGCTTTTTCACAACATACCTTAGTGGAACAAGAGAGTTACTGTTTGTATGAAGACAGCGGTTGTCTCTGTCACAGCGTTCAACAGCAGCAGTGCCCAGACAAGCTGATGAGGCCAGTCTGGCAACCCAATGCACCTGCCTTTGAAAAGGTGTTTACAGCTCTGGGCTGTGAGATGTATTGTCTACACTCCGAATCTATGACGTTACAACGCATACATTTACAACGCTTGCCTTTACAACGTGGATTTTACATCGCAACATCCTTTACAATGCATTCCAATACATCGCATGACACTATATCGCATCTTTAGAAACTACCTTTACAATGCATTCCATTACTTCGCATTATACCTTTACAACGCATACCATTACAACGCATACCATTACATTGTCTTTAAGGTAAGTATTGGATAGTATAGGGGTAAAATTTACTATTCTAACTCCAGGGGGTGCAACAGTAGGGTAAGTGTTGGATAGTGCAGGGGTTAAAATTACTATTCTAACTCCAGGGGGTGCAACAGTAGGGTACGTGTTGGATAGTGTAGGGGTACTATGCATTGTAATGGTATGCATTGTAATGCCTGCGTTGTAAGTACATGCAATGTAATGTCATGCGTTGTAATGGTATGTGTTGTAATGCCTGCGTTGCGATGACATGCTTTGTAAAGGATGTTGCGATATAATGACTGTGTTGTAAGTGTAGTGCGATGTAATGACGGCGTTGTAAAGGTTGTTTCCCCTACACTCCCTACTCCCTGGAAACAAATATTCCCCTCTGCCTAACCTTTGACAATATGCAGCTCAAACACTCCTTTCGGCTCGTTGAATGTCATCAAAATCAACAATCAAAATATGAGCCTAATGCACTTTCAACTACTTATGTTTCCATGCAAGATAGTCGACTGCTTTTTTTAAATTATGTGTATCAATGATTATTGAAAAAGATGAAGCAAATATTAAATAGCATGAAACATTGATGAATGCATGAGAAAACAACTGCCAACTATCAAAACAATAAACAATACAAGCTATCAGATTGTTCTGAAAAATATATTCATCGATATATTCATGCAGGCTGAATTATCAACCAATAATAAAACACAATTTATACAATACTTAGTGTGATACATTTGCAATTAACATTAAAAACATACACTTGAAATGAAATGAAATGAAATGAAAAGGGGTTTTGTTGAGCGCGACTGCTGCCCTTGGGCGTCCAAGCGCTAGGAAAGAAGGGATAGTGCCTCAGGAAGCAATAGCGTGGAGAAGAGTTCAGTTGGTGAAGAGGAAGGTTTTAAGCTGTTTGCGGAAGGATAGCAGATTGGAATTCGATCTTAGATGTACAGGGAGTGAATTCCCCAACTTAGCAGCGTTGAACGTAAAGGACCTTCCACCTGCTCTTGACCTTTTGATCCGGGGGACTACAGCTCAAAAAGCGTGAGTAGAACGGAGTTGTTTGCTGGGGCAGTAAGGGGAGAGAAGGGAATGGTTGATCTTGGGAACGGTTCTCCAGAAGGCTTGATGGGACACGCACAAGGCTTTAAATTTTATTCTCTCCCTAACGGGGAGCCAATGTAGAGTTCTCAACCCGGATTCTATTGATGCTCTTCGAGGAATCTGAAGCAGCGTGCGTGCAGCGCAATTCTGGACCCGTTGGAGTTTATGCAAAACAATCTGTTTGGCTTCAAAAGGCAAGAGTGGAAGGATTTTTTTAAGCATCCTGATGAGCCCAAAGCAGATTGCAGATGTTTTGGTTGCTTGAGTATTGAGAGTTAGAGATTTGTCCAGCCAAACCCCTAGACTTTTTATGTTATCTGTCAGTGTAGGCGGTGTACCCAAGCAGGTGGGCCATAAGCGATCGATGGTGAGCAGCGCTGGGGGACCGAGTAGCATAAGCTCGGTTTTATCCCCGCTGAGTTTAAGAGAGGATGTCGTCATCCATCTCCTGACCTCTTCCATGCATGCCGCCAGGTTGGTCTGTGCCAGCTCACTGTTCTTCTGTGCAAGGGATACCACTAACTGAGTATCGTCCGCATATGTAATGATCTTAATGCCATATGGGCGGACGATCTTAGCCAGTGGTCCCATGTACACATTGAACAGCGTGGGGCTCAGTGACGAGCCCTGTGGTACCCCACAATCCAAAGGCTTGCTTGCGGAGGTGGAATCTCCCTCAAAGACTTGGAAGGTCCTTCCACTCAGAAAGGATCCAAGCCAGGCCAAAGCATCCCCGGACACTCCTAAATTGGAGAGTCGACACAGCAGAGTTTTGTGACATACCGTGTCGAATGCGGCACTCAGATCGAGGAGGATGACTGCCACTTGAAAACGAGAATATATGAAATGCACTGGGGAGGGGCTGATTTGTTTGTTTTTTTATCTCTGGTCCTGTATCTAGGTATGACAATATCTATATGTTCATGGCAGATGACCTGGCCATAGGCCTTGTAATGCACTCCCTGCTATGGCTGAAGTTATTGGGTGTAGGTATGATTCCTCTCTATTGAGGATTATCAGGACTTTTCCCCTGGTAGTGGGATTTTAGTGGCATTTCCTAGGTTCACCCATTTTTGGATAATTATTTTTTATGGTAGAATATCGATAGCAGGGGATTATTCTTATTGTCCTGAAGAAGGTGATTTTATCCTGTATTATCCACCGAAACGCGTCGATGCCTAGTGATTGTTAAATTTGGGGAAATTTGTTTCACATATTTGAAAAGAAATTTGTTTACACAATGTCTTACTTGTATTGATTCCTACAAATTAACACAATTTAATGACAAATGTGAATGTCTTATGTGTCATCTCTCCTTTTGTTTTTCTTTTATGTATTTGTTCTAAGATGAATTTTGACATTTTGGATTTTAGTGACTCATTGATGTGAGATTGTATTAATTATTAAATTAGGTGATTTAAAGTGGTTTCCCAATACTTGGCTCTTTCAAGGCTGGGTGTATGTATGTGTGGTGAGTTAATAAGCTAATGATTGCTGCGGTGTGATAAGTGATCTCTAAGGGAATTCATTTGAGACTGACAGTCTAAGACAGAACCCTGTCTCTTGGAGTAGCGGGCCTCTCTCTTTGCATTTACAGGTCCCCAGTCGGTCTGGAGTTTGCAGACTACATCTTATTCACTCCAAATTCCTATGATCCTCCCTGCTGGGCTTGGAGCTGGTAGGTCATTCATTGACTATTCTGGCTCCCTCTGATGCTCTTCTTGGATTCAGAGATTGTGGTGTGAAGCATGGACTATTTTAGTCTCTTTTTATATACAATGCTGGACTTGGAGGTTTTTGTATGTAACCAATTTTGGCCTACTTGAGGGACCAAGATTTTGTTCACAAGCTTGGAGTTAAATGTGCTGAGTCTTGACTCTAGGTTTCTACTTCACAGGAGCTATGGTACAAATATCCTTCATTAGTTCCTTTTACTGGTGTAAGCTATAGGCTGGCCTTGGCTTTGTTCTTGAATGTTCCTTTTCCCCTTGGGTTGAGGGAAGGTGGGAGAGACTTATCACTCTCTTTTTGCAGCTTTCTTTGAGAATTTGTTTTTTTTGTTGCCTGAAGTGGTCTTGCTGCACTATTCTGTGGGTTTCCTGTTTTAGTGTCCTGAAGTCTTGTAAGCTGGGATCTTCTATTTGGTGAGGTTTCTGAGTTGACTTGTTTCTGGTCTCCTCTTTATGTTATTGGGTATCTGGTCTCTCTTCTTCATTTCCAGGGTTAATAGGTAGGAAATAATCGACTAGGGCTTATGTTCACTGGTATCTTCTGGACGGATGTGTTTTTGCAGGTCACTTGGATGCACTGGTTAGTTGGTTGATGGACCTCCTCCTTAGTTTCCATTTTGGATTTCGGCGGATGATCTGATGCTTGTCTGAGAGATCATTCCCTTGGTGGGGCTTTAGTTTCTTCACAAATGTTCTCTGGTCATTGTTTGATATCCGCTTCCTATTTTCTGTTCAAAAGCGGGCCCTCCGTTCAGTTTCCTGGCCAGGTCTGGCTATTCTTGACTTGGTTGGTTTCCCATTCCAGATTTGGGACTAGTTTGTCCCAGACAGAGTTGCGCTTCTGTCCAAGAGTACCTGTCTGGTTCTTTGTGATCTGTGGGTTCTCATAGTTTGGTTCTGAAGTATGCCGTGATCTCTTCATCAGGCGTTTCAGGTTTCTGCAACTCTTGAGCTCCGCCAGGCATCGTCTTCAATGCTGCAGTGTGCCTTCTTAGTGGACATCTTGCTCTGCTGTGATGTTGTTAGTTTTTAACAATATCCTGGTTGTAAGATTTCAGCCTTGGGAAGAGGAAGGATTGAGGAGATAGTGCATCAATTACTTACCGCTAATCTCCATTACTCTCAGTACCCTTCCTCGTCCTGGTACTTGCACACCCACCACCCTTCCCTATAACAACAAACTCAATCCCTAGAGTTTGGGGATTACACAAAGATCTCAAGGTTCCCCCATTAATGTCCCTCATGAGAGGAGGAGCCTGAGGGGATGGATGTAAAGGGAGTGGAAGGAAGACGCCTCATGTTAATGCTGTGGGTGAAACTGTGCATCAAGATGTGAATGCGGCATTAGACATAGCATGGATGTTGGTGTAACATAGCAATGGTGTGAACGTAACATAATAGAGAATGTTGGTGTGTATATAAAATAAGCTGGATTGAGACAGTTTACATGTTTAGGTCGAGCCTGTCCCATTCCGCAGGAATGGATAGGATCGAATTCAAGTGCTTGATCGTCTAGTGAAACCACTGGCGTTTCTTCACAGTGCATGTGAGGTCACGTGGCCACAAAGCGGGTCACGTGACCACACAAGCACGAGCATCTCCCTAATCCGCCTGCCCCCACCAGGCTCGCATTCCCGCCCCCTCACCAGGCCGCACATCTGCCTGCCACACTTCTCCTCCCCTCGCACGCATTCCGCTGCCCCTCCTTTCTCCCCCCCCCGCCAGAAGCCTCGCAAAATCACCCCTCCTTTCTCCCCCTGCCCTGCTGCTCCCTTGATCCATTGTGGCTCTCTTTTTATTATTATTATACCTCCTTGAAGCCCTTTCACTCTTCTGTCCCCTTGCCACCTCAACGAAGGATCACACACACCTCAGGCTGTTCGATATGACCCCGCCTTCAGCTGCTGTGCTCGCGGCTCAGACCCACTCACTACACTCCAGCCGTCAAGTTTCCGCTGCAGTCCACGCCACCTCCAGACCCCCCCCCAGGCACTCCCGGATCAATTTTCCGCCGCCACCTCTGAGGCCTGATCTGCCGCTTCAGGAGGCCGCCACTACAGCCCTTACAGCGTCACTTGCAGAGAGGGGCATCAATCTCTGCACAGCCGTCTTGATAATCGCCAGCATCGACCAGTAAGAGGGGGTAGTCCCACACCAGCACAACCATCGTTTTGGTGCAGATAAGTGGCATAAATATTCTCGGTGGCTGCGAGCATCTCCCTAATCCGCCTGCCCCCACCAGGCTCGCATTCCCGCCCCCTCACCAGGCCGCACATCTGCCTGCCACATTTCTCCTCCCCTCGCACGCATTCCGCTGCCCCTCCTTTCTCCCCCCCCCGCCAGAAGCCTCGCAAAATCACCCCTCCTTTCTCCCCCTGCCCTGCTGCTCCCTTGATCCATTGTGGCTCTCTTTTTAGGTCGAGCCTGTCCCATTCCGCAGGAATGGATAGGATCGAATTCATGTCGGCAAAATCCTCTTCAAACTAAGGGGTTTCAGCCCGGCGTTTTCTTGCAGTTCACGTGAACATGCACGAGCATTCACGGCCAGGGCTTTTCCTCCCCTAGCAGCACTCCTCCCACACCAGCAACTCCCCCCTCCCACACCAGCACCTCCCCTCTCTCTCCCCGCAAACACAGCCTTTCCTTTCATTTCTCCTCCCCCTCCCCAGCCCGTAGCAGCACTCCTCCTTTTGTTTGCCTTTTCCCACCTATCTATGCCTGTCCCTGTCTTACTGTCCCCTTGCTAGAGAGTCTTTACTTCTTTTCAGGATCTGCGTGTCCGACTCTTCCAGGTGCAAATATCACAATCCTATTTGATGCTCCTTATAAACATTCCATGATGTGCCGTCTTGCATAGCATGCAAATACCACATCAGTGCATTTAAAAATACATTTGTAGAATAATAAATATGATGAAAACATTGTAGTCACGGGATAACCATATACTGAGGAGCTGAAAACAGTGCTGTATCAGCTACTTACAATAAAATTTAACTGAAAGACATATCAAAAGAAGAGCGTCATCATATTAATGTTTCTAGTCAACATAGTCAACTAAGCTCTCAAAAGCAAAGCGTTTTCAAGAAGTGCACGTCCTCGTGCACGAGCTTGCCCGAGCCTTCCAGCAGCATTTCTCCTCCCCTTACCATTTGCTCCTGCCTCCGAGAGCTTCAAAGGGATCTATCTGCTTCCCCGCCCACTGCTTCACACTTCACGGCCGCCAGGCCATGAGTCGCATTTCTCCTTCCTTCGTGCCCAGCCCCCCTCCCAGCGCTGCCTTGTTCTAAAGTTCATCTGTGGCTCCTCTTAATCTCGTCCATCTTCCCTTTCTTTCCCTTGCCTTCGATCCCTTCATGCCCTCTCTCTTCTACCCGCCGCTTTGCCTCCCCTCCCTTCTTCTCTCCTCTCTCCTCCTTTCTCGTTTATTTATATTCCGTAAATCACTTTATCTTCCTGTGCCATCCTCCTGCCACCCGCATGTCGCTGCTTGTTTAATAATGCTACTGAACGGTTTTGGTTTTATAAGATCTCCAAAGTAAAGTAAACTGTAAAATTCCTTTGATGGCAAGTTTCAAAGTTCGAGGCAATTAAACACTCTCCAACCTGAAGAATTATATGCTGGAAACATGTCAAAAAGGATACGGTGCCAAGATTTGGTCTAACAACAGCCTGTCTGGATACCTTTACATTTAGAACTTCACAGCTCCAGACACCCAGAGACGCCCAGGCCCACTTGCCATGTAAACGCTGCTCGAGACTTCCCTCATGTATCAGGGCTCCAGTGTGCATTTCAGTGTAGTGTTCAGTCCCAGATATATCACTTATATCATCTGCAGATAAGGCATTGCTCTGCGTCCACAAGCATTACAGATAGTTGCCCTTCACTCAGAGGGCAGCCGCCAAAACAAAGTACACAGGGTCACTTTAGCAGAGCTGTGCAGAAATGTGGGTGGCTAAAAGGCGTGGAATTCGGCAAATTTGACACAGAGCAAAAATGCACAGCAAAACATATTTTTAAATTGCTGTTTGCAAACCTTGGCTCCTTTAATGAGCATTCACATTTACTAAACGTTTATTGCCATTTTAAATCATCCAGTTTTAGCACAGCACACAAACAACTTAACGGAGGGTCACCCAGGGGGCAAGATTTATTTATTTTAAATGAGTAAGTAAAAAATTACATTGTGGTTCCAAACTCCAGCTTTGCAGTTGGGCTTTTCCACTGTGTGCGTTCACACTTTTGGTTAGGTATTGTATTCGCTAACATAAAAGTAAACAAGCATTGGCATAGCCAATAGGTCTCGCTTTTTGGACCCTATAAGTATTTAGTTATGCAGCAGAATATCCTTGGTGCAACAACACCAACTGTTGCATGGCTAAACACTTTTAAGGTCCCAAATGCTAGACCTATTGGCTATGCCAATGCTTGTTTTGATTTTGACAGGTTCTCCGTGACCTCTTCACCTCGGACCTATGAACTCTTTTATATAGAAGTCATATGAATTAAAGAGACACAATACTTTGGAAATATAGTAGGACTACCAAAGTGATTTAGACTAAGATGAATGAATTCTCTGTAATATATGTTTTGTTTCCCTATCACTGTATATAAATCAATTTGCAAACTGTTTGTCGAAAAAAACATTGTCAAGATTGTATAATATTTTTGTTGTTGTGGAAAAGAAAACAAAAGCAACAAGCATTTACAATGCAATAGGTCTCGCAATTGCAAGATTTTGAGCTATTGACATTGTAAATGGCAATGCCATTTATAAAATTAAAAAGCATTGTCATTTCCAATATCAATAGGTCAAACTTCCCCAAAAGCGAGACCTATAGTATTGCGGAGCGCAGTGTCCATTAGGCGGGCGCCGTGCTCACCATTAAGTAAAAAAAAAAAAGAGAGAGCACGGTGTCCCTGAAGCAGGCATAAAATAAGTTAATAGGGTAATTATCAAACTCCAGGTCTGTTTACTAATGTTTTCCTCTTCAGACATTTATACGCTCAGTTGCACATTAGATTGTCGAGAAAATATGTCTTTTTTTAAAGTAAAAAAAATTTACAATTGACATTGTTTTCGCATTTGTGTTTGACTACATTAAATTGATGTTTGTGTAAAATGCATATACAGTCAGGAGCTGCTTTGTATAACATAATCACAAACCTCATGCACTATGACATATTTTTCAAAATATAAATTACATTATTGACACGTGGCATCATAATAAATTCCATTATTCATCTTGTTTTTATTTATTTGAACATCACCGATATACATGTCAGTTATCACAGGTTAAACAAATGATTAAATGTTTATGAATACGCGGATAGAGCTTTAAATGTAGACTAGGTGATGGTCTCTAAACAGTCACTGCTTTGCACTCATAGACAAGTGGATGTACATTTTCGTTTTGGTTTAAGTAATAATGCGTATATTGTATAAAAATCTTCATATTCTTAAAAATCACAAAGGAAGCAGCTCCGCTTTGAAAGTAAACTTGAAGCCGTGTCACTGTACTCCAGGCTACTAGCTCTGCACACACAAACACATTGCTTTCTAAATTTGGAATACGTTTACAAATAAAGTTACTTTATTTTATGTAAATGCAAGATTCACGCAATGTGTTTTTCAACAACTACACCACATAAATGAAGATAACTTTCATCCTTAGTTCTTCCGCATAGCAGTGATAATACAAAAGGCAATAGCACAGCCTGCTGTATTGTAAATCTTCCTTATATGATCCAAAACATGTAAGACATACGACCCAGATGGGACTCGAAATCACAATCCCAAACTCCGGAGACTGATGCCTAATCCATTTGGCCACTGGATCAATGCGTAGTTGATAGGCACGCTAACGCTTTGTATCTAGTACACATGCAGCATTATTCTTATCATGCAACGTGAAGCCTACTCGTCTATAATGTTTGCTAAAGACTCGTCTCAAAATGTTGTTGTATGCCTCGGTTTCTTGGCAAGAGCACTTGAATACAAACAGTTACACTGAAATCGATCTAATACTAACCCAGTCAGAGCAGCTGGTTGCTTACCGGATCGCAGCGCCACTAACCTTGTGGTCATCACTCAACAAGAACAGATCAGGTTTCCGGCGAGGGTACTCCCAACGCTTAATTAATGGTGATTATTTTAATACTAATTAAGTGAAACAGCAGGAAATGAAAATAGATAAGCAAAATAACATGGGCACACAACACAAAGGGTATGGATGTGGAGAGGGGTGAACAATGAAGCGTGCAAATAAGTGCAACGCAGCTTTTTTATTCATCAACATGGTGCACGGGGAGAAGAGCGTAACGCGCTGAGGAAAGAAAACTCAGGCAACAAGAAGACTTTGTTAACAAGGATGCTCTTTGGGATGTTGTCTTTCCAACTTATTTGCTGGTTGCAAATACTAAAAGCTAAAAATAACGAGGAGGGAAGCCGGATGGGGGTGGGAGAGCCTGGGGCGTGAATGCGAGCGAGGAGGGAAGCCGGATGGGGGTGGGAGAGCCTGGGGCGTGAATGCGAGCGAGGAGGGAAGCCGGATGGGGGTGGGAGAGCCTGGGGCGTGAATGCGAGCGAGGAGGGAAGCCGGATGGGGGTGGGAGAGCCTGGGGCGTGAATGCGAGCGAGGAGGGAAGCCGGATGGGGGTGGGAGAGACTGGGGCGTGAATGCGAGCGAGGAGGGAAGCCGATGGGGGTGGGAGAGCCTGGGGCGTGAATGCGAGCGAGGGGAGGCAGGCAGATTCGGGAGATGCGCATGCTTGTGTGGTCACGTGACCCGCTTTTGTGGCCACGTGACCTCACATGCACTGTGAAGAAACCGCAGTGGTTTCACTAGACGATCGAGCACTTGAATTCTCGATCCCTCAATGCGCTTGCGCGCATTGTAGGTCAGGAGACCTAAAAACTAGAAAAAAATCGTTACTGATAAAATCACACTGTGAGTTTTGGTGTTCGCATGTATGATGGCTCTAATGTGTGTTACTGATAATCAAAATGTATTAAACGTACCTAACTAACCAAATTTACCTGCAGATAAAAGACAATCTGAAGTTGAAAATAGATTGTAGCATTCATGGTCCAAGAGGTATCTGTTTTTTGTCTTGTTTAATTGTTTCCAGCCTCTTGGTCCTTAACTGAATCAATCCCCTTTCTCTTGATTGCACTTGTAGAAATTTAGCATGT
Source organism: Lissotriton helveticus (assembly GCF_964261635.1). Lineage (NCBI taxonomy): Eukaryota > Metazoa > Chordata > Amphibia > Caudata > Salamandridae > Lissotriton > Lissotriton helveticus. The sequence continues at coordinate 54,903,761 of NC_136069.1, forward strand.
CTTGTCCTAATGATTTGGTGCCTGCAGTGTCTGTCCCGGGTCACATAGCTCTGAATAGTTGGCAGTTGGCCTTTGTATATTTCTCTCAGACAGTGAGACAGCGAGGGACGAGGTGTTGGCAGGGTGGGTCATTCTGTCAAGATGGGTGAGGCTGAGCTGCTTTCTGTCCCACTTTCATTATCAAGGGCTGCCTCCAGCGCACTCACGATTGAGAACTTGACACCAGCTTTTTTGCCACAAAAGACCACCTAGAGAGGGGAAGAAAGGAAATTTCCAGAACTGGGGTAGTCTAGATGCTTCTTCCATTTCAAAGCTTGCACCGGGTATACATATTGGACCCCCAAACTAACTGCTTAGTATGCTTTTGGACCTGTGTAAGACTTCAAAAGAACGGGCTTGTACTCCGGGGCACTGCCCTACTGCATGAGACTGGCATTGTATCCCAGAGATTTGCCATGCTGCATGCTGCCTTGTTCTTCACAGGAATGCATTGTTACTACCAGAGACCTGCCCAGCTGCTTGTGGCCTGCCTTGTTTCTCAGAAGACTGGTGAACTTCTTGCAGCCTGCCTTGTTTCTCAGAGGACTGCCGTGCTGCTTGAGGCCTGCCTTGTTTCTCGGGGGACTGCCGTACTGCTTGAGGACGGCCTTGTTTCTCAGAGGACTGCCGTGCTTCTTGAGTCCTGCCTTGTTTCTCAGAGGACTGCTGTGCTGCTTGAGGCTTGCCTTGTTTCTCAGCGGACTGCTGTGCTGCTTGAGGCCTGCCTTGTTTCTCAGAGGACTGCCGTGCTTCTTGAGTCCTGCCTTATTTCTCAGAGGACTGCTGTGCTGCTTGAGTCCTGCCTTGTTTCTCAGAGGACTGCCGTGCTGCGTGAGTCCTGCCTTGTTTCTCAGAGGACTGCAGTGCTGCTTGAGTCCTGCCTTGTTTCTCAGAGGACTGCCGTACTTCTTGAGTCCTGCCTTGTTTCTCAGAGGACTGCTGTGCTGCTTGAGTCTTGCCTTGTTTCTCAGAGGACTGCCGTACTTCTTGAGTCCAGCCTTGTTTCTCAGAGGACTGCCGTGCTGCTTGAGGCCTGCCTTGTTTCTCAGAGGACTGCCATACTGCTTGAGGCCTGCCTTGTTTCTCAGAGGACTGCCGTGCTTCTTGAGTCCTGCCTTGTTTCTCAGAGGACTGCCGTACTGCTTGAGGCCTGCCTTGTTTCTCAGAGGACTGCCGTGCTTCTTGAGTCCTGCCTTGTTTCTCAGAGGACTGCTGTGCTGCTTGAGTCCTGCCTTGTTTCTCAGAGGACTGCCGTGCTTCTTGAGTCCTGCCTTGTTTCTCAGAGGACTGCTGTGCTGCTTGAGTCCTGCCTTGTTTCTCAGAGGACTGCCGTGCTGCTTGAGTCCTGCCTTGTTTCTCAGAGGACTGCAGTGCTGCTTGAGTCCTGCCTTGTTTCTCAGAGGACTGCCGTGCTTCTTGAGTTCTGCCTTGTTTCTCAGAGGACTGCCGTGCTTCTTGAGTCCTGCCTTGTTTCTCAGAGGACTGCCGTGCTGCTTGAGTCATGTCTTGTTTCTCAGAGGACTGCCGAACTTCTTGAGTCCTGCCTTGTTTCTCAGAAGACTGCCGTGCTGCTTGAGGCCTGCCTTGTTTCTCAGAGGACTGCTGTGCTGCTTGAGTCCTGCCTTGTTTCTCAGAGGACTGCCGTGCTGCTTGAAGCTTGCCTTGTTTCTCAGCAGACTGCTGTGCTGCTTGAGGCCTGCCTTGCTGCTCGAAGGAAAGAAGACCCACTCCTTAAACCCAGCAGTACTAGAGTGAACCAAGGGCTAGTTGGCTGGCGTCCTGGTCTGAGCTACAAACACACAACAAGCTCCAGACCGGTGGCTTCAAAGGCACCAACCCACAGTGACGCATCCCTCATCCTGCTTCACGACTCCAGTGACATCGATGTAGCGTGACTCATGCCAACACAGACCTCGCATTTCGACTCCAAGGACACAAAGTAATATCGTCAGTAGACCAAACTTCGTCCTGTACCTGGTCCGTGCTCCATCACGGTCGGCCTGAACTTCTGACTCAAACCAAGTCCAGCGCAACCAGATAACTGCAATTGGCAGCTTATGCTTCTAGGCGCTATACTTACATAAACATTCTGTGTCTCCAATTCTATTAATTGAGATTTGATTGTGTAAACATTTTATTTATTTTTCTAAATTGGCATGGGATTTTTCTTGTGTAATATTTTCACTTACTTACTGTTTTGTGCCAAGCTGCCTCATGGTTAAGGAGAGGTTAATTTAGAGATTTTTGTGGTTCACCCTGAGAAGGATTATGGTTGTTGCTTGAGAAAGGTTAACTCTACCTCAACCAAAAGACACAGTTTTTACACTTTTCAACATTAAAACTGTATTTCAATTGAAGGGCCATTTGATGTAGTAGTTTAGGATGTGTTGAATAATTTCAAATTTAAAGACATTTCAAATTTGGTTTCACCTGAAGACTCCCTTCCCTTTTAAATGCTAGTCGATAGTCCTTTCTGCCTATCTCCTTCCAGCCATAAAAGGAGATGGGTAAAGAAGGCAACATCTGGCCCCAGGCCCAATGCACCCTATTTACTTAATGGCGGCCACCAGGGCAGCCATGAAGGGGCAGCGAATCCTGAAAGACAGGGCAGCTGCTTAAAAGCTGCTCCATGTTTCACAGTGTAGTCTGCAGCCGCCTGCACTTTAACCCCTTCTCTGCGGCAGGGTGGGGGGGGGCCGCACTGCGCTCCCATGCTCGTGACGGAACCGCTCCGTCACGAGCCTCGGGTGCGCTGTGCTGATGACTGAGCAGTTCCGTCACGGCCCCGCCCGCTCAACAGAACGTCCAGCGCAGGCGCGGAATCCGCGCCGCGCAGGCGCGCCGAGCGGGCCGTGACGGAACCGCTCCGTCATCAGCACAGCACATCCGTGGCTGGTGACGGAGCGGTTCCGTCACCAGCATGGGAGGGGTTAAAGAGGGGCAGAGGTTCCAGTGCGTGCAGTGAGTGACTGCACCCGCATGCAGGGGGGCTATTGGGGGGATCCATGACATACACTTAGCCCTCATTGCTAACAAGGCACCACCTTTTTTGTTGCACTGTCAGTCTGCCACCTAAAAGCCTGTTTGCCCCTAAGCCGAACATTACTCAATAGGGCATGGGTGCAGAGTCAAATTATTATTATTATTATTATTATTATTATGGACATTTATAGAGCGCCTGGTTACGCGCCCCGGCGTGTCCCCGCGCTATGATAAGTGGAATAAACAGTCCGAACCGCCCTCACGGTCGCCTACCTCCCGTATAAGTGAGTTTTAAGTTTTTTCCTAAAAATAGACTCTGAAGGCTCCAAACGTAGCTCCATAGGCAGGGCATTCCATTGCTTGGCGGCTAGATATCTAAAAGACCTGCCTCCCATTCGGGCCTTCTTTATTTTTGGAACTTTCAATAGCCCTGTACAGGAGGAGCGTAGAACGCGCGAGGGCTCGTAGCGAGTCACCAACTTCTGTAGTGGAGCAGGAGCCTTACCGCTCAGGATGCGGTGACACGTGGAAAGAGCCTTAAACTCCACCCTTCTCCTGACAGGGAGCCAATGTAGTGCCTGGAGCGCTGTTTTGGAGGGGGATCTCTTGGGGAGCCTCAGGACTAGTCGAGCGGCTGGAATTGATTAATTCCCTCAATTGCATGGGGTGCCCCATGAAAATGAGGGCATGTCCTCTCAAGATAGTGCTGGTGCTACATGTGAGTTCTGCAAATGAGACATCCTGAGAAGTCACAAACAGCACATGGGAGAGCACCAAGGGAAAGAGAAACAGCCAATCACTGCCCAGGAAACATATGGACTTAATATGAACAGGCCCACAACCAACCTTGTCTGGAAACACATTAAGACTGTAGAGCTTAGAGGCTGCTCAGGAGACCAAGCTGGAAGAACACACACCTGACACATGCACTAAACCATAAATGAACTCCAGTGGAACTAAACGGTAACGGCTTTGCACCTAATCCACCAGAAAAACTGAAAAGACAAGGAATTCTTCCTCGCTTTCCCCTCTTGCCCTATCAGGGCTAGCATTACTTTTGGCTGACATCCGGTCCTGAAAATGTTGCAGCGCAGCGGTGCTTCCTCCATGGGAGTGGAGGAGCGTCGCCCCATGCACTGCTGCACATAGAAAGTGTGAAAAATAAAACAGTAACAAAACGTTTTTATTACCATTTTATTTTCAATAAACAGAGTGTGAGGGCAGGGCAGGCCACTGCATCAATGAGTGGCCACTTCGATTTGAAGTGCGCATGTTGGTTTTGCCAGCTGCCTTGCTACGGCCAAACCGGCATGCGCAATTCAAACCCGGCATACCCCGCTATTTTGGACAGCTGGGTTGGAGAGCAGGCACAGGCCTCGAGTGCCATTTGGACGGTGGAGCCAGCCTACTCCAGCCTATCAAAAAGCTTCACTCATGCTGCTTACAGCATGAGAACAGCGTCTTGATTTGATGAGAGAGTTAGCTGTGGGCTTCTCCCTCGGTGGACGTGCTGCAGAATGAGGACGTGCCAGAGAAAACCAAGTGACAGTGTAAGGTAAGCAATTTCATTATTTATTTGTAGAAAGTTTTTTGTGGCCCTCCTTTGTGATTTGCCACCAACCGCCACTGTTGAACTTCACCATTTTGGATTGGCCTCTCCTCATTGTCCTCATTGTCTTCAAAGGGATAGACTGGTACCTTGGAATGCCAGAGAGCTTTTGTGGCACTACTACGTACTTCGAAGGAGAAACCCTTGTCACAATGGTATCCCAGTGTCTGCATTTGTCTATTGAGAATTCTCCTGTCCACACAAAGAAACTTTCAGGTCAGTAAATGTATTAAATACATACAAGATTGGGTGCAAAGTTTCATAAGCATACACCCCTGAGATGGAGTGAGGTGTCAAAAGATACTCAGCCCTTCTTATAATGTCCTCCTGGTGGGTCACTCTCACTCACCCCAGAGATTGCATCACCCACTCAGCCTGCTGTGGGGGGCTCCATACCCAAGTGCCACAGCTGTCTATCCACCACCATACTCCAGGGGCCTCTCTCCAACCCATACTAAGCAAAGGCCTGTGACTAACCTGTTTCTAATCTTCTAAAGTCTCAGGGAAGCCTCAAGGTCCACTGGGGGTTTTGTAGGGTATACACATTTGAGCAGCTTCACTCCCGCCAACTTCTTTATAATTTCTTTAAAACTTCCCCTTCTTCTGAGTTTTAAAATGTTTTTTTAAAGCAGGTAAAAAAGGTGGATAAAATACTGGCAACAGCCTCTTTTGGCTATAAATGCTTGTTTTCAACAATGAGTTTTTTGCTTGAATTCTGACCCACCAATGAAGTTGTGTGAAAGTTATGTCAGTTTATAGAGCACAATTGTGACTTCAAAAGGGGCGCAGGAGCTGTAAAATCAGATGCCAGGAGCTGCAAAATCAGATGCCAGGCACTGTAAAAGCAGATGCTTGAAATGTAAAGTAGACCTAAAGGGGATGCTGGAAAATCTGGGTTTAAGCAGTTTTTTAAAAGTGAAAAATCTGTTTTTTTGCTGAATGGTCAGAAGTTTTTTCCAGTTTTTAGCCTCCCTAAATGACAAGGACCATGTCAGGCCGGTCACAGAGGATACAAGGAGTGCGGCTGATGAGGATTTTACAGAGAGAAGAGCACAGGAAAGTTGGTAAAAATAACCTTTCTTCACGATATAAGAGAGACCAGACCAGCATATGGCTTTTTGAGCAAAACAAAGAATCCTGAAGATGCCTCAGTGGGAGGTAATAGAGATGACTCAGGTGTTCAGGGGTGGTGGGATGTGCGGACAAGCGTTGATTTTAGCTCACCGTCAGCCGTTGCATTAGATGCTGGAGGATGCCTGCGTACAGGGCGGTCCAATGGTCTAGACCTGATGTGATGAAGGTCCGAAAAGCAATCATGTTGGAATCTAAGGGAAGGCAAGGAAAAACTTTATCCACTACGTATGTATGTATGTATGTATATGCTAATTCTATAGCATAAATCTAGCCCAACTGTAATAGAGCACTGTACAGGGTCAAAGACAAGCATTAAGTCAATGAGTGATAGAAGAGGTTGCTGGGTTGTGGACGGATAATGCATTGCAGTGTTGTGTCCTTAAAGAGGTGAGTTTCCAACTCTTTCCTAAATTGGAGCAGCGTTGGAACCATGATGATGGATACAGGGATGATGTTGTTCCAGATCATATGGAAAAAAGTCCTGTTTTTCTCTCTCTGACACTTGTTAGTCTGCCGTCCGATGGTGTCCTGGCTGTGGGTGTGCTGTGAACCACCAGAGGTGGTGGGCTTGTCTGCAAGATAAGCAGGAATGCTGGTCGTGATGGCTTTGTAGAAGATGCAGATGGTTTTGAAAATGGTGCGGTCCAGCAAGGGGAGCCAATCGAGTTCCATCAGGATGGGGGTGATGTGATCATATTTGTTCAAGCCCTGGATGAGACGTGCTGTGGTGTGCAAGAGGCATTTAAGAGGTCCCAGTGAAGAGTTGGAAGAACATGGAGCAGTGCGTTACCGCTATCCAAATGGGAGAGTACCAGGGCTTGAACAGCAGTTCTGAAGCCGCTTTCTGGAAGAACCTGTTTCGCTCTCTTTAGTAGAGTGAGTTAGTACCAGGTCATTTTTCTTTCTAAAGAATATGCTCCTTGGGTGAGAGGCTGGTGTTCAGGGTGAATGCCATTTGCTAAAAGTTGGGGTTCGAAGCTTTCAAGGTTCATATCATTCAGCCAGGTTTGTACAGTTTCTTGTTTCTTGATCTTGGCAAATATTATGAATTTTGTCTTGATTGGGTTTTGCTTCGGGAAGGCACTAGACAGACAGATCGGCATGATATATGGGCAGTGTACGATGCACTGATTTTCTGAAGCAGAGGCGACCTTCAAGTAGAGTTGTGGATCATCAGCATACCAGTGAAACTTGGTGTTGTTATATGTGCGCTATAAGCAGAGCACCGAGAGACTCAATGTAAATGTTGAAGATGAAGGGAGACAGTGCAGAAGCCGGGGGGACTCCACACGTGAGAGAGACCATTTGTGATCTAGAGGTGCCCATGAGAACAAGCTGGTGTCGCTTGGAAAGATAGAAGGAGAGCCAGTGAAAGACAATTCTGGTGAATCTCTTTTGAGATTCTGAGGTGTGTCTGAAGGTGGGATGGCTCGCTGTGTTGACGGCAGCGCGTAGATCCTGCAATATGTAGAGGCAGTGTTGAGAAACAAACAGCATAAACCTGTTGGATTTGAAAGGAGCGGTACTGTCACCCAGGATGTCCGGCCACCAGAGAGAACACCAGAAATTAACAAAGTTCTTCAAATAAGACTAACTCAGTTTTATTCCCATTTAGTTTAACACCTTTGGCGCTCAGAGCTCGTCATGAGGCGCAGTGGCGCTGTGTTCATGACGAGCTGAGATCGTCCTGACTGCTGCGGAACGCCCACGCAGGGATAATTCCCCTGCTGTGCTGTGCTGGGCATTCCAATAAACGGGCGTGGTCAGCACAGCGCCACCGTGCAGCGTGACGAGCTGAGCTTGTCACAAGCACCGCGGCTCCGCGCGCCGCCCTCCTCCCCCCAGAGTCGCTGGGGAATTAGCCCTGCAGCGAAGGGGTAAAAGCAGTTTGAGAACATCCAGCTGGTGATGTTGGCTGGCCACACAAGATCAAAACTTGGTTTGGCCGTCAGAAAAACCTGTTGGAAATGAGATGATGATTTTGGCGTTGTCTGCGAAAGCAAAAACATAAAAGTTGTGAGTTTTAGCAATCTCAGACAGAGGAGACATATAGGCGTTGAATAAGGTGTGGCTAAGAGGTGAGGTGTGGGACCTCACAGGTGAGCATGGAAGTGCTATTTGTCAGAAAGGAGTTAAGGGCTTGGCTACAGGTGCCCGTACTGTGAAGGTGTCAGCGGAGAATGGTGTGAGACACTGTGTCGAAGGCCGCAGAGATGAAGGAGAATCATCACAGCTGATCCCTGTTGAACTAGAATCATCACAGCTGACCCCTGGTGAACTAGAATCATCACAGCTGACCCCTGGTGAACTAGAATCATCACAGCTGATCCCTGTTGAACTACAATCATCACAGCTGATCCCTGGTGAACTAGAATCATCACAGCTGACTCCTGGTGAACTAGAATCACCAAAGCTGATCCCTGTTGAACTAGAATCATCACAGCTGACCCCTGGTGAACTAGAATCACCACAGCTGATCCCTGTTGAACTAGAATCATCACAGCTGACCCCTGGTGAACTAGAATCACCACAGCTGATCCCTGTTGAACTAGAATCATCACAGCTGACCCCTGGTGAACTAGAATCATCACAGCTGACTCCTGGTGAACTAGAATCATCACAGCTGATCCCTGGTGAACTAGAATCATCACAGCTGATCCCTGTTGAACTAGAATCATCACAGCTGACTCCCGGTGAACTAGAATCATCACAGCTGACTCCTGGTGAACTAGAATCATCACAGCTGACTCCTGGTGAACTAGAATCATCACAGCTGATCCCTGGTGAACTAGAATCCTCACAGCTGACTCCTGGTGAACTAGAATCGTCACAGCTGATCCCTGGTGAACTAGAATCATCACAGCTGACTCCTGGTTAACTAGAATCACCTCAGCTAATCCCCGGTGAACTAGAATCATCACAGCTGATCCCCGGCGAACTAGAATTGTCACAGCTCACTCCTGGTGAACTAGAATCATCACAGCTGACTCCTGGTGAACTAGAATCATCACAGCTGATCCCTGGTGAACGAGAATCATCACTGCTGATCCCTGTTGATCTAGAAACATCACAGCTGACTCCTGGTGAACTAGAATCATCACAGCTGACTCCTGGTGAACTAGAATCATCACAGCTGATCCCTGGTGAACTAGAATCATCACAGCTGATCCCTGTTGAACTACAATCATCACAGCTGATCCCTGGTGAACTAGAATCATCACAGCTGACTCCTGGTGAACTAGAATCACCACAGCTGATCCCTGTTGAACTAGAATCATCACAGCTGACCCCTGGTGAACTAGAATCACCACAGCTGATCCCTGTTGAACTAGAATCATCACAGCTGACCCCTGGTGAACTAGAATCACCACAGCTGATCCCTGTTGAACTAGAATCATCACAGCTGACCCCTGGTGAACTAGAATCATCACAGCTGACTCCTGGTGAACTAGAATCATCACAGCTGATCCCTGGTGAACTAGAATCATCACAGCTGATCCCTGTTGAACTAGAATCATCACAGCTGACTCCCGGTGAACTAGAATCATCACAGCTGACTCCTGGTGAACTAGAATCATCACAGCTGACTCCTGGTGAACTAGAATCATCACAGCTGATCCCTGGTGAACTAGAATCATCACAGCTGACTCCTGGTGAACTAGAATCGTCACAGCTGATCCCTGGTGAACTAGAATCATCACAGCTGACTCCTGGTTAACTAGAATCACCTCAGCTAATCCCCGGTGAACTAGAATCATCACAGCTGATCCCCGGCGAACTAGAATTGTCACAGCTCACTCCTGGTGAACTAGAATCATCACAGCTGACTCCTGGTGAACTAGAATCATCACAGCTGATCCCTGGTGAACGAGAATCATCACAGCTGATCCCTGTTGATCTAGAAACATCACAGCTGACTCCTGGTGAACTAGAATCATCACAGCTGACTCCTGGTGAACTAGAATCATCACAGCTGATCCCTGGTGAACTAGAATCATCACAGCTGATCTCTGGTGAACTAGAATCATCACAGCTGATCCCTGTTGATCTAGAAACATCACAGCTGACTCCTGGTGAACTAGAATCCTCACAGCTGACTCCTGGTGAACTAGAATCATCACAGCTGACTACTGGTGAACTAGAATCATCACAGCTGATCCCTGGTGAACTAGAATCATCACAGCTGATCCCTGGTGAACTAGAATCATCACAGCTGACTCCTGGTGAACTAGAATCATCACAGCTGATCCCTGGTGAACTAGAATCATCACAGCGGACTCCTGGTGAACTAGAATCATCACAGCTGACTCCTGGTGAACTAGAATCATCACAGCTGATCCCTGTTGAACTGGAATCATCACAGCTGATCCCTGTTGAACTAGAATCATCACAGCTGACCCCTGGTGAACTAGAATCATCACAGATGATCCCCGGTGAACTAGAATCATCACAGCTGATCCCTGGTGAACTAGAATCATCACAGCTGACTCCTGGTGAACTACAATCATCACAGCTGATCCCTGGTGAACTAGAATCATCACAGCTGACTCCTGGTGAACTAGAATCATCACAGCTGATCCCTGGTGAACTAGAATCATCACAGCTGACTCCTGGTGAACTAGAATCATCACAGCTGATCCCTGGTGAACTAGAATCATCACAGCTGATCCCTGGTGAACCAGAATCATCACAGCTGACCCCCTGTGAACTAGAATCACCTCAGCTAATCCCCGGTGAACTAGAATCATCACAGCTGATCCCCGGTGAACTAGAATTATCACAGCTGACTCCTGGTGAACTAGAATCATCACAGCTGACTCCTGGTGAACTAGAATCACCACAGCTGATCCCTGGTGAACTAGAACCATCACAGCTGATCCCTGGTGAACTAGAATCATCACAGCTGATCCCTGTTGATCTAGAAACATCACAGCTGACTCCTGGTGAACTAGAATCATCACAGCTGATCCCTGGTGAACTAGAATCATCACAGCCAACCCCTGGTGAACTAGAATCATCACATCCGATCCCTGGTGAACTAGAATCATCACAGCTGAACCCCGGTGAACTAGAATCATCACAGCTGATCCCTGGTGAACTAGAATCATCACAGTTGATCCTGGTGAACTAGAATCATCACAGCTGACCCCTGGTGAACTAGAATCATCCCAGCTGACCCCTGGTGAACTAGAATCATCACAGCTGATCCCCGGTGAACTAGAATCATCACAGCTGATCCCTGGTGAACTAGAATCATCACAGTTGATCCTGGTGAACTAGAATCATCCCAGCTGACCCCCGGTGAACTAGAATCATCCCAGCTGATCCCTGGTGAACTAGAATCATCACAGCTGACTCCTGGTGAACTAGAATCATCACAGCCGACCCCTGGTGAACTAGAATCATCACAGCCAATCCCTGGTGAACTAGAATCATCACAGCGATCCCCGGTGAACTAGAATCATCACAGCTGATCCCCGGTGAACTAGAATCATCACAGTTGATCCTGGTGAACTAGAATCATCCCAGCTGACCCCTGGTGAACTAGAATCATCACAGCTGACCCCCGGTGAACTAGAATCATCACAGCTTATCCCCGGTAAACTAGAATCATCACAGCTGATCCCCGGTGAACTAGAATCATCACAGCTGATCCCTGGTGAACTAGAATCATCACAGCTGATCCCTGGTGAACTAGAATCATCACAGTTGATCCTGGTGAACTAGAATCATCCCAGCTGACCCCCGGTGAACTAGAATCATCCCAGCTGATCCCTGGTGAACTAGAATCATCCCAGCTGACTCCTGGTGAACTAGAATCATCACAGCCGACCCCTGGTGAACTAGAATCATCACAGCCGATCCCTGGTGAACTAGAATCATCACAGCCGATCCCCGGTGAACTAGAATCATCACAGCTGATCCCCGGTGAACTAGAATCATCACAGTTGATCCTGGTGAACTAGAATCATCCCAGCTGACCCCTGGTGAACTAGAATCATCACAGCTGACCCCCGGTGAACTAGAATCATCACAGCTTATCCCCGGTAAACTAGAATCATCACAGCTGATCCCCGGTGAACTAGAATCATCACAGCTGATCCCTGGTGAACTAGAATCATCTAGCTATCATCTCAACACTGACTGCCTTTTCCAGGTGTTGGAGGGAAGTAATCGTAGCAAGAAGTGACAATAGTCGGCCAAGCTGTGAGGGACTGCAGGGGTTCTTGTAAGTCGAGGTAGCACATGAGGGTGCTCCCAATACTGAGGAATTCAGGCAGAATAGAGGATACATCACAGAGACAGGAGAGCCGGGCTAAGCAGGTTGACGCCTAGGTTGAACATTAAATGTGGGCTTGGATATCACTTCTTTAGATTTGAATTTAAAGGTAATTTAAAGACCAGTTCAAGTATGAGGGGGGTGAATTCTGTTTAGGTAACTCCATCACTAGTGTGGGAGTCTTGATCAAGAAACAGTAGGTGAGTTGCTTGAGGCTCTTGGGTTGGCCAAATGCTCACAGCATGCAGATCTGAGCTGTTGATGATGCTTCCTTTTAGCATCTACCCAAACCTTACAATAGAACATGAGGGACACTGGCTCTGATGGAAAGGGATCATTGGGAGTTCACAGTTCATGAGCTCCAATGAGAAAGTAGCATTGTGCAATGACAGGACCATGGTCCAATGAAAAGAAATCATTTGATGTTGAGAGGTCAAGCGCCCAATGAAAGGTGAATCATTTGATGATGGCAGGTTCTAGCTTCCAATGAAAAAGAACCATTTGATAATGACAGGTCTCGGTATCCAATGAAAATGAATCCTTTTGTGTTCAAAGAGAAGGAACCACAGAAGAAACTGTGTGCGCTTGGTGATTGAGACTACAACAAATATGGTCTTTCCCCCCGACTTCTCTCACTTGGGACATCTCTGTAATTTATCAGAACCGACCTACATTTCCCTTAGTGCCACCAATCACCGGCAGCGTGACATACACACAATGCCCCACTCACACAGCCACCCTATCACATCAAAGCACATAATTAGCTAGAAACATGTGAATTCCCATTTCAACACTTCTTTCCTCTGCTTTGTCATTTCCCTCCCCCTCTAACTTTGTTTTCTTTAAACAAGAACAAGAGCTGCTGACAAGCAGATACATTTCCAGATAGACACATCATTTACACAGGGGGCCTCTATAAATAGACTCTTCCTAATTATGTGTGGGGTGTGAGGCTTGGTTTGACGTGCAGAGTCTGCATGGAGAAATGGGGGGTGGATTTTGAAGCCATGGTGACACCTGTCAGGTGGTTTAAAGAATTGCAGACGAGTGCGGCTCCTGGGAGACGCGCGGGTGCGCGAGGCGGTGCGCGCCACTGACGCGCTGCGTGCTGGTGTGTTACTTGCTGCTTGCAGCTTGCACGTATTCCAGAGTACAAACAATCTGTAATAAACTCAAAGATAACATATGGCGAATTATGTCATTATAATAAGAAAAAAAAATGAATGGTGTAATATTTACTGGTATTTGCACAGTGAGTGATCGAATCACAAAGGCATTTCAGGCATAAAAGTACTTTCACAAGTGAAAATGGCTGGGCCTGTACATGCAAGGTATAGAAAACAAGCATGGGCAAATTCATTAGCTCTGACCTTGGCATGTGTCATGTTTTTTAAACTGTATTTCTATTTTGCAAACATGTGTAATAGATTTTAAAGGTGAATAAGAAATACACACCTCAATTGCTGGTGTTTAAAGGTGGTGTGCCCATGTTTGCAAAACGTAAACATGATTCATTGCAAAAATACATTGAAAGAAACATGATAGGAAAGCAAAAATGAAAAGCAGAGATTGGCATAGCGGCCCAGGCACCGAAGTGGACTACTTTCTCGGGGAGCACACAGACATTCAAGAAGAAAATGTTATGACTTGTAGTGCATAGAGCCAATCAGGGTTTAATTGGGATAAAAAATAGGCCCGGGCAAGCTAAAAAAAAATAGTGGCCCACATTTGCGGAATACGTTTCCGCAAAACACTGCTTCTGGGAAGTTTTATTAAAAGAAGGTGGGAGGTCTCTGACAGAGGCATGTTTTGATAAATTCACTTAGATAAAAAAAAAAGGCACGGATTAGTTCACACTGGTGAACCACACCTGAATACAAGTGAGACCACTGCAGCTCAGCCCCCTACCCCCACTTGATCTGCATACACTAATGGGCGGGCCCAATGAGAGAAATGGAATGACACAGCCACCTCCTTGGTAAAAGGGAGGTAATAGAGACCCGCCTGCCTCCAGAAAGGCCACTCAGGGAGGATGTGGTCTCACGGCTAGACTGCTGGCTTTTGAGTTGGGAAATTAAGGTTCGAGCCTCGGGAGCAACTCCACATCCTGTGCTTCTGGGCAAATCACGTAATGCGCCCGTGCCCACGAAACAATTAATGTGTCCTTGTGTAATGTAACTGGTGCTCATGCAAAGTGCTCCAATATGTACGAGTTTGTGCTGTAAAAATCTGAAAAATAAAAAGTGACCCAACCTTTCCTCCCCCTGCTGGCTTTGATGACAGCCAAGCCTCGCTCGCCCTGTAAAACTGCTTCGGAAATATTAAAAGATAATAACATTCTGTTATTATAATTTTATTTTTCATTTTTCCACTGCTCAAAGAGCAGTGGGAGGGAGGGCAGTCCTCCACCTTAGCAGAAAAGCCACCGCTGCAATAGATGAAGAGGGCTAACCCTCTAGGTATGCATATATGTGTGCATTTTTATTTATGATTTTTTTTAATTATATGAAACTGTCGTAACAACTCAAGATGTCATTAGGACAGACCTGAAAATGGGGGTAATACCACCCCACACACCACAGGGTGAGTATTTACCGGATGCAGTACGGCCTCTCCATTACACGCGCCTGGGATCAGAGTGAATGGTAATCTGTGGAATCTTAGTTTGCCCATCCATTTACAACAAATGTATGATGTTACAACGCATACATTTACAATGCATGCCTTTACAAAGCAGTTTTTACATCGTAACATTCTTTACAATGCATTCTTTTACAGCGCATGCAATTACATTGCATTTTCAGAAACTACCTTTACAACTCATTCCATTACATCGCGTTATACCTTTACAAGGAATACCATTACATTGCAATTAAGTAATTGTTGGATAGTTTAGGGGTAATAATTACTATTCTAACTCCAGTGAGTGCTACAGTAGGGTAAGTGTTGCATAGTGTAAGGGTACTATGCGTTATAATGGTATGCGTTGTAATGACTTGCGATGTAATGCCTGCGTTGTCGTGACATGTGTTGTAATGACTGCGTTGTAAACGTTGTTTCCCATTTACAACATATTTCCGTCACTCCGACCATTTTCCCCTTTCACATTCCACACTAGGTTTCCTGTGAAAAGTGAACAAGGGAAACATTGTGGAGGTGAAATAATTTATTCACATATTGTAATCCCTCCTGGGGTGCAAACTCCCATTTGCACCAGAATCAAGATTTCCAGGACACTTAAAAGGAGGCCGTATATGTGCATTTTATTCCACATTTTGTTTACCTCCCCATATTAGATGGGCACAGGCATACACTCCATACCTGCCTGTAAATGATCAGTGCCTGCAAATTGCATGATGCGGAATGCACAAAGGAAGATTAGGTGAATGCTATAAACACAAGCCATCACCATATACATATCTCCTATGTGTACCTGACTGCAAGGGAAGGCCAGGGCCTTGCACAATGCCTGCCCAAGACAGCATCCAGGGAGGCAACTGAACCCCTGAGTTCAATCACTAATTACACAAGGGAAGTCTGAGGGGTCGCATCGCCGAACAATATGTACAGAAATATTGTCGACATAGATAGCGTGGACTAAAAATAATTTAAAAAGTATTACCCACTGGGTTTACATTCTCAGTTGTTGACTCCCCTGAAGCAATATTTTTGTAGATTATGTTTAGGACACAATATTTACATCAGATGATACTTTGATAAGGATACTCTGGTGCCACATTTCTGGAGGTGTCCAACTCCCAAAGCACCACCTCTTGCATCTTCATCCGACCCAAGGGCCAGAAGACAAGGCTCCTGTATGAAGACAGAGGGGAGACATGACCTTACCTCACTGCCAGACTGTTCACCTCAATCTTCAATAGAAGTTAATCACAAACCCAACACTAATTACCAAAACTAAAGGGAAGTCCTTCAGGATAAACTTTCTAGAGGCCGGTTAATAATAGTTACAAGCGGCCAAGGAGACCTGAAGTCCAGGAGAAAATGAGGCCGAGAACTACAGAGGAGACCTCAACATCCAGCCAATGACAAGGGACCACCACATGAAGGAACCAGAGGCAAAGATGAGGATTGAGTGATCATAGGGCCAACCGTGGAAAAGATGGACCTCAAAAGACCAGGATAACGGGCCGAGTTCTGTAGGCGGGAAAGCAAGAACGCATAAATATGGTTAATCTTTAAAATACAAACATTGACGACCCAATCAGAAGTACATTATATTCATAAAAACTGACAGAGCCAAGCAAAGCTGCAAGTTTATTAAATCTACACAGACACTGAAAGGCTAAGTGATAGACACAACTTGCCAGTCAAATATAAAATCCACACATGGTATTTCTTTTCTTTCTTAAACTGCCTAAATCACACAGCCCCATGTGGCTGCCTTAAAGGTCTGGCCCTTCATTTCTTATACAGTAACTGCATCCAGCTCTTCTATCTCTCTTGAGGTTTATAATTAAAATCATGTCAGCTCGTGGGCATTCGCGCTAAGAGAGGCAAAGTTTTCAGTAGCCCACTGGTGGGCAACACCTTGGTTAGAGGTTTGTGATCAGTTCTCCAGGTGGATCCCAACCCCCAACCACATTCCCAAAAATGCTCCGCGAGCCACACACAAGCTAAGGTTTCCCTCTCAATAGCAGACCCATGCTCCTCCGTTGGCTTGAGGGACCGCGAGGCAAATGCAATGGTCACTTCCTGCTCATCCCTGTCGTCGCTGCGTAAGGAGAGCTCCTAACCCTTGTCCCTGTCATCTGTGATGATTATGTTCTTCACCATCAGGCTGAAGCCCTGCAAGGGTGTGGTTCCACAAAAGTCCTGTGTTATGCCTTGAAACCATTCTGGTGCTTTGTTGTCCAATAAAGTGTCTGCTTATTCTCAAAATTTGGCTCAGACCAGAAACTCTTCGACAAATTCAGAGTAAAATTCTGTCATTTCCAATAAGGTCTTTACATCATCCTTGTTGGCCATGGAGGGAGCATTTCTAATTGCTTCTTCTTGTCCCCATGTGGTCCTGATTCCATCCTCACTCACGTCTTGCCCAAGGTAGATTCCAGGACTGTCATAGATTTGTTATACCCTGCAGAGAACCCGCCTCTCTCTAGGATTCCCAAATCTTCTCTCAACCACTCATCACGCTATGTATTTATTTATTTTTACTTATATAAGGCGCACAGCTACCCGCAGTGGGTTTCCCGGCGCCAAGGGACAGATTACCCCTTCTACGGTCATGACGAGCTCAGCTCGTCATGAGCGTAACCTGCGCTACGCGGATGACGAGCTGACCTTGTCACGTAACGCGGGATTTTTAAGAGAGGGAAAAGAGAGCAACCGTGAATCATTGTCAAAAGAGCCATGTCTTGAATCCTTTGCAGAAACTCATCGTCAGGATCAAAACTTCCTGAAAACTGCAGCCTGAGCATCCTTAAAAGGTTGGCACATGAATCTTTGACACGCTGAGGATACCAAATGGAGCAGCATTCGTATAACTTGAAAGCACGCAAACAGTGTTATGAAAGCGGTCAATAACTTGGTTCTGTGATGTAAAGGCAGCTTATGGGACACTGAGGCCCCCGTTGTCATGGTCAACAACTCCTTAATCCTGGACGGACGAACTGTATCGACCAGTCTATGTCTGTTCAAATCTCTCAGGCTAAGGTATAATTTTATTTCACAATTTGAGCATCTAGCCACCACCACAGGGGTCACCCATTCTTTAGTTTCCACTGGCTCCATTATTTCTGCAGCTTGTAACTCCTCCCTCTCTTGCGTCACTTCATCACTTACTCTCACCGGTACATTTCTAACCTTGTGTGTTACAGGCTTCGTTCCTGGCTTAAAGAATATTCTATGAGAGAAAACTTCCAATTTTACCACTGATCACTAAAACATCCTGGGAAATGATTGTCTTATTTTGTCCTCAGTGACATCTTCCATTCCTAACAATAGAACTTGGTTCTGCCCTTTGGGTCTTACATGTTTCCTAGTGAGCATTGATCAAGTTATCCAAGGACAGAGGGGCCCTTTTCCTCTATATATAATATTCTCATAGTTTTTCTTCCTTTGAACTCGAAGGAGACAGTTCTGTATTCCATCCTGGGTGTTGGTTCCCAGTGAAACCATCACAATGCATGTGCTGGGCTCTAATTCCTTCCCAATTACCTTTACAAACATGTTTACTCACACTGTTTTATACCCAATAATGTCAGGAGACCCTGAGTCTGCTACTATGTTCAAAGGTACAACTATTAGTTCCATGGCCTGGTGGTTTTCCAATTCTTAAATCGAGATGCAATGCTTGTTAGTAAAGACTACCTCAGTCGGTAGGTCACATCAGCGCCAAGACGCCATTGGTATTCGAGCAATTTTATAAAACATATCAATATCACTATTAATGTCAGTTTAATTCTAGAATGTATATTCAAACTGATTACTACCTCCTTGTCGCTCAACAACAGTTAGTGCTACAAGAATCATCTCTCTCCAATGACTCACACTCATAACCATAACCATTTCACTCTTGAGTCTCTTTGTTTTTGCACACTTTAACAAGATGACCACTAATGCCACAGCCCGAGCACGGTTGGCTGGTGACCGGGCAGTTCTTGCTCTACGCCAGATGTTCGTTGCACCCACACCTGTAGCAGTGGGAATGAAGTTTGTCGCTTTGGTGGCTCCTTGTCTCGGATCTCGTGCATCTGATCCTCTGACCAAAGATTGGCTTCCTTGAACTGCTTCTTGTCTCTTCTCCAAAACTGGTTAATCTTACTAACTCCTTTTCCTTTACATTTTCTAAAGTTGCTTTGGACACCACTCACATAACTCTGCCTTCTTTTCAACAGCGACAACGTCTTTTACGGATGGGTCGCCATTGACCTATAAACCATCTTCAAGATTGGGACTGCTGGTGTGCATATTTGGTTATGAATGAACTCATTATGCAAAATCCCAAACCTACAAGTGATCACCAATTCCTTCAAAGCAACTGCACAGGGCTCAATTGTTTCATTACAATCTTGTTTTCTTTGGCGAAAATTGTATATATATTAATAGGCTTGCATACTGTTGATCTCACCAAAACAATGCATAGCTATGGATTAACAACTCCATTCAAAAAAAGTATCTAAGTCACCCAGTGTATTTGTAAAAATGTCAGTCTCATACACAGCTGTAGCCCCCTCCAATTTGGTTAAAACCCCTGAGCCCTTCTGGTCCCAATGAGTGCCACATTCTTTTAGACTTTTTCATTTTTTTTTTCTCAGGAGTAAAGCCCTCAATGGTAGGTATGTAGTTTATAAAGCGCTTCTTCCATTCAGGCAATTTCATTATTGTCTCTACTCAGGTCAGAATGAAAACCTGAGGTGGTGCCAAAGGGTGTGTGTGAGCTGCATACATGCAATGTTTAGGGATCGGGAGAAATGGGAGAAAAGGAACAAAGACATCTCCGCTTGCACAGCTCCAGAGAGCTGGTGGCTTTCCTTTGATGCAAGAAGAACCGGGAAACGGAAGGGTGGGGAGCAAGAACTAGAATGCACATCACTGGCTGCTGATTGTGTAGAAGCGGTTTTAATAACAAGAAAACAATGCATAATTCAAATGTGCTTAAATTAGGTGGGAAACAGCCTTAACCAGCTTACATTGACATAAATTGATAATTGGAGAAAGAAAGAAAGTGCACGTTTATTTTATGTGAACAGGCTTTGCCCATGTGCTTGTGTTTCTCTAAGTGGGTTTCCGTTTTAGAAGTTCAGTGTTAGATCTGGGGGTCTCTAGTTGGCAATGGTTTGCACCTTTGACCAAATAGGGTCCCTTTCTTCTAAGTCAGGATAAGGGGATTACACTCCTGGATAACCCCTGCTCACCCCCTTGGTGGCATGGCACGAGCAGACAGGCTTATCTCAGAGGCAGTGTGAATACACACAGTAATACAGTGAAAACACTACAGATGGACACCACACAGGTTTTATAAAAATAAGTATTATTTTATGTAGACTTATCACAAGACCATAAATGACAAAAATCCACAATACTGTACTCAATAAGAGTTCTTCAAGATGGTAGAAATACTTAAAAATAGGTTATTCACTTAAATACAGTCTTGAGCAACAGATAACCCCAACCGGAGTTATCACAACGTCAAGGTCAAAGAAATCCCAAAGTACGACGCTGACCGTGAGGTGTTCGGCATCGGTCCCGGAGTCAAAACAGACCCACTAAGAACAGTACCTTGGCAAAGCGAAAACAAAGACAACTCATAACTTCAGGGAGGTGCGGCGTCATTGGCGCGTTGCAGCGTTGGTTCCTTACTTCGGGAGAGATGATGCATTGGTGTCCTGGATGCTTATGCAGGCATGGGAGGCGTGGGTTCCTTACCAGAGAAGAGGTGACATCACAATGGCGCAGAAACCACGGTTCCGTACGATGTCACGATGTCGATGGATTCTTGACCACCCACATCGACGATCGGCTCCACGATGATGTCGGCTTCATAGTCAATGCGGCACAGCAGCAGGCGTTGGGGCCGACGTCACAAGTCGGAGCAGCGCTCACGGCTATGGCAGACTTACGATGTCGTTCGCTGGCGTCGATATGGCGCGGCGGCCAGTGTCGGGTCTACGTTGCAAGTCGGAGCAGCGCTCACAACTTCGATTCAGGTTACGGCGTCGCTCGCTGGCATCGGTATTGCAAATTCCTTCTGTAGCACTAGAACAGCAAGTTCCAGATGCATGCACACAGAAGGGGGTACGTCTGGTATCCCTGAGACTTCGGTCAGGAGACACGCTCAAATCAAGCCCTTGGAGTAATATTCTGCAAGATGATGAAAGTTCTTTAAAAGTTTCTTCTCCTTTCCATAGCAAGGAAGAGACCACTGCAGGCCAACCCAGCAAACAACACACTAGCAGAGGGGCAGTCCAAACTCCTGCAGCTTCCTTGGTTCTTCTCCTTGGCAAAAGGTTCCTTTGGTTCCCAGGAGTGATCTAAATTCTTGGGGTCTGGGTCCCCATATTTATACTCAGATTCTCTTTTTTCTATGAAAGCAAAGAGGCCTTTGCCTAGTCCAAACCAGTTCTGGTCAGTCCTGGAGCACTTTGTTGACAAAACTCCTTCTTTCCTTTCGCAGTGTAGGCCAGGGACATCAGACACACCACAGGAGGTGGAGCCATCATTGTGGAGGGAAGGCACAGCGCTATCCAGGTCCCAGGTGCAATTCCTCCCACCCATCTACGTGCAGATCTCTCTATTCAGCCCTGTGCTGACTCACCCTGTCTCCTGGAATCCCCCAGCCCCTGTCACTCAAACTCCTAGAAAAGCAATACACAACCTAGCAGAGGCAGGCTTGGATAGTTAGGCAAGAAAATACCTACTTTCTAAAAGTGGTAATTTCAAACACAGAATGTTAAAACCAACTTCACTAAAATATGTATTTCATCATTCTGAGTTCAGGCATACTAAATTCCAATTTCTACCTAGTTCCCTGAGTCAGTACGGATTATAAGATGTTATAATCAAACTGCCCATTCTGGCCTATTGGGAACAGATAGCCTTGCAATAGTGAAAAACGAAATGGCTGTAATTCACTATTAGGACATGCCACATACATCATGTCCTACCTTAGACTTACAATGCACCCTGCCCTTGGGCCCACTTTAGGGGTGTCTGATATGAAGAAAAGGGAAGGATTAGGGACGGGCAAGTGGATGCACTTACCAAGTCGACATGGCAGTGCTAGACTGCACACAGGCTCTGCAATGGCAGGCCTGAGACGCACTTTACAGGCTGCTTCTGTGGGTGCCACAACCAATGCTGCAAGCCCACCAGTAGGGTTTGATCTACAAGCCCTGGGCACACATGGTGCACTGCACTAGGGTCTGACAAGTAAATTAAATACCCCAATCATTGAGTCACTAATCAATACATCAATTTAACATAGGGAGCACTTACACTGTGGCACTGAATAGCAGTGGCACAGTGCCCAAAGCATCTGTCCAGCAAAACAGATCAAACAACAGAGGAGGCTATTAGTAAAAATGGAAGGTAGACTCACGCCAATGGTACCAGGTCTAACAATCAGCAGAATAGAAGCCTCATACATGGTGTTGCTTACTGTATTAATAACTTGAATTAACATGCCCGCCTCATGAGAAAGCCATGTTCAGGATGTTCCTGTCTTTGTAACAATCAAGGTCCTTTGTTTGAGTCTTTTCCAGAGACCATTCATGAGCTGAACTGTCTATTGTATTTCTGTATTAGATAAATGTCATGCCATCTTCATTTCCTATACACACCTCTTTATGAATCTGCAGCAAAGGACATTTGACGTACCTTGTGTTTTAACCCCTGCTGGTGACGGAACCACTCCGTCATCAGCTGCGGTCGCGCTGTGCTGATGACGGAGCGGTTCCGTCACGGCCCGCTCGGCACGCCTGCGCGGTGCGGATTCCGCGCCTGCGCTGAACGTTCCATTGAGCGGGCGGGGCCGTGATGGAACCGCTCCGTCATGAGCAGCTGGTGACAGAGCAGTTCCGTCACCAGCATGCGCCCGCCGCGCGGCCGCCCCGCCCCCTTAGCACTGCGGCGGAATAGCCGCCGCAGTGAAGGGGTTAAATAATGGCTGCTATTTGCATGTATCTTTGTTAATCCAGCCCTATTTTTACATGTTAGATCATACCGAGTGTGGGGCTTCTGTGCCTAAAACCCTATAACATGTCCTGCATTTGGCAGAGGTGCCACCGCTTTCTGTACTTGCGTTGGAGGCAGACTCTATGTCAGTCCTTCTGCTGATCTATACTTTGATTCTAGTTGCTATTTGCTTTAAAGTCTCTTCCATTATTTGATTTTGACTTATTGTGAGGGGTCTGTCATGAACTTAATTTTGAATAAACCCATATAGTTTTGAATTGAAACCTTGTCTTGTCGAGGTTTCATTCAATAGCAGGGTGCTCAGCATTATGAAGACTCAGATAGCCCTGATTCTAATCACCGACCTTTTTAATTGTTTAATTGGAGGGTCGACAGCTGCAATTAATAAAATGTAAAATATGTGCCAAAATGTTTCTCAATTCTACATCTGTTACAATTATTATTCTGCTGGATATTGTGCTGCCCAGAGTATTTTTCTTCCTGGTCGCCACTTTTAAAACTAGCAGTATTATCATCTTCTTCTGTTACTTGTTTCATGTATTAAGTGTAAGTTTTGTTTATCAAACATGTGAGCCCTGTTTACAACAAAGGTCTGAAATCTGCACCCACAGATTTCTGACCACACATGGCTAAAGGTTTCAGGAATTCACAAAAGTTTTTCAGGTTATGTTTAAGATTGCAGCAGTAGCAATTTTTGTCAATTATATTAGTAAATAGTTCTGCATGGAAAAAGCAAATGCAACAGTACAAATGCACCTGCAAA
This sequence comes from Lissotriton helveticus, assembly GCF_964261635.1. Lineage (NCBI taxonomy): Eukaryota > Metazoa > Chordata > Amphibia > Caudata > Salamandridae > Lissotriton > Lissotriton helveticus. The sequence goes on from NC_136069.1 coordinate 54,927,224, forward strand.
GCCTTTTTCCCCACAGGAATTATTTTGGGCATGAAGGGCCAGATGTAGGAACCCTAATACCGGTCGACAACGGCCGAAATTACAGAATTTGGGCCGTTACCGACCGGTATTAGGCATTTGGGAGGTAGGTGCTACATTTCAGATAAGGTAATTTACCGAATCGGTATTTAAGAATTCGGTAAATTACCGAATTCTTAAATACCTAGGGCCGGATGTAGGTCGGTCGGTAACGGCCGAAAATCGGTATTTTCGGCCGTTACCGACCGGTATTTACGAAATGGTATGTAGGGCCACATATTTTACAGATTCGGTAAATTTACCGATCGGTAAATTTACCGAATCTGTAAAATACCATATCGGTATTTTTACCTATTCGATAAATTTGATATGTAGGTGGGACTCTTCTGAGTCCCACAACCCTTACCGAATCTGTATTTTACCATCAAATATATTTGATGGTAAAATACCGATTCCGGTGTGCATGTACATGTGTGCATGCACACCTGTGCCATATGACAGGCAGACCTGCCCTTAGGGCAGGTATGCCTGCCACATGGCACCCAAGCCTCTTTTGGGGGTGCCAGAGGGTGTCAAAGTGACACCCCCTGCACCCTTGTGGAATTCGGTATTTACCGAATCGGTAAATACCGAATCGGTAATGCCCATTCATTCCTATGGGCTGCAAAGCCCATAGGAATGAATGGGCATTACCGGTCGGTATTTACCGAATCGGTAAATACAGATTTTTACCGATTCGGTAAAAGGAACATCTGGATGTTCCTATATGTCCCCCATTCTTATTTACCGATTCTTAATTACCGAATCGGTAAAATTCGGTAATTAAGAATCGGTAACTGAGTCCTACCTACATCTGGCCCCTATTCAGTAAATTACCGAATCTGAAATGCAGGAAGCACTCAAGTGAGTGCCTTTCACCTGTAAGGATCCGTTATTTACCACCAACTATAAGTTGGTGGTAAATAATGAATACCTTTGAAAATGCAAATCTGTGCATTTCCAGCTGTGCCATGTGGCAGACATACATGCATACATACATGAATCAGGGGTGTAACAGGGTGTCAAAGTGACACCCTGGCACCCTTGAATGTTTTCCCCCATTTTACCAAATCGGTATTTACCGATTCGGTAATTGCCATTCATTCCTATGGGCCTCTAGGCCCATAGGAATGAATGGCAATTACCGAATCGGTAAATACCGATTTGGTAAATACCGAATCTTACAGATTCGGTAATTTTTACCGAAAATCTATCTACATCCTATTTACCTATTCTTAAATACCGAATCGGTAAAATTCGGTATTTAAGAATAGGTAATATAGGTACATCTGGCCCGAAGAAACCTCTTCTCACACACAAACATGACGATTTTGAGGAAGGTTTGCTTCTCCTTTTCACCCTTGAATTGTATTTCCCCTTCTCTTGACTGGAACAAAATCTCCAATCCTTTCCTGGGGAAGAACTTGAAGTGATGACAAATGGGTTTCTGGGTGTGATCATCAGGTGTCCCTTTGTGGGTGTTCACAAACTCGCAGGCCATTGTAATGTCCATTCCTGAGCTCCCCTATCTTGTGGCACGCGTGTGTTCTGTAGCACACATGGCACTGAGCCGCCAGGTTCCTAGCGCCTGTCCCTGCGGTTGTTTTTATGGTCTATGACCACAGCTTGGCTGTTTGCCCACTCCAATTAATTCTGTTAATTTCTTTCTTGATTAGTTTTATTGTCTTCAGTTTCCTACACTAATTTGCTGGTATTCTTAATGATTTAATTTGTTCAGGGTTTAAAAGTTCATTGTATTTTATTTTAATCACCATTTGCTCAACGCTGCTGCCGTGATCACACTTAGTTTCATGGACTTGGTTTCGGTTCACAATAAGTTTCAACTAGCTTTTGTCAACTTTGTATTTATCTACACTAGCCCATATATTTTTACACTTTTTCTGGTAAAAAGAATCTTAGACCAAAGTAAATTGATAGACCATGATGCCTTGCACATTTCCTCAAAAATTGTCCCATCTTTATGGACAATTCTCTCACAGAATGTCAGTTTCCAAGGGAGTGGTCAGTAGACTGAGCGCGCCCTTCACCACACCAAAGACGACCCACTTTTTTTACTGACAAAAATACGATAGCAGCATGTACAAAATCTAATCTGCTCATTTTTTCCCATTCTATTTATAACAAAAGTTTGAAAAATGGCATAATTCCGTGAACATTGTGGAATTGAGGGCCATATTATCAAGAAATAGCGATACATTATCGCAGCTTTTATCGGCAGGAACTGCCGCTAAAGCGGCGATAATGGGCTTGATAATATGCCCTTGTGAATTCCCATAGCAGCTAAGGTTCTGGTGTTATTTCCATATTTCCACAACTACACACACCTCTTGTTTTTACACGAGGCAAAATCAAACAGCGATGATTAGAAACAGACAAAGGACTTACCTGAGTGCTGGCGCCTCTTTTCCTGAAAACAGGTCTTCCAATCAGGCTTCTGGGGTCAACTGGCCCTCACCTGAAGATCTCCAACTTTGTTATGTCAAATGTGAGAAGGTCTGAGGTGGACCTCAAAGGCCGGTTCAAAGTTTGTGAGTGGAGACATTTCCTCGGTTACATGCGGTGTCCCTAGGCCAAAGGATGACCATGCCCGGGTCACAGCAAGTAGTTCCCAGCTACACACACAGAAAGAAGGTTGTCTGAGCTCAGTAGCGGCTGGTATCATGTGAAAGTGGTGAGGCAACCTGGGGGGGACAAAAAATAGAACTTACTTGTCGAGCTCCATTCTTCTGCAGACTGCCGTGCACAGGCTGAGCCACCCAGACTCCCCTGCGGCCAATCCCAGCTCTTCTCTCTACCAGCATGAGATAAGCCCTGGGATTGGGCTGAGCGGGCTTGTTTTTCTGCTCCGAGGACTGGAATCCTGTGCCAGTTGTTCTCTCCACCCGGCCATGCAGCTTAAGACGGCCGGCCAAACCGACATGTGCACTGACGGCAGTGCCAACCACTCCCTTTTCGTGCCTCTGATCAATTAGGCCCCGCCCCTAAAACGCGACCCTGGAAGAAAAATAAAATGATAATAAGACTGGTTTATTATCATCATATTTTTAAATTTTTGCAGCTGCTGGCAGTGGGGGTGACGCTCTTCCGCCAAATCGGAGGTGCCGTCACTATTTGAGCTGGACAATGACCTGTTTTCATGCAGCGCTTGCTACCACAAGTTTCTTCTAGTGAGAGAGCTGCGCAATGCAGGTTTTACTATAATTTACATCCCTAGAACTAAATTCATCAACCATGGCTGGGCGAAAGGATGAGTCAGCCATGGCTGGGTGAAAGGATGAGTCAGCCATTGCCAGAATTTGAACCTGATGAAACCTGCAGGTATCGTACAGATCTCCACAGTGAATGCAAAGTCACATACGTCTACCATTTGTTACCACTGCTGCACCTCGGCTTGAAATTTCAGTTGTCCTGATACCGACCCATTTCCCCTTAACCAGTTCAAACAGAAGTGCTAAGATAAAGCGAGCACATCTGTCAGTCTGTGTTTTTCATATGCATTTGAGAGAGTGTGGGTATTTGCAAAGGACAGTTTCCATTCGGATTCAGGATTAGACTCCAAGGGCTCAATTTATAATTTGGGGGCAAGCATATTCCCTTGCCAAGGTGATGGAGTATGCTTACCGGCAAGATAATTGTCCACCCTCCCCCTCCCCTCCCCCCCCCCCCCCCCCGATTTAGATGCGAGCAGACTACAGGTTTAATAACGGTAAAGACTGCTCCAATGTGACTAAACCTCTCAGGCGACCCTGTGGATTAAGGACCATCAGAGGCAGGCCTGTGATTCTGCACACCTGATTTAATGGGGGAAATTAGTGGTCGATTTTCACTGCCCTTCACCACCAAGAAAACCCTGGCGGTAAGGAGCTTAATGCTCCCCAATCAATGGGAGACAATCCCCAAGGATAGGGGAGCATTGTATTTTGTCATCTGAGCTTTGTACTTTTTTATTTTCAAAAAGAAATCTCTGTTTTGGGATTTTATTTCTGAAAATAAAAAAAATAAAAAACTGTTTGGTGCAACCCCTGTATCAAACAGCGAAATTCATGAACTGTGACAGTGGTTCCTGGCAATTGCTTTATATATGGCCGCCAGCATGGTGGTCATTTATAAATCTGGCGGCAATCCCGCCACCAGGGCAATGGGCTACTTCACTCCATGCCGTGACCGGCACGAAATAAATGCATCTGATGACCAAATTTGGTTGTCTAACCTTACCCATAAGAAAAACTCCCCCTTGTCACTCTTATAAAGTAGTCTTTATTCACCCCCTCCACATCCCATGTAAAAAATTGTTGATAGTTGGATGACCACAAAAGCTCTGAACACTTTTATTGCCTTCATTCCCACCTTTCCCAAATTCCAATTCTTCACCTGAACTGGAACCCCCACCATGACAAATTTGAAGCCCTATGGTGACAATTATCTACTGTATCCCTCACCCTTACACATTTGATCATTTCCACAACATTTACCCGAAAGCACTGTTAATGCTGTCCTATCTACCAGCTGCCTCCCAATCTACTGCGAAACCCAACCCACATCTCTCCTCTGCAACAAGATTTCATCACCCAAGATAAGCAGCAAATGCGCTATCCGGCAAAGACATTAAACATCTTGGGGCACATGCATCAAGCATTTTACCGGTCGCAAATGGGCCGATTCACAGAATCGGCCTGTTTGCGACTGAAAAAATCCCTTCATCGATGCAGGTACCTTTTTGCATTCACAATATAGGTAATCACAATTTTTTGCGATTACCTAAATTGCGAATGCATTTAGGAAATCACAATTTGCGATTCTCTATTTGAGATGCATGTAGAATTTCCTCAATGCGAGTTTGCTTCAACTTCAAGTTGATGGTAATTTGTGCATGCATTGAAAAATCCACAAAAAATGCATTTTTCAATGTGCTATGTATCACACACATGCCTTTATGGCATGTGTGTGCTACACATGTGCATACTAACCTTTTTAGGGGTGCCTCAGGGGGCCTTAGGCCCCAGGTAACCTTGGATTTGCATTCGCAAATTGCAATTACCAATTGCGAATGGCTATGAGGGAATGCTAAGGATTACCAAATAGCGAATCCTTAAAATTCGCTATTTGGTAATCGCAAATGATTACCTTGATGCATGTGCCCCCTACTGCTTTTCCAAACCTCAGCAGACTTCCACAGTCACTGCAATCCATCTGGTAACATAGAAGTGATCACGAGGAATCGAATCCCAAAATTATTACTAAAGGGGCCTGAGGCAACCTGGCTCAGATACAAAAATGTAATGACTCAACCAGCAGAATCGACCACTTATATCTCAAATGTAATGTGTACAATCGAAGAGCGGCAGCAAAACATTGTCTAGAAATAACAGATCTGATCACCTCTGACCACCATGACTTATTCTTTCTAACATGAACATGGCACAATGACTCCTCACAGCCAGCACTAAGTCACCTGCAACCAATGGGCTACTAAATTATTTGCTATGACTGCGAAGGAAATGTAGGCGTGCCTTTGTCCAATAGTTGCAGTTCTCTAAAAGCTATCACTTTCCCACCTTCCAATGCCTTTCAATCCAGATAAAAATTACAAAGAATAAACCTTGCATTGTCCACCTAATGTAGCATGCCCTAGGAAGCAACGCAATATTTATGGATCAGATACTAGAATTTCTAGCTGAAAGAACCAACTCCTCTGTGAAGGACGTCTTCTTAAGCAACTTCAGTCTACACTGTGGGGCAGAAGGACGTTGACGTCTCCCATCTTGCCCAATTCTTGAGAGAAAACAAACTGCATCAACTCTACTCCTCACCCAGCCATGTAAAAGGCTCAACCCTTGATTTTCTCAGCCCCAAATCTGGAATCATCGAGAGCAATAATCCCATCTCGATCGGCTTGATCATCTCATTTCTTCTCTGAACCAATTCGTACATAGCTGACCAATCAAAAAACCTAAGGCTTAGGCAAGAATCTTCAAATGCACCAGCAAGGCTATTTTGAAACTAAATATCTTGCCAAATCTGATAAAGTTGTGACGCTGACACACAATTGATGCTAAAAGAATATAACTCAATCGTGGTTGAAGTGGCAGATGAGCCGACCCCACTTAAATTAAAAAGATACACAAAAGAAAGAAAGAACTTAGAGACACATAGAAAGTATGATGACAACATCTCTTTCTTACAAACCTTGAGATCCTGAGAGCCACCATAAAGCCTAGAAAGACAAATTTTCAAGGCCAAAACCCTCCTCATTAAATCTGAATCAAACATAAAAGAACAAACCCAAGATGCGAAATTGTCCAAAAACATTCCAATCCCACTTTTGCCCCTAACATTGCTGCTTTGGAGAGTTGCAAGACATGCTCACCCTTAATCACCCTTAATCCATGACAAAATAAGTTCGATTGACCTTGACCTTTCCCTTGCTACTGACTTGTCTCCAAAATATTTGTCACCTTATCTTCTCTTGCAAATATACCATGACATGGTTGTCATTCAAGGATGTGTCCACATCAGACTAAAAGAAGATTATAGCAGATCTTAACCTCCACTTTCATTATTGGGCTCAATTCCTTTCTAACTACTAAAAGACATCAGCTCAGGCTCATTCAGCTCCCAACCCTAGTTGTCAACCTTTCCCTGAGTCGAAGCTTAGTCCCTGTTCCCCTGAAATCTGGTCACGTCACATCACTACTCAAAAAGCAGGGAGTTGACCAGAAGGATCAGAACAAATTTCAACCCATTACCAATGTCTCTACTTTGTAGCAGAGATCTTGGAGCGCTGCGTCGCCAAGCTCCTATCTCTCTACATCAAAGACAGCAGGCACCTAGACAATCTCCAATCAGGTTTTCAAGCAGCATTGGGTTGATCTTGCTTCACATAACTGAAGATGTGCTCTGCATCCTTGACCGTGGGGTTCCCTACCGCCTCACCCTCCTCTACTCTTCAGTAGCTTTTCATACAGTCAGCCTTGCAAACTTCTTGTAAATCCTAGAACTATGGATGGGATTTAGCGGCACTGTCTTCAGGCGGTTTAACTTCCAACGAACCAATCGCTTCCAACAAATAAAATCTGGCAAACTCCCTTTTAAACAGTTTCCCTCTTACTCGAACAGTGCCACAAGGTTCCCTTCTCCCCCCATGCTCTTCAACATGTACATGAAACCCCCCATGCTATACTGAGGTGCTGAAGTGTATGTGTCTGCCTCTACGCCAATGACACATGACTTTGGCTAATAGTGACTACTTCCAAGCAAATTGTTAACCTAGCAAACACTCTGAATGACCTATAATCCTGGATGATTTCCCTCCACCTTAAGGTGTAATTCCTTAAAGACTGAGGGCCTGATTTACATCTTGGCGGTCCGACCGTCATCCTGCCACAGGATTTAGTAATCCGCCGAGCTAGCGGTATTCTGTCTGCTGTATTTAGATGTATACAAAATACACAGACGGTACTTTGGCGAACCCCCCGCTGCAGTCTTCCACCGAGCAGATTTGGATGTTCCCAAGACAGGCAAGTAACATTGTTTTATTTGCATAAAACATATATATGTTGTGTATGTGTACATATTTGCATGTAGATTATGTGTAGTGAGCATATTTTGTACATTCTGCATTGCACCCCACCCGCCTATACACACCATGGAATGTATACCCGCACACACCACAAACACCTACCTTTGGGCCATTCAAAACAGGGTGCCGGTCCATCGCGGTGAAGGTGCAGCAGGTAAGGTGGATCTGGGCAAAGGCGTAGAGGGCGAAAGTGCAGGCTGTATCCTAAAACAAGGTGAGCTTTCGCCCCCTTTTGGCCCATCCCACCAACCTTAAGTACGAGGGATTCCCGCCGGAATTCCCTTTGAAACAGTCCACATCAGAATCTGAAAGGGGGGAATGCTGGCTGGAGTCCCGAGTCCGCATGCTGCAGCCAACATTACCGTAGGGGCTGGTAGGAAAGTCCTAGTGGACTTGGTGCAACCATGGGTGCCTTCTCTAACATTGCCAGTCAGCCAGCACCTAAATCGAGTGGGCAGACCGCCAGGGCGGCGGACTGGAAGACTGCCAAAAAAGACCACTCTGTCACGGTCCCGCCAACATCTAAATCAGGTCCTGATTTCCTCCTTCTCCCACCTCCACCTTTCTCCTCTGTAGTTAAAGACCGGCCCGACAACTCACTGCTGCTGAACGCCAAGCCAAACAAAATATTGGCCATTGCTCTTAACAAAGATCTGAATCTGCAAGCCCACATGAGCGACCTATGCGAGAATGCAAATCATCACATTAGACTCCTTAAGGGAATAAAGGCCTTGATCCCTGTAGATGACCTCAACTCTGTCCTAGTCCTCTCCCACTGGACTTCGGAATCTCACTTCTTGAGCGTCTTCCAAAACCATATTGTTCCTCCCCAGCCCTCAGTGTACTAAACATCTTGTTGCTGGCTTAAGAATATCAGACTTCAATTCTTCAGGAGCTCCCCATCAATATCCTGCATGCCTGAGCTGGAGGGGCCAGGGTTTGGACATGTACTGTCTCCCTCCAGGGAATGATAAGATTATACCACTTACTATGCTGCTGTTTCTCCCACCATAAACAATTTTCCTAGGAACTCCCATGTGGTGTTGCACTTCCTCATGGATGAATTGCCTTTTCCATCTCTTTACTAACCCTGGGCATAGTTCGCGTAGTAGCGCTACGCGTAACTACGTGAAGTGCACTTCGCACTACGCGAGCTACGCACAGCACTACGCGAACTGCGTAGTGTGGTAGGGAAATGCTGTTCTCAATGATTGCACAGTGCAGGATGCTCGTCCGTACTGTGCAATCATGGCAAACGGCATCTTGCACAGTGCAAGCTGTCGTTTTTTGCCGCTCTAGTAGATTTTTACTCGAGCTGCAGCTTTCTCAACGCGGACTGGTACCACACGCAATGAGAAACCTGACCTCCCAGCATTGAGAATCTCGCCTGGAGGTTTACTTTCCACGCTCGCGATCGGCAACTTGATGTTGCTGATCGCGAATGAGTTTAAAGTCTCGCTGGGATGTCATTTTGCTCGCTCGCGGTCGCCAACTTGACATTGAGGACCGCGAGCGAGCAAAAAATGCCAAGTACGCTACGCGTTTTTGCACTGTGCTACGTGCAATTCGCGTAGCACGTAGTTGAGCAAACTACGCGAGCGTAGCGTAGTTTTCCATCCAGACCTACTCTTTACCCACATCAACATACCAGGATCCTTTTAGATAGAGAGCAAAACATTTTAGGATCCAGCATAGAACTAGGAGGGTCAGAGTGACAAAAGAAGCACAAATTACCTGAATTGTGTGTATGAAACGCTGGTGCATGGATCTGTGACATCCCAGGCAAAGTGGCACTGTGCCACTTACAACTCCCAGCTAAGCCATAGGGGCAACATACACTGATTGAAGTTCTGAACTGACAGCCCCCTCCCACTGACATCCTCAGTGGCCACGTCGCCATGCCCTAGAAGCAGACATATGCCCATTTTGTTGACAAGTACCCTGGGGGCCTTGTCACTTAGCTTGTTTGGAGTTGATATCCTGTTTTAGAAGCACTCACCTTTTCACATAGGTTTAGAAGAACATTCTTGTGGCCAAAGGTTGCATCATTCAACGTTCATCCTCTCTTCCTGTTCAGTAATAATTGCATGTCTATGGGGAGTTAAAACTTAATTAAACTGTTTTTTGTAGCAAGGAGCAGAAAAGATACATTCTCTGCAATGTCTCACCTATTCCAGCCCAGCCTTGTAAACTGAATTGTCACCCCTGAGTTAAGGACACAATCAATAGATGCGGGTATCAGAAGAACAACCACTTGCTGCTTCAGTAGCTTCAGATAAAAGCTCAGAACAGACTCATAATGGAAGGCAGTGCCACTTAATAAAAGCCCTGTGAGACAAAGAGACATGTCTCCCACTCTCTCATCATCTGACAATGGCTTTTTGAAGGGAGGGCCTTTCCATGATGAAGTTGTTCTCAGAAATGCTGTTGTCTTTTGAAGAAGGCAAGCTGATAAACATTTGAACGATTTTATGATAAAAAGCATCACAAAAAGACATAGTGGGGCTTTTTGGTGAGTAACGGATTCTAGGATAGTTTGCTCATCTTGTTTAGGGGGGGGGTGTATAAAATGTAAAGGTTTATGGAAGCTTCAAGTTAGACAGGTTTTTGCTTCACATGTGCATGACGATGATTCATTTTGTTACAATTTATGTATAAATGTCGCAGACAAACATTTTGCATGCATTTTTCAAGTTAGCTGTGTTTTTTTATAGTGAACATTAAGAAAATAACTTTCCGTGGGCCGAAATTCAGTTAAAATCAGGGAACTTCAGAATATTTGTGCAGGGCAAAAATTCGAAAATTTCCAAACTGTTTGCAAGAAGAACTAAAGCTTTGCACACACCCCCTCTTGCAACCAGGTAGACAGGGTGTTAATTTATTAATAAATCCAACACTGGCATCAATGAGGATTTATTAAGACAAGATGTTTGGTACCAAACATCTTAGAAATCAGTGAAGCCATCAAGGAGCTAGGAAACTCCTGATGACGAGTATCCAGGACATTTACTCTTTATGGCTTACCTTTTCTCTTACAACATCACAGAATGGACTGTACATGCTGGACTGCTCCAGCCGATATGCCCTCACATAGGATATAGTGCATGCTGTCTTAGGTCTGGAGGCCTGTAGTAGGGGTGACTTACCTATATCTTATGCAGTGTATGTCTTTAATGGCACACAGGTCTGTGTGTCATGTTGACTCTTCGGATTTTCCTGCACCAGACATGCGGCCTGCTGTGGCAGAGTGCATGGCCTTGGTGAGGGCTCCATGGGGTGGCAGAACCAGTGCTGCATCACCAGAGTACCCTCTTCAGTACCTATGCCCTAGGTACCAGCGGTACTGTTTACTAGGGACTTATAGGGGTAAGACAAAGAAAACAGGTGAATGAGTGTTAATTGCGCTAGGAAGAAACACAAGTGTAGGTCAATATCTGTTAAGCTCCAAGGATAAGGCCCTGGTCACCCACCATGGACCAAACAATGTGATCAAGAGACAAACCACAGTTGTAAAACAGGAAAACAAATGGTATATCCTGAGCTAAAAAGTCAACATCATAGTCCATCAATCAAATCCAATGAATCAGATTGTCTTCATTTCATCTTCTTTTATTTTCCAGTTCATTAATAAATCCAGTCTTCACCAAGAGAACATACTTTAGCCGCTGCCAACATGTGTTTCGTCTTGGTATGGTGACCAAAAGACTTCTTCAGGGCTATGGCTAGACTCAAAACATACTAGAAAAGCAAAAGGTGTGCCTTCGTATATCCACGGCATTCACCAATATAATTATTCATTAGAATTTCCACGTTCCAAAAGGTATTTCCAAGTTCTCATATATATAGAAAATAGCCGATCTCCAGAATGCAAAGTTAGTCTGAAGTTATTTGTATGCCACAAGTAGTTTAAATATATTCAAATGACCCGTAATGGTGTTTGGAATCAAGCAGTGTCCTCCGAGTGCAGAGAAAGACCGCTAGCTATCTGGTGTAGCCGGCGTTCAGGGGTAACTGAAATTGTAACAATCATGGTACCATTTTGGGGAAAGAGATCTAGCACTGGGAATCTAGTTAGTATGGACACAGTGCATTACAGTTTGAAATCACATCAGGCAAAAAGTGGGGACTAAACATGCAAAAAGAGGCATTTTCCTACATGCATTTTATCAGGACAGAAGAAGAAATGAAAACACTGTTAGCAAAGCTTTACCTACAGCACATGTGCACACACGCACCAGAGAGTCAGGGACACACTTTTTACAGACATTGCTCAGCCAGTTTCCATTTTTCACTTATTATGGTAAGCATGTGATAGCTATTTTCTAGGTCAGTCTCTGCATTTCACTCAAAATGTAGAGCACCCTTGGTGGGCAAGCGAAACTGTAAGTACGTAAACCACTATTGGTTGGCCAGCGAAACTGTAAACTGTAAAGCACGTAACACATTAGTAATAGGCTTGCTAATCTCTAAAGTATGTAAAGAATTATTGGTAGGCCGCTAAACTGTAAACTGTAAATCATGTAAAGCATTAGTGGTAGGCCAGCTAAACTATAAAGTATGTAAAGCATTATTGGTAGGGCAGCTAAACTGTAAACTGTAAATCATGTAAAGCATTAGTGGTAGGCCAGCTAAACTATAAAGTATGTAAAGCATTATTGGTAGGCCAGCTAAACTGTAAACTGTAGTGCATGTAAAGTATTAGTGGTAGGCCCGCTAAACTGTAAAGTATGTAAAGCATTAATAGTAGGCCAGCTAAACTGTAAAGTATGTAAAGCATTATTGGTAGGCCCACAAAACTGTAAAGTATGTAAAGCATTAGTGGTAGGCCAGCCACACTGTAAAGTATGTAAAGTATTATTGGTAGGCCCACAAAACTGTAAAGTATGTTAAGCATTATTGGTAGGCCCACTAAACTGTAAAGTATGTAAAGCATTAGTGGTAGGCCAGCTAAACTGTAAAGTATGTAAAGCATTAGTGGTAGGCCCGCTAAACTGTAAAGTATGTAAAGCATTAATAGTAGGCCAGCTAAACTGTAAAGTATGTAAAGCATTATTGGTAGGCCCACTAAACTGTAAAGTATGTAAAGCATTAGTGGTAGGCCAGCCAAACTGTAAAGTATGTAAAGTATTATTGGTAAGCCCACAAAACTGTAAAGTATGTTAAGCATTATTGGTAGGCCCACTAAACTGTAAAGTATGTAAAGCATTAGTGGTAGGCCAGCTAAACTGTAAAGTATGTAAAGCATTAGTGGTAGGCCAGCTAAACTGTAAAGTATGTAAAGCATTAATAGTAGGCCCACTAAACTGTAAAGTATGTAAAGCATTAGTGGTAGGCCAGCTAAACTGTAAAGTATGTAAAGCATTAGTGGTAGGCCAGCTAAACTGTAAAGTATGTTAAGCATTATTGGTAGGCCCACTAAACTGTAAAGTATGTAAAGCATTAGTGGTAGGCCAGCTAAACTGTAAAGTATGTAAAGCATTAGTGGTAGGCCAGCTAAACTGTAAAGTATGTAAAGCATTAGTGGTAGGCCAGCTAAACTGTAAAGTATGTAAAGCATTAGTGGTAGGCCAGCTAAACTGTAAAGTATGTAAAGCATTAGTGGTAGGCCAGCTAAACTGTAAAGTATGTAAAGCATTAGTGGTAGGCCAGCTAAACTGTAAAGTATGTAAAGCATTAGTGGTAGGCCGCCTAAACTGTAAAGTACGTAAAGCATTAGTGGTAGGCCAGCTAAACTGTAAAGTATGTAAAGCATTAGTGGTAAGCCTGCTAACTTGTAAAGCACGTAAAACGTCATTGACGGGTCCATGCGAATTGATGAGAAATGTGGAAACTGACTTAGTGACTGTGATATTCATATTTTTGGAAAATATGTAAACTGGACTAGTAATGGTGCATTACATATTGGGGATAAATATGGAAACTGTACAGATTTCCATACTATAGAATACATATTTATTTCAAAGCTAGTTTATGCCCCACCTATTGTAAAGCCCTATTGTCAGCGAGCTCCACCCCACCATGCCCTCCCACTCTTGCTCCATCCACCAATACTCCGTACCTTCCTCTGATGTCTCACGCCACTCCCTCCCCTTCTCACAGATCCTTTGTTGCAGGGAAAGGCAGTAGTGGGGGATGTTCCAGCGTCGATCACTGAGGCAGAGTCTGAAGAGTGATAAACGTGGTGAGCCATGGCAGAGAGAGGGCAGAAGAGTGGACAGCCAGCAGGCTCTGCACTGCACAGTGGTTGCCCTATTTGGCACTGCACAGTGTCTACCCTTTTGTGTTTATCCTTTTGTTTGGTACTGCATGGTGTCCACCCTTCTTGGCACTACACAGTGTCTACCCTTTTGCTTCCATCCTTTTTTAGCACAAATCTGAGTCTACTCCTCTTTTTACACTCCACGGTGCCAACCCTTTTTCTGGCATCATCAGAAAAGGCTATTAGCTCCTGTATCTCACCACCTGGGCATTATTGTATGAGGAAGGGGGCAGCACCACTCTGATTATAAGCCTAAGTGACAAATATATGTGTGATTTCTTACTAAAGTGGGTGTTTTGTGGAGTTTTAGGCTCTGATTGAATTTTCCTGATTCATGCCTTTATATAGGTACAATTCTCGTTTGCCCTTATATAGGCACAGAAATCAAGCCCTTATTTAGGCATAGCCCATGCTACCCAAATACAGGCATGGCTATTTCATCCGTTCACCAAACGTCACAACGAATTCTTGGAAAACCAGCATAAGCCATCAGAAACTTCCCCTTGCTTGAATATTGATTTCTCCATTAACTCAGTTAGTTGTACAATGAACATCTATTCCTTAGGGGTTCATTCATGACGTTCATATGCCCGACTTTATGTCAAACATGGTATTCCTGAACACCTTCAAGGTATAAATATACCTTCACTTGCTATGGCAAAGCACGGTGGTTCGGAGCAGATCGACAACCTACTTGCCCGACGCAGCTCGCTACAGCAAGTGCCGAAGGAAGCCGACTCTCCATTTGACGCACTGATCAGGAAGCTGCTCTCCTCTGCTGAGAAATCCAGCTCCAGTGTTTCTGACTCCCCTTGCGGGGTGTTGGGAAATCGAGTCCTGAGACAGAGATACCAGACCACCTTCATTCTAAGGTATGGAGCTGATTAGAACCTAGAGAAACCTTTGGTAGATTCTTGGCAAAACTAATCCTATGCTAAACACAATACTTACTTCTTCCCTCGTACTAGACTTAGGTTAGGTACATTGGGATAGGCGTATTTTAGAAGCCCCAGTTGAATATTTTGCCTATGTTATTTATGTATGTATTTTTATATGGCTTAGAAACCATACAATGCTCTTACAGTATTATTTCATAATACTATTCTCGCTGTACGCATTATACTTTGTATTCTGTCTAACGATTGTAGCAGTTTACATCTCTTGCATGAGAAAGAAGACTATTCAATAAACCCTTTATTGAAAACGCCTGTCTCTCAATTTCTCTGCAACTCTGTAGAAACGAAGCATGCACGATTGACTGAGTGAAATACTTATTTATTGTTTCCATGACTCTGAGAGATACATTCTTATTCTTGGGAAACAAAGTTGTTGTGTTTATGCGGTTGTCAGAGACTAATCCCTTCCGTTGAATTCCAGAAAGTTTCTAGTGACCTCTGAGCTAGCTGGCACACACAATTAAGTTTAGTATATTCGATAGATACCTATTGACTTAAGTCCTACGTCAAATGTATATAATATATTATTCCAATGCGCAGAGCCTTTTTGGGAATATAGGAACTACACTAGATGGGTGTATAGTGGTGTAGCAGTATACACAAAATCTTGATTTCGGGTATGTGCCCTGCCCCCTCTCAAGCATGTCAAAGTGACCCGGATCTTGTTGCCAGAAAGCAGTGCAGGTGTATTCTTAGCATCCAGTGGTTTCCCGCTTTCTGGAATAATGTACCTTCAACTTTACCTTGTGGTCAAGTCTCAGCGGCCATTTCAAATGATTGAGACATTCTCTGTGCATTACATTTCCAGCTTCCTGTTTCTACAAGAATCATACCAAGATCCATCCACTCCCTGGTGACTTCACCTTCTGTTCATGTACCACCTAGCTAACATTTCCCTGGAAGACTAAGGGCGAAGGTCAAAGGTCACTGAACCTTCTGCATTGATTGGTACCGTGTTCATTTCATATGTGTTTTCATGAGACTCAGTTAACATACACAGTTGTAAATAATAATACTGAGCACAGTACGTACATAAATCATATTATTAAAAGTTACAATGTTAACAAAAAACAGGTGCGAATAAAAGATATATTTATATGCTTATTGACTTATTTAATGAGGAGTCTTACAAAGCAATGTATTTTGCCTTTCATTTACTACAGAGGGCTCTGCAGAAGGATAATGTGCAGAAGGATAATGTGCAGAAGGATAATGTGCAGAAGGATAATGTGCAGAAGGATAATGTGCAGAAGGATAATGTGCAGAAGGATAATGTGCAGAAGGATAATGTGCTTGCTGGTAGGAGGGGAGTTTGGATTTCAATCAGACAGTGTAAGTGAACCTGTCTAAATTGTTTCACTCGTGACTCCTCTTTCATGGTGACTTTGGTTAAAACCCAGTCCCAAACGTTCAGTTCTAGAAGATTTACTGAACCTCTAGTAGTCGGATTCAGATTTAATTCCAAAATATAAATCCTTGCGTTCTATAATCTGGGTCCTTGAATTCCCGAGTTTATGTCCATGAATTTCAGAGTTTATGTCCTTGCATTTGCATTCCAGAGTTTATATCCTTGTTATCCAGAGAGTATGCCCTTGCATTCCAGAGTTTACGTCATTGGATTCCAGAGTTTGGTTCCTTGCATTCCAGTGTCTAGATCCTTGCATTCCAGAGTGTAGGTCTTTGTATTCCAGAGTCTGAGTCCTTGCATTCCAGAGTCTAGGTCCTTGCATTACAAAGTGTAGGTCCTTGCATTCCAGAGTCTATGTCCTTTCATTCTAGTGTCTAGGTCCTTGCATTCCAGAGCATAGGTCCTTGTGTTCCAGAGTCTGAGTCCTTGCATTCCCTAGTCTAGGTCCTTGCATTCCAGAGTGTAGATCCTTGCGTTCCAGAGAGTATGCCCTTCCAGTCCAGAGTTTAGGTCATTGGATTCCAGAGTCTGTTTCCTTGAATTCCAGTGTCTAGATCCTTGCATTCCAGAGTGTAGGTCTTTGCATTCCAGAGTCTGAGTCCTTGCATTCCAGAGTCTAGGTCCTTGCATTACTAAGTGTAGGTCCTTGCATTCCAGAGTCTATGTCCTTGAATTCTAGTGTCTAGGTCCTTGCATTCCAGAGCATAGGTCCTTGTATTCCAGAGTCTGAGTCCTTGCATTCCCTAGTCTAGGTCCTTGCATTCCAGAGTGTAGATCCTTGCGTTACAGAGTCTGATCCCTTGCATTCTAAAGTCTAGGTCCTTGCATTACAGAGTTTAGGTCATTTGATTCTAGAGTCTGGTTCCTTGCATTGCAGTGCCTTGGTTCTTGCAACCCAGAGTGTAGGTATTTGCATTCCAGAGTCTGAGACCTTGCATTCAAGATTCTGAGTCCGTGCATTTCAGAGTGTACGTCCTTGCATTCCAGAGTGTAGATCCTTGCATTCCAGAGTCTAAGTCCTTGCATTCCAAAGTCTAGATCCTTGCATTCCAGAGTCTAGGTCCTTGCATTCCAGAGTCTGAGTCCTTGCATTCCAGAGTCTAGGTCCTTGCATTCCAGAGTCTAAGTCCTTGCATTCCAGAGTTTAGGTAATTGAATTCCAGAGTCTGGGTCTTTTTATTCCAGAGTCTAGGTCCATGCATTCCAGAGTCTGGGTCTTTTATTCCAGAGTTTAGGTCCATGCATTCCAGAGTATCTGTCCTTGCATTTCAGAGTCTAGTTCCTTGCATTCCAGAGGTTGAGTCTTTGCATTTCAGAGTCTGAGTCCTTGCATTCCAGAGTTTAGGTCCTTGCATTCCCCAGTTGAGCTCCTGACATGCCCATGATCTGTCCCTGTGTTTCATTCATTTGAACGGTCATTGGTTAATCCGATGGGTGGACACTGAGTTTTCATATTTTCAAATTCTGTAGGTACAAAAGGCATTTGCCGCAATTTTCCCTATGGACAGTGGGCTGAATTGTAATGAAGTCATCTGCTCGGAGCTGCTGGAGTGTTTTAATGGCAGGCTTGATGTGTTCTTGCTTATTTAGTTAACACCGGCCAGGTAAGGAATGCCAGGATGAAGGCTTCCATCATTTTGACTATCTGGTCATTATATAAAAAAGTAGAAAAAGGATCTTTTGCAGGTAGAGAGCTGCATATTTGCATTGACCTTGAAGAGCAAAGGTAAAACTGGGATCATAGAAGATCTGTACAGCAGATAGATGTTAGGGATTTAACAGGCTTTAAGAACCATAAAAGGGGTAAAGGATGGGGACCAGTGCTTAGTACTAGAATCTGTACCATTTTGAGAATCCATTCACGCAGAGGAAGCGCTTCTTCATCCAATGAAATATGTGGGCCGAGCACAAAGTAATGCTCATTGGATTTTCTGAATCAGTTTTCAGCCAGAAGCTAATCTATGTCCTCTCAGCTTGGAGGTTCATTTTCTATTGTTAATGGTGCTGTGCCTAGGAACATACCTAGATATTCAAAAGGACGTAGGCATGGGCGGATTTTGCGGATCCACGATCCGCGGATTTGCGGATTTGCGGATCGTAGATCCGCAAAATCGGCGGATTTTGCGGATTTGCGGATCCGCGGATTTGGGGCGGGGCTTCCATGCGAGTGCACATGCCTCTTGTGTGTTTAAAAGGTCTGGGACCGAACAGAGCAGTAGATGAAGAGACAGAAGTTCCTGGTCACAGGAACAGCAAAGGGATTGCGCTCGTGAAAGTCAAGGATGCAAAGGCCTCTATCCAGCATCACAGCTGATTTTCGACGGTAGATTTGGGAAGAAGGCACACCTGCCCAGCCTCGATGACGAGCACGATTGTTTTTGGGCTGATGAATGAGTCACTGCATTTGAGCTTCAACTAGTTCCAGCGACCATGTGTGTATTACTATGCAATCGCCCCGAAGGGCGCAGGGGTCCCTGGGGTGAGCTGTCCATCATAATGGGTCAATGGCGGGAAGACGGTGCACACCGCGAGTGTGTGGGCGGGGCATCCATGCGAGTGCACATGCCTCTTGTGTGTGTAAAAGCTCTGAGACCGATCAGAGCAGTAGATGAAGAGACAGACCCTCCTGGTCACAGGAACAGCAAAGGGATTGCGCTCGTGAAAGTCAAGGATGCAAAGGCCTCTATCTAGCATCACAGCTGATTTTCGACAGTAGATTTTGGAAAAGTAAGCACACCAGCCTGGCCTGTTGTAACTATTTTATGATGGCGCCGGCAAGCTGCCAGCGCCATCCTAAAATAGTTACTAAATTAGCTTCAACAGGAAGCTCTAATAGATAAAATCGAGCACCTGCTTTATTTTATCTATTAGAGCTTCCTGTTGAAGCTAACTTAGTAACTATTTTAGGATGGCGCTGGCAGCTTGCCGGCGCCATCGTAAAATAGTTACAACAGGCCAGGCTTCAACTTTTGCCCTCGGATCCGCCGCTCGCGGATTTGCGAATTCTCGGTAAATTCGCGGGAGTTCGCGGATCGCGAATTTACCGAAAATTCGCAAAATCCGCGAGCGGAACGGATTTTGCGCCCACCCTTAAAAAGGAGACATGTGCATAAGGACTCCTCAAATCTCATCCAATCATGTTGGCTGTACTCAATTATTGGACCTGTTGGCAAATGATGCTGGATATCTCAGCTCAGTGTAAAAGCCTTTCCAGCAGATCAGTGTGTTTGACATTATCTTAAGCAGCAGAGTGTGGTAAATAAATAAATTATTACCGGATCTATTTTTGACTATAATCAATAAACAGGTAGCTCAATAAATAAGAGTCAAGATTCGAGGTAGCTGGAGTTGACAGGCTTTAATCAAGCATAAAGGACAGGAACAGGACAGCCTGTACGGGAATAGGATGGCAGGGCCCGGCAGCTGCCGGGGGCAGGATCTGGGAATGATGCACATAACTTTTAATAACAGTGCACAATATTTATAGTTAAACAAAATACATTGCATTCAATACAGTAGGCGTAGCAGTAGGCGGGGTTTGTAGCAGTCGCGAAAGATAAGGGCAACATGATGTAACAAGAAGGCGTGCACAGGGCGTATACATAGACATGTGATGCAAACGTAACAGAATATGTCATAAAAAGGGCGGAAACATGGAGGGGGCTACCTGAGCAGCTGGGACCTCTAACCTAGTGGTGCGCGCAAACTGGCAGTGACGTGTTACCAGGGAGGAACTGGGGGCTATGACTTCTGTGCTAGAAGAGGAGACTGAAGTCTGGAGTGTCAGAGCGACATGTACCTAAAGCTTATCTAGTATCTGGTGTTTAGAGAACATGTTGATAGAATCCGAAAGTTATCAGGGCAAAGGCTAATAGACTTTAAGACTGGTGCATGCATAATTCTACATGTAGTGCGTGTGCGAGGAATATTCTATGAATATTAATACAGTATTTCTCTTACATAGAGACATAAAGGCTAGACCATGACGGAAACTATTGATGCGATTCAGTAGCTTAGGAATGCAGAGAAGGAGGGTTGGACTGATAACTAGAAACATAACATACTCTTGACAGACTGGGAGGCAGAGCCAGGCCGAGCCGGGCACTGCGTGGCAAGAAGTAAGCTAAGGGTCAGGGATACAGGTGGGGGCTGTATCGCTCCTCGGAGAGGGTTCAGGAAACAGGAGCTGAATCTGAGTCCGGGCCCTTTTGAGGCCTAGAAACGGGGACAATTCAATGAATTAACGTGCATACTGTAAAATGTGGCAACGTAGGTTTACATAGGCCTAATATTCGTTGTTTTCATGATGACTGGAAACTGGCATACTAGAGATGGACACAACTGTAATTGCGTCTTTAATCGATCAGAAAGGAATACATGCATATTGGTCATGCACATATAACATAAGATGGGGAACACGTAGGCACATATAACATGGCAAAATTTACTTTTCCACATTCCCTCCTTGTGCCCTACGTTTCCATCAGGAAACATCAATATTCATGATACCATCTATCATTTCATACAGCATCATTTGCTCGTCTCGAATTGTCTTGGAACGGGACTTAGGACTAGGAATACAAGAGGTAGCACACATGCCGCAAATCGCAGGGCCACATTGTATACAGAGGCAGCAACTGAATATGATCATTACTGCAATACCTAGGAGTGACAATACTTTCCATCCCCAGGCAGATATAATACTCCAGAGCCAACCGGACCATGTCCAGGTGCCTGGATTCTGGTGTAACTGATGGGCAATTTTATGAAGTCTGGTTATAGCTGAATAAACAGACGGCGCGTTATTGGGAATGAAAATGCAGCAACTAGATCCGATGACTCTACATGCTCCTCCTCTATCGGCCAGTATGACGTCAAGAACGAGACGATTTTGGAGCACGACAAATCTCATAGCAGATTGCTCCTCAGTTAAGTTACCTAGAGCAGAAGTAGTCTCATTCACTACTGCTTCAAGGGTTCTGGTTAACC
This sequence comes from Lissotriton helveticus, assembly GCF_964261635.1. NCBI lineage: Eukaryota > Metazoa > Chordata > Amphibia > Caudata > Salamandridae > Lissotriton > Lissotriton helveticus. Next base: position 54,948,493 of record NC_136069.1, read on the forward strand.
TACGGATTAACTTACTATTCTGGACAGGTCCTATAAAGAAGAAGAAACCTTTATTAAAGTCTTGATACTGTTCTAGAGTATTTTCAGTTTGATCGACAATTGGGGACTCGATCTCCCTCCTATGTCTGACGTGTACTAGATGTGTGTTTCTGTGATAATCGGATGGGGCTAGAAAAACTGGTGGTAGTAGGAAGGCAATGTAACATGTTCCATCCCAATCGAGGGGCAGACGAACATATGCGGTCTGACCACAAACAAAATAAGAATGACGTGAAGCTTTGAAAATAGAGTTCCCACTGTCACTGTACTCGACAGTAGTAGTACAATCACTATGTCCTACATGTGCGGAACCATTCTTTCTGACACATAATTCGCCTTTAACTGGTAGTACTGAAATAGCAGGTAAATCTGGAGTAGTATCAGACTGAACATTCAGGACCATAAAATTCGAAGAATAATTACCCAAATCATATACTTCATTTTCTAGATCTAACCCTGTGCTATGGGAGAGACCTTGCTTGTCTGGGAAACATGTTCGATTCAGAAGGGACATATCATTTGAAGATGACGTTAACGTGGACCATGCTCCACACGAACCATTATGTGAAAACGGATATGGAAAGAGTGGCAGAACTCCCTTCGGTGTCTGGAAAGGGGGGAGTCGACCACACACCCAACAATTAGTAGCATTGCTGGTCTGGTGTGAATAGTGTAACATTCTGATAAATGTATTGTTTCGCATAGCAAGACGATAGGATAGCTCGTGAGGAGGCAGATCACTAAATGTGTGCTCTACTGTAGCATTAGAAAACTTATTTACATGAGAAACTGGAAAACATAAATGTAATGCATAACTTGTGCAGGTAACCATAAGACTTAGAAACAATAAGAAACTTAGAAAAATGATACATCTCATAGAGTTTTGACTAACTCTCTCACTATGGGGGTCTATCTCATACATGTCAGAAACCTGTCTAACCGTTTCACCCGAGAGGGACTTAGACAATTAAACTGGCTGACTTATTTTACTAGACCGGAGCTTTAACTTATACTCCTGCTGCGGAGTTTTCTCTAACAGAGGAACTTTTAGTTCAGAATTCAGATTAAAGTCTGGTTTCAGGCAGTCTTTAGAAATGGAACAGTCCTTCGGCAATGTTTTTTCACGAACTCCATGGAACTTCTTTATATGGGACAGATGGACCCACCCCTTGCGGCCTTCCAACTTCACGGCCGTGCGGGTGGTCAGGAGAACAAGTCGCGGCTCTTTCCAACGAGGCTCCAGCGGACTTGAACGATCAAAGTTCCTTACAAAGACAAGGTCGCCTGGAATGACCTCATGCGGTTTCACTTCGGTATTGTCTGGAAATGCGGCGGCAACCTGTGAACGACAAGAGTGTAGGGCAGACATCAAGGCAGCTAGGTAATCTGTCAACATATTACTGGAAACATCTGTAATACTGCGGGGTCTAGGTGTACCCCACATGTTTGGGGGGCGGCCGAATACGACCTCATAAGGGGACAGACCTGATCTGGAATGTGCAACCATCCTCATGAAGAATAAAGCAACTGGCAGGGCAACTAGCCAGTCTACACCTTTCTCTTTACATGTCTTGGCAATACGGATTTTCAGGGTCTGATTATGTCTCTCTACGAGACCGGCTGCTTCAGGATGGCGCACACAATGGAACTTCCACTGGTACCCTAACAAAAGGGAAACATGTTTCATTAACTCAGATGAGAATGGCTGGCCGTTATCAGAATACACGACCCTAGGGAGTCCATAGCGGGGAAAGAACTCACGAACCAACTGCTTGGCAGTGGTCGCGGCTGTGTAATCTGGAACTGGATATGCTTCTGTCCACCTGGACAAAGCGCATACGACTACAAGGACATACTTGAAACCTCGACATCGCTCCATCTGAATGTAATCCATCTGGAGGACTTCAAAAGGGTGGTCAGGAGGTTGGAATCCACCTTGTTCCACCGGGACACTTTTACCTGGATTGAACTGGCAACATATCATACAGGTACGGACTTTTTGCTTGGCTGCAGCTCGTAAGTGCTTGTTGAACCAAAGGTTCTGTATACTGTCTAACATAGCTTTTTCTCCTAGATGTGCTGGACTATGTGCGGTATTGATAATGACTTGAACCATAGAGTCGGGGAGAAACCATGTGGCTTTTCCCTTCGTCAACCATCCCTGATCTGTCTGGACCCCTCCTTGTTCGGACCATTTCTTGATTTCTTCGGGAGTAGCATGTAACTGTATGTCTATGACATCTTGTGTAGGGTCCTTAACTGTCATACATGTAGTCGGATCTGGAGTAAATGTCTGGGTCTTGTTAACTGGAATGTCTGGAGTCTGAGCTGTAAGCTTGGCTGTTCGATCTGCTAGATCGTTACCTTGGGAAATGATATCAGTAACTTTCGTATGTGCCTTGCACTTCATGATAGCGATAGCTGTCGGTAAATGTATTGCATCTAACAGAGCTTGAATGAGGAGACCATGCTGAATCTTGGTTCCATGAGAAGTCATGAAACCTCTCTCCTGCCAGAGCACTCCGAAGTTGTGTACAACTCCGAATGCGTAACGTGAATCTGTGTATATGTTTACTTTCAGGTCCTTGGCACGTATGCAGGCTTGGGTCAGAGCAACTAGCTCTGCTGCTTGAGCAGACAGGGTGTCAATACGGTGTGTTTCAATAACTTCGGTGTCAGTAGTCACTGCATACGCGGCTACTAGTTCTCCTGTACTTGTTCTCATACATGAACCATCCACATAAAGTGTCAGGTCGGGATTAGGTAATGGAATGTCTGTCAGGTCTTGTCTTGGCTTGGTCATAGTGTTAACTACTTCCACACAGTCATGTGTGGCCGGATTTGAAGTAACTGACGGCAACAGTGTAGCAGGATTTAGAATGTTGCAGCGTCTGATTTCTATGTGTGGCTGGAACAGTGTCAGTTCATAACCTGTTAAACGTGCAATTGTCAAGTGCTGAGTCTGTGTTCGGTTTAAAAGAACTTCCACGGAGTGTGGAACTTGTACTGTCAGGGAGTGTCCTAATACTATGGAATCACTTTGTCTGATAGCTAGAGCTGTAGCTGCAACTGACTTGAGGCACGCAGGCAAAGCCTGGGCTACTGGATCTAGTGTGCTCGAAAAATAAGCACAAGGCTTGTACTGTCCTGCTTGATCTTGTGTGAGAACAGATAATGCTGTACCATCACGTTCTGTGACAAAAAGTGTAAAAGGCTTACTGTAGTTCGGTGTAGCTAGAACAGGTGCTTGGCATAAGGCTTTCTTTAATTCATTAAAACGAACTGTATGTTCAGATGTCCAAGGGAGGACAGTCGATACGGCTGCCTCCTGTGTCGTTAACTGTATCAGTGGCTTGGCTAGAAATGCATATTGAGGAATCCATTGTCTGCAGTAAGAAGTGAGGCCAATAAAAGCACGTACCTCCTTCTGTGTCTTGGGCTGTGGAAGACTCGCTATTAACTGGATACGGTCTGGTGTCAACTGCCTACCCCACTTGGACAGTAAGTGGCCTAAGTAGATCACTTGCTGGACACAGAATTGAAGCTTCGAAGGGGACACCTTGTGCCCCATCTCGGCTAGGAAATACAGGACTGTAAGTGACGCACGCTCGCAGTCACGCTCAGAACGGGCCGTGATCAGTAGATCATCGACATACTGGAGCAGGGCAGTGTCAGTTGGCATGTGAATATTGTCTAGTTGTCTCTTAAGTGCTTGACTGTAAATACTTGGACTTTCTGTGAAACCTTGAGGAGCTCGTGTGAATTTATAGCTCCTTCCATTTAAACAAAATCCGAAAAGGTACTGGCTGTCTGGATGAATCGGGACACTGAAAAATGCATTCTTGAGGTCTATCACAGTAAAAAATGTAGCTTCAGAATCAATGGCTGTCAATAGGGAAGAAATATCTGGGACTACTGGATACTGGGGTATGATACATTTATTAAGTTCTCGAAGGTCAATCACTAATCGATATACTGGAGGTGCATTTGGATCAGTACGTTTCATGACTGGAATGATAGGAGAATTACATACATTGGAGTCAGTTTCTACAACCACTCCCTGAGCAATGAGCTCATCAATAATTTTAGATAAGGCTGCTACAGCCTCAGGTGGCAATCTGTACTGTCTGATTCGTGGCAAGACTATACCTTGCTTGAGAGTCACACGATGGGGTGTGATTTGCATAAAACCTACATCAGTTGGACCTTGCGCCCATAAATGCTGCGGTACATTTGACAATCTTGGATCAAAATCACGTAATACATAGTGACCTTTAAAGTCACGCAAAAACAATCGGATTCCTTCTGGGGAACAGCAAATAACTGCACCTAATTCTTTCAATGTTTTAATGCCTAACAAATTTTCTGGACATGATTTCGTAAGTAACAAATCAGTAGTTCGGGACAATGGACCAACTTCTAGAGAAACTGGTTTTGAAATCTCGTTCACAATAGGCTTTCCTGAAAATCCAAGGGAAACATTTCTAGAGCCTGAGAGCGGAGCCCCTGGAACCTCGTCATGACTGATAGTAGTCCTACTTGCCCCTGTATCAATCAAAAACTTTCTGTCTTTCCCTAATACTTGACTGTGTACATAGGGACCCTCTTGATCTACAGGTATCTCAATGAGAGGCAAGCCTACCTCCCTCTCTAGGCTGTTTCATGAATACTGTTGATACTCTGGATACTCTGACTGGGCATACTGGTACATCTGCTGTGTAACATGCTGTGTTGCAGCGATAGGCTGCGGTGCTGGAACTGTCTGTTGTGCATTCTGTGGTGACTGAGAAGTCTGTGATACTTGTTCTTGTCTAGGCGGACGTGGTCTTTCTTTAGTTTTACCAGTAGCTATGTTATGTTTCAGAACTGCACACTCGTTTATAAAATGACCTGGCTGTTTACAGTAATTGCAAGTCCCTTTAACGGGAGCTGCAGGATGACTGGCTTGATTCGGACCCCTCTTCTGACTGTCTTGTGGAACAGATTGTGCAACTAATACTTTCATTTTCGTGTCTTTCATACGTCTCCTTTCGTGTTCTTGCTCTTCCCTGATTCTGTTCTGGTGATACTGGAGCATCTGGAGCATTTGTGACGGGGTATTAGCTTGCCAGGTACTTTCAACTTTCAAAACTCGATTTTTAACTTGTGGACTTGAATTCTCGACTAGTTTAGTAACAAAAAGGTGAGGGTATGACTCGCTACTTGTCTTCAAACCACTGTTAATAATAAAACATTTTTCAAATCTAGAATAAAAATCACTAGTGTCTTCATCCTGTTTCTGTTTACATGCTGAGATTGCATCCCAATCTTCCTTTTTCGTGGCTAGTAACCTTGGCAAAACTTGTATCAATAACTCGGGCAATTCTTTACATTTGTCCCCAAGACCGGTACCTGGTACTCGTATTTTATCTTCAGCTTCTAGAGCTGTCCAATCAATCTTTTTCTCTCCCACCTCCCATTCTTTTTCCTTGAGTTTTTCATATACCCCTGCGGGCAACAGGACCTTTAGCATTTTAATAATATCTGGATACGTGTATTCTCCCATACGGAGCATGTCTTTTAATTCTCGATGGAACCCTGCTGGGTCTTTGTCGTGACAGGGAATTAATTTCTTCATCTCTAAGAGTTCCATTTTTGTGATGGGGGTGTAAACAAATACTCGTTGCATTTCACCACCCGCTGTCCTAACTGGGTGTACTTCTCGTAACGGATTCTGTCTGTCTATGTAAAATGATTTACTTTCTGGAGGTGAGACGTGAACAAAATGCGGATTCAGAAACGTTCTATATTTGTGGCGCTGTTCTAGAATGATATTAATTAAATCGGTACCTAAACCTTTCCATCTATACTGGAGTAACTCATTCAGGACATCATGTAACGGACCTGGATCAGAATGTTGACCCTCATACAGTGTAATGAGGTGCTGGATCATGTACATACCCACCAGTCGCTGCTCGGCTGGGGGCAGTTTCAGAAACATTTGCGCCACTATTTCGTCTGGAAAAGTGGTAGAATCAGTAGCCCATCGGACTGCTGATCGGGCTAGTTCTTGTTCATGCATGGTACTAAGTTCACTATAACCGATTCGTGATTTCAGAATGTGATCGGTAGCTTGAAATACTTGCTCAAGAGAACCTTGTTCTGGTGCTGGAAGAGGAAAAACTCTCCTGCGTTCTAGGCGTAAATGTCGGTCGGAAGTCTAGTTTTACCTACATACGCTATTCTGGTGGTATTCTCGTCTTCTACTTCTTCAGTATCAGTGTTGTCTTCTTTCTCGGACACTTGTGCTGCTTTTCGTTTCTCGTGTAACCTTATTATTTCCTTACGAATTTTCTTGTACATACTCTCTATACTACTGAGTGTCTTGTGTCTTCCCTCGGCTATATGATCACTCCACTTTGTCAGAACTCTCATTTCGATCGGATCTTTATCTGGATAATCTTGTTCCCTTATTAAACAATTAATTAGAAACTTTAATAGCATGAGCTGAGTCTCGGCTTTCCTTTGAGACATGACTTCGCCAATACTTTCTGGGTCTGTTCCTGTACGGATGAAACGATGTATTCTGTCTAGATCTTCTTTCATATTCGGTAGGGTGTCCAAATACTCGGTCACCCGCCTTACACGCAATGAATATATAACCATATTATCATCCCCTGGGACTGGATCATAACGGCATTCGGTAAGAGCTCGCCTGATATCTGCAACGGACTGATATTTGGGCGTACGCTGTAACGCACGTTCATGTAACTCGACTAACGTTATACGTTTGTTTGGCGGCGGGGTACCAGGAGGACCTCCCCCCGCGGCCCCTAAACTGGAATCGTCGACTGATACTCTTCGTGCTGGCAGAGTGATCGATGTAGCGGGAACTTGTACTATGGGCTGGACCGGGGGTACCATAACAGGTACTGTAACAGGTGCCCCGGTGACCGGAGGAACAGGAATTACATTATTTACAGGAGCTGGCGGAGCAGGATTTGCATATTCTGGGACTGTGTCGTCCAAATAGGACGAGAGAAAAATATCAGCTGCGGTCGGTTTGTGACGTAGCTTAATCGGAACTAATGGCGGCGGAAAATTACTCGGTGCTTCCGGGGTTGCTTTTGGCAAGCCCTCGGCAAGAAGAGGATACATACCCTTAATGAGGGCATTTCTCTGTCTATCTGACTGTTCGGCTTTAACTCGTTCACCTACTTCGATTAATTCCCTTTCTTGGGCTCTTTCTGAGGATTCTCTACTTAATTCTGACTTTCTGATTTCTTTTTCGGTTCTTTTATGAGATTCTTTGCGCCATAACTCGATGGCATCTTTCTGGGACTGTCTGGATTTCTTTTTCCATAATGCTTCTTCTACTCGCATGATGCACTCGGCATCCCACGTACCTGATACGGGCCATCTATACTTTTCTTCTAATTCTTTGGTGTACTCCACCCATAAATCTAGATATAATATGGCACTTATGCCATGCTTCTGATACATAAAATGACCTGGACTGTCCCTAGGCGGGACAGGAACTGCTTCCTCGAGCAGACCTTTTCTAGTTCTTAACTGACGTAATTTCGAGAACAGAGGCATAACTTAGACTGGAGTCTGGACACAATACAATACACGATAAACACAATAATAACTAAGAGAACAAATCACTCATACCACGACATTGAAAACACATGGAATAACATTTATAATAACAGTTCGAACAAAACACATGAATTTCTTGAGAACAGAACTTACTGAAACAGAAACTTACTAGAATGACTAGATGCACTGCTAAAACAGTACGAAACTTACCGGTCCCATAAAGAGACACGTCAGGACCCGCATCCACCTAGGTGGACACTTCGTGTTGGATCTGTGTACCCAAACCCACGGACCAGAGACAAATTACTTGACCCTGTCTAGATACTACCCCAGCAACGGTACTCACCGGGCAGCAAGAACGGAAGGCCTCGGACTGGACTGGACTGCTACGACGACGGACGGACGAACTTCGGACTTCAGTTACAGGTGGGCCTCTGGATACCTCGGACCTTGGACTCTCGGCTTGGGCTCTGGTCGGGACTCGCCGCGTTCCTCCACCGCCTCGTCTGGACGCTGGACCGCAACCTCCGTCTCCTCCGTGGGCCTGAGGGATACTTGAAGCAGAAATATCTGCACGTGCACGGTATGGTTCCGTCACGGCTGCAGAGGATCAGGGGGCCTGCGTGGCTTCTCCGGCGCGTGGGGAAAGGGCAAGTCCCTATTCGGGCGCCATTATGTGGTAAATAAATAAATTATTACCGGATCTATTTTTGACTATAATCAATAAACAGGTAGCTCAATAAATAAGAGTCAAGATTCGAGGTAGCTGGAGTTGACAGGCTTTAATCAAGCATAAAGGACAGGAACAGGACAGCCTGTACGGGAATAGGATGGCAGGGCCCGGCAGCTGCCGGGGGCAGGATCTGGGAATGATGCACATAACTTTTAATAACAGTGCACAATATTTATAGTTAAACAAAATACATTGCATTCAATACAGTAGGCGTAGCAGTAGGCGGGGTTTGTAGCAGTCGCGAAAGATAAGGGCAACATGATGTAACAAGAAGGCGTGCACAGGGCGTATACATAAACATGTGATGCAAACGTAACAGAATATGTCATAAAAAGGGCGGAAACATGGAGGGGGCTACCTGAGCAGCTGGGACCTCTAACCTAGTGGTGCGCGCAAACTGGCAGTGACGTGTTACCAGGGAGGAACTGGGGGCTATGACTTCTGTGCTAGAAGAGGAGACGGAAGTCTGGAGTGTCAGAGCGACATGTACCTAAAGCTTATCTAGTATCTGGTGTTTAGAGAACATGTTGATAGAATCCGAAAGTTATCAGGGCAAAGGCTAATAGACTTTAAGACTGGTGCATGCATAATTCTACATGTAGTGCGTGTGCGAGGAATATTCTATGAATATTAATACAGTATTTCTCTTACATAGAGACATAAAGGCTAGACCATGACGGAAACTATTGATGCGATTCAGTAGCTTAGGAATGCAGAGAAGGAGGGTTGGACTGATAACTAGAAACATAACATACTCTTGACAGACTGGGAGGCAGAGCCAGGCCGAGCCGGGCACTGCGTGGCAAGAAGTAAGCTAAGGGTCAGGGATACAGGTGGGGGCTGTATCGCTCCTCGGAGAGGGTTCAGGAAACAGGAGCTGAATCTGAGTCCGGGCCCTTTTGAGGCCTAGAAACGGGGACAATTCAATGAATTAACGTGCATACTGTAAAATGTGGCAACGTAGGTTTACATAGGCCTAATATTCGTTGTTTTCATGATGACTGGAAACTGGCATACTAGAGATGGACACAACTGTAATTGCGTCTTTAATCGATCAGAAAGGAATACATGCATATTGGTCATGCACATATAACATAAGATGGGGAACACGTAGGCACATATAACATGGCAAAATTTACTTTTCCACAAGAGGAGTCATGGAATGGAGCAGGCATGGTTCACTATTACGGAGAAGTTTCAAAGAAGAGTTAGGTTGATCTAAAACAGTTAGGGGTCTGTTCCAAACCATGGAGGAATTCCACATAGGTCTTCCCGCACCCTAAAGAGCAGCAGCACGGGTATCAGTCCTTTTTTGCATTTTTATATTTCACAAGCTTGTCTCGAAGGTATTTAGATAAGCACCAGTTACGTTACGCAAGGATACATTCATTTTGTGGTTGGGGAGATTAAGTGATTTACCCAGAATCACTGGATGTTGAGCTGATGCTGAGACGTGAACCTGGCTACCCATAAGTAAGTGGGAGTCCCATAAGGCAGCAGTTCTTAACCTCTTGACATTTGGAGACCCCCACTGAACCATTACTGGAATAGAATCATTTTTGACTACTGATTCATTATTGGAATCTGGGAACCCCACAAAACATTGCACAGAAACATAGAACGGAAGGTTGAAGCTTGTCTAAGTTCAAGTGAGACCACCCATCCTCATCCCTACTAGATGCTGTTTAATGAAATTGCACTGCCCCCACAAATGGATCTGAGGATACTGACTTAATTTTTAGCCTTCAATTTCACATTCCTTCACATTTACTGAACAATTAAAAGTTTTCAATTTTAAATGTTGCTACTTTATTTATATACACTTTATTAATCTGTTAATATGATTTACTTTTGCTAGCACTCGTGGACCCCTTGAGTAAGCTCTGCGGACCCCCGGGGGTCCTCCGGACCATAAGTTAAGAGTCACTGCCATACAGGAATGGACGTTTCCACATTGATTTTCATGCATTTGCACCATTTGCGTACACTTTTTCAGCAATGGTGCCTACTTTTAGCAGGAGAAGTGGCTATATAAAACTCGAGAGCCACTGTATTCCTGCGATACTTCAAGTACCAATGAGCTTTTAGGCGGTATGGGCCTTTCATAACCAGGGTGTACGTTTTCTCTCTGCACTGAGGTCTGCATGTTTGTGTCCATCCACAGCATCTGTGCATCAGGCCTTCCTAGCTAAAATATTGATATTGAAACTGATATAGGGCCCGATTCACAGAACTAACTTAAGACAAAATCCTAAACGTACTACTTTTGGTATTCACAGAAGGCATTTAGTAGTAGTAAAGTTAGGATTTTGTCTTAAGTTTGACTTAAGACAAACTTAAGACAGACTTAAGACAGACTTAAGTTAGGATTTTGTCTTAAGTTTGACTTAAGACAAACTTAAGACAGACTTAAGACAGACTTAAGACAGACTTAAGACAGACTTAAGTTAGGATTTTGTCTTAAGTTTGACTTAAGACAAACTTAAGACAGACTTAAGACAGACTTAAGACAGACTTAAGTTAGGATTTTGTCTTAAGTTTGTCTTAAGTCTGTCTTAAGTTTGTCCTAAGTCAAACTTAAGACAAAATCCTAACTTTACTACTACTAAATGCCTTCTGTGAATACCAAAAGTAGTAAGTTTAGGATTTTGTCTTAAGTTAGTTCTGTGATGGCCCTATAGTAAGAGAAGTGTTATTTTTTTTTAATAAGGACCTGATATTACCATTTCAGTAAATTGCAGAATGCTTTTAGGCCACATTATGCACAATTACTTGTCATTCTATTTTGAGTTTACAAGCTTTTTAAACAGTTTTTATCTTGTAAATTAACTTTAACAATGTTAAGTGCAAACTTCGCGATCATGTCGAGTCAATAAATTTCCATCTTTCAGATATTAAATGTGATATTGCATGTCTAATTTGTATGTCACTTTGAATGGCAGTTTATGTTTATTATTTGTATGTACTAGGAAAACATTTCTGCTCACATCTTGTTGGCTAAAAATGTAGTCACTTCGTGTTCAAAAATAAACATATTAACTGAGCTGTAGGGACCTTCTTTGAGGTGAGGGATAAAGAGAGAAATTATATAAGAAGGCCTTTTGATAGCAACAACGGCCATTTCTAGTTAGAGTTTGTAATTTTACCAAATACAGTGCAAGAGGCCGGATAAACTGTACATGACCTGGGAAGTGAATCTCGTTGCACCAAGAAAGGGGTGAAAGTGCACAGCTTGAATTAAAAAAAACGATATGAAAGCTGTTCCTTCGTGAGAAGCACTGTGGGTGTATAAAAGTGGACAAAAATTGCACATTATTTGTTGTTTGCCCAAAAACAAGCTGCAAATAAGCTTCTATAAGAGGCGTTGGCAAAATTCGCTAAGTCCCAAAAAATCACATCACGCATAATTTACAAAATGTCTTAAAATTATGTGATTTTGCTGAACTTCTTCCAACTCGAGACTTTTTGTGCAGAAAATGCCCTTAAAGGAGACGTTTTCTACTCGAAAATGGTTTCGTGTTTTTACAGAAGGTATGTCCTTGCGGAAAAAAAGTCCTGGCAGTCCACATTTTGTGCTAAAAGCTTACTTGTTATGTTATGCTATGTTATGTTATGTTATGTTAAAAGCACTTCTTAAGCGCACGTACACCGACGGTTTCTTGGCACTCAAAAGAGGATCACGGCAGTGGCAGGGAGAAGCTTAATCAGTATATGCTTGAATGAACAACCAGGTCTTTAGCTGTTTTCTGAACTGGACAAGGGAAGGCAGGAATTCCGCCGTCCTTCTTCCGTTTGGCTGAAGGAATTTCCAACAAATTCAGGTGGGAGGATCTAAGGTTTCGAGAGGGAATGTAACGGTGTAAACGAGCCAAGATAAAAACTGGCCGTTGCAATGTAGTGCTTTAAAAATGGTGCAACCCATCTTAAACGCACAACGCTTACTCACTAGAAGCCAGTGGAGGCTTTTCATTAGTGAGCTGACATGCTGCCATTTAGGCTGATGAAAGATCAGCCTGGCCGCCTGGTTCTGAACTAGTTGGAGGCGCCTCAGTTGGTATGCCGGAATGCCAACATACATTGAATTGGCATAATCCAGGCGAGAGATCACAAGGGCAAGATTGGCCAAAATCATCGCTTCCCTGCTCAAGAATCTGCTGATCTTCTTTATTCTACACAGCTGAAACAAACCAGCAGAGACTAGCGAGCTGATCTCGGCCTTCATGGACAAAGTTGGCAAGGCGCACCACTTGGGATTGATTACTCAGAAAGGAGGAAAGCCACTTTAGGGCCAGACCCTGAATTCCGGCATTGCTGGCACGGTCGATCAGGATACCATGATCGACTGTGTCAAAAGCTGCCGAGAGATCCAGGAGAATCAGGGCCTGGGTGGTGCCTATATCCGCCCCCCTCTGAGCACATCCATAACAGTAAGAATGACTGACTCGGTCGAGTGTGCGGGTCTAAATCCGGTCTGGTGGGTATCCAAAACCTGGAAATGTTCAGCAAAAGAGCTGAGGCAGTTAGCTGCATGAGCCTCTAAAACTTTTCCCAGATAGGGCAGTGAAGAAATAGGAGGACTGACAGATCGGCGCCCGGTTTCTTCAAGAGTGGAATAATTTCTGCCCTTTTAAAAGAATCAGGGACAATGCCATGCTCAAGCGAATTGTTCAGAAATGATCAGGGAGGATTTGGGCATGTGGTAAAAGCTTCTCGAAGAATGCGAGGGGGACAACAATCCAAGGGGGAGCCAGAGTGGACCTTATTTATTAAGTTCATAAAAATCTCCTCCGAAATCGGAGGGATTCGGTCGAGGCAATGTGGACTCAACTCATGCTAGGTTCCTGTATAACACAAGCCACAGAAGGAATACTAGCCTTGATGATGGCTATTTTCTCTAAAAAAAATATGAATTAAGAGAATCACATAGAGACTGAGAAGGAACAGGTTTTCACATGACGTTTTCACAAAATGTCACAAAAAATTGTGGCATTTGTCCACCACTACGTTGTAACCGTAGCAGAAATTAATAGGGAATTATTTGTGTATTAGGAATGAGGTACGAAGCTTGTTATGCTCTGTATGAAATTAGTTTCCTTTCTACTTTAGATTTAGCAGTTGATGGCAACAACTATAGACAGGAACAGGACCTCTCGAGAATCCTATGGTGGGCGCTCCTGGCCTGTGTGAGGGGCCATCCTGTCTGTGTCTTGTGTTTGGAGGGTGTTGTGTCCCAGTGTATCTGAGGGAAGCCAGAGAATGACAAAGGTGAGGGGAAGATCCTGGTCATCATAGTGATGCTAAAAACATGTTGTTTACTGAGAATCTCGAGGTCTTTGGAATCCATCTGTGGGTAAAGCTTGTAGGTCACCCAGTGCTAGGGACCAGCCGCGGCCAGCAGTGGGAGTACCTGCAGGGCGGTGACGTGGGGAGGGGGAGGGGCAGGGTGGGGGGTAGTAATGTATGGATTACAGAATTTTACAGGTTAGTAAACATTTAAATAAATAAAACGAATTTTGTTGCGCTCACTGCATCGCATTTGGTGATGCAGTGCACTCAACGAAATTTGTTTTATTTATTTAAATGTTTACTTACCTGGGAAGCTCCGTAATCCATACATTACTACCCCCCACCCTGCCCCTCTCCCTCCCCACGTCACTGCCCTGCAGGTACTCCTACTGCCGGCCGCGGCTGCTAGGGACCTGACTGGCCTGAAATTGGGGGATAGTTACTGTTATTGTACAGCGCCATCTTCTTTGTGCATTGTTGTTTACAGGAGGGGGGTAGGTACACCCAGGTGGGTCTATCCACACACCGACCACCTATTAAGGGCCTTTGACTTACCTCCGATTAAAAGGACAGCATAGTGACAGAGCCGCGGCCCGTGGAGGGAGTTCGGTGGGGCAGGGAGACAGTGCGGGGGAGGGGCCGGGTGGGGGGTGGTAAACAACGGAATATGGATAATTGGAGGTTAGTAAACAATTGAATAAATAAAACGAATTTCGTAGCGTGCGCTGCATCGCATTTTTGGCCCGACCAGGCAAAGTGTGATCTCCTTGTGGGCACTCAGTCCATTCTGCTTTGGGGTCTTATATGGCAATATGGAGGGACGGAAAGAGCCCAACAATTTCTGCGGCAACCCTTGCCACAGCACACGCCTCACAGGACTGCATGGATCTGGAAGAGTCCATCTGGGGGGGGGGGGGATAAGAGGGGAGTGCTGTGGGGTTGAATTAGCCTTGGAGCGCAGGAAGTCTGTTTCTTGTAGCTTGCACTGCCACTTGGTAGAGCCGGTAAATAGGGTGCGCTATGGCCACTGCGCTTTACTGCAGTCACACCACCAGTCCTGCCAAGTTTTTCAGGTCCATGCGTGATGTGCTACTCCAGTCCGGGTTTTTTCTTTGAACTATGGCCCTTGTAGTCCTCTTTTTTTCCATTGTCAAACTGGACTACAAGTCCCAGAATTTAAAGATAGAAACCGGAACTGGAACAACATATCATTGCATGGACCTGGGAAACTTGGCAGCTATGGACCACATTAGCCACGAGGAGGGGTAGCGCCAGGCTTTGCAGCGCTATGTGTGCGCATGACAGTAATGCATTCTGCAGCATTGCATCTGACTCATTAGCCTGCATCTATGAGCTAATTGGGGAGCCCTGCTCTCTATACACATGTTCAAGGGAAAGGATGTGGCCTAACAGCTAGAGTGGTCAACTTCGAAGCTGGGGGACAGGGTTCGAGGCTCAGCAGGGACCCTCAACATCCTGTGATTCTGTATGTGTTTGTGTATGTTTATTTTATGGTGATTTAATATAACCCAGGGGAAAAAAACGGTGGTAAATTTGGTGGTTCTTTGTATAAATAAAAAATATTATGAATTTTTTTTTGTTAAAGTTGAACTGAAAATGACAATTTTTAAAATATTTTACGTTGATAAGTTTTTCATAAATGTTTTTGTATAGCTATTCTTACAGAGTGCCTAATGCCTCAGTGGCAGTGAAGATGCGGAACGTGATGTGCCAGACCAAAGTGGAATGGGATCTTCTGGGTGGAGGCACACTGTACTTCCAGGGGTGGGAACAACTAGGCCTGCCACGACTGTTGATGCCTTATTATGGTCCTTTTCTGCAGCCATGCAGTGGCACACAAACACACCCTACGCCCTCTCAACAAAGACATTGAGAATTCTGCGCCTTTGGATGGGAGCCGGAAGGGATCATGACAGGGGCAGTGCTGCAGGGACCAATCAGGTTGTCAGAAACTGGCAGAGCTCTTACAATGCAAGCAAGAGGATGGATGGAGCGCTGAAACTTTTCAGACACACCCCCATCACAGATCTGGGTTAAATCCATCATCGTTCTTTAGCTCACTCCGCCACCCCAGTTTAGACCCAGCCATTTGCAATATGCAAATCAGTCTTGACTCTGTTCCTCATGGGAATATTCCAAGCTAGGTCTTTCCTGCACTGGAAACAAGCATCCTGGGACCAGTTTCGGGGTAACACCCCTCATCAGCCAGGCTAGCTTGAATCCAATGGCAAAGTGAGCAAGGGACACACATCTGGCCATACCCTGCCAACCTAGGGCGAACAAAGCAAACACAAGGAGATGATGGACGGAGCGCTGAAATGTTTCAGACACTCACTCCAAGTCACAGATCTGGGTTGAATCCATCATCATTCTTTAGTTCACTTCGCCACCCCAGTTCAGACCCACCCATTTGTTAATCAGTCTTGACACTGTTTCTCCTAGGAACAGTCCAGCCTGAACTGCCAAGCCAGGTCTACCCCTGGACCCGAAACAAGCATCCTGGGACCGGTTACGAGGAAACACCTTTCATCAGCCAGGCTAGCTTGAATCCAGTGACTGATGTGCACATGGCTGTGTCTGAACTAGGCCAAGTGAGCAGAAGAACGATGATGAATTTAACCCAGAGTTAATAGGGACTGGGGTGGGGACTGGGGTCAGCGTTCCTTCCATCACCTTATTGTGTTTGCAGAGTTCTTAAAATGTCAGAGAAGCCACAGAATGAAGCAAGTCAGCTGACAATGGCCCTGAGCCATCAGGGTAGAGACGCCATGTCCTCCTCAAGGGGGAGCTGTTGCCGTACTTTTTCTGTACTTTGACAGGGTGGGCCTTCGCTCACTCTTTTCAGGTTTTTTTTGGGTTCCCCCTGACCTAGTTGCACCATACTTAGGGCCCTATTATGATGGTAAGAGGGACCGTCCGCAAGGGCAGCGGCGGTCCCTCCATGGCAATTAGGATGTGACCGCCACCCTGGCGGTCACATCCTGTATTTTTTACATTGCGGTGGGTACTGATTGAAGCAGCACCCTCCGCAATGTAAAAAATGAAAGCAGTGCATTTGCATGCACAAAGCGGCAGGCACCGCGCGGTGCCTGCCGCTTCGTGCACGCAAAGGCAGTACCCCCCATGTGCACCCCCTTCACCCAGGGGGCCCGCAACGGGCCCCCAAAGTGAATGTCCGTATGCTTTTCCACAGCGGAAAAGCCTGGCGCGGAAAAGCATGTGATTCCCTCCATCCTAATATGGCTGGCAGTGTCTGATAGACACCGCCAGCCATGTTAGTGCTTTTTCGCCGCAGTCGGAAGGCGACCGTGGCAGAAAAGCTGCGGGCGGAATTCAAGACCCACCAGCCATCCTAATTTGGCGGTGGGTCTTTGGAGGTTCCGCAGCGGTTTTCCCGCATCCTCCGGGCCGGCGGTGGCTTCCGCCGGCCCGGAGGATGCGGGAAAACCGCAATCATAATTGGCCCCATATTGTGTACTGATTCCCAACTTCACCACTACCTGTTAAGGGCGCCATTCTTCCTGTACACCTAAAACCCTAAGCAGAAACCTCAAAGGACCATAACTAGTCCGACTACTAGACCACATCTTAGAATGCTTCTTCGTGGCGGGCATGCTGGGTGCAGGTAAGTCCACTTTGGCCTGCAGGAGGAAGGTTTAATTTCCCCGTGCGGATGCAGCACTGACCAGACATTCACATGTTCAACGCCAACAACATGAATGTGCACAGTGGGCCGATAACAGAGACTGGTGTGCCTGCACCACAAAACCATGCAATGACCACTTTCAAAGAGTAAATCACCTCTGATGGTTCTCGGCCCACTCATAGCCAAGACAGCATCAGACTGCAGACTAAGAAATGTAAAAAAGAAAAAACAAGACAGCAAGAATCTTCCATCAATGCACCCAGGATCTAGACTAACATCCCTATCTATCAGGACTGCCCCAACATGGTTCAATTTAGGAAAATGCTGAATACTCACCTCTTTGAAGAACACTACATCACAACTCATTAACCGTCAACAAGCCGGCTTCCTCTCTTATCACTTGTTGCCTTCCTTTTTGGCCAGGTTCACGCTATGGAGCTATCACACACATACATACAAATAAACTTGTCAACCTCCTTGGAACATATGTTTTTGTGCTGTATTGCCTAGAAGGAAGCTTTTATACACTCACATAGTTTATCTCTGAAAAAAACATAAACCATTTTAATTTATTTTCTATAACTGGAAAAAATTCAGCTGTCTATCAATTGTAGTGGTTTGATACATTTACTTTGTGATTCACCTTGGAAAATTGTTGACTGTAATACAAACCAAACATTTACAAATGCAATTATTACCTGCTGCAGCATAGCTTTCTTGTCTATCGCCTCAGTGACAGACATTCCTGCCTGCCTCTGTTAGAATTCTTGTATCTATGGTTACGGCTGAATATCAATGTGTTGTAATCTACTGTCTGGTATGATGCACCCTCACATTGATGTTCCTTGCTGCTCAGCCAGTGAGTGAGGTCATTGGAAGGTTGGAATACTGAGAGTGTTTGTGATTGGATGAGCGGACAGTTTGAGTGTGTTGGGCTGAGCAGCAGGACGCTGCTTGTTGTGGGTTGTTACTTGTAACCTGGAACTAAGCTTAACCCCTTTGCCGTGGCCGCGATTTCGCAGCAGTGCGGCACTTCCGCAAAATGGGCGGGGCCGCATCAGCTGTTGGCCGACGGCAGCACTAGCGAGGTAGTGCTCCCGTTGGCCGTTGGCCGACGGGAGCACGCAACGGGTTAATAAACCTACATCTTTATAACCTACACAGATACCCTGTGTTTGCATCACCAGTGTAGATCTAGGAGAGACACCACTTGTGGAGAACAAGGTGAAAAGATGAGAGAACTTCTGAAGAAACTGTGAGCTAAACAGATACTAGTTAAATCAAGAGTTAAAGAAATTAAGGAAACCAAGGCCGAAAGAGACACTGAACGCCTGCCTGAGTGTCCTCTCCATTGGACAGCCCTCACCCTGAGTGTATGATCTCTTCTGAGCTTCTTACATTGAATTAAAGGAGAGTAGTTGCGTCGAGTTAGAAGCAACCAGCAGCGTCTATTTTAGAGGAACCGGCAGCGTGTATGGTAAGGAACCAGCACCGTTTGTTTCAGGGAGCTGGCAGTGTTAATTGTTGATTGATTTTCAGCTTGCCGACGAGAATGAAACTGACTGCCCTGATTATCGACGATTGCAGCAAGCGAGGTAAGTTAACGCTGCAAATGATACGTGTGAACTGAGAGCGACTGTGAGGCACACCTGAGGAGGAGAGTGCGAAATTCCTGCAGAGCTGTTCTGAGTCTGTGTATGTTATACTGCTTCTGCTCAGCCTGAGTGTCTGTGTGAGAGAATGTTGGTAAGGCTGCTCCTGGTGGGGTTCTCATCCTTGTAACATCTAACTTACAATAAATCTACTTGGAAACTTACCTGGACTACTTATCCTTTCTACAACTGTGTACTGTTGTGTACTCAGGTGCAAGAGACTTTTTGTACTGTATGGCCAACACTGAAGTATCTGGCAAGGCACAAGAGACTGTAAACCGTCATATTGATACCAAGTGTCTTACCTGGCGTTAAATGTGGCGGCGCATTGGTCTGTGCAGCATTTTTTTTTCTGCCGATTGTTCTGGCTACCCCCTGCGTGGGCTGAAGTGCGGGATTGTCGCATGTTTCTTTCTTCTGGTTTTTTTAATAAACGATCAATAAAAATACTTTTGACAAAAAAATGGTCTGCGCAACATATATTGCTTCTTGGATTCCAGGCGAGACCACACCCGCGAGCAATCCTGGCAGTGGGTGTGAAGCATGGATTTCTTGGTTGGATTTGAGGCACGAGGAGAACTACTCGGGCTGAGGATGATGTCATCAAAGGAGGAGAGTTTGTCTGTAATAACTTCGAATTCCTGAAGAAACTCATATAACATGCCGCCCGGCGGACATTTTAGGGAATTGGGATTCCTGAAATTGACTCTCGTGGTGTGTACGACGCTCTGCTCATGTGCCAGGGTTCTACACGCCTACTCATTTTTTATTATTATTATTATTATTATTATTATTATTATTATTATTATTTATTAAGCGCAATGAATCATCCCCAGGGGGATCTCTCGGCGAGCCAATAACAGGCAACGGAAGCATTTACACCAACATCAATTTTTCAGAGGGACGAAGGCGGAGATCACCGAATATATATTCAGTCAGGTTGGGTGTGAAACAATGGTGGGCCCATCTAACGGGTGATTGCCATTTGCAGTAGGGATGACATTGATGAAATATTCAAAGTATTGCAGTGATGGGCACACCTTGTGGTCTACATGCCTGCACATATGTTTCATGTCTACCGGTGATGGGCACACCCTGTATAATGCTTTAAACATGGATGGCATTCGAGCGGCAGTCCTCACTCCGCCGAGGTTGAAGGTGTACAATCACCTGCCTGTACATTAACTTTGTTGGTGATTTCGGGTGAGAGCTCGCTCACTGAACACTTGGAAGGTTATTGGAGGCTATTGTCATGTACCATTCTAAGTTGCTTTGATCTATCGGCCTCCAGGGACTAGTCTTAAGTTTCTAGATACCCTAGGAGAAAGTTTAAGTACCTTGGTAGTTAAGTACTCTAATTTTACTATACTTGGAGATTTTAACCTATTTTTGGTATCAGCAGATACCCCAAGTGTAGGAAGGTGGCTACCTGACTATGGTTACCCCGAATTTTTGCCTGTGTTTAGCTGGTTTTTTGACTTAGTTGACCTGGTTCCCTGCTAATCAGGGCCCCAGGCCATCTGCTCTCTCTGTAAAATGGATTCCATGTACCCTAGGTACATACCACAATTGGAAATGGACTCCTTGTCAGCCCCTCTATAGTGCACTATAGGTGCCCAGGGCATAGGGGCCACCAAGGCCTACCAGGGGCTGCAGCATATCTTTTGCCACCCCTGGCTGGTTCTTAAATTGACACAACTGGCTGATCACTCAGCTGGGGTAAGGTGGTGTAATCACCCCTTACTTAGATATAGTATACCTATATCTAAACCTATATCTGGACACATATAAACCTGTGAGCCACTCCTATGGAAGGCCTCATCAATCCTGGAGGCAGAGTGCGTGGTTTAATGTGAGATGGAGCTCTAGCATGAGCTGAGCCTGTCTGCAGCTGTCGGGAACAACTCCCTAAGCTGTTTCAGGATACTGCCATACCATATACTCTTAAGTGCCTTATAATCCTCGCGGTTATATAGCAACTTTAGTTTGGCTTTATCAAAACATGTCGTGTAAGGTGTCATACGATTTGGAATACTATCCCCTCGCCAGTTCTGGCGACGGGGATAGCATTCCACCCCTCTAGAGGGGTAAGACATGTTGCTTTACTTAAATGCGGTTAATTTCTAAAAGGACCTTAGATCCACAAAATGGATGCCTCTGCCACAGACAAGAGTCTGGACCCCTGCAGCTGACCGAAACTCAGCCAAATGGGGCCTTGACAAAGGGTTTCCTGTCGCAGGAGGGTGTCACCACCCTCCAGACAGGAGATAGTGGATTGTAGCAGGGAGGTTTGAAAGAAACCAGACACTGCTTGGGGCGCACAAGGCTACCCCTTGCATAATCCGGCCAAACCGGTTCTGGGGCACTCCAGCCCTCGTGCCAGGGCGGCCTGGATCAAAGGAAGGGGGTGTATCCACCCACTTCCTGGGTCCCACCCATAGGGGGGGACCTAGCAGGTAATCACGCCCCCCAGATTCGAATAAGAGTGGGAGCAGTGCCAATGCACTTTAGATTTTCCTGAAAGAAACATAAGAAACGAAACTCTGGACCCTTGGACCTCCTACTCAACGTGGAAGCCCGAAGAATCTCCCTTGTGGTCAAGGAGTGACCACCCTGCGCAAGCAGGCACCTTCCAGCCCTCGACGTCTACTTTGTTGCAGTTCCCGCCGGAACTCGAGCGACAGAGATCAACGAGATCAAGCTTGCCTGCCTTCCAACAGCCCGATCCACAGTCCCTGCAGAGCTGAGACCCGTGGAGGCGACCGGAAGCGTGGGGCACACCATCTTGAATTGACCACGAGACGCTGACCGTGTAGCCCACGAGTGACCCTCGAAGCTGTGCACCGGGGTTTAAGAAGCCCCCACCCTGAGCCACTCTTGCAACGAAGTTCAGCCCTCCACACTCGACGAGTGCTGCGTGGGGCCCTTCTGCTCCATTTGGCTCAACGCGTTGGCCCGGTCACTTGCCAGCTGGCTAGTGGTCCCTGTGCCGACGAAACTACAAATACGACTTGTGAATCTGGTTGCTCCAGATCCACACCAGCTCCCCTGAAAAGGAGCACCCACTCTGACCGTCCTGGTTTGAGTGAGAAGCAATCTCCTGGTTCCGCGTGGATTGCTTTTGCCAAGTGTTGTTTGCTCCAATCTTGAAGCCGACAGCGCCGACGGCGAGAGCCTGCGTGGGACAGATCGTGACCTGCTCCTGGATGTCGCAGATGCCCCAGAGCCCACGTGACAGCGGAGAGAAGCTCCTCAACGACCACCTGATTGCGCCCGACATTGCCTGGTTCCGACCTGGTTCCACCCTGGTCACTGCTGAGTGACCCAGACTCTGTCCCCTCTGCTTTCAGGTACTCTTCAACTTGAGTCCACCCTTGGACTCCACCGGACACTTCATTTTCACCCCGCCTGCAGCCCTTTCAGCTTCAAGCACCAAGAGCCTGCGTGACGAAACACGACTCAACTTCGACCCTGTGCACCCGCTTCCTGTGGGTGAGGTAACTTTGCTCCGCCGGTGTTCCCACACTGGTACACATCTCTAGGGTCTGTGTCTTAAGTTTTGTTCCTCTAGGTTCAGCGGAAGTGTCCTTAAACTCTAACTTTACACTTTTTAAGCACCATTGGTTAACATTGGTGCATGCGTGCGCTTTCCGCACTGCTCCCGAATCCCGTGGGCCGTTCCCGACTTCAGCATTGCTTGTCCCGACTGCTCCCAGCGATTCCCTAGGCCCTAGGCCTAACCACTGCTCGAGTGGCATCTCTTATACCACCTGATTAGTATATGGTTTGAGTGGCCCCCGCCCTCATCCATAATTGTGCAACTTTGTATGTTTAAACAGTGCTTTTGATTTAACGCTTGTGCCCCTTTATTCATAAAGAATACTGGGGATTGTTTTTAGTAATAAACACATATATTTTTATAATATATACTTGTGTGGTGTCCTTTCATTTGATATTACAGGATTGTATGTGGTAAAACAGCTCGCTTAACACGACCTCTTAAGTTAAGCCTTTAGGCTGCTTAGTCCATGCTACCCCTAGGATAGCTTGTCTAATAAGGTTGACTTACAACCAGACACCATAAGGGATTGTTTGGTCTGATAATAGGTGGTTCCAGAATTGGAAACATCACCTATCAGGCCAACTTCTCACACCAAGTACAAAACCTTTGGCGAGATTATAGGGGCATATGTATCAAGAAAGCATTTTGCGAGTTCTTAATAGCGAATTTTAGCGATTCGCTATTAAGGACTCGCAAAAGGCAATGTATGTAGGATTTGCAATATTAATTGTGGTTCCTACGTATTCCTTAATTGCGAATCACAAATTGTGATTCACAATTAAGGAATACCTAGCCATTAATTTCTAAGGGCCTATAGACCTATAGGAATGAATGGGAAGACACATTCGCAATTTGTGAGTAACCATTAGGTACTCGTAAATTGCGCATGTAATTTCAGGGGTGCCAAAAGGACACCCTGTTGCACCCCTGAAATAAGCATGTGTGTACATGTGGTGCACATTAAACAACACCAAACCCCAGATAAAATAATCACATCCTACAGTGATTCATACACATATGTCCCAAAGAGGAAACTAGCAAATTCTCTTTCAAGTTAATATTTTTATTATCAAACAATGATGGGCATATATTATATTTTTGCTTTAATTTTTTGATATAAATATATTGTACATCACATATATTTCATTTAATCTATACAATATTTTCTTAAAAACTCATCCCAGACTAAGGAGCCCCAATCGCCAAAGGGGGAGAAAGTCACTTAATTGTGGTACATGTCTACAAATAGAACAGGCAATACACATAAAGGAAACAAAACATAAATTCAAAAATTAATACATTTAACAAAGACTAACAATATAGACAATACATAACAATATTATACATCACTAAGAAATCAAACAAAACAAATGCGCCAACCCGCCTTTCGGAAATCCCATGTACCGTCCTTCATCAGGGCGCTGATGTAGTAAAGTGTTTCACAGTTCGAGGAACAGTGTATTTGAAAGTATATATAAAAAGATGCTTTATACACGTGGCGGCTCCATTTCAACTGTACAACCAACTTTGTGGGAACAAATATAGCAAAGTTACTCTTACTTCTTCATGGATTACTCATGTCGCTATTGTTAAAAATCACATATGATCAAAATTGTAATAGTGACTACTGTGAGTCCAAAGAAGTAAGACGCTTGAAGTGCCTCAAGAGATAGAAGTTACCACTTTTCACTTTACAACTAAAGTATGTAGCGGAGTTCTTGATCTGACCATATTAACTTTTATTTGTAATCTGGGGATTCTTGATCCTATCCATTCTCCATTTATGGAACCTCAATTTAGCATCTACAGAGTGGTTGGAGGCTCTTTATCTATCTCTGAATTAAGTCATCCCTTTCTCGTTTTTCTTCCTTATTTGACCACATGACATTGTTTGTGCACCATGTGTTGGTGTTATATATTTTTCAATATTTTGTACGTTTTGGTGATAGATTGTATGCCTGGTCTTTAGACACATTTCCTTGTCTCTTAGGATTTTTTTCATATATTGTATGATTTTAAATAATTGAACAATAAAGTACAATACACACTGACTTTCATTCACACACCCATTCTCACACTTACAGATGCGCCCTCACTCGTCCACACTTTGGCCCAGGTTGACTAACGCTTTGCACTGGGTTTGCATCACTTCTGTGAAGCAAATCTGCCACAAAATGTTAGTCTGTGACTTATTATCCAATCCAAACCAGGATTTGCATTGGAAAGTAATGCAAAGTTGTGTTATGCACCGCTGTAGGAAAAAAAAGTTTTGGTTGCAGTAACGCCCCCACTTTTTGCCAATCAGGTTCTTTCCCAAAACTGTACCTTTGTTTCCACAATTGGCGCACTCCTGGGTCACATGTAAGTTCCTTGTTAAAGGTACCAATGGTGCCATGGTCCTTGTGACCAGTGCAGGTCTTTAAGGGCTGCAGCATGTATTGTGCCACCCGCTGAGACAGCTCACCAAACACATACGCACTGCCATTGAAGACTGTATGTTTTGGTGCACACAAAACTTAGGAGTCGACATGGCACACATCCCTGTCTGTGGCATAGGTAAGTCACCCCTCTGGCAGGCCTTACAGCCTTAAGGCAGGGTACACCATACCACAGGTGAGGGCATAGCTGCAAGAGCAATATGCCCCTACAGTATATGTGCCATTCCCATACATTGTAAGTCCAGTTGAGTAATATTGAATACATGGGCTGGGAGTTTGTCATTATGAACTCCATAGCTCCATGACGGCTTTACTGAATGCTAAGAAGTTTGGTATCAAACTCCTCAGCATAATAAACCCACACTGATGCCAGTGTTGGATTTATTACAAGATGCATACAGAGGGTATCTTAGAGATGCCCCCTGAAAAAACGACCAACTCCCTTGTGTCCAGCAAACTGGTGTGCCCCACCCTGCTGCACACAGACATGTTTCTGACTCCCTGAGGTGGGAGCTCTTGTGCTGTCGTGGGTCAGGGGCAAAGCTGCTTGGGGTGTGGGTGCTTCACACCTACCCCCAAGCAGGAACAGCATTCAGGGCGGTGAGCCTCAAAGCAAGTGGAAATGCCCCTTGACCAAGCCCCACCTTTTGCATCAAGGCCGGCAGGAAAATTAGTAGTCAGGAGAGGTGTGCCCCTTTCTGCCAGGACCACCCCTAAGGTGCCCTGGACCGAGGTGACCCCCTCCTCAGGAAATCCTCCATCTTGAAAGGAAGGATTTGACTCAATAAGTTTAGGGGGATGCCCCTTCTTCAAATGGAGGGGACATTTAAAGGGTGTAGTCACTCTAACGTCAAGTAGCCCATTGGCTACCATCTGCCAGACCCTGTAACGCTCCTAAATTCAGTATTTAGGGTCACACCTGGACCTTGATCCTCAGATTCTTGTGACCCAAGAAGAAAAGGGCAAAGAAGACGCTGGGCAGCCTAGCCTGGAAGAGAGACTACTGGTTTAGCCTTAGCCCTAACAGCCAGTCTCCTGCTCAAAGACCCTGCAAAGAAGATGATGCCTGTCTTGCAGCCAACGACTTCCAAGAACCCCAGGACGACTACCACACATCAGTCAAGACCAGATCTCCAGAGGAAAGCTTCCCTGTCCAAAAGTAACTACACAAAGGATTCAAGTGGCTCACCTGTCCTGTGAAGTCTCACCTGTGATACTGACCTCATCTCCATCGGTGGCTGACCTCTCCTGGAGCCCACAAAGTCACCTGCAGCCTCTACGTGAAGATTCCCCCTGACCGCCACTGGCTCCAACCTTCAGCCCACCGGCCTTGAGGATCCCAACCAACAATGCCTCGACCACCCATGGCCCTCCAACTTACCTGCCAGCCGGTGGTCACCTTCAGCCAGCCTCCTGCAGCCTCGTTGAGCGACCGAGATTCCCTATTGAAACGCATTGGGCGGGCGACGCTGAATTTGCAATCTGAAACCAGAAACCCCTGTGGAGCTGGTGGTGTAGTTTTGACACTGCCTTGGGGCCCCCTATGATAATCTTAACCCCCGGCCTGTGCCCTGAAAATGCGGGTACTTACCTGCAAACCGTGCCTCTTCGAGGTGCCCCCAGTCTCCATTGATTTACATTGGGTCCAATTACTTCTTCACGCGGCCGCCCCAGTGCCGCTGGTGATGCAGTACCTATCTTAAACTGAAACTTGTCCAGTGTTGGTCAAAACCCCTGAGGACTGGGACTGTAAGTCGAGTACTTACCTGCTAATGGATAACACTATTTTCCTTCCATAGGATTGCATTGCATTCTATCTCTTGCATAGAACTGTCTATCTTTCACATTGCTAAGTGCTACTGTATCTGATTGAGAAATACCAAAGTATTTCAAGACTGTAAAGCATTTCTTCTGCCTTGCAAAAACAATTCTTACTGCAAATGTAAAAGTGTTACTACTTTGAAAATTGTTACTTACCTGCAACTGAGTCTTCCTTGGTTCTAGAAATAACATACTTTTTATACAAAACAATTGTTCTGGATTGTGCAATCATTTCTTGCCTGAGTGTGTACAATAAATGCTTAACACAGCCCTCTGATAATCCTAACTGCTCCACCACACTACCACAAAGAGAGCAATTAGTAATTATCGAATTTAGCCTCTGTAAGCCTCTAAGGATTCAGTGGACACTATGCACACTATACCTTAATATGATATAGAATATACAGAGTCAGCTTCCTACAACTACTTTGTGTCAAAGGGGGTTTCCTTGGGTGGTACATGGGCGTTCCCATGCAATCACACATGGTTTTTGACGCAAATCCCTATCCACTAACATTCGTAGACAGAGATTGCACCAATACCCTACCCCTACTTGAGGCAGGGGAATGAGGAGAAATGTTTTCCTTTCTCCATATTTTTCCAACTTTGCAAGTGCGCTGGATTATACAGTACACATACAAAGTGAGAAAAGTATTGTAGTTTTTGTACGGGAAAAGTCCACTTCACACACTCACACTTTAAAATGAATGGGATAAATAATATGACAATTTACGTATACCACGACCCTAATGCCAAATTAGGAGGAGCACAGGCTGAAGCTTCAAGTCACCTGTTCCCTGCGGACATTTCCTTGCACAGTGCCTCAGAACTTATTCTTTATTTCTAAGGTGTTGCCAGGGGTGACCGGCACGGCTCGCAGGTAGGGGGCGGGTGCGCTGGGGGAAGGGGTGGGGGGCTGGATTGGCCGCAGGCTGCATAAAAAAAACAAAATAAACTTACCTTGCTGCCGGGTCCCCCATCTTCTCTCCTGCTCGCCTGGGTCTGACTCCAGGTCGGAACAGGAAGCAGGCAGCCAGGCTCCTACCCCAAAGCCAATCACATGTTGTGATTGGTCTGAGCATCGTAACACAGTGCTCAGCCAGAGGCTGGAGAAGTGGGCATGTTCCCCATGCAGGCTGCAAATGGAGAAGGGGAAAGTGCTCATGACTGGTTTGGGTGGCCCGAGAGGGACGACCAAACAGTCATTGCGTACTCAGGAGTGAACAAACCACTGCTCCCCTGCCCTGCTCTGTAAGTAGAGCAATCCCGCCCCCCGGCCGCCAAAGAAAAACATTAAATGGTAATAAGTAATTACCATTTTATGTTTTTGCTTCTCGCACTGCAAGAAAGCAGTGGGGCGACGCTCCTCCGCCCACATGGAGGAGCCGTCACTGCCCACACTTCTCATCTGTGGTGCAATGCTTTTAATGGGACTGTACCAGTACTTCTTTGTAGCAAACAGGATCCTTGGCTCGTGAGCGCCTATACTTGCATATCTCGGGGAATAGCAGATCTAGTTGGGTTTTATGTGCAACGCTGAAGTTGTAAAAGAATGAGTGCTGACGCCCAAAGCTCTGTTTAGAAGCCCGGGGCCACTGCGATTAAATGTTAGGCCACTAAATACCAAGGCTACTGTGGAAAAGTAAATTTTGCCATGTTCTGTGTCCCTACGTGTCCTCCATCTTATGTTATGTGTGCATGATTAATATGCATATGTATTCCCCATGTTCGATTAAAGACGCAATTACAGTTGTGTCCATCCCTAGTATGCCAGTTTCCAGTTCTCGTGAATACTACGAATATCAGGCCTATGTAAAGTCACGTTGCCACGTTTCCCAGTGTGCACGTTATTTCATTGTAAAGTCCCCGTTTCTAGGCCTCAAAAGGGCCTGGACACCAGATTCACCTCCTGTCTCCTGAGCCCTCGCTGAGGAGCGATACAGCCCCCACCTGTATTCCTGACCCTTCACTTACTTCCTGCCTCACAGTGCCCGGTTCAGCCTGGCTCTGCCTACGAGTCTGCCAAGAGTATGTTACGATTCTAGTTATCAGTCCAGCCCTCCTTCTCTGCATTCCTAAGCTACTGAATCGCATCAATAGTTTCCGTCATCGTCTAGCCTTTACGTCTCCATGTAAGAGAAATAAGAGAAATACTGTATTTATGGTCATTTAATATTCTTCATCACGCACTACATGTAGAATAATGCATGCACCAGTCTCAGAGTCTGTTAGCCTTTACCCCGATAACTTTTGGATTCTATCAACATGTTCTCTAAACATCAGATACTAGATAGTGGTAGGTACATGTTGCCCTGACTCTCCAGACTTCAGTCTCTGCTCCTAGCACAGAGTTCATAGCCCCCAGCTTCTCCTAGTAACACGTCATTGTCAGTTCACGCACCATTAGGTTAGAGGTCCCGGCTCCTTAGGTAGCCCCCTCCATGTTTCCGCCCCATTTATGACATATTCTGTTACGTTTACATCACATGTCTATGTATACGCCTCTTGTTACACCTACTTTCACCCTTATCTTTCGCGACTGCTATTGACCACACCGACTGCTCCGCCTACTGTATTCATTGTAATGCAACTGTTTTAGTATATATGCTTGTGTATTGTTATTAAATGTTAGCGCGCTCATCCCAGATCCAGCCCCGGCAGCTGCCGGGCCACGCCAGTCCAATCCTGCCCCCGTGCAGCCCTGCCATCCTATTCCTGTGCAGGTTGTCCTGTTCCTGTCCTTTATGCTGTATTAAACCTGCAAACTCCTACTACCTCGAATCTTGACTCTTATTTATTGAGCTATCTGTTATTACTATGTCCAGTAAAACCTAGATCCGGTATTATTTATTTATATACCACACTACCCAGACTTCATTCCCCCTCCTGCACCTTATCCAACTACGAGGCACTCCGTGACCCTTTATCTCACGCTTGTTAATTCCTGCTTTCTCCCTTTGGGATGTTTTTTCTCTTTCTCAGGTGTTTCCGATTTGTTTGCTTTTCTCTCTCTTCATTTGGTAAATATCTAAAGCAGAACAATAGGTCCTGTTCTTCAAACATCGGCGCTGGTGGCCCGCCCGCACGGCAACCACGGGCTCAAATAAGCACGGCTTATGTGTGATATCTGTCACTTATCGGTTTCTAATCACCACAATGATTTAAAAACTACAAGTCCCAGAATGCAAAGAAAATTCCAGAGCTGTATGAGGTGCTGTCATCTGCCTTTGGACACCTCGAGGTGTGTAATCTTTTTCGGGTTCAGGGTGAAGAGTATGGGGACCCCCTATCCTTTCCACTTCACGCTGCAGAAGTATTTCTTTCCTATTATTCTAAGTTCCTCGTGAGTGTTTGGCACTCTCTCAGATTCTCCTTCGCACGCCCTGCCCCCACCTCTGCACACACGTCTGGGACAGTCAGTCTCTGGCACAAAGCAGCCCCGCCATGGCTGCCAAGGTCCCAAAGACGGGGTCTCGTGCCCGCTGCTTCCTTACATGGTGCATTTTCCAAGCATGCCGGAGCTCTGCACTCATCTGGTTCCCATGACGAGCCTTGTTCTCCTTGGACCCCCCCCCCCCCGCCCCCGAGACATGTTTCATCCCAGGCCTGACTCTGATAAGAGAAGATGGCGCCCGGCGAGCACGTGACCAGAGGCAGAGAGCGGGAACGTGGGAAAGTGTTAAAACAGCCAGGGTCTGGAGCAGCGCTTGAAATGGAGATATGGAAGTATAGGCGCTCACGAGCCAAGGATCCTGTTTGCTACAAAGAAGTGCCAGTACTCTCCCATTAAAAGCATTGCACCCTCCCTCTGACAGATAAATGCAATGTGGTAGTGGCGCTTAACTCAGCGACATCCCCCTGGGCACTGCTGAAACGCCTACGCAAGGCAGGGTAAAAGTAACTGAACAAAACATTTTTCAACTAGGTAGTTAATGATTCATTTTATGAATCCTTTATTCAATAATATGAATAAACAAATTCTTTTCAAATTAAATCAATTGCTTCATTTTGAATCTGTACATCCGTAGATACATGTCTCCCTACGCATTTCGGGCAGGTCTCCCTTCGTCAGGGAAAGTATCTGTAGGAGCAATGAGAGTAAATGCCTTAATGGTCACCAAACAGAAATTGAGATAAAGTGTCCCTGCACCAATAAACCTGGTGTCTCTACAAACCGGGTGGCGGTCGCTTTATACTTGAATGTGACAAGCGGAAAATAATCATGCAGTAATACTACTTGTGGGCAACGGGTCCAAATGAAAAAATGCAAACAAAAAGAAACTGTGATAGTTAGGCTCGACGAAAAGTGCATTGGCAACATGCTTGCCTTTTTTTAATTTTTAAAATTCAGTGCGGCGCCGCGGTGCTCATGGACAAGCACAGTGCAGCTGTGCTCATGCCGAGCTGGGCTCGTCATGACTCCGCCCACTCCCATAGAACGTCCGCACAGGTGTGGAATTCACCGCGCGGGGAGTGGCGCGGCCGTGATGACAAGCCCAGCTCATCATGAGCACAGCTCCACTGTGCCTCATGCCGAGCTGGGCTCGTCATGACTCCGCCCACTCCCATAGAACGTCCGCACAGGTGTGGAATTCACCGCGCGGGGGAGTGGCGCGGCCGTTATGACAAGCCCAGCTTATCATGAGCACAGCTCCACTGTGCCTCATGACGAGCTGGGCTCATCATCAGCAGGCAAGGGGTTAAAGAGACAAAAGTGTGATGACTCGATGCGTTATACAAACGACAAACTGATAGCATGCTAATGTTAACGGAGTCACACAATCGGTAGATGTGAGATGCGTGAGCTTGATTAAAGTTCAAATCATGCACGCATGAGTAAACGACGAGAAACAATCTCTCTCTATAGCCTCTAAAACATACTTTGCGGATGTTCAACCGTGGCGTTACTGGATGCGGATGTGTGGGTTAGTCCCGCTTGTATCAGGTCTATACAGTACCAATAGTTCAAAGATTGACATAAACGAAGGATTAAAGACTAAAAACCGCTAACAAATCCGAAACTTTGAGCGCCATCTTAGAATGTGCAAATAGTACAAGCATGTATAATTTAAAGACAATATAGAGGCGAATGAGTAAAACATTAATGTAGACACCTGATTTAAGCTGTTCATAATGCCAAAAGATAGAAACCAACAAGTAAATTGATAATATGTGTGGAGTTGGTGTTAATCAGTGTGAGAAATGATGAAAGGAACACACAAAGGTCCTGGATATGAATGTACGAACTGTAGGTGTCAAAGATACCTACATATATTGTTGGCGGGTGTAATCTAAAAAAATAGACATTTGATGGTAAGATCCAACTTGGACTATAAAAAGATCAACCACAAGGTGTATCCGGGTCTAGCAGGATAAAAATGGTGTGGTGCCGGTGTATGGGCTGTTGAAATGAGAATTACTGCGAATGGTGCAAAATGTCATTGCGAACCACTATGGCCTGTAAAAATCTAAAACGGCCATCTTAAAAAATGTAAGTATAAGCAGAACGCATAACTACTATCTACAAAATATGATGTAAGAACGCGATATGAAAAAAGAAAGAAAAATGCTGATCGTTGTAGGAGAGTAGGGTCTCCTTCCTATGGTCACCCCCACTTTTTGCTGTGATACTCTGGTTTTTCGACTTTAGACTGGCTGTGGCCCTGCTAATTAGGACCACAGCCTGGCTGTTCTATCTCTAAATTGATACCATGTACTTTAGGTACATACCAGATTGGGTAGTGGGTCACCTTTGTGAGCCCCTGTATAGTGTACCATAGGTACCCAGGGCATAGGTGCATCCAAGGCCTACCAGGGGCTGCAGCATGTATTATGCCACCCCTGGCTGGCCCTACAAACTGACACCACAGGCTGATTGACTGACTGACTGACTGACTGATTTTACTTGTAAAGCGCGCTATTGCCGAGGCGTCTTGGCACTGTGTTAGGAACGAGACATCAACTGTGCAGACGATTCAAATGACTTTAGGGAAAGAGCCAAGTTTTAATTTCCTTGCGGAATGCATGCAATGCGACATTACAATGTCCTCCTTGAGTTTTAGTCAACTCGTGGAAGTACCCACACACATCAAGGGTCATACTCTTGATCTAGTATGGACCACAGATCCAAACGTCACTCTTAGGGATGTGGTCCCTTGTGTATGGACCGACCATTATTTGGTGACCTGTGAGGTAAAGATTAATGACCATTTAAAATACCTACCCCGGGGTATTAGAAGAACCCGTAAATGGGCCGAGGTTGACTTAAAAACCCTGACCATGGTGGTCCCGAAAGCGGCTTGTCTGTTGGATACAGATAAAAGCCTGGACCTAGAATACGCGGATCTAACTCGGAGTCTGGGCGAAGCTATTGATCAGATAGCGCCGGAAAGAATTCAGTCAATAAAAGGACCTGGCAAAGAGGCTCCCTGGTTTACCCCACTATTGAGGGAACAAAAAAGAAAACTACGAGCTCTGGAGAGATCCTGGAGGAAAACTAAGCAGGATACAGCGAGGAACCACTATAAAGGCTCTCTTCATCTGTATAAAAAACTCATTTCACAAGCTAAGGCGGAGTACTATGAGTCTCGCCTAAAGAGGGCCAGGAATACCCAGAAGGAGACCTTCAAAATCCTGTCGGAGTTGAGTAAAAAACAGGAGAACTTCGAGTCCCCTATAAACTGTAACACCTTCCAGGGGTACTTCTTAGAAAAAGTAAAGACCATCATCCTGGAAATAAAGAGTAGTGTGGTGAATAGTGCTACCATACACTCTGATGCTCGTAACCTTGTTCACTGCTCCATAGTACAGTTCCCTGAGCTGGACGTGTTGAGCCTAGAGCAGCTGATGGGTAAAACCAAATCCGGTTCCCCAGCGGACCCGTGTCCCCCGAGTGTCTTCCGTGTGGCACATCCTCTACTGGAGAATCGTATTATCTCTCTCCTTAATAGGTCCCTAGAAACAGGGTATCTACCGGACGAACTCAAGGAGGCTCGAGTTAGGCCCCTGTTAAACAAACCGGGCGCAGACCCGGCTGTTCTGAAGAACTACAGGCCGATTTCCCAGCCTTTCCTCTCAAAGATCTTAGAACAGCATGTGCTGAAGTCTTTGTCCCTGTACCTGGAATCCCATGGTCTATTACATGAGGGACAGGCAGGGTTCCGAGCACATCACAGCACCGAGTTAGTGATGCTATCGGTGCTGGATGAATTAAGAGGCATGGCTGACAGCAAGAAACCGAGCGCCCTGATTTTATTAGATCTGTCAGCGGCGTTCGATACTGTCAGCCATGACTTGCTCCTGGAAAGACTGGAGGCCTTTGGGATCAGAGGCCTGGCCCTTAAATGGCTGCAATCCTTCCTTTCGGGAAGGACACAGAGGGTACAACTGGGGGATTTGACTTCAGAGGTGGGGACCCTAGAGTGCGGGGTACCACAGGGCTCCGCATTGTCCCCACTCCTGCTCAATCTTTACCTACAACCTCTGATTGCATCCTTGGCCAATATGGGCTGCAGAGTTTTTAATTATGCTGACGACACTCAGCTTCTGCTGAGTGTCGATAATACAGGCGCAGCACAAATTCAAGCCCAGAACATCTTGAGGTACACCGTAAGATGGATGACGGAAAACCTGTTAAAGATCAACCCGGATAAGACCGAGGTTTTGGTAATTCCATCTACCACCTCACCCTGGAGTGATCTGTACTGGCCTTCAGAGTTAGGACTAGCCCCAAAGCCAAGTGTGAACATAAAGGGCTTGGGGATTAAATTAGACTGTGATCTGTCAATAATGTGCAGCCAAATATCTTCAGTTGTGGGAAGCTGCACGAATATTATCAGGCAACTGAGGAAGTTAGCCCCCTTTCTCTCTCAATCTATGATGCGCTCAATTGTAGCAGCGACCGTCACCTCAAGGATTGACTATGGAAATGCCCTTTATCTTGGCCTTCCTAAAACTCTGACTAACAGAGTACAGGTCGTGATGAACGACGCCGCACGATTGATCTTTGGATTACCTAGAAGAACGAAGGCCTCCCCTCTACTACTGAGTCTTCATTGGCTCCCTATTAAAGAGAGGGTTGAATTCAAGAGTTTATGCATAGCCCATAAGGCGATTTACGGCCATGCACCTGCCTACATTAAAGACCGCCTGGAGGTGTACAGCCCAAAGAGAACACTTAGATCATCGGACTCCCAGTTGCTGGTCTGCCCCCGTTAGAAATTAGTAACTAAGGGAGGGAGAGCCTTCTCCGTATTGGCCCCTCAGCTATGGAATAAGCTGCCGGAGGGGCTACGCAGGGAAGTGAATCTTCTGCGGTTCAGAAAACTGTTGAAAACACTGCTGTTTGGTAAAGTTCTGAGCGCAATGTAAACTGGTAGCTGTGTCTCTCTGATGTGTTGTGCCAAGTTATTGTAATAACATCGATTTCTGAGCGCTTAGAGACCTGTAGGTGATTGGGCGCGTTACAAATCCAAATTAACAATAACAATAACTGGGCAGACTTCTTATGTGCAGTGGAAGTTTGTTCCAGAGTTTTGATGCCAGAAATGAGAAACGCTTTCCTCCACAGCGTACTTTCCGTATCTTTGGAACTTGTAGCAGACCCAAAGACGAGGATCTAAGGGTCCGCGCAGGAACATACTTCGAGAAGAGATTCCGCACCTCTTCCGCGCCCTCTCCAAACAAAGCCTTATGGACTAGACAGAGTGATTTGAATTCTATCCGTCTGTACACTGGAAGCCAGTGAAGATTTTTTATAGCTGCCGAGGTAGGATGATGTCTTGGCAGCCCAAGCAATACTCTGGCCGCAGCATTTTGAATGGCCTGGAGTTTGTTTAATTGGGTTACACCCAGTCCAAGATAGAGAGCATTCCAGTAGTCAATTCTGGAGAGTATGGTTGACACGATGACAGTTTTCCTTAAGGCAAATGGTATATATGGGAGGATCTTTCTCAATCCTTTAAGGGTAAAGAAACAGGCTGATGTTACCTGATTGATCTGTGCTGCCCAGGTAAGATTTTTTTCCACCATTACTCCCAGATTCCTTGCCTTTGCAACTGGTGTCGGAGGTGTTCCGGCCTTGCTCGGCCACCATAACTGATTCCAGATTTGATCTTTTGAGCCAAATTCAATGACCTCTGTCTTGGTTGCGTTTAACTTTAAAAAGTTAGCATTCATCCAATTCATCACGGATGACATGCATCTACAGAAGTCCAAGGCTCTGGAGTCTGCACCCTTGTCTAACGATGCTATAAGCTGTGTATCATCAGCATATGATACCAGCTTAAATCCGTAGCTCTTTATCAGGCTAGCTAAGGGGGCTACATAAATGTCAAACAACGTTGGTGATAAGGCCGATCCCTGGGGGACTCCTCCCGGCAGGATGAATTCTTCCGATCTAAGACCATTCCAGTAGACCAGTTATTTCCTGTCTGCCATAAAGGATAACAGGAGAGAGAGTGCCGTCCCCTTGACACCTGCCTCTTGCAGCCTTTGTTTCAACACAATATGGTTTACCGTATCGAATGCTGCTGTTAAGTCAAGTAGGACCATTACAGCACTCCCTCCTCCATCTGTTGCCCTACGGATTTCATCTATTGCTAAAACTAAGGCAGTTTCCGTGGAATGTTTGGGTCGGAATCCATGTTGAGTGATGTCCAATAAGTTGTTTTTGAGTGATGTGCAATAAGTTGTTTTTTGTGTTATAATGTGGCCGCGAGGAAAGAGGAGCCTTGTGGTATTGAGCCTTCCTGGTATTGAGCCTCCCTGAGCCTTCCAGCAGCCTGAGCCCTTCAGCAGCGACTTGCCGCACCCACTTCGCGGGTGCCGCTCCGTGTGTGTACTCAGCGGGGAAATCGTCACACCAGATCGGGAGGTGGTGACTTTACTGAGGACATTGCAGCATTGCCTGGGAGTGTTGTGGGGGAGGCACAAACGCGGCAGGGACTCAATCTCCCAAGAGTCCCTGCACCGACCGATTGACAACACCTGGTCCGGCGTTTGGAGCGAGCCCCGCCCCCTGCCCTGCATGGATTAAATCACCTTGTGCTTCACTTGCCAGCGGGACCCTTTTTTGTGTTATACTGTGGCCGCGAGGAAAGAGGAGCCTTGTGGTATTGAGCCTTCCTGGTATTGAGCCTCCCGGAGCCTTCCAGCAGCCTGAGCCCTTCAGCAGCGACTTGCCGCACCCGCTTCGCGGGTGCCACTGCATGTGTGTACTCAGCGGGGAAATCGTCACACCAGATCGGGAGGTGGTGACTTTACTGAGGACATTGCAGCATTGCTTGGGAGTGTTGTGGGGGAGGCACAAACGCGGCAGGGACTCATTCTCCCAAGAGTCCCTGCACCGACCTATTGACAACACCTGGTCCGGCGTTTGGAGCGAGCCCCGCTCCCTGCCCTGCATGGATTAAATCACCTTGTGCTTCACTTGCCAGCTGGACCCTTTTTTGTGTTATACTGTGGCCGCAAGGAAAGAGGAGCCTTGTGGTATTGAGCCTTCCTGGTATTTAGCCTCCCTGAGCCTTCCAGCAGCCTGAGCCCTTCAGCAGCGACTTGCCGCACCCGCTTCGCGGGTGCCGCTGAGTGTGTGTACTCAGCGGGGAAATCATCACACCAGATCGGGAGGTGGTGACTTTACTGAGGACATTGCAGCATTGCCTGGGAGTGTTGTGGGGGAGGTACAAATGTGGCAATCAATCAATCAATCAATCAGAGCATTTATACAGCGCACTACTCACCCGGAGGGTCTCAAGGCGCTGGGGGGAGGGGGTCCGCTACTGCTCGAACAGCCAGGTCTTGAGCTGCTTCCTGAAGGCGAGGTGGTCCTGGGTCAGGCGGAGGTGGGTCGGAAGGGAGTTCCAAGTCTTGGCGGCCAGGTAGGAGAAGGACCTTCCTCCTGTGGTGGCTCTTCGGATGCGGGGGACGGCGGCGAGGGCGTGGCTGGTCGATCGAAGCTGGCGTTTGGGAGCGTAGAAGTTGAGGCGGCTGTTGAGGTATCCTGGTCCTTGGTTGTGTAGGGCTTTGTGTGCGTGGGTGAGGAGCCGGA
This sequence comes from Lissotriton helveticus, assembly GCF_964261635.1. Lineage (NCBI taxonomy): Eukaryota > Metazoa > Chordata > Amphibia > Caudata > Salamandridae > Lissotriton > Lissotriton helveticus. The sequence continues at coordinate 54,986,319 of NC_136069.1, forward strand.
AGGTGATTCTCTTGTTGACCGGGAGCCAGTGCAGGTCTCTCAGGTGTCCGGAGATGTGGCTGCGGCGTGGGATGTCCAGGATGAGTCGTGCTGAGGTGTTCTGGATCCGCTGGAGTCTCTTCTGGAGTTTGGCGGTGGTTCCGGCGTAGAGGGAGTTGCCGTAGTCCAGACGGCTGGTGACGAGGGCCTGGGTGACCGTCTTCCTGGTCTCGGTGGGGATCCATCGGAAGATCTTACGTAGCATGCGCAGGATGTTGAAGCACGACGAGGAGACGGCGTTGACTTGTCTGGTCATGGAGAGGGAGGAGTCCAGGATGAAGCCCAGGTTGCGTGCGTGGTCTGTTGGTTTGGGTGCGCTGCCCAGGGCGGGGGGCCACCAGGAGTCGTCCCAGGCGGAGGGTGAGGATCCCAGGATGAGGACTTCCGTCTTGTCCGAGTTCAGTTTCAGGCGGCTGTTCGACATCCATTTGGCTACGTCTGTCATCCCTTCGTGCAGGTTGGCTCTGGCGGTGGCGGGGTCGTTAGTGAGGGAGAGGATCAGCTGGGTGTCGTCGGCGTAGGAGATGATGTTCAGGTTGTGCTGGCGTGTGATGGCTGCGAGGGGGCTCATGTAGACCTTGAAGAGTGTTGGGCTGAGCGAGGAGCCTTGAGGAACTCCGCAGATGACTTCGGTGGCCTCCGATCTGAACGGGGAAGGCGGACTCTCTGTGTCCTTCCGGCGAGGAAGGAGGTGATCCACTCCAGTGTCTTCTCCTGGATTCCGACGTTGCTGAGGCGCTGTACTAGGGTACGGTGGCAGACAGTGTCGAAGGCCGCGGAGAGGTCCAGGAGGATGAGGGCCGCTGTTTCTCCGTTGTCGAGCAGGGCTCGGATGTCATCGGTAGCTGCGATCAGGGCGGTCTCGGTGCTGTGGTTGGCCCGGAAGCCAGACTGCGAGAGGTCGAGGGAACCGTTCGTCTCGAGGAAGGCGGCCAGTTGCTTGTTGACGGTCTTCTCGATGACTTTGGCCGGAAACAGGAGCAGCGAGATGGGGCGGTAGTTCTTGAGGTCGGTTGGGTCTGCTGATGGTTTCTTGAGTAGAGCGCTGAGTTCGGCGTGCTTCCAGCTCTCCGGGAAGGTGGCGATGTCAAAGGAGGTGTTGATGATGTCCCGCAGGTGGGGTGCGATGACAGCGTCGGCCTTGTTGAAGACGTGGTGAGGGCAGGGGTCTGTCGGAGATCCGGAGTGGATGGAGTTCATCGTGCGGATGGTGTCTTCGGTGCTGATCGGGGTCCAGGCGCGGAGGGTGGTGGTGGGGGGCGGTGGTTCGGTCGTGGCGTGCGTCGGTTGAGTGCTGAAGCTGTTGTGTATGTCCGCGATCTTGTTGTGGAAGTAGGAGGCGAGGGAGTTGCAGAGGTCTTGCGAAGGGGTGATGTCGTTGTTTCCGGAGTTGGGGTTGGAGAGCTCTTTCACGATGTTGAAGAGTTCCTTGCTGTTGTGTGCGTTGTTGTCCAGTCGTTCCTTGAATGCGGTTTTCTTGGTGGCGTGGATCAGCTGGTGGTGTTTTCGGGTGGCGAGCTTGAGGGCAGTCATGTTGTCCGGTGTTGGGTCTCTGCGCCAGGTTTTCTCGAGTGCTCTGCAGTTCTTCTTGGAGCTCTTGAGTTCGTCGTTAAACCATGGGGCTTTCTTGCTGCCGGGTCTGCTCGGCGGGGTCTTCAGCGGGGCGAGGTCGTCTGCGCAGTCGCTGATCCATTTCGTGAGGTTGGTGGCTGCTTGGATGGGGTTTGTTGTGCTGGTGGGAGGGTTCTTGCTCAGGGAAGTAGCGAGCTGGTCTGCAGTGATCTTGTTCCAGCTTCTGCGGGGAGCCTGTTGCTGGTGATGGTGGAGCGTGGTCCTTCTGAAGCTGAAGTGGACGCAGCTGTGGTCCGTCCAGTGGAGTCCCGTGGCGTTGCTGAAGGCGATGTCCTTGCTGGAAGAGAAGATCGGGTCGAGTGTGTGTCCGGCGTAGTGGGTGGGGGTGGTCACCAGTTGCTTGAGTCCGAAGTTGGTGAGGTTGTCCAGCAGGGTGGTGGTGTTGCGGTCGTTGTTGTTCTCCAGGTGGAAATTGAGGTCCCCGAGGAGGATGTAGTCGGCGGAGGGGAGGGCGTGTGGGCTGATGAAGTCGGCGATGTCCTCGCTGAATTGTGTGCGTGGTCCCGGGGGTCTGTAGATGAGGGTGCCTCTGAGGGTGGTCTTGGGGTTGACGTGGATCTGGAAGTGCAGGTGTTCGGCGGGTGCGAGGGTGTCGTCGGTGTTGGTCGTGATGCGGATGGTGTTCCTGTGGATGATGGCGATGCCTCCTCCAGTCTGGTTGATGCGGTCCCTCCGGATGATCTTGTAGCCGTCTGGGATGGCGATGGCGATGTCGGGCGCTGAGGAGGCGTTCATCCAGGTTTCCGTGAGGAAGGCGACGTCTGGGTCTGTGGTGTCGAGCAGGTTCCAGAGCTCGACGGCGTGTCTGTGGACGGAGCGGGTGTTGAGCAGGATGCACTTCAGGTGGGTGCTGCTGGAGTTCGGCTTGGTGGGTGCTGGTGTGGCGTGGGTCCGGTTGCAGGTGAACTTGCAGGAGTGGCAGCTGAAGGGTCCGTGGGTGCGTCTCGGTGTGGCTCGGTAGCAGCCCGGGGTTCGGCCGGTGTTGAGTGCGTTGAGTTCGGTGGCGTCGTAGGTCCGTCGGGTCGGCTTCCGGCGGTGGGGGCCAGGGGTCCTGGCACTGGGCGCGGTCCAGGCGCGGACGGGCGTAGACGGGCTTACCTTTGGCGCACCTTCGGCGCTCAATCGGTGCTCCCGCTGCGCGCGTCCGCTGCACGGTCGCTCTGGGGGCGTCATAAGAAGGGAGCCGGGAGGGAGGGTCCGCTGGGAGGCGGGGAGCGCGTGGGCCAATCGGCAAGCGGGGGGGCGGGGTCGCGGCAGGAACGGCGGGCTTGGTGGGCGGCCCTGCGGCGGCTGGGGCGCCGGATCGGCGTCTGGCAGGCAGCAGGTAGAGGTAGGCAGGCAGAGCAGGCGGGGAGCGTGGGGGTGACCAGGCCGTGGAGGGTGCAGTGGTCGCCCCCACGGCAGGGACTCAATCTCCCAAGAGTCCCTGCACCGACCGATTGACAACACCTGGTCCGGCGTTTGGAGCGAGCCCCGCCCCCTGCCCTGCACGGATTAAATCACCTTGTGCTTCACTTGCCAGCGGGACCCTTTTTTGTGTTATACTGTGGCCGCGAGGAAAGAGGAGCCTTGTGATATTGAGCCTTCCTGGTATTGAGCCTCCCTGAGCCTTCCAGCAGCCTGAGCCCTTCAACAGCGACTTGCCGCACCCGCTTCGCGGGTGCCGCTGCGTGTGTGTACTCAGCGGGGAAATCGTCACACCAGATCGGGAGGTGGTGACTTTACTGAGGACATTGCAGCATTGCCTGGTAGTGTTGTGGGGGAGGCACAAACGCGGCAGGGACTCAATCTCCCAAGGGACTCAATCTCCCAAGAGTCCCTGCACCGACCGATTGACAACACCTGGTCCGGCGTTTGGAGCGAGCCCCGCCCCCTGCCCTACGCGCTCTACATCTAGGACGGAGAATACCGCTGCACGGGACGCGAGCGGGATGCCTGGCGAAGCCCGGGCAAAGGGCGACTACAGGGGACGGGACGGGCTACCTCCCTTACCAGCGACGTCCTAACTTACAAGGAATTGGCGTCTATTATAAAGGTACTGTTACCCGGACATTTCTCCTCCTAGCCATTATTAATTGACTCATCGGGTTTGCACAGGACTGAGGGTGCCATATTTGATTTGTGCGGGACTTGTTATTCATTTAATTCCTTTCTGGTACTTAGCTGCTAATTATCCTGTAGCAAAAATGAGCAATCAGGGCAGGAAATTAAAACTACCAGCATCCCGCCCAAATACTAGACTACAGGCAACATTGCCACAGCCCTTGCCAACATTGACGGCTATTGACAAAATGTTACAACAAACTATAGGGGTTGTGGCTAATGCAATTGAAAGCACAGAAAGAAGATTATCCTTCCCACCCACAGCATGCTTCCAAGACCGTGCGGGGACTGTTAAGTTATTGCGATTGACCCTACGGTCTTGGACTCTTACTTAACATCTACTTACGCTGAGTTGCCCTGTGCACAGATGCCAGCTGAGACCCCAGTAGATGTTGAAATAGTGCAGGTTCCAGTAGAGTCCCCTATAAACGACGAGGACCAATTTTCTATTCTGACTTCTCCCCCCCCAGTGGCAATTTCAAAACCTGGTAAGCCAGGCTCAAGGATGAAAAAATATAGGTTCCCAAAAAATATGGGTAAAAAGAAGCAGGCCAACCATAATTTGGTGACCCCGTCTGATAATACCCTGCATCCATCTCCAGGGATACCATATTGGGTCACCAATATGGTGGCTGACCTTCAGGCAAGTTTGGAGCAAAATTGACTGGGCCATCGCCACTTCCACGGCGGGAGGTGAGAGAGAGGCTGGGGTCTCGAATATCGCTCCCTCAGTGTGGGAGGCACATTTTAAGTCACTCTGCACAAGTCCTGAGTTGGGGGCATATGTGTGCCAAGGTCGGGTCAAGTTGCCTAAAGTGGCTTCGGTCCTTCGGACCTGTTTGGCCCAGGACCTCCCGCACGAGCATCGACTGCCGGGGGTCCTGGGGCCCGGGGCTCTTCGCCGTCAAAACCAGGATACCATGCCAGTCTCTGGGATTTCCACGGCCCCAGACCCCCCGCACGAGCATAGACTGCCGGGGGCCTTGGGCCCTGGTTACCAGATAGAGCAGCTGGATGCCCACGAGAGGATTGCCACTAATTACCTAGACTCCATCTCTCTTAAGGAAGTTGAATCTGCAATTGAGAGACTGCTTCCGAATAAAGCTCCAGGCCTTGACAAGCTCCCGGGGGACCTTTTTCGTTCCCAACCAAAAATCTGGGCTCCATACCTGGCGGTCTTGTTTAATGCGGTCCTATAGGGTTCCGCATTACAAGAGACCTGGCTAGGAGCCGAGATTGTTCCAATTTTTAAGAAGGGCTGCCCGCTTGTCCCATCTAACTACAGACCAATCATTCTACTGGACACTACCCAGAAACTGATGGGCCGAATTTTACTTGACAGATTACTGGGCTGGATGGAGGAGAACAAAACATTAACTACCCTCCAAGTCGGATTTAGATCAGGTGTCTCGACAATGGACCAGATCTTCTGGCTCCAGGTCCTATACTGGAAAACTGCAAGAGTAGAGGGTGGCAGCCTCTACCTTGTTTTTGTGGACCTGCCGGCCGCGTTCGATCTGGTACCTAGGGAGAGGCTCTGGACGGTGTTGGAGGAATTAGGCCTCCCGCCCTATTTATTGGATGCCCTAATTAGATTTCATACAGGGAATTATGCACAGGTGAGGTGTGGGAGGAACGGGGAATTATCAGCTCGTTTCCCTGTAACCCGGGGCGTACGTCAGGGCTGCGTACTGGCCCCCACTCTTTTCAGCCTGTATGTTAATGGTCTGATAGATGAACTCAACGGTGTCAGGGATAATGATGCTCCGCGCCTGGCTACTGGTAGGGTGCCCGCTCTGATGTTCGCGGACGACACTTTGTTGTTGTCGCAGACATCATCGGGCATCCAGCGGGTCCTGGACGGTTTTGTGACCTTTTGTGCCTCGCGGGGATTGGAGGTTAACTTGGAGAAAAACAAGTTTATGATTTTCAATCCCCCGAGGCATACCCGTCCAAATCCCGCACTGAATGGAACTCCCTTAGAACGAGTTAAGACTTTTATCAACCTGGGGGTCACGTTGACCGAGTAGTTTGTATGGGACCATCAAGTTTCCAAATCTTCCCTGAGACTGGCGCAGATTATGGGAGGCATAGGCAGATTTCATAGAGCCTCAATTTTCAAACCAGTTACCCCTGTCCTCGAGATTTATAAAACACAGGTCAGGTCTGCAGCCTTGTATGATGCAGAACTTTGGGGACACACGAACATATATAATTTACTGAAGGTAGTCAGGCCTTCATGCGCCATCTGGTTGGCCTTCCCCAAAGCACGCCTCTCATACCACTACGGTTAGATTTGGGCTTGGAACCCATTAACGAACTGGCAGCTGCACGACCTCTGCTCTACTGGAGAAGGCTCTGGTCGGTGCCAGAGCTTGCATCCTTTAGAGCAGAATTCATTGCAATTTGGGGGCAGCTAAAGAACAAGAACATACCTTGGTTGGTTCATGTAAAGGCTCTCCTCTATCAAATTGGTTTGCCCCAACTGTGGGACACACCAGAGGACAGCTGCGTGAGGACGCAAAGGTCTGTATTAGTGGCGGCCGTAAGGTCTTATAACCTCAAAATACTGTATTGCTCGACTTCCCTGGGTAGGCTGTCTACTGAGTTCCTACTGATGAAAGTTGAACCCAAGACGGAGGTATTCTTGGATTTAGTGCAGCCCCCACTTGCAAGAAGACTATACACCCAATTGAGGCACGGCTTTATACCGATTGGGGCATTGACTTCCAAATGGGCAAAGTCGATGGAGGCCAATTGTCCTGCTGTAAATATTGTAGGGAACACATTATACATATTTTCTTTTTCTGCCCGGCATATAGTGAAATTCGGAAATGCTGGATTATCCCATTGTGTAAAAACTTGGGTCTTAGACAATGTGCACTAGCTTGCAGAGTTTTAACATACGATACTGCCCCTCCCATTGTCTTTGCTGTCTCCTGATTTTTACATGGCATGTGGCGGAGAAGAACTGTTTTTATTAACAAAAAATAACAGCCCCATGCTTTTTCTTTTATCTCATCTTTGATAATTCAATGTTTAATAACTTTTTAAATTGTCAGTATTTATGGTTTTATTTCTGTGCTTGTACATATTTTATTGCACTTTTATGGTCATTGACCAAAATAAAGTTATCAAATGAAATGAAATGTTTTTCTCAAAAAAGGACATGAGTTCAGTGTTTAAAGGCTTTTCCAACACCTTTGCTGTGAAAGGCAGACAGGAGATGGGTCTGTAATTCGACTCAACCTGTGGGTCCAGTTTGGGCTTTTTTAGAAGTGGGCGTATACACGCTTTCTTCCATGTTACAGGGAACACTCCATCCAACAGAATTTTGTTGATTAGAGGAGATAGCACAGAGCTTATGACTTTTGATGCCAGATGTATTATATGAGGTGGGCATGGGTCTAGCGGGGAACCCGATTTTATACTTAATATCAGTTCCTCTACCTTCTTTTCTGTTAGTAATGTGAAGGATGACTGAGCTTCATATTTCACTCTGACTTCGGAGTGAACTGCAGTTTGCTCCTCTGTATTATGTATTGCTTCTTCTAAATTATCATACACTAACTGAACCTTATTCTGAAAGAAAGTGGCAATTTTGTCTACAAATGATTGTTCCGGTATGAACATGCTATCTCGAGGGCATCTCATCAGGGCACTGACTGTCTGGAATAGTTCTTTAGAGGAATTTGCAGCATTCTGGATTTTATTTGTATAGTATGCAGCCTTTGCTGATATGATGGCAGCTTTGTATTCCTCCAGGGCTGCACAGTAGTCTTTCTTATGAGTAGGACTGTATTGGGATCTCCAGATTCTTTCTTTCTGCCTGCACTTAATCTTGATTAGTTTTAATTCAGTTGAATACCAATCACTCAGCTTGTCAAGGTGGTGTAATCACCCCTTACTTAGATATAGTATATCTATATCTACCTTGTATATAGACACACAGTAACCTATATGTAACTCCTATGGCAGGCCTTATCAATCCTGGAGGCAGAGTGCTTGGTTTTATGTGAGAGGGTGCCCTAGCATGAGCTGAGCCCCTCTGCAGCTTTTGGAACCATCTCCTTATAGCTGTTCTATGAAATAGCCATACCATATACTCTTAAGTGCATTATAATCCTCGCGGTTAATGCTAACTTTGGTTTGGCTTTATCAAAACATGTTGTGTAAGGTGTCAAACACTTTGGAATACTACCCCCTGCCAGTCCTGGCGGCGGGGTAGCATTCCACCCTTCCAGAGGGAGAAGACATGTAGTTAAAGGTAAACCCGGTAAAAGTTAAACAGAGTCTCAGCATCACAAAATGGATGCTGCTGCCACAGACGTGAGTCTGATCTCCTGCTGCTGGATGAAACTCCGGCTGGGGAGGCCTGGACAATAGGTTTCCTGTCAAGGGAGGTGCCAGCACCTCCTCAGACAGGCTGTAGTGTATTGGGGCAGGGAGGGCTGCATTCAGAATGCATTTTCCAGACACTGCCTGGGGCACACAAGGTGCTCCATGCATAGCCCGGTTCAAACCAGGTGCTGGGGCACTCCAGCCCCACTCTGGCGCAAAACTGGACAAAGGGAAAGGGGTGTAACCACCCCCTTCTCAGGACCACCCATAGGAGGGACCTCACAGGTAATCCCACCCCTTAACTTGGTATAAGTATAGGAGCTGTGTCCCTAGGACTTTAGATTACCCTGGACCAAACTTTGAAACATACATCCTGGACCTTCGATGTTCTATTTCGACTGGAAGACAGAATACATCTCCCTTGTGGTCAAGGAGTGACCACCCTGTGCAAACAGCCACCACCAGTAACTTGCTGTTCTGCATTGTCGTGGCTCCCGCCGGAACTCGAAGACTCTGCGACACAGACATAGACTTCCAGACATCTCTGACCCTGCTCGATGACTCCAGCAAAGCTGAGACCCGTAGCGGACACGAGAGATGTGGGACCAGAATTCCTGGACATCCTGCATTTTGCTAACTGCATCGACTCCTGAGGTGACTCGCAGTTGTGCATTGGGGTATGAGAAGCTCAGACCCGAGCACCATGTGCACCGAAGCTCAGCCCTTCACACTCTACGAGTGCCGCGTGGGGCCTGCTCTTGCATTTCAGCTTGATGCGTCTTCCTGGTTCCTTGTCCATTGGCTAGTGAACCCCCTGAAGACTTTCCTTTAAACTTGAACTGCTTTCCTGGTTGCTCCAGGCTTGCTCCAGCTTCCCTGCAAAGGAGAAGCACACAGACCTTGTTGGTCTGCACCGAAGCCAATCTTCATCTCCTGCGTGGATTGCATTTGCCAAGGCTTGTTGGGTCCAATACCGACACTGCAGTCAACTAGATCCTTTGTGGGACAGCTCAAATCCAACTCCTGGTCATCGTCGACACCTCCTGGACCTCGTGGCTGCAGAGACAAGCTTCACCTCTTCACCTGAGATCATCGCGACATTGCCTGGTTCCTTCCTGGTCACTGGCTAGTGACCCAGACTCTGTCCCTTCTACTTTCAGGTTCTTCAGATCTTCGATCCACCCTTGGATCCACCCGAACACTTTTCCTCTGGTCGCCTGCAACCCTTCTTTGCAGATCTCCATAGAAAACATCGACGAAACCCGACACCAAAAGGCACCTATGCACCCGGCTTCCCTGGGTGAGGTAACAGGCGTACTCCGGTGTTCCCGTGGGTCTTGGCTCTCGAGGTGTCCTAGTCTAAAGGGGTTTTGTTGTAGTCCACCCGGAAGGGCCCTTAAACAGTAACTTTGTAACTCTTACGTTTCCCTTTAAAAGTCAATGATAACTCGCGGCTGTGTATAGACACTGCACGCGTCTCCTGTGGGCCTCCTACTTCCTAACCTTTGATCCCCTAGGCCCTAGGCCTACTTTCTATTCCAGACGTGGTTCTTATACCACTATTTTAGTATATGGTTTGTGAGGCCCCTAGGGCATAACTGTATTTGTGCAACTGCTCACATGATAATTAAGTAACTTGGATTGTGCGTTTACCTTTGACCTCATAAAGAGTGCATAGGGGTTGTGTTTAGAATAAATACATATATTTTTGATATATACCTTGTGTGGTGTCCTTTCATTTGGTATTCAAGGGATTATGATTGGTAAAACAACCAGCTTCACATGCTCTCTGAAGTCTTAGCCTGTTGACTGCTGGTCCATGCTACCACTAGGATAGCTTTCTATAAGGTTGACTTTACAACCACCATCCATAAGGGTCGATTAGACGGGTACAAGGTGCCCACTAGAACTAGTGGACATCATATGCCAGGCTAACTTCTCACAATCGTGCCCTGTAGTGTCATATACATGTACGTTGTTGCTGTGCATGGTTTCCAAGGAGATAACATCAGGCAATAAGGGTCACTAAATTACAACTTGGTTATGCAAAAACAATCTCATAGATAACATGAAAACTACATACGATCATTAAGGACATTGGGTTTCATAGAGTCCAAGTATTTGATTCAATAATTCTCTCTCTGTTGGAGAAAATAGTTATTGTCCCTGCCTTCTCGTTTTTCAATTATTTCCAAAACTGCAAATTGTAGTTGGCTTATGTTATGATGGTTTTCATTGAAATGAACGGCGATAACAGATTTGGTGTTACCAGTACGGATATTGCTTTTATGTTCATTAACTTGGGTTTTGATTATTCTTTCCGTTTTCCCAGTATATACAAAACCACACGGGCATTTCAGGATATATATATAACTTTTTGGGTATCGCAGTGTGCATTGACTTTGAGTTTGATTTTGGTTCCCTTCATGGGGTGTGTGATAGTGGGACCCTTGATGATGTTGTTACAGTTGCTGCAGTTGTAGCATGGTGCATTTCCCTTGATTGTGATAGGTGCAGTTGATGGGGTTGTGTTTGTGCTAAGTTCGTTAATGTTTTTGCCCCGGTTGTATGCAAAAATCTGAGGTTCCTGAAAGATGCCTTTAAAATCCGGCTCCAATGCTAGAATTGGCAAATGGTTTTTGATAGATTTCTTTTAATGGTGGCTCAAAATAGAAAATGTTGACACTACTACTGCACACTGGGATTTCGTTCTGGGCATTGTAGTAAGTAAGTCTATTCTCTTTTTTTGTTGCATCGTTCAATTGCACATTTCGAGGATAACCTCTTTGTTGGAATCTCTGTAGCATATCATTCGCTTGTTGGTCGTATTTCACTGAGTTTGAAACAATTCTTTTGACCCTCAGTAATTGAGGATAAGGTAGATGATTTTTGAGTGATTTCTGGTGAAAGCTCTGATAATGCAAAAGATTATTCCTGTCGGTGATTTTTCAGAAAATTTTGATTTCAAGGGAATTCCTGGATCTGTTGATGAGTACGTCAAAAAAAGCTATACAATGAGAGTCATATTCATATGTAAACTGGATTCTCTCATTGATGTTATTCATGGATACCCATGAAGGGAACCAAAATTAAACTCAAAGTCAATCCAAACTGCGATACCAAAATTGTTATATATATATCCTGAAATGCCCGTGTGGTTTGGTATATACTGGGAAAACGGAAAGAAAAATCAAAACCTGAGTTACTGAACATAAAAGCAATATCAGTTCTGATAGCACCAAATCTGTTATCGCCGTTCATTTCAATGAAAACCATCATAACATAAGCCAACTACAATTTGCAGTTTTGGAATAATTGAAAAACGAGAAGGCAGGGACAATAACAATTTTCTCCTACAGAGAGAGAAATATTGGATCAAATACTTGGACTCTATAAAACCTAATGGCCTTAATGACCGTATGGAGTTTTCATGTTATCTATGAGATTGTTTTTGCATAACCAAGTTGTAATTTAGTGACCTTTATTGCCTTATGTTATCTTCTTGGAAAGCCTGCGCAGCAGCAACATATATTTACATGACACTACAGGGCACGATCAGCATTTTTCTTTCTTTTTTCATATCACGTTCTTACATCATGTTTTGTAGATAGTAGTTACGTGTTCTGCTAGTACGTTATGATTGCCGTTTTAGATTTTTATAGGCCAGAGTAGTCCACACTGACATTTTGTACCATTCACAGTCATTCTTATTTCAACAGCCCATACACCGGCACCACACCATTTTTATCCTGCTAGACCCCGGATACACCTTGAGGCTGATCTTTTTATAGTCCAAGTTGGATCTTACCATCAAATGTCTAATTTTTTCAGATTACACCCACCAGCAATATATGTAGGTATCTTTGACACATTGTCATGATTCCACACTTGCTCATCCTTAAGGTCTACACATCCCCTATAGACTACTGTTTTATTTCCCTTTTGAAACCCACCCCTGTCCCGTGCGCCCGCACGCTTCAAGTCAGTGTGTTTGGGTGTGTTTTGGTGGTACTGTATTTCATGCCTTATGTCATGCCTTGTGGCCTATTGTGTTTATTTCCACATTTGTGCAGGTTTCTGTGTTCTTGTGCGCTTTAATTTAGGTTTAGGAGCAAGCGCAGACGGAAGACCAAGCCTTCGCTTTGAGCGCTCGCTGAAGTCAGACCTTCGCTCTGAGAGCGTCTCATCGCATCCTTTGCACGCGCCTTTTTGGTGCGCCTCCGAGGGGTTTCAGGAAACTTCTGTCTCGCGCACCGTCCGTGTGCGTAACTGGGTGGAGCTGGGTGCGGCCCAGTATTTAAACCGCACCCAGCCTTCTGGAAGGCGCTTTGCCTTCAGACTTCCTTTGGAGAAGGTCGCGTATTCTTCATTCCGGCAGGACATCTTCATGGCTCTTCAAGATGGCTAATTATTCTCCGCAACAGCGATGAAGACCCTAGAAGACAAAGAGTCAGAAAGCTAAGTACTTTTCATTTTTTGATTAAAGGCGCCCTTCGCAAGAAAGGTCAAAACAATTTTTGGAACTTTGCTTCATAGAAGAAAACGCAAGGAAAGACTTTGGACTATTCAGTTTCTTGTACTTCAGTTTTCTTCAGAAGAACCTGTTTAGGTTTTCATGTGTGTTATTTAAAGTCATAATTTGATGGCGAATACAGTCATCGCTTGTTGTTGTTAATGTATAGGATATTGTGTATTTGCTTGTCTTTCCGAAATTAGAGGAAGATTATTAAGAACCCCGAGTCTAGGAGGCAAGACGTTTATTGCAAGTAAGTGGTAGAAGTGTTAGGAAGGATTTGCGAAAGCCTTTTAAAGAATGTGAAGTAATCCTCCTCTTTCATTTCCAGCCTAATTCAACTAGAGCATTCAAGCCTACAAGCTGACCACTTATCCCAGAGGACACTTGACGACATCGTCTTCACCTCCATAAAGAAATACTGGACGAAGGCCCACTCCTTACTGATCGCAGGTCGACAGCAAGAATCAAGAGTCTTCACTGCAACGTCCAGTACCGGCCCTCCTCCCTAATTTCTAGTTAATTTCTTGCTGTAACTTTAGAATCAGTAAGTGTTAGTTAGTAATCAGGGAAGTTGGTCCCTTGCGTCTCTGCGGAATCGTCTGCGTCATCCTAGAGGGCTTCTGTTCAAGCAAGGTAAGGGACGACGTGGATAGCTTGACAGAAGGCAAAGCCCACGTTGAAAATTCCGCCCAGACGCAATGGATCAGGTATCTATGCAGGATTTAGCTGCTGTGCTAGAAGCAATTAGGCAGGATAACGCTGCTTTACGTAGGGATTTATCCTCTCTCCAGGACTCGGTGCAGCAGAAGTCTGCCACTATTCAGGGCTCTTCCAGTTCTAGTTCTCCAACACAAATCCATGTTGTAACTCCGGTCCCCACCCCTTTAGCTCCCCCAGAGAGGTTTTATGGGGATTGCAATAAGTTCTCTGTGTTTTTACAACAATGTCACTTACACTTTATAGCAAAAACCACAGCTTTTCCTGATGATTCTTCCAGAGTAGCATTCATGTTATCTTACATGGGTGGCGACGCTGCCCTTTGGTCTGTCCCTTTAGTTGAAGCTGATGATCGGATCTTGTATAACTTCAGGGATTTTGAGAGGGCTTTAAAGAAGATGTTTTCTAAACATCTATTTGTGCAGTCTGCAGACAATGAGCTGTTAGGTTTAAAACAAGGCTCATCTGATTTGCTACATTATATATCTACCTTCAATCGTTTGGTCTTAGAAGCTGATTGGCCTCACGACAAGCGAATCTCGATCTTCTATAGGGGATTGAAGGACGAATTGAAAGACATGATCACCCAGATTTTAGACCCCCCCGAAGAGATTAGTGCCTTCATTGACCTAGTGGTGAAACTAAATCACCGTATATCCGAAAGAAAGGGGGAAAGAGGGAAGTCAGAGCACAAATTAGTTTTCTTTAAGGAAAGATCCACAGCAGTACCTAACCGAGAACCTAGTTCCAAGACTGATTCTGCAGAACCTATGCAGATAGGATCTATCCGAGGTCCCTTGTCTAAGGAGGAGAAAGAAAAGAGACGGCGATTAAATCAATGTCTCTATTGTGGGAAGTCAGGACACTTTGTGAAGGAATGTCCCACACGACCAAACAAATTTAAAGTTAGAACATCCGACTTAGCGGTCACACAAGAAAAGTCGGAAAACTAGAAAACTCGGTAAAAGGAGAGGTCGGTTTATCGAGTTTGTTCTCTAGTTTGGCCTCAACTATTCCTCCCATTGGATGTAGACACTTTTCAATTCTTGTAGAACTCAGAGGTCTACTGCCAGAGTCTTATTCCAGACAGGTGGAAGCCATCATAGATTCTGGTGCTACAGGTAATTTTATAGACTCTCATTTCTTCCTCCAGTTAGGCTTCAGATCCTTGTCAAAGGACCATCCGGAAATCGTTAGAGCTGTAGATGGCAAGGAATTGACTTCTGGTCCTGTTAATAGACAGACAGAGGTATTAGAAATGGATTGCTCTCCTATACATAGGGAAAGAATACAATTAGACATCATTGATGCCCCTCAATTCAAGATGATTTTGGGAATCCCTTGGTTAGTTAAACATAACCCGTCCATAGATTGGGTGACCAAGACAATCACTTTTCACTCTCCTGCTTGCACAGAACTTTGTTTCCTTACTAAGAGATCTAAGGATGTGGTTCAAGGTTTTGACTTTGGAATGGAATCACCCAATATACTGATTCTGGAAGGGGTACCATCAGTGTATAATGACCTGTCTGATGTTTTTGACAAAAAAAAGGCCAACACCCTACCACCACATAGGGACTTCGACTGTAGAATAGATTTAGTGCCTGGAGCCACCTTACCCTGCAGTCGAATATATGCTCTTACGGAAGCAGAAAACGCCCATCTCAGAGATTATCTTGATGAGTATCTAGCTAATGGCTTTATAAGACACTCCAAGTCTCCGGTCTCATCAGCTCTTTTTTTCATTCCAAAAAAGGGAGGGGAACTGCGTACGTGCATAGACTACAGAGCCTTGAACAACGTGACCATTAAGAACAGGTACCCCTTGCCTTTGATCCCTACACTATTGGATCAAATTAAGAAGGCTAAAATTTATACAAAATTGGACTTACGCGGAGCGTACCATTTGGTAAGAGTAAGAAAAGGAGACGAGTGGAAGACAGCATTCCGTACTAAATTCGGTCTCTTTGAATACCAGGTCATGCCATTTGGTTTGTGTAACGCTCCTGCCGCCTTCCAGTTTTTTATAAATGAGGTTCTACATGAGTTCATTGACATCTGCTGTGTAGTCTACATAGATGATATCCTCATATATTCTGATTCCGAGGAAGAACATGTAAGTCAGGTTCGCGCCATTCTTCAAAGACTACTTTCAAACTCACTCTTCGTAAAATTGGAAAAAAGTCTATTTCACGTTTCCAAGGTGGATTTTCTGGGCTATATTATCAGCCCAGAGGGAATTGAAATGGACCCTAAGAAGGTAGAAGCTGTAACAACCTGGCCTAGTCCCACTTCTGTGAAACAAATCCAAAGTTTTTTAGGGTTTGCAAATTTTTATCGCAGATTCATTCAGAACTTTTCTCAGGTTATAACACCTATTACCAAACTGTTGAGAAAAGGAGCCAAGTTTTTATGGTCCCCAGCCGCAGATGAAGCATTTCAGAACCTAAAAAAACTATTTACCATGGCTCCGATTTTAAGTCATCCAGACCCCAATCTACCTTTTATTGTGGAAGCAGACGCCTCCCAATTTGCATTGGGTGGCATTCTTTCACAACGAGATTCTGATACTGGCCAAATGCACCCTATAGCCTATTTCTCAAGAAAATTATCAGAAGCCGAACAAAATTATGCAATTGCTGACAAGGAGTTGTTGGCAATCAAAGCAGTGTTTGAAGAATGGCGCCATTACCTATTAGGAGCTCGTCATCCTGTAACGATTTATACTGATCACAGGAATCTCCAAGCTCTAAGATCTGTAAAGGCTTTATCTGCTAGACAACTGCGATGGTCCATGTTTTTTAACGACTACAATTTTGTGATTACGTATCGCCCAGGAAAGGAAAATTTAAAAGCAGATGCTTTATCCAGACTAGGAGAAATGACATCGGATCAACCGGTAGTCGTTCACCCTGTAATCCCTACTTCTTGTTTTCAGGGAAGCTTAACTGTTTGTGACATCATTGACGACATTAAAGAAGCTCTGAATGAAAAGACATTGGAGCTTTGGAGAAAAGATCATCCTTTTCTTATTGAGAAGGACGGTTTGCTAATGGTCCATGACTTGATCTTTGTTCCAAATGAGAAAATTCAAAAAGCCATCAATCACTTTCATCATGATACAGTTCTGTCTGCCCACCCAAGCTTTATAAAAACTATGGAACTCATCAAGAGGAAGTTTTGGTGGCCTTCTATGTCCAAAGACATTAAACAATTTGTGGAAACTTGTAGCATCTGTATTCAGCACAAGTCCTCTCACCAGGCTCCTAGTGGTTTGTTGATGCCATTACCTATTCCTCCTCAACCATGGCATACTATATCTTTAGACTTCATTGTTGAACTACCTGAAACCAAGAAGGGATTCAATACAATTTTGACTGTAGTAGACCAGTTTTCACGTATGGCCCATTTTGTTCCTTTAAAAAAGCTTCCCACTGCATTGGAGCTTGCTCATTTGCTCATGATCCATGTGATAAGATTACACGGGATTCCTTCGGTTGTCATTTCGGACAGGGGATCACAGTTTATTTCTAAGGTTTGGCAGAAATTGAGTTCTTTGCTACATATGGAGGTTCGTTTATCCTCTAGTTATCATCCTCAAACCGATGGTTTAACCGAGAGGACTAACCAGACTATTGAACAATATCTTCGTTGTATGTTACCTAATGTTTCCGAAGAATGGTCCGATCTGCTAAGTCCTTTGGAGTTCGCCTACAACAACTCTGAGCATTCTTCCATTAAAATGTCCCCGTTCTTTTGCAATTTCGGTTTTCATCCAAAAAGTATTCCTGAAAACTCCAACAATAATCTCAATGATTCCGTACCCACAGTTTGTGACTACGTGTCCCAGGTATTCTCCATTCAGGAGGATGCCAAGTTCAACTTGGCCAAAGCGAAAGAATCTCAGAAAGAAGCCAAGGATAAACATCGATCTGAACAACCTCTTTATGAAATAGGAGATAAAGTATGGTTGAGTACTAAAAATTTGAAATTAAGAGGGAACAGAAAATTCAATCCAAAATTCATTGGCCCCTTTCCCATTGAGAAAATACTAAATCCAGTTTGTGTTAGATTGACCCTCCCTAGTAAGTACTTGATACATCCAGTCTTCCATGTCTCTCTAATCAAGCCTTTTCATCCTCAAACTCGTATTCCCAAGTCCCCTCCTCCCATCATTGTTGAAGGCAACTCAGAATTTGAAGTGAGAACAATCCTGGATTCCAAAAGAGTTAGAGGAAGGTTATATTACCTCATCGATTGGAAAGGGTATGGTCCTGAGGAAAGGTCTTGGGAGCCTCTAGAACACCTTAAAAATGCTCCCAGATTGATTCGGAACTTTCATTTACGATTCCCGGATAAACCTAGACCCATTTCCACCGTTCTTGGGGGGATCTTGAGGAGGGAGTACTGTCATGATTCCACACTTGCTCATCCTTAAGGTCTACACATCCCCTATAGACTACTGTTTGATTTCCCTTTTGAAACCCACCCCTGTCCCGTGCGCCCGCACGCTTCAAGTCAGTGTGTTTGGGTGTGTTTTGGTGGTACTGTATTTCATGCCTTATGTCATGCCTTGTGGCCTATTGTGTTTATTTCCACATTTGTGCAGGTTTCTGTGTTCTTGTGCGCTTTAATTTAGGTTTAGGAGCAAGCGCAGACGGAAGACCAAGCCTTCGCTTTGAGCGCTCGCTGAAGTCAGACCTTCGCTCTGAGAGCGTCTCATCGCATCCTTTGCACGCGCCTTTTTGGTGCGCCTCCGAGGGGTTTCAGGAAACTTCTGTCTCGCGCACCGTCCGTGTGCGTAACTGGGTGGAGCTGGGTGCGGCCCAGTATTTAAACCGCACCCAGCCTTCTGGAAGGCGCTTTGCCTTCAGACTTCCTTTGGAGAAGGTCGCGTATTCTTCATTCCGGCAGGACATCTTCATGGCTCTTCAAGATGGCTAATTATTCTCCGCAACAGCGATGAAGACCCAAGAAGACAAAGAGTCAGAAAGCTAAGTACTTTTCATTTTTTGATTAAAGGCGCCCTTCGCAAGAAAGGTCAAAACAATTTTTGGAACTTTGCTTCATAGAAGAAAACGCAAGGAAAGACTTTGGACTATTCAGTTTCTTGTACTTCAGTTTTCTTCAGAAGAACCTGTTTAGGTTTTCATGTGTGTTATTTAAAGTCATAATTTGATGGCGAATACAGTCATCGCTTGTTGTTGTTAATGTATAGGATATTGTGTATTTGCTTGTCTTTCCGAAATTAGAGGAAGATTATTAAGAACCCCGAGTCTAGGAGGCAAGACGTTTATTGCAAGTAAGTGGTAGAAGTGTTAGGAAGGATTTGCGAAAGCCTTTTAAAGAATGTGAAGTAATCCTCCTCTTTCATTTCCAGCCTAATTCAACTAGAGCATTCAAGCCTACAAGCTGACCACTTATCCCAGAGGACACTTTACGACATCGTCTTCACCTCCATAAAGAAATACTGGACGAAGGCCCACTCCTTACTGATCGCAGGTCGACAGCAAGAATCAAGAGTCTTCACTGCAACGTCCAGTACCGGCCCTCCTCCCTAATTTCTAGTTAATTTCTTGCTGTAACTTTAGAATCAGTAAGTGTTAGTTAGTAATCAGGGAAGTTGGTCCCTTGCGTCTCTGCGGAATCGTCTGCGTCATCCTAGAGGGCTTCTGTTCAAGCAAGGTAAGGGACGACGTGGATAGCTTGACACACATACAGCTCGTGTATTCATATCCAGGACCTTTGTGTGTTCCTGTCATCCTTTCTCACAATGATTAACACCAACTCCACACATATTATCGATGTACTCGTTGGTTTCTATCTTTTGGCATTATGGAAGCTTAAATCATGTGTCTACATTAATGTTTTACTCATTCGCCTCTATATTGTGTTTAAATTATACATGCTTATACTATTTGCACATTCTAAGATGGCGCTCAAAGTTTCGGACTTGCTAGCGGTTTTTACTCTTTAGTCCTTCATTTATGTCAATATTTTGAACTATCGGTACTTTATAGACCTGTTACACGTGGGACTAACCCATACATCCGCATCCACTAATACCACGGTTGAACACCTGCAAAGGGAGTTTTTAAGGCTATAGAGAGAGAGATTGTTTCTTGTTGTTTACTCATGCACGCATGATTTGAACTTTAATCATGCTCACGCATCTTACATCTACGGATTGTGCAACTCTGTTAACATTCGCATGCTATCAGTTTGTCGTTTGTATAACCCATTGAGACATCACACTTTCGTTTCTTTAAATCCACACGTGCACCATGTGTACTTCACTATACAGATTTCTATAGCATTCGTGCACGTGTTCACTGAATTTTAAAAGTTCAAAAAAAGGCAAGCATGTTGCCAATGCCCTTTTCTTCAAGCCTAACCATCACAGTTTATTTTTGTTTGTATTTTTTCATTTGGACGCGTTGCCCACAAGTAGTATTACTGCATGATTATTTTACGCTTGTCCCATTCAAGTTTAAAGCGACCACCACCCGGTTTGTAGAGACACCAGGTTTATCCCTATTTCTGTTTGGTGACCATTAAGGCATTTACGCTTATTACTCCTACAGATACTTCCCCTGATGAAGGGCGACCTGCCCGAAATACATTGGAAGACATGTATATATGGATGTACAGATTCAAAATGAAGCAATTGATTTAATTTGAAAAGGATTCATGAATTCACATGATTGAATAAAGGATTCATAATATGAACCATTAACTACCTAGTTGAAAATATTTTCGTTGAGTGACTTTTATCCTGCCTTGCGTAGGTGTTTCAGCAGTGCCCAGGGGGATGTCGCTGAGTTAAGCGCCACTATCGGAACGCAAATGCCAGTAAACTTCCATTAAAGGAATTGCACCACAGATGAGAATTGCTTAGAATCCCTCCCATTAAAAGCATTGTACCACTGATGTGAAGTGCAAAGACTCTCCTACTAAAAGCATTGCACCACTGATAAGAAGTGCGGGTAGTTTCCCATTAAAAGAATTGCACAACAGATGAGAAGTGCCAATACACTCCTGTTAAAAGCTTTGTCCTGCTGATGAAAAGTGCAGGTACTTTCCCATTAAAAGCATTTTAACGCAGTTGAACAGTGCTGGGACTCTCCCCCATTAAAAGCATTGCACCACAGATGAGTAGGGCTGGGACTCCCAACCATCAAAAGCATTGCACCAAAGATGATAAGTGCTGGTACTCACCCATTAAAAGCATTGCACTACTGATGTGAAGTACAGGTACTCTCCCATTAAAAGCATTGCACCAAAGTGGAACAGTGCTGGGACTCCCCCCCCCCCCATTAAAAGCATTGCACCACAGATTAGAAGGGCTAGGACTCTCCCCCATTAAATATATTACACCACTGAAGAGAAGTGCCAGTAAACTCCCATTGAAAGCATTGTACTACTGGTGAGAAGTGCATGTACTCTGTCATTAAAAGCATTGCACCACTGGTGAGAAGTGCAGGTACTCTGTCATTAAAAGCATTGCACCACAGATGAGAAGTGCCAGTGCTCTCCCATCTAAAGCATTGCACCACAGATAAGGATAGGCTGGGACTATCTCCCATTAAAAGCATTATATCACTGATGAGAACTGCGGGGAATCTACCCAATTAAAAGCAGTGCATAACTGATGAGAAGTGCCAGTAAACGCCCATTAAAAACATTGGGCCCGATTCACAGAAATAACTTAAGACAAAATCCTAAACTTACTACTTTTGGTATTCACAGAAGTTAGGATTTTGTCTTAAGTCTGTCTTAAGTCTGTCTTAAGTCTGTCTTAAGACAAACTCCTAACTTCTGTGAATACCAAAAGTAGTAAGTTTAGGATTTTGTCTTACGTTAGTTCTGTGAATCGGCCCCTCAGTGCCACTCCTGAGAAGTGCTGGGACTTTCTCCCATTAAAAGCATTGCACCACAGGTAAAAATAGCTGGGACTCTCTCCCATTACTAGCATTGCACCACTGATGATAATTGCAGGCATTTTCCCATTAAAAGAATTGCATCATGGATGAGAAGTGATGGTACTCTGCCATGTGTCTCCCTCTTGGCCTAGCATGACGACTGTGCCAAAAAGGCAATGCAGAGCATGGAGCGCCACTCTGTTTGTATCTTTGGTGTGACATTTGGGCGCGTGGTTTTCTGGTAGGAAGAGAATGAGCAAGCAACGAAAGTAAGTGGGTGGGAGAGGCAACCAACAATAGGAAAGGGGCAAGCATAACAGAAAAGTAACAATGAAGAAACGGGGGGCAAGGCAAGAAGCAATGTGAGAGGGGGTGTTAAAGAGGGTGCAAGTAAAATAAAAAAAATACCTCTGAAAGAGGCGAGCAGTATAGGACACTGGGCAAGGGAAGCAGTACATGGGCCATGCTCCAACATAGGGAGAAACATAGGAAGAGGATGTGAATCTGGCACTCGCCAGAGATGCAAGAATATTAGAGTGAAGATGAAACCAACCAATGGTAAGCAATTGACACGCTTTATGCCCCCTGTAAATAAAAACAATATATCTCACATGCGAAAGAACATGCTCTATATCAGGCGGGACCTAAAGTATAAGGTGTGGGCAGGAAGGGGGACGGAGGGTGCAATCTCTCAAAGAGGAGAAGGTGCTCACCAAACACACTGAAGAGCATAAAACAACCAAGAGTGCCCCCAAAATATTTAGGGGCGCTAGGGTGAAGGCATGAGAGTGTTTAAAGAACAGACAGGGATGTGCCTTTGCCTCGCATGAAACACCCTTCTCCACATAACCTTTACCACACAGGACTATTGCCACACGTTCTTTAACACGCAGGTAAGTGCCACACAGGTAAGTATTTGTGCCTTTACCATGCAGCAGTTTACAATGCAGTTAAGTACATTTTTTAACTAATATACCTTCAATGGTATTTAAAGAAATACATGACCTTAGGGTTTAAGGATGGCTAGAAGTAAAGGGAGGTAAGGGCTAGTTGAGGGTTCACTGGTGGATAAAGGTAAAGAGAGATGAGGGTGACTTGAGGGTTGAAGGGTGGGTAGAAATAAAGAGGTGAGATTTACTTGATGGTTGAGGAGTGGTGTTAGACCTGTCAGCCCTAGGGTGGTCTTTCCCTGCTTTTTTCGCTCTTACCTTATTTTTTCCACCCTCTTTTTGTTGGCCTTAGGTCTCTGGGCACCTTCCCATTGCCAGCCAATGCTAAGGTGCAGGTGCTCTCTTCCCCCAACATGGCTGCCACTGACCCCTGCTACAGCAGCGTTGTCTTGTTAGACGCACTCTAGTAGCCAGGAGCTGGCTGGAATCCCTAAACATTGTAGCAATGCCAGCCTGCCTGCCTGTCCATAGCTAGAGTGTGGGAGCTCCTGGAACCTTCCAGAATAGGGGAGTGGTCACCAACTGCCAACTGCCACTATAAAAGAAAAGGGAGGGAAACTTTCTAGGCAGTTGGGGCAGTTGGGGCATCACTGACCTGGGGGACCCTACGCAGGAGATGTAGGCGGTAGGGCCTAGTCAAAAACCTATACCACTGGGGGTGACAGGGTTTAGACACTGCCCACCAAGCTGTGTGAGGAACACTGAACTAGCCCACTGATCTGGCCGGCGGGAGGGGAACCCAGGGAACATCTGAAGTGACCTTCTGAGGGAAGCCTTTAACTCAAACCCCCCCCTCCTCAGGAAACCAAGAATCTACTGCACAAGGGCGCAGGAACCATCTTGCGCCAAAGAAGAAACCCACCTGACTGCCACAGGACTACTGGGGATCAACCAGGTACAGAGCTGTGTCCACTTTGCGCCCCTCTACTTCAACCTGGGCCCCTGCACTGGCCTGTCTCATCCCCTCTGCTGTCCTGCCTTGCCTATACTGCCTGAACTGTGAAGCGCCGGGACGCTAGAGACAGTGGCTGCCTCCAAAGCGCTATACCCCTGAAGCGCCATTGCTAAGAAGCGCTGTGAGTCCAGAGCCCTTGCTGCCCTGAAGCGCGATGTCCTGAAGCGCTGAGGTGCTAGAGATTATTGTGCCCTGAAAAACTGTCTCTGCTAAGCGCTGGCTCCCGGTATCCTGACGCCGCTGAAGCGCTACTGCCCTTCGAGCGCTCTGCTCCCCACGGCGCTACGATCGTCAGCCTGTTGCCGGCACCACACTGTGGTGGGCCTCGGAACCTTGCAATCCCCCCCCGCGCTATGCCTGAAGAGCACTAGCGGCCTCAATCACCGCCGCGGCCCTTGCAGCCTCACCGGAGCCCCGAACGCTGGTCGCGGCCGCTTCTGAAGCGCTGACCTCATCACCCCCCACGGCGGCCCCCGGGAGCCAGGAAAGGGCCGCCGAATTGTTGCACTGGGCCGCGCTAGGCCCTACTAGGCCTGAAGCCATCTGCTTGACTCCGCCCTCGCCGCGCTCTGATTGGCTGCAGGCGCCGCGCCCCCATCGGTCCCCGGGTGCAGCCAGGTCCAGGAAAGCCCGGGACCGACGAAGGAACCAGCGCCATTAGCATCGGGAGGAGCGGCGGAACCGGGTGGGCATCCCTGGATAGGCCCTCCTCCCTCCCGAGGCCTGCCAGAATCGTTGCAAGGGCCCGGAGTGGGCCGAAGAGTGAGGTAAACCCCCGGGGAGGAGGGCGGAAGGCAGGTGGAGGCACAGAGTTCGCCCCTCCCTGGGGAAGACTTAAGACTGGGCCCCGTTGGCCCTATTTGGCCCCTCTGGAGTGCTGGACCGGGGCCAGGGCCCCTAGACACTGTGAGGGCCCTATGGGAAAAGAGTTAACCCCTGCCTAGAGTACAGTTAAGTGCCAGTCACATTAGCCTTTTGCCTGGCTTAGTTTGAATAAGATGAAATGCTTAACTGTGCTGGATGCCTTGATTATCAGGGCCTCATAAAAGGTTTAGTGAAAGGTAAAGCAGCGTTTGTCCTTACCTGCTGCGCTGGTTATTATTGATGTGATGTTCTCCGTGGTTAAAGAGAAGTTTACCCTGGCCTGAGGAAGTGCTGAGTACTACTCAAAGTGATTACTGAGAGGTTTACTGCTAATTAATGAACCGTTTTACTCTAGCCACATGAAAGGTTAAGTTCTTGTTTAATAACCTGCGGATTTCTGACACAAGGAAATGTGTATTGCTAAGCAAGAAATGCTATTACCTAATGAAATGTTTTGATCCTGTCTAATGCAGTATTATCTGAAGGGCCTACAGTTATTTACTATTTAATATTTATTTATTTATGTATTTATGGCCAAGTAATGAAAAACATGCGTTTTTAAGGAAAGGTAATGAGTTATTACTACTGTGATTTTTGATTGCCCGGATCTCGATCTTAGATAAAACGTATTTATTTGAATCAAGCATATTGGTGTGGTCTCAGTCTTTGCATGTATTTATCGTCTCAGCGGTTGTGTGTGCTGTGTAGTCACTTAACACCTAAGCTTCGGGTGCCTTCCTGCTCGGGCCAAGCTACCCCCAGGGGACCTGGTGAACACAGTTCCTACAAGTGGAAAGAGGTTTAGGGAGGTGAATGTGACTAGAGGGTTCAGAGGAGGGAAGCGGTAAAGAGAGTTGCTGGTGATGAGAGTGTAGGGGTGGGTAGAGGTACATGTAGGGAAGGGTAACTTGTGGGTTCAGGTGTGGCTAGAGATAATGGTAGTAGAGGGGGAATCGAGGGTTCAGGGGTAGGTAGAGGTAAAGGGAGGTGAGGGTGACTCGAGACTCCAGGGGTGGGTGGAGATAGAGGGATGTGAGGGTGACTTGAGACTTCAGGGGTGGGTAGAGATAAAAGGATGTGAGGGTGACTTGAGCCTTTGGGG
Source organism: Lissotriton helveticus (assembly GCF_964261635.1). Taxonomy (NCBI): domain Eukaryota; kingdom Metazoa; phylum Chordata; class Amphibia; order Caudata; family Salamandridae; genus Lissotriton; species Lissotriton helveticus. The sequence goes on from NC_136069.1 coordinate 55,011,460, forward strand.
CGGGCAAAGCCCAGCCCAAGGGTCTTATAGGGCCTTGGGCTCTACTGGCTCCGCTACCCAAACTTTTTAGCCAGGATGAGACTTGACCAGACTGACTTTCTGGTCATGTCAGAGCTTCATCAGCTCCTGGCTAGCTGGCTTCCAGGTTCTCAGAGACCTTCTTCCAGAACCGCTGCATATGAGTCCTGCGAGCTGATATGTAGCTAAGTACATCTGGTGGGTGCTCTTGGGAGGTTGCTTCTACCCCTCCTTTACAGGACTGAGAGGTCCCTTAAAAGGGTGGCCATACAGGGTGACTTGAGAGTCATGGGTGGGTTGAGATAAAGGGAGGTGAAGGTGACTTGAGGGTTCAGGGGTGGGTAGAGGTAAAGGTGGTAAGGTTGAATTTAGAGCTCAGGGTGGGTAGAGGTTAAGGCAGGTAAGAGTGACTTTATGGTGTTTGGTGGGTAGATGTAAATGGAGGTAGGCCAGAATGTAGGGTTTGGGGTGGGTAGCGGTAACGGGAGGTAAGGGTGAATTTAGAGTTAGGATGTGGGGAGAGATAAAGAGACCTATAAAAAGGAAACACTCTCTGGAGATCATGGTTTGCAAACATGAAGAATAAAAGTAAAAGCTCTACTGCAAGATTGAACAAGTCAAAAACCTGTTAGTTATTTTTTGCAAACAGATATTGGAAACAGATCCATAGAAGTCAGTATTAAAAAAAAAAGCTGCAGTAGCTTGGAACGTGTAGAAACATGAAGAAAGATTCCAGCTTTTTTCTATCTAAGGAGTGCGAAAAATAAACATTTTCTCTCTGCTTGGCATTGTAAGCTAAACAATAGAGCAGAAGAAAGAAAGGCAACATCTGTGTTCATTGCTATAAACAGCTGCTTCAATTATGCTTTGTGACCTGGCCTCTTTCACCTTGGCTGCCAGCTCTGGCAGCAGGCATTGTGACTTCAGAACTCAACTGTAATAACTCATAGTAGTGGAGTTATGATGTATTTTCTTTATAATTGGTGACTGGGTGGGTCAGAAGTCGCCTATTATAAAGAAATGTAATACTGGCGTTTATACAGGGATTACAGAATCATGTGTATTATAAAGGAACAACATCAGAACCCATCTGTAACAAGTTATTGCAGTCGAGTTCCTACAACACAATGCCTGCTGCCAGGAGCTGAGGCGAAAGGCAGGTTAGGTCACAGAGCAGCTGTTTAAAGCAATGAAAACTAAACATTGCTTTTCTTTCTTATGCTCTATTTTTTTCGGTTACAATGACTGGCATACAGTACATGATTATATTTTGCATTCCTTAGACAATTATGAAAATAATCATATAATCTTCTGAATGTTTCTACAAATTGTGAGCTACTGCAGCTATTTTAGAAAAAAGAATTGACTTGCATTGAAATGTTTTTAATATCTTTCTGCAACAAATATCTACCAGGTTTTGATTCGTTTATTTTTGCAGTAGAGCTTCTATTTTTATTCTACATGTTTGCAAACATGATCTGTCTTTCATATGAAAGAGCTACACACCAAAGTTTTAAGTGATTTGTGGGAAAGGTGATTGCATGACCATGTATTATAGGAGATAAGGTATTTCCTGTCGTACATGATAAGGATATTGCAAGTCATGTCCGAGTTCCCTAACCACATAAAAGTACTTGGCCTTTGGCCTCATTCTTCTATATGGCTATGGCACTCCTCGGTGACTTGCAATATCCTTATCATGTACGGCAGGGTGTATATTTTATCCCTTATATTATATGTGAACAGGAAAACTTCCAGGAAGCAAGCAGATTCACAAGATAACATATATGCTACTGATGCCATCCATACCCAGCCATATACTGCTATCCAGTCAAATACTGACACTCCACTTGAAACCCCAACATTCCAAACCCTTTGCTACATCTACACACACAGACCATCTCCATATCAACCAGCCTCGGTCCGTGCAGGTAATAGCGGTGGGGCCGCGTGTGGGGGGGGGGGGGTTTCAAGGGACGATGCTGAGGGAAAATGTATTATTTATTTAATTTTCCCTCTGCATCATCCCTCAAAATCCCCCCATCCCCCACCGATGTTACCTGCACAGACCGCGGCTGATATCGACCCACACACAGATTCATAATGTTCTTATAAATCAACTAAGGTCATTTTTAAAACAGAAAAAGAGAAACAATCCTAGGAGCAAGCTAACCCGGCCAAAACCAATCCTTACAACTATTTGTAAAGTGACTAACCTGACCACAAAAAAAAACTTCAAACTTCTTCGGAAGAAATGTATTATGTACACTATGGCCCCCATTAGGATGACGGGCGGACTTTGTCCGCCCGCCATCCCATCGGAAAGAGGGACCGCCCATCCTAATGGGCCCCTATGTCTCAAGCTAAACTCCCCTAAATCAGAACCAGATTCCAAGCTCCTAATATTGATATCACCTGCAGTGCTAACATTTCTAACATTTTTACTTCCTTCATTTCCTGTAGCATCCACAAACACACTACCTCTCCAAACAGAATCTCTATCCATATTCCACACTTTCTCTCCTTTCACTCTCACTGCTCTTTTGAAAACTCAATTACATTTTAACGAACAGACCACTCTGGCAACCCCTTACCACTGTTGCTCTGTTTCTTAATCCTCAGCAATTACTCTACTTGAATAGACACCTCGGTTGGTTAGACATCCTCTATTTGAATTCATTTCACTTTTATTTCCTCTTTCACCTTCTGTAACGAAGTTACCTTCAGATCCAAAGCTACTACCATAACCCTGCGCTTCCTTAACCACAATGGACACAACCTCAAACCTGAAAGCCTTCTAGGTGGACATGAATACAATTGGACATCAATACACCTGGTGAACAGTAGTATGATACTCTAACAACATAGAGCCAGATGTAGGTGGCCAAATACCGGTCGGTAACGGCCGATTTCGGCCGTTACCGACCGGTATTTGGAGTTTGAGATGTAGGGGCCTTAAAAATTACCGATTTGGTAAACTTACCGATTCGGTAAATTACCGAATCGGTAAATTTACCGAATCTGTAATTTGAGATGTAGGTGGCACTGTAAACAGTGCCACAGGGCCTTAAGGATTCGTTATTTACCACCAACTATTAGTTGGTGGTAAATAACGAATACCTGTGTATATGCAAATCTGTGCATGTACACCTGTGCCATGTGGCACACATACATGCCCTATTCGGTAAAATTACAGAATAGTCAAGGGTGGCAGGGTGTCACTTTGACACCCTGTTGCACCCCTGATCAGTGCTTGTGTGCCATGTGACACACATACATGCCCTATCAGTGCTTGTGTGCCATGTGACACACATACATACCCTTAGGGCATGTATGTGTGTCACATGGCACACAAGCACTGATCAGGGGTGCAACAGGGTGTCAAAGTGACACCCTGCCACCCATTACTAATCTGTAATTTTACCGATTCGGTAATTACCAAATCTTAACGATTCAGTAATTTTTACTGAATATTTACCTACATAGCATTTACCGATTTGTAAATACCAAATCGGTAAAATTCGGTATTTACGAATTGGTAAATACCATTTACCTACATAGACTGCAAGCTCTTCCTCCCACCAAGTCCTGCATTACAAGCTAATTGGATTGTTGCTTTAAACATCCTATTATTTCTCTCAGCCTGGCCATTTGCCTTGGGGTGATGTACAGACATTTTTCTATGATTAACTACCAAATTATACAGATAATTCTTGAAACAGATTGCTTGCAGAATGGAATATGACCATACGAAGAGCCAATCCTTTCCCGTGTAAGCTTTCAAAACTCTCTGTAAATTCTTCTCAAGTTCAATTATCTTTTTACCAAAAACTAAAATGCCGTCCTGGAAGGTGACAGTGTTTTCCAACCCTTCATGAGTCTCCTGCATAATTCTCTAGAACACAGCACTGGCCAAGCCAAATGGCATATGTGTGTACTGGAATAAACCTCCTGGTGTTATATAGGCAAACTTGGTTCCTCGTGTGAAACCACCTGATAATTTGCACTGGCTAAGTCCAAAGTGGTGAACACTTCAGCTTCTGTCAGAGTGGAGACAAGTTCATGGATTTTAGGCAAAGATATTGATCAACCCAAATCATCTAATTCACACTACAGAAATCGACGCACAAACTGAGTTCCCTTGAAGACTTTGAAGGAAGTCTTCAGGAAAACTCTCAGTGAAGACCCTCCTGGTTAAATATTCTCTCAATCAAATAGATGCTTAGGTGCACATGATCAAAATAGGCAATTGCGATTCTATAATTGCGATTTTTCAGAAATCGCAATTGCCAATGCATGTAGGAATCGCCAAAAAAATGTGATTCCAACACATGCCTAAATTGCGACTCTCAAATTGTGTGTTGCAATTAAGGAGTGGCTTCCCATTCATTCTTATGGGCATAGTGGCCCTTAGAAATGAATGTAAATTGCATGTGCAATTTGCGAGTACCCAATTGGTACTCGCAAATTGCACATGCAATTTCAAGGGTGCAAGGGTGCCAAAAGGACACCCTGTTGCACCCCTGAAATTTCCCTTTTACTTCATGTTGCGCACACACATGCCCCAAGGGCATATGTGTGTGTAACATGGGACTTTGAAAAATGCACTTTAGTGCATTTTCCAAAGAATACGCAAATTACCATCAGTTTAAGATTGACGGTAATTTGCGATTCCTATTTGTGAAATTCCAATTTTTTGGGGGTTAATGCATTGCATTTAAGGATTTTCAATTTGTGATTCCTGAAATGTAATCGCAATTTAAGTAATTGCAAATTTAGCAATTAATTAAATTAAGATTTTTGCATTTGGGATGATGGATCCCAAATGCAAAAATACCAGTTGCAAAGGGGCAGATTCTGCTAATCTGCCCGTTTGCGACCGTTTTTTTTGTTGACGCATGTGGCCCTTAGTCCTAAATTTGTCTTTGCAATTAGTCAGAACATTTCCTACTTTGTTGTTGCACTAGTACAACATTAACCTTAAGAATAATTTTATGTTTGAACCTCTTGAATTCTCCCAGTTGCTCAGTAAATACTTCAGGAAAGTCATTAGCAAGTTTTCTAAACATAATATTCCTATCATTCTCATCACCTGCAGAGTGCACAGGTGGGACTGCTCAGGGGTTCAGCCTTCTACCAAGATCCTCTTGAAGAGACCGTCCTAAAATTGATTCACCTTCATCAGCAACAAATATCTTTCATATAGAAGACCGACCACAGAATTATAGAACAGACCAAAAGAACCCTAGCATCTTAACCTGGTATTCAGTGTAACCTCCAGGACTAACTTCTGTAGGAATCATCTCTCTACCAGGCCACAAGGACTAAAATAAGTCATGACCAATTATGAAATATCAGGAACAAGAATCCACCATCATGTGCATGCTATGCCGTTTACTTTTACATAGATGGAAGGGAACCTCTTCTGAATCCTGCTGTAACCTACACAGAGCCCTTGCCTTGGGTTTAACCCATCGTCTGAGCTGTCTAAATCATCAGCTACTAAGTTAATTTTCTTTTGAGATAAGATTTATATTCACAAGCAAAATGTCCTTTTTTCTACTTTTAGACCATATTTTCTGCACTGCTGGGCACCCCTTGAAATTGCCTAAATGACTGTAACTTTCACAACGATAGTACTGCAAACTCTTCTTTTCTCCTCTTTTGCTTCCCTATCTTTGTTTTTTTAAACCTCACTTAGTTTATGGCCCCTGGATTGTTTATAACCAACAGCATTGACCTCTTTGGCTTTGCCCCTGATTTCCTGCACAACCTTTTTCCGAATTCTCAATGCCTTTTTGCTATATACACAGTCTCATTCTAAGTTAATTCACAAGATACCTATAGACGTTTCTGTACCTTCTTGTTTTTGTTTGTCATAAGAATTTGGGGCCATATGTATGATGCCCAAATGCGTTGGCAAACGCCGAAATTCGCAGAATTTCGGAGTTTGCGAACGCATTTTCGCAAAATGGTATGTATCACCCAAATCTGCATGCAAAATAAGGAATTGCAAAATTTGTGATTCCTTATTTTGCGATTGCATTTAAGAAATCACAAATTTTGCGATTCCTTAAATGCAATGTAAGAAGCCAAAAAAAGTTGCCAAATGGTCTTAAGGAATCGCAAATTACCACCAACTTCTAGTTGGTGGTAAGTTGCGATGTCCTTGAAAAATGCATATTTTTGCATTTTTCAAAGTGCCATGTGACGTATGTGCGCCACATGTGCACCCATGCATATTTCAGGGGTGCAACAGGGTGTCCTTTGGTCACCCCTGCACCCTTGAAATTATTCTCAATTTGCGATTAGCAAATTGCGAATCGCAAATTGAGAATAACTTCCCATTCATTCCTATGGGCCTCCTGGCCCATAGAAATGAATGGGAAAGTATTCCTTAATTGCGAATTTGCAATTTGCGAATTCGCAATTAAGGGATATCAAGAAATCGCAAAGAAATTGCAATTTTCTTGATACATACCAATTAGCGATTCTGAAATAGCGATTTCTTAAAAATCGCTATTATGGAATCGCTAATTGGTACCTTGATACATATGGCCCTAGATCTCTTAAGACCTCTTTATAGTTGATAGGTTTAAAATGAGAGTGGGATAAAAAGGCGTATATATTGACAGATTCCCACTTGCCGGCCCCAGTCAGTTGGAAATATCTAAACCAGGGCTTTGGGGGAGGTGATCGCTATAAACAGGGGTATGTAAGTGGTGCTTCTCTGCCTTGGTTACTAAATGTGTAGATTGTCTGCCCGCGCGCCCCTCCCATCGAAGGACCTTGAGAATGAGCCGTTCACCGTGCTACACTCATTAGAAAAACACATGTTAAATGTCATCAGCAAATGATTAATGACACCCCCAAAAGCGTCATAAGCAAAACGAATCAGAACATTTCCGTCAGGTTACACCGCAGGCACAAGGGGCAAAGGCGTGCGGTCAGTGAGCTCCACTGATGAGGCCTCGGAGCCCTCTCATGAGATGGCATTGCACAGTAATGGTGACCGCGCTGAGTGCGGGGGAGGGGTCAGTGAGCTCCACTGATGAGGCCTTGGAGCCCTGTCATGAGATGGCATTGCACAGTAATGGTGAACGCGCTCAGTGTGGGGGAGGGGTCAGTGAGCTCCACTGATGAGGCGTTGGAGCCCTCTCATGAGATGGCATTGCACAGTAATGGTGAACGCGCTGAGTGTGGGGAGGGGGGTCAGTGAGCTCCACTGATGAGGCGTTGGAGCCCTCTCATGAGATGGCATTGCACAGTAATGGTGAATGCGCTCAGTGTGGGGGAGGGGTCAGTGAGCTCCACTGATGAGGCGTTGGAGCCCTCTCATGAGATGGCATTGCACAGTAATGGTGACCGCGCTGAGTGCGGGGGAAGGGTCAGTGAGCTCCACTGATGAGGCCTTGGAGCCCTGTCATGAGATGGCATTGCACAGTAATGGTGAACGCGCTCAGTGTGGGGGAGGGGTCAGTGAGCTCTACTGATGAGGCGTTGGAGCCCTCTCATGAGATGGCATTGCACAGTAATGGTGAACGCGCTGAGTGTGGGGAGGGGGGTCAGTGAGCTCCACTGATGAGGCGTTGGAGCCCTCTCATGAGATGGCATTGCACAGTAATGGTGAATGCGCTCAGTGTGGGGGAGGGGTCAGTGAGCTCCACTGATGAGGCGTTGGAGCCCTCTCATGAGATGGCATTGCACAGTAATGGTGAACGCGCTGAGTGTGAAGGAGGGGGGTCAGTGAGCTCCACTGATGAGGCCTCGGTGCCCTCTCATGAGATGGCATTGCACAGTAATGGTGAACGCGCTGAGTGTGGGGGAGGGGTCAGTGAGCTCCACTGTTGAGGCCTTGGAGCCCTCTCATGAGATGGCATTGCACAGTAATGGTGACCGCGCTGAGTGTGGGGGAGGGGGTCAGTGAGCTCCACTGATGAGGCGTTGGAGCCCTCTCATGAGATGGCATTGCACAGTAATGGTGAACGGGCTGAGTGTGAAGGAGGGGGGTCAGTGACCTCCACTGATGAGGCCTTGGAGCCCTCTCATGAGATGGCATTACACAGTAATGGTGAACGTGCTGAGTGTTGGGGAGGGGGTCAGTGATTTCACTGATGAGGCCTTGGAGACCTCTCATGAGATGGCATTGCACAGTAATGGTGAACACGCAGAGTGTGGGGGAGGGGGTCAGTGAGTTCCACTGATGAGGCCTTGGAGCCCTCTCATGGGATGCACAGTAATGGTGACCTCGCTGAGTGTGGGGGAGGGGTCAGTGATTCCACTGATGAGGCCTTGGAGAAATCTCATGAGATGGCATTGCACAGTAATGGTGAACGTGCTGAGTGTGGGGGGGGGGTCAGTGAGTTCCACTGATGAGGCGGTGGAGCCCTCTCATGAGATGGCATTGCACAGTAATGGTGAACGTGCTGAGTTTTAGGGAGGGGGGTCAATGAGTTCCACTGATGAGGCCTTGGTGCCCTATCATGAGATGGCATTGCACAGTAATGGTGAACGTGCTGAGTGTTGGGGAGGGGGTCAGTGATTCCACTGATGAGGCCTTGGAGCCCTCTCATGAGATGGCATTGCACAGTAATGGTGACCGCGCTGAGTGCGGGGGAGGGGTCAGTGAGCTCCACTGATGAGGCCTTGGAGCCCTGTCATGAGATGGCATTGCACAGTAATGGTGAACGCGCTCAGTGTGGGGGAGGGGTCAGTGAGCTCCACTGATGAGGCGTTGGAGCCCTCTCATGAGATGGCATTGCACAGTAATGGTGAATGCGCTGAGTGTGGTGGAGGGGGGTCAGTGAGCTCCACTGATGAGGCGTTGGAGCCCTCTCATGAGATGGCATTGCACAGTAATGGTGAATGCGCTCAGTGTGGGGGAGGGGTCAGTGAGCTCCACTGATGAGGCGTTGGAGCCCTCTCATGAGATGGCATTGCACAGTAATGGTGAACGCGCTGAGTGTGAAGGAGGGGGGTCAGTGAGCTCCACTGATGAGGCCTCGGTGCCCTCTCATGAGATGGCATTGCACAGTAATGGTGAACGCGCTGAGTGTGGGGGAGGGGTCAGTGAGCTCCACTGTTGAGGCCTTGGAGCCCTCTCATGAGATGGCATTGCACAGTAATGGTGACCGCGCTGAGTGTGGGGGAGGGGGTCAGTGAGCTCCACTGATGAGGCGTTGGAGCCCTCTCATGAGATGGCATTGCACAGTAATGGTGAACGCGCTGAGTGTGAAGGAGGGGGGTCAGTGAGCTCCACTGATGAGGCCTTGGAGCCCTCTCATGAGATGGCATTACACAGTAATGGTGAACGTGCTGAGTGTTGGGGAGGGGGTCAGTGATTTCACTGATGAGGCCTTGGAGACCTCTCATGAGATGGAATTGCACAGTAATGGTGAACACGCAGAGTGTGGGGGAGGGGGTCAGTGAGTTCCACTGATGAGGCCTTGGAGCCCTCTCATGGGATGCACAGTAATGGTGACCTCGCTGAGTGTGGGGGAGGGGTCAGTGATTCCACTGATGAGGCCTTGGAGAAATCTCATGAGATGGCATTGCACAGTAATGGTGAACGTGCTGAGTGTGGGGGGGGGTCAGTGAGTTCCACTGATGAGGCGGTGGAGCCCTCTCATGAGATGGCATTGCACAGTAATGGTGAACGTGCTGAGTTTTAGGGAGGGGGATCAATGAGTTCCACTGATGAGGCCTTGGTGCCCTATCATGAGATGGCATTGCACAGTAATGGTGAACGTGCTGAGTGTTGGGGAGGGGGTCAGTGATTCCACTGATGAGGCCTTGGAGCCCTCTCATGAGATGGCATTACACAGTAATGGTGACCGCGCTGAGTGTGGGGAAGGGGTCAGTGATTCCACTGATGAGGCCTTGGTGCCCTCTCATGAGATGGCATTGCACAGTAATGGTGAACGCGCTCAGTGTTGAGGAGGGGGTCAGTGATTTCACTGATGAGGCCTTGGAGCCCTCTCATGAGATGGCATTGCACAGTAATGGGGAACGCGCTGAGTGTGGGTGAGGAGGTCAGTGATTCCACTGATGAGTCTATGGAGCCCTCTCATGAGATGGCATTGCACAGTAATGGTGAACGAGAGTGTGGGTGAGGGGGTCAGTGAGTTCCACTGATGATGCTATGGAGCCCTTTCATGAGATGGCATTGCACAGTCAGGCACGGCCCGTGTAGGGCGTTACACAGGGCGGTGATGTCAGGCGGATGGGTTTTAAAATGCGGGATATGGACGATTTCAGGTAAGTACCAGAAAAAATAAATAAAACGAATTTCGTTCCGTGCGCTGCATCGCCAAAAGTGATGCAGCGCACGCAGCAAAATTCGTTTCTTTTTTTCTTTTTCGGGACTTACCTGAAATCATCCATATCCCGCAATTTACAACCCCCCACCCTGCCCCTCCCCCGCCTGACATCACCGCCCAGTGTAACGACCTACAAGGGCCGTGCCTGTGCACAGTAATGGTGAACGCGCTGAGTGTGGGGGAGGGTCTCAGTGAGCTCCACTGATGAGGCTGTGAAGCCCTCTCATGAGATGGCATTGCACAGTAATTGTGAACGCGCTGAGCGTGGGGTAGGGGGTCAGTGATTCAACTGATGAGGCCTTGGAGCCCTTTCATGAGATGGCATTACACAGTAATGGTGACCGCGCTGAGTGTGGGGGAGGGGGAAGGGTGAACTTGCTGGATGTGGGGGATGGGAAACAGTGAGTTCCACTGATGAGGCCTTGGAGCCCTCTCATGGGATGCACAGTAATGGTGACCTCGCTGAGTGTGGGGGAGGGGTCAGTGATTCCACTTATGAGGCCTTGGAGAAATCTCATGAGATGGCATTGCACAGTAATGGTGAACATGCTGAGTGTGGGGGGGGGGGGACAGTGAGTTCCACTGATGAGGCGGTGGAGCCCTCTCATGAGATGGCATTGCACAGTAATGGTGAACGTGCTGAGTTTTAGGGAGGGGGGTCAATGAGTTCCACTGATGAGGCCTTGGTGCCCTCTCATGAGATGGCATTGCACAGTAATGGTGAACGTGCTGAGTGTTGGGGAGGGGTCAGTGATTCCACTGATGAGGCCTTGGAGCCCTCTCATGAGATGGCATTACACAGTAATGGTGACCGCGCTGAGTGTGGGGAAGGGGTCAGTGATTCCACTGATGAGGCCTTGGTGCCCTCTCATGAGATGGCATTGCACAGTAATGGTGAACGCGCTCAGTGTGGGGGAGGGGGTCAGTGAGCTCCACTGATGAGGCCTTGGAGCCCTCTCATGAGATGGCATTGCACAGTAATGGGGAACGCGCTGAGTGTGGGTGAGGAGGCCTTTCATGAGATGGCATTACACAGTAATGGTGACCGCGCTGAGTGAGGGGGAGGGGGAAGGGTGAACTTGCTGGATGTGGGGATGGGAAACAGTGAGTTCCAGTGATGAGGGTTTGTTGCATTTTCATGAGATGGCATTGCACAGTAATGGTGAAAGCACAGAGTGTGGGGGAGGGGTTCAGTGATTTCCAGTGGTGGGGGTTTTGTTCCACTCTCATGAGATGGCATTCCGCCGTAATGGTGAACTTGCTGAGTGTGGGGGAGGGGGCAGTGAGTTCTAGGGATGAGAGCCTAGAAGGCAGACAGATCACTATCTAGGTGCTGCACAAGATGGTTTGGGTGGGACCAACAAGCTCTGGTGGATGGATCTTGAGTTCCTGGTGGGTGCGTAGCTGGTTAGTTTGTTGGTTGGGTACTTCTATGAGCTATGATTGTACCAGTTTGTAGAGAGCCCTACTTTTAGCTGACTGCCACCCATCTTTGACACAAAATAGTAAAATGAGTCTGCATACGCAGGTTAAATCAGGTTCAAGTGACGAAATAGTGATCAGTGTCCAATAGTGAGATAGAATAGCATCAGAGACTCACAGGCATGCTGTTACAGCAGTCAAATTTGCTAAGCACTAGTGAATTGATTAATGCCTTGGCAGTGTGAAATGGGAGACCCTGATGATTTTTCCTTGTATTTAGTACCTGTAGAGTGCTGCCTGGTGGGGATAAAGGACTCAGGTCAGAAGAACGACCATTTCATTTTGCCAGTCTCGAATAGCGATTTTTTGTGACTCGCAATTAGGGAATCGCAATATGAAATTTATTGATGTGTCTCAGACACATTTAGCGATTCCCAATGGGGGTCACAATTGACCTGCCTGATCAATATTCATGAGGCAGGTCACAATTTGCGAACCATTGGGGTTGGCTAGCACTCCCAGGGAGGGTGACCTGCTGCAGCAGACCACCATACCTGTGATTGCTTTTGAAATAAAGCTATTTTTTTATGTAGCCAGTTTTCCTTAAAGGAAAATGGATGCATTTAAAAAAGAAAAGTTAATCACTTTTTAAGAGCCGGACACTACCTGCTCTTAAAAAATGTTGGTGGCCACATTCACAAGGGGGAAGGGGTTCCTTGGGCAACCTTTCACCTTTGCGAAAGGGTTACCACCTCCTTCACGGAGTCGGTAAATTATAATTGCTTTGCTAACGCATTCCGGCCCTCATATCTGCCCCTGCGGATCGCTTTTAAGAAGCAAAGCCCTTTGCACGCCCCTTCCTAACACCGACTTGCAAACCCTACTTTGCGAGTCAGTAATAGGTTACCGACTCACAGAATACGGTTAGTACATGCTCTCAGAGGCTCCCTTCGTGTGTGGCCTTCAGCTGACTGAGATGCCCCGCCAGCTTCAGGGTTGCCCCTGGTATACCAGGCACCCACGAGGACAGATTGAGATCTTTCAATTATTACATCAGAGCTCCATTGATATCCTCCTAGCAGAAACCTGGATCACCGAGGATTCCGCCCCCGACATTCTTGCTGCTATCCCCACTGGATACTACATTATGCACGCCAACCGCCCCACTGGGAAAACTGGCGGCGGGGTGGCGGCCATCATCCGCTCTGAACATACCTTTTCTGAGATCTCGATGACCCCTATCCCTAAAACTGAATATCTGGCACTCAAATTCACCTCCCCTAAATGGTCTTTTGTTTGTATTCTTGTTTATAGACCCCCTGACTCTATGCCTCTTTTTCCCCAACTCTTCAGCGACGCCATTGCTCAACTAGCAATTAATCATGCCAATATCATGGTCATCGGCGATTTTAACTATTGGCCATCCGATGTCCACGAAAGCCAATCGTCGTTGGACTTTACTGAACTTTTAAAAACCATGAATCTCTCCCAACACATTCATACTCCTACCCATCAGAAGGGCCACATCCTCGACCAAGTGTGGACTTCAAATCTCGACATTTCCCCTCCCTCAGTTGTCCCTTGCTCTTGGTCGGACCACCATTTTATCTCTTTCTACTTACATCTGCATACTTTATGTCCTCCCCCCAGTACTAAGAATCTTATGGCCCGCAATTGGAAAAGGGCCAATTTGCCTGCTTTCCACGATTCCCTAGTGTCTACTGCACCCGTGTCGCAGTCCCCACTAGAGAACCAGGCTGACACACTCAACGATTGGCTACGTCAGGCCAGCGACAAAGTCGCCCCTCTCAAAAGAATAAAAACAAAGCGCCCCCATGATGCCCAATGCTGGTTTACTGACCAACTTAAAACGGACAAACTTGCCCTACGGCAAATGGAGCACCGCTGGCGTCGCCACTACGATCCTCAGCTCAAGCTTGCTTATACAGAGACCTTAAAAACCTATAAACAATCAATGCTGGCAGCCAAGACGGCATATTTCTCACAAAAAATCTTGAATTCTAACAACAAATCGAAAGAGATCTTCTCAATCGTTAATGAGCTCTCCCGTCCAGACAGAGTCACCCCCCAACCTCCACCTACCCAAATCCTCTGTGATTCGCTCAATTCTTATTTCATAGAAAAAATAACTACAATAAAAAATAATATACCGTCCCCGACCTCCTCTACCCCTCCTCCCCTCCCCCCCACCAATACCAACATCTTGACTGAGTTTCCACCTATATCTCATCAAGAGTTCGTCTCCCTCCTTCACAAAGTTAGTTCAGGCTCTCCTAATGATTGCTGTCCCCCGCAGGTCCTAAAAGAAGCCTTCCTTGCATGTCCAGGCCCCCCCCCTAGCATTGCTCAACAACTCTCTTGCTAATGGGGAGGTCCCATCATCCCTCAAGCGTGCTGCTGTCTTGCCTATCTTAAAGAAACTTAATGCAGATCCTACCACACTTAGTAACTACAGGCCCATCTCCCTCCTCCCATACCTTGGAAAGATCTTAGAGACCTACGTCACCCGCTGTTTGAGCTCTTTTATAGAAAAATCCTCCTTTCTAGATCCTCAACAAGCGGGTTTTAGACCCCTCCACTCCACCGAGGCGGTCATAGTAGCAGTCATGGACCCCCTCAGGAAAGGTGCTGACAAAAACATTTCTCAAGCCCTTGTCCTATTAGATCTCTCGGCGGCTTTCGACACGGTCGATCACACCATCTTGATCGACCATGTCCACAACGCCGGCATTCAGGGATTGGCCCTTGACTGGCTCAGATCTTTCCTTCACCAGCGCTCACAATCTGTTCACCTCTCCTCCTTTTCTGCCTCTTACACTTTCCTTACCTGTGGTGTCCCTCAGGGTTCTGCACTATCCCCTCTACTTTTTAATTTGTACCTCCAACCACTTTTAGCTTCCCTCCGAAATTCCCCGGTCACAATTTATAATTGCGCGGACGATCTTCAACTAATCTTCCCCATCGATTCACACCCTTCCTCCCGTACTGACTTTCAGTCCACCATGCTGACCATCGCTGAGTGGATGTATCACAGCCATTTAAAGCTGAATCCTACCAAAACTGAGCTCGTCCTGGTAGGAGGACCCAACCACCCATGGAATGCCACCTTCTGGCCTACATCGTTGGGGACAGCACCCACTCCTGTGAGCACAGTCAAAAGTCTGGGAGTGACTATTTCCAAAGATCTCTCAATGAGACCGCACATCAACGCGGTCCCCTCTGCCTGTTTTTTCCACCTGAGGCGGATCCGTAAGATCAGCAGGTTTCTTACCAAAGAGGCCCTAACCCAAGTGGCCATCGCGTTCATCACCTCCAGGCTCGACTATGCCAACATTCTCTATGCAGGCATTCCAGCATGTCACCTCCACCGACTCCAGCTGGTGCAAAATCAGGCTGCCCGCCTGATTTTCCGCCAGCCCAAACATCAACACGTTACTCCCCTCCTCCGCACTCTCCACTGGCTTCCAGTTTCTAAACGCTGCATTTTCAAACTTGCATGCACTACCTTCAAGGCACTCTTGGACTCAGCCCCCTTGTTTATCTCTTCAGCCTTGTCCCGCCACATTCCCTCTAGAGTTCTTCGTTCAGCATCACTAAACCTGCTCGAAGTCCCCCGCTTCAAAAGGAAAAAACATGGAGGCCTGAGTTTTTCTGTTTTGGCCCCCTCCACCTGGAACTCCCTACCTCCTTCCCTACGGCTTTGCCCAAAGTACGACTGCTTTCGCAGATCTTTAAAAACCTTGCTTTTTCAAGCTGCCTATGACTAAACCCTGGATTACCGTTTCACGTCAATGAGCGCCAAGAAACCGATGGTGATAGTGCGCGTTATAAATAATTTTTAAGGTAAAGGTAAGGTAAGGACAGATCGGTCCCAGTGCCGCGGTGGAGCTGCAGAGACGCATGTGCGTTGACTGTGGGAAGGAAAGCCCAGTTTACCTGGGCCTCCTAGGCTCAGATCAGCCAGTGGAAGGTCGCCCAGGTCTGTGATGCTCTAGTTTGGGCTCTGGTGATGGTCAAGCAGGGCTTTGGGGAGGTAAGTGATTGACCACTATGATGGGACACAGCTACAGGGACATTAACCACTTCGGTGCTCATGTCGAGACCAGCTCATCATGAGTCACAGTGGAGCTGTGCTCATGACGAGCTGGTCTCGTCATAACGGCTGCCCTCCGCCCGCGTGCGAGTAATTCTCCGCCTGTGCAGGCGAAATAATCAGTGGACGGAGTCGTGACGAGACCAGCTCGTCATGAGCACAGCTCCACTGTGACTCATGACGAGTTGGTCACCGTGAAAGAATTACCCCAGCAGGGAAGAGGTTAAAATAGGTGCAGTGCAATTCTCCTTTTAATCATTTTCCTGTTGAGAAAAGAGCATTTGTGGGGACTCAGCCAGTCAGACCAGTCTGTTACGATGCACACCCGCCCTGTACCACGGCGACACTCTCTGCACTAATTATTGCATATATTAAGCATCTCCTGGCCCCCTAGCATGTCGCCAGTCTATACTTTATACATTGCACATATCAAGCACCTCAAAACCAGTCCTGGGGCTCTGCACCTCTAAACGCTGGTACAAATTAAGCACTATGGGGCCACATGTACGAGCACCAGTTTTGTGAGTTCCTAATCGTGACTTTTTACGACTCACAATTAAGAAGTCGGAAAAAGCGATGCACAACAGTTTGTTTGACACTGAATGCGATTCCCAGTGGGTCGCAAATGGACCTGCCTGATTAATATTCACGACGCAGATCATAATTTGCAACCCATGGGGAATCACTAAAAAGACAGGGAATGTGGCTTGCTGGGGACAGCAGACCACCATGTCTGTGTTTGCTTTTAAATAAAGCAACCTTTTTTTAATTCAACTTGTTTCCTTAAAGGAAAACGGGATATGTTTCAAAATGAAAAATGAAACGTTTTCGCTACCATTCCCACATTCCGGTTGCAAAACATTCATACACCCCCCTGCAACTCGCTATTAGGAAGGGACGCCCTTAACACACCTCTTTCTAATACCAACTCGCAAACCCTAATATGCGATTCAGTAATAGGTTATAAAAAATTACCTTATAAAATAGGGTTAGTACATGTCAAAAGGCTATTTAGCGGTCGTAAACGTCCTGATTCTATGTTTGCAACCGCTAAAACCTTCTATACATGGGCCCGTATGTCCCTTGTATTCCGTGTTCAAGGTGCTAAATGTGTGTACCATCATTACGGCTTAGCAAATCGATGGCTGCGTCCCATTCAGCATTGCCTGTGTGCGCCCCACCAGAGGCAGAGAAGTACCCGCCCACCAGCAGCCAGCGCCATTACAATGATCCTCGTACGGCCGCCATGTCACCAAAGGTCTCATTAGGCGCTATAATTAGAATCACTGGCAGGAAGAGCATTGTCTGTAGTAACCACAAGTCAGCTGCCTGCGCATCTCATTCTGGGGATGGTAACAATATTCTAATAATAATACTAGTAATAGTACTAATAACAGTAATTACGCAAAGAGGCAGCAGGGCGAGTGTTTAAATCAGCCATAGAACTATGGGGTTAGTTTCTGCCTCCTGAAACTGTACTTGCCGGGGGTACCTAGTTCCACAAAATACCAAAATGGCAATGCGGGTCAGTAAGTGCGCTGTAGTTAGGAAGACGTGAAGGTTTTCTATTGTTTTTTCTTTTTTAGGTTGCAGCCTACCAGACGGCGCAGCTATTTGGTTCACTAAAGACATCTTAGGGACATTCAGAAGTTGATCTAGGACTGCATTCCGCCTGTTGCTAACCAATGCGATTGCCTTTGAGGTTTGTAACTCGGGAAACAACCTTTACAACGCAGTCATTACATCGCACTACCTTTACAACGCAGTCATTACATCGCACTACCTTTACAACGCAGTCATTACATCGCACTACCTTTACATGGCAGTCATTACATTGCAACATCCTTTACATAGCATGTCATTACAACGCATGTCATTACATTATTACAATGCATACCATTACAACCCATAGTACCCATACCCTGTCCAACACTTACCCTACTGTTGCACCTGCTGGAGTTGGAATAGTAATTTTTACCCCTACACTATCCAACACTTACCTTAAATGTGATGTAATCGTATTCATTGTAATGGTATGCGTTGTAAAGGTATAATGCAATGTAATGGAATGTGTTGTAAAGGTAGTTTCTGAAAATGCGATGTAATGGCATGCAATGTAAAAGAATGTGTTGTAAAGGCATGCATTGTAAATGTATGCGTTTTAACGTCATACATTCTTGTAACTCACATTTTCTGGCTTTTTTGTTGCAGTTTTATATAGCTTGAAACCAACCCAAAGGTATTGGAGACTTTACATGAGCACCAGCTACATTACACAAGGACTCATTTGTTTTTGGAAGGCGTAGAGAGATTAAGTGATTCACCCATAATCACAGGATCTGCTTCCCCAGCTCCAAAGTCAGCAGCTCTGGCCAATAAGCTGCATCCTCTCACTATTGCTGGCTTTATTTGCTTTAGACTGTTCTGCTCGAGTTCATCCCTCCTGTTGCCCAAATCTTGTTTACTGTATTCTTCCAAAAACTCACTTTCTGTAAACAAGATTTAAATTCTGTTCTTATCTTGTCACATTTGCTCCTCATTCAAAGACAGAGGTCAATTGTCAGGCTGTGTCTTCCAGGGAGCTTGGTGTTTACTTTTCTTTCTCCGATTTCAAAGTGAGAAGATTTATGTGGACATCATGTTGGCTAGTGGGGGTCTGCTTGAGGAAGACAGTACAGATGTTATTTTTTTTCTAGTACACAACGAAATTTAAATGTCTGCAAATAAACTATACTGACTATCAAATCAATACCTTGGGTGAATACATTTCCACACACTATCGTTTGTGCACTGTTTACTTTTATCAGTCAAACTGTGTGTGAGCGCAAATGTTACGGTCATTTCAATTGAAGATGTGCTGTTGGTAATGGTAATCCCCGACCGTACTCAATGTTACCCCACTGCACTATACTCTGCACCATTCCATGCTACTTCACTCCACACTGCATCACTGCACTCTTTTCTGCATCACTCCACTCTATGCTTCTCAACTCTGCACCACTCCACTCTACTCAATGCCGATGCAATCTACCTCACACTACTCTACTATGCACCACTGCGCTCTTCACTTCTGCACTCTACACCACTGTGCTCCACTCTGTGCCACCCTACTCTGCAACACTGCACTCTATGTCACTGCACTCTATTTCAATGCATTCTACACCACTTTACTCAAAACCAATGCACTCCACGCCAGTCTACTGCACCAAATCACTCTGCTCCACTATACTCTATGTCACTGCACTCTACAACACTCTACTCTATACCACTGCACTCTACAGCACTCTACTCTATACCACTGCACTCTATAGCACTCTACTCTATACCACTGCACTCTATGCCACTGCACTCTACTCTGAAATAATCTACACTGCCATGAGGCCTTGAGCAAAGTTGGACTGATCACCTTTCTATTAGGTATTGCTAAATGTGGGTGTTACATTAGTACTAATAAGGGTCAACCAATGCCCAGACACGGTTATCAAGTTTAGAAATAAAAATGACAAAACAGTGAAATAATACTATTACAATGTGCTTAATTATGCCGCATAATTTGCCTTTTGTTGCCAGATATTTGATTCAACTCAGTGGTGTAACAAAGGCCCCCTGCAGCCCCCCAGTGCAGGAGGGGCAAACTCAAGGGGGCGTCCTCAGCACATGACACAGACTTGAGAGTGTCCGAGTAAGTCCAGAGGGGTCCCTCCACATCCTTTGCAGGGGGGCCCTCAACTTTCATTAGGCCGCTGACTCAACCCTGCCACATAATTCTGCATAATTCCAGTGGCCCTGACATCAAGTGATAGCTCCAACTCAGTGCACAAGTCTTAAAAAAAGAAGTGGGGGAACGCTGACGTCACGGCAGGAAGTGACGTCACGAAAGATGGCTTGCACCATCGGACTCATTGCCTCCCCTCGCTCACCCCTTAGATGCGATTGCATCAGAGAAGCCAGCGCGTGAGCAGCGTTCTGAATGAGCTCCGATCTCGCCCCAGAGAGGCCAAAGAGTGAATGGGTGGCTCCATTTGCTCCAGTTATTGAGCTCCTGGTAAAATAAGTGGGGGGACGCCGTCCACCCGCGTGGTACCCCGACTCGCGCCCTGCTCCAACCACAGGAGAGGGGTCCCAGGCGCGGCCCTGTGCACGTGTGATACACAATTAAAGCCGAAATAAGTGGTATAAATTGCATACGTGGAATGTGCAGAAGAAATTGGCAATAGCATGCAACAGCTGTGTGTGCACTTCACTCCAAGGCCCCCCTGCAGCCCCCGTTTCCTCTTCTCCAAGCTGTTTACAGCGCATCCGGCCCGTGCCTTACAAACAGACGGGACGGGCGGCCGGATGAGGCCCTGAATTACAGCGCGCGCTCCACATTCGGAATATAATAACTCAATAAGGTGTTTAGAAGGAAGGCTTCCTGTTATCAATGGGCCAAGCGCCGAGCGTGGGCCGCCGCCTCCCGTGTTTACGCGCTCCGAGAGAGCGCCAGATGTTGGCGCATATTTCACGGAGACGCATATTTGGACATGGAGAGGGAGGGGGCGGGGGAGGGGGAGCGCTGGGCTGCAAAGAGACAGCCTGGCACAATCTGGATGCGTTGGCACCTGCTGATGAAAAGCATCACTCGGCCTAGTTACGCGCCGGCGCGGATCCAGCTCTGCGCACTTGGTGGTTGGCACAGCGCGCGGGCTGGTGCCCGTCTGCGGGAGTCAGAGGGGAGGAGGGCGCCTGCCAGCTCCTAGCACTGGTACAGCGCCTCGAGGGGTGCCAGCCGACAGATGTATCCACCGGGAGGACTTTTAAAGCGCCAACGTAGCTGAAGAGCACGGAAGCGCTGTCCATACAGATGGGGTGATGGAATAGGGGATGGGGCGCATATGATCGGCGCCAGGGAAACAAGAGTAAACCGGAATGGACAGTGCTGGGGGTGAGGGCCGGGAGCACCAAGCATGGATGTCAATTTATTTATGTTATTTATTTTATTGCGCTAAAATGCATAGGGTGCCAAAGAGACATCATGCACCCTTTGACCCCGTTGGCATCTGACGGTTGACCTCTTCTAACCAACTCAGCCGGTCCAGAATCTCCTGTTTGCTGCAAACGAGCAGAAAACTACAGACAATGAACCTCTTTACCTTTTGTGGCCTTGCTACAGAAAACGTCAGCTGTCTGTCTTACACAGCCTCTTGTAACGTTAACATATAGGGCGGGCTTTAGGCCACCTCTTGCTGATGATTGGACAGCTTTCTTGCTCATTCCAATTCCCTGCTCCTTATTGGAAGGCTTTCCCTTGTATTCTTGTCCTTGTTCATCACCTGGACAACTAGGTTTCTCTCTGCTTTCTGATTGGCCACTGCTTAGGCCAGGGTTTTGCCCTTGTTAGGGCTATTTTCTTTTCACTATATGTCAGCTTTTGGAGTTTTGCCCTCCTCTGCGAACCAGCTGTAGCTGCCCACCCTCCACACACGCATTGCATTCCCTGTCTCATCTACATCCCCTCACCCTTTGTCACCCATTCCCCCGGACTACTGACACAATTTTGAGGAAAACATATCCCTTGACACAAGTTTCTTGTCAGAAATATCTTGTCCCCTATATTTATAAGGTTACATTTTTGTGCGGCCTGCTCCCCTTTTTTAAAAGAAAAATATACAAAGTTCTGGCCAGGGGCAAAAATCGACCCATGGGGGCACGTATGGCCCCCTACCTTAAAAAAAAAAAAATTATAATTAAAAAAGTGGACAGGCCCAGGGGATTGTGTCGCTAGGGATCAAAAATAGCCCGGTAGGGGGGACCGCTCGGTTTTCCTCCCTTTGAATTATTAAAGAAAGATAAACAAAGGCCGGGCCCTCGGGGATGGGGTTCCCGGTGCCAAAATTGGCCCAGGAGGGGGGCGCACACCCCCTCCCATTTTTTAAATTAAAACAATAGAAACAGGGTCAGGCCCCAGGACATTGGGTCCCTGGGCCCAAAATTGTCCAGTGAAGGGGGGGGGGGGGGGGGGTCACGTGGTCTCCCTTTCTAAAAATAAAAAAACTCATGCCCCTGCAATGTACTGTGTATGACCTCACATATTGCATCACTCATGACCTGGTCGGTGACATCACTGATGGCATCTCAAATGACATCACTTATGACATCATCCAGTGACTGTGAATGTTTTTAAAAAGTTTAAGTGTTAAATATATATAGCAAGGTGTATTGGTGAATCTGTGGGTGTATGAGTGCCTGTATGGATGATTCAGTGGGTGCGTGACTGACTGTATATGTGAGTGATTAGGTGTCTCAGTGAATGTATGGGTGAGTGACTAGGTTGTGTGAATGTCTGTATCAGCCTGCAAGTTGGTATCTAAGTGGCTGTTTGGGTTGGTGAGTGGGTATATGGGTGGCTGTATGGGTGATTGAATGGTTGTCTGAGTACCTATATGGGTGTGTGAGTGTCTGTGTGGGTGGCTTAGGGTGTGTCTGACAACCTGCAAGGATGAGTGAGTGAGTCAGTGGCAGTATGGGTTAGTCAGTGCATGTGTGAAGGGCTGTATGAGTGAGTAAGTGTGCGTATGGCTTTGTCAGTGAGTGAGTGGGTGTGTCAGTGATATATGGGTGAGTAACTGCATATGTGAAAGGCAGCATAGGTGAGTGTTGGGATATATGAGTGACTGTATGGGTGAGTGAGTGATTATGAGAGTGGATGTATGGGTGAAAGTGATTGTGAGAGTGGCTGTATAGGGAGAGTGTGCTTGTGTCAGTGGCTGTTTAGGTGAGTGTGTACGTGTTAGTATCTGTATGAATAAATTAATGGGTGTGTGTTTAAGTGTATGGGTAGGCAAGTAGCTGTGTGACTGACTGTATGGTTGAATAAGTAGGTGTGTGAGTAGCTCTATGGGTGACTGACTCAGTGTGTGAGTGGCTGTACGAGTGTCTGAGTGGATATGTCAGTGGCTGTATTAGTGAGTGAGTGGGCGTATGAGAGGCTGTATGGGTGAGTGCGTGGATCTGTGTGTAGTCCTAAACATCAGGGAGTGGCTGTGTAAGTACTGATGTTGGTTTGAGAATGGTAGTGTGGAAGTTCTAGTGGGTGTTTGAAAGGTTATATGGGGTGTGAATGGGTGTGTCAGAGATTCTGTGGATGATGTCATCAGTGATGTCTTCGGTGATGTCATTGGAGATGTCAGCAGTGATGTCACTAACCATTTCATGAGTGATGTGATATGTGAGGTTATAAGCAGTGCATTGCAGGGGCTCGAGTTATACTTAACTCCGCTAGCTATAACTGCTGAATTTGTACGAGTGAATCCTGAGCCTAACTATAACATCTCTGTAACCTTTGTTTTTTACAGTGAATTTCTAAGGTTTTTTAAAATCCACTCCCAACTAAAACGTACCTGTAATCTTTGTTTTTTTCATTGAATTTCTAAGATTTTTTAAATGCTAATTACTAACTATAACGTCCCTGTAACCTTTGTTTTATTTTAGTGAATTTCTATGTTTTATTTAACTAGTAGTTGCGTTTGCAGAGTGGTGGAGAAAGGGGGCTGGGCCTCTGAACAGCTCTCAGGAATCCCACTGTGCAGGACTTACAGGAGGTACCAGGAGGGCTTCTTGGCCCCTAAGGTCTGTCAGGAGTGAAGTAGACTCCATCCCACAACAAGTAGTGCATCTCGGGCTGTGTTTGCAGAGTGTTGGAGAAAGGGGGCATGGCCTCTGAAGACTTCTTATCAATCCCTATGTGTGGTACTTACTGAGGATAACAGGAGGGGTAGTTGGCCCCCAAGGGCGTTCTTGGAGGCCAACTACCCCTTCTGTAACCTCCAATAAATCCCACACAGCAGTATTGCTGAGACCTCATAGGGGGCAATGCCCCCTTTCTCCACCACTCTGCAAATGCCCCTCTTGACACACTACTACTAGGGGGTTAAAGTCCTCTTGCTTTTGAGGGTCATTGGGTGTCAAGTACCCGTCTTGTTACCTCCAGCAAGTCCTACACAGTGGGTTTACTGAGCTGTTTTCGGGTGGCCATGTCCCCTTCCTCCACCACTCTGAAAACGTGCCTCCTGGAGCATTACTAGCTCCTGGTACCCCCAGTAAGGCCCACACAGCTGGATTGCTGAGAGGTCGTCAGAGGCCACGACCCCTTTGCCAAACACTATGCAAACGCACCTCCTGGCAAAGTAACTGTGGGCCAAAAATCCGTTCCGCTCGCGGAATTTACGGATTTTCTGCAATTTCGAGATCCGTGAATCTCGTGAAATTGCCGAAAAATCCGCAAATCCGCTCGCGGGACGATTTTTTTTTTGGCCCACAGGAAGCACTTACAGTTAAGGTAGGTGCTCGAGTTGAAGATAACTTTGTAACCATTTTAGAATGCTGCCAGAGTTGAAGTTGCTTACTTGCAAGTTGCCACTTCAACTCTGGCAGCTTACCGGCTCCATTCTAAAATGACTACAAAGTTAGCTTCAACTCGGGCACCTGCCTTAACTCTGTAAGTGCTTCCTGTGGGCCACAAATTAAACCTCAACAGGAAGCACTTACAGATATAAATAAAGCAGGTGCCCGAGTTGAAGCTCAAATTGAGTAAAGTTTTAATCAGCCCAAAACATTAGTGAGCACGGTTGAGGCTGGGCAAGTGTGCTTTAACCCCATATCTGCCGTCCAAAATTAGCTGTAATACTCGAGGGAGGTCTGTGAATCCTTGAGTTTCTCGAGCGTAACCCCGTGTAGTTCCTGTGACCAGGAGGCTGCTATCTCCTCACCTGCTGCCCTGCTCGCTCACCCCGAGTGGGATGGGTATGCTCAGACGTGAGTCTCATGCTCTCCACACCACTGGAGTCAAGCTATCCTGGCTGAAGATGGCTGATGTAAATGTAAATGTACAGGAATTTATATAGCGCAAATCACCAAGCGGTTTCTAAGCGCTTGCTTAGGGAACCCGTCCTGGTATTCCCCTGTGAGATAACCCCGGAAGGGTAACCGCAAGGTGAAAGCCAGGCATCCCGCCGCGAGGGGCCGTTGTGGAGATTAAGCAAGCTATTGCCCAGAGTCGCAGAGTGTGAACCCGTGAATCGAGTAGGCACCAGAGCGAGAATTGTCGAGTCCATCGACATTTTAGGACTCAAGACCCCGCCGAGCCGGGAATTGAACCCTGGTCCCGGGCTGACCTCTGCTTCCAGGTCTGCCTCCTCTAACCAGTGAGCCACACTTCTCCACACCACTGGAGTCAAGCTATCCTGGCTGAAGACGGCTGATAGCCAGAACCCGGTCCTAGGATGCTTGATTCCGGTCCAGGAACGACATGGCTTGGCAGTTCAGGCTGGACTGTTCCCATGAGGTACAGGGTCAAAGCTGATTTGCATATGGCCATGTCTGAACTGGGGTGGTGTGGAGTGCAAAAAAACGATGGATTTAGGCCCAGATCTCAGCACTGGGGTGAATGTATGACATTGTTCTGCATTCTGTCCATCAACTGTTGTTTTTACATTTGTCACCCCGAGTGGGATGGGTATCAAGCTATCCTCGCTGAAGACGGCAGATAGGCAGAAACCGGTCCTAGGATACTTGATTCCGGTCCAGGAACGACATGGCTTGGCAGTTCAGGCTGGACTGTTCCCATGAGGCACAGGGTCAAGGCTGATTTTCATATGGCCATGTCTGTACTGGGGTGGTGTGGAGTGCAAAAAAACGATGGATTTATGCCCATATCTCATTACTGGGGTGAATGTATGACATTGTTCTGCATTCTGTCCATCAACTGTTGTTTTTGCATTTGTCACCCCGAGTGGGATGGATATGCTCAGACGTGAGTCCCATGCTCTCCACACTACTGGAGTCAAGCTATCCTGGCTGAAGACGGCTGATAGCCAGAAACCGGTCCTAGGAAGCTTGATTCCGGTCCATCAAAGACATGGCTTGGCAGTTCGGGCTGGACTGTTCCCATGAGGCACAGGGTCAAGGCTGATTTGCATATGGCCATGTCTGAACTGGGGTAGTGTGGAGTGCAAAAAAACAATGGATTTAGGCCCAGATCTCTGTACTGGGGTGAATGTATGACATTGTTCTGCATTCTGTCTGTCAACTGTTGTTTTTGCAGTGTAGGAAAAGCACTTTACATTTTCCCAACGAGATAGCACTTACTGGATTAGCCAGTAGAAAGTACTCCAGTTGAGTAGAGGTATTGCACACAATGGTGGCATCTTCGTGGATAACTATGCAGGGCAGGATTCATTCTGTCATGAGGCTCCTGTCACAAAAATTAAACCTCAGCAGGAAGCACTTACAGATATAGCAGGTGCCCGAGTTGAAGCTCAAATTCAGTAAAGTTTTAATCAGCCCAAAACATTAGTGAGCACGGTCGAGGCTGGGAAAATGTGCTATAACCCCATATCTGCCTTAGAAAATTAGCTGTAATACTCGAGGGAGGTCTTTGAATCCCTGAGTTTCACGAGCGCAACCCCTGTGAAGTTCCTGTGACCAGGAGGCTGCTTTCTCCTCACCTGCTGCCCTGCTCGCTCTCTGACCCTTTATACACAAGAGGCATGTTGACACGCATAGAAGCCCCGCTCGTTTGGCCCCGCACCACACACTAGCTGTATCAAACGTCTTCCCGCTCTTTCCCAACTATGATGGACAGCTCACTCAAGGGACCTCGGCGCCTTTTGGCGCGGTGGCAAAGTAACAGGCACACATGGTCAGTGGAGACAAATCTTCTGGCCCTTTATGCAGCTGCAGTGTAGGAAAAGCACTATACATTTATCAAACAAGGTAGCACTTACTGATTAGCCAGTAGAAAGTACTCCAGTTGAGTAGAGTGCAAATCGCAAAAAATCTTCGAGTTCGCGGGAAAATTCGTGGATTTTTTTGCGATTTCGCATGAATTCGCAGATCGCTGATCCGCAAAATTCACCCATACTTATGGCAAAGGTGAATGCATAGTCCCAGATCCATAAAGGCACTCACACACCCACTCAAAGACTCATTCAGCCACTCAAACACCTACTCAACCGCCCGTACAGCCACTCACACACCCATTTACACATCCACCAAAACCACTCACACACCCATACAGTCACTCACACACCCACTCACAGACCCATACAGCCACTCCCACACCCACTCGCCGAGCTGTACAGCTACTCACACATCTACTCTCAAAGGTTAAAGATTACAGTTAGGGAATACAATCTAAAAAAAACTTCAAAATTCACAAAAAAAAACACAGTTTACAGGGACATTATAGCTAGGAAATAGATTTTTAAAAAACCATAGAAATTCACTGAAAAACCAAAGGTTACGGGTCGTTATAGTTAGGAAATAGAATTTAAATACACCTTAGATATTCACTGGAAAAAACAAAGGTTATAGGCACATTATAGTTGAGCTTAGATTTCACATGCACAAAACCATAGAAACTTTGCAGTTATAGTACCTGAGCAAACTATAACTTACGACCCCGCAATGCACTGCTTATTACCTCACATATTACATCACTCATGACATGGTCAGTGGCATCACTGATTGCCTCTGAAATGACATCACTGATAACATCATCCACAGAACCACTCACACACCCATACAACCACTCACACACCAACACAAACACTCACACAACCACACAACCACTCACACACCTATTCACACATCTATACAACCACTTACACACCCCTCATATTCCTACCAATCCACTCACACACCCGACTCACAAACCCAGTTATACACCCATAAAAGCACTCACACACAGATACAGCCATTCACACAGCCCAGGGTGAAAACCAATTTATTTGGGATAAGGGACGCGCAGCCACTCTCTTAGCCATTAGATGCCCCAGGGATCCCACCCCGAGATCAATGTTTTTGTGGGGAGGGGCCATGCACCCACTCCCAGAGCCTCAAGGGGCACCAGGGAGCTCAACTATGGGGCTGCTATGTAGTATTCTGGGGAGGCGGGCCACATGCATAACTCTCCAGAGGGAGTTTCACTCAGCGTTTAATTTGTGGAAAAATACATTTACCAAATTTTAATAGCTGTATTGGTGATTGAGGCATAGGTAGATTATTCTCCTTCGAGATATTGGCAAGTACACTTAGGTCATGACCCTGATGCGGGCATTCACAACACTGGGTCCTGATGACGGTCTTGCAGATCATGTGGCTTTAAGAGACCGAAACTTCAATGGTTACTCCTCTTTAACATCATTCACAATACCATACAGCTCATCAGTTAATTTCATTGTTGAAGCTAAAGAACAACTATATTAGGCTAAGGATTCATAAATCCATATGGTTAAGAGAATATTACGCCTCCCAGGGATCACTGAACTGGATTTTATTCAATTATTGTGGACGGGATCATTGGGGTAGTGTCAGTGTTGCTTTGGTAACTCTGTCATATATATATACCATTTTACTTTGCACTATGCTTTGTGAACTTGATGTGCCTCATACAAAATATCTGAATATAATAAAAATTTTGTGAAAACAATACATCTATTGTTTAACACTTGTTCATAATTGGATCTTCTGACCAACCAACTGCATAATAGTTTTTAAAAAAAAATTCCTCCAGGAATTTTTTTTTCTGTACATTGGTTTATCCAGTTTCTGGGGGAATAGTAGGTTGCCCTGTTGCGTAAGAAAAGTGGCATTTTCAGACTTAGAATTTAAAATCTGACTTCACCATTAGTTGTGATTCTAAATTGTGAGAGTCACCATATTTGGGATTTCCATCTCTATCCAATTGGAAATTACAGTAATAAATTGTAATATGCTAATTCAAATGATATCCTATGTAAGAGATAGGTCTTGCAGTAGTGAAAAATGGATTTAAGAGTTTTTCACTACAAGGACATGTTAAACTTAAAAGTACATGTCCTACTTTTTAAATTCACTACACTCTTCCCTTGAGCTGTCAAGGCTTGGACGACTTATCTGTATTAAAAAGGAAGGTTTGGGCCTGGCAAGAGAGTTAACTTATAAAACTAACAAGCTACTCTACCTATCTATTTTTATAAACGCTATAAAGTCATTAACTTAATAAATCACTCAGGCTAGACCATGTATAGACACAAGAAGATCAATGAATAAATTATTGCGACAACATTTTATTTTTGTCTGATTGGTATGCAAAGACAACATATCAATACCAACATCTATTTTTGTTACATAATAAAATATATACAAACCCCACACTGGCCCTTAATGGTGACAATTTCCATGGACAACCTAACATACCACATTCATACAGGCAAACATTAAAAAAATCACATTCACACCGTGAACCCACACTAAGCATTCATCACCAATAATTCTGTCTGGGTCAGATAAAAAGTCCCAAAAATTGTGCAAAGATAGAACTAACATCTCTTAGAGCGGCAATCTAATTAACCAAATCCAGTCCACTGTTAGATGGATTGAGCGTCAAAACAATTGAAATATAACTTGATGCAACTAATTTATGAACATACGCTGTGTTAGCACAATTAGGTTTTACAAAAATAAGGGACAAAGAGAAAGAGACACGCCGACACGCGTTTCGGTGTTATCACCCCCTATCCGGGGAGTCACCTTCTTTAGGGCAAAAAGAGCATTCGTTTCAGGAGTCCATGGGACCAGACAGAATTTGGAAACCAGCGTAGATGAATAGTTATGTGTAGTTGGTTAAACCCGAATAGATAGGCCCAGTGTGTCTGAAAATCAAAGAAGGAACAGACGATTGTATCACTCGCAGTCCGTAGATAAAAATTGTCACATGCGATATACAAGGAGGTGCATCGAACCACTAGAGGGTGTCATAAACCTGTGGCTGATGAATATCGGCCGATCTAGCAGCTGATCAGTGTTCCCGTGGTTATTTAAATACCACACGTTTCAAATAAGGGATCGAAAAATATTAAAGTGAAGTCTAGTCTCGTTAATCACAATGTTTGCCGAAAGGTTCGTACGATATAGATTGCGGGGTAGAAGCCAAAGTTTAAATTCAAAACGCACGCTCCAAGGGGCAAGCAGCGTAGAGCTCCAGAAGGCAGCCACTTGATCAAGCCGTCCGCAAACGCCCGCAGGCAGACGATGGAGTTAACTTGCCAGGTCGACATGGCAGCTTAAAACTGCACCCACAGACTCTGCAATGGGAGTCGGCCTAAGCCATTTATTGAAAGGCTTCTTAAATGGGTGGGAACATTAGTGCTGCAGGCCCACTCGTAACATTTAATTTACCAGCCTTGGGCACAGGTAATGCACTTTACTAGGGACTTATAAGTAAATCAAATATGGCAATTGTGGCTAAGACAATGTTACCATGTTTTAAGCAGAGAGCGCATGCACTTAAGCACTGGTTAGCAGTTGTAAAGTTGATTGAGCCATTTGGGGGTCTTCACCATACAATGATTGGAGGTAAAAACGCAAAACAAGCATGAAAAAGGGCTCAAATCAGAGAGGTATGGGGAGTGTACTGAACCGTGACAAACGCTAAATGAGTCATTGTCGCTCATTCAACGCGCTGGCAAGTTTAACCCATGCTCCTTGTGACCCGTTTCCAGGAACTTGGGATGCAGGTCACTTGTTCAAACCCCTGTTCAAGGCTGAGCTTCTCTAATTAGTTTGCATCAATTAGTAACGCACTTGCCCCACGCCCCCGCGCCGAGAAGCTGTCATAACACCTGATTATTCCTACAGAATGCCCCCGTTGTTGAGCGGTACAAAACCCTGGTAATTATAACATGGTTTTCACCACTGCTCACCCTGCACTGCTGAATAAATAGAAATTAAACTGACTTCAGTGAATGATTCACACCAGCGCCCCCCAGCAGTTTGGGAGCATTATTCACATAAAAATGTGAATAAAAGGCTTTTGTCTGTCAATGGTGCCTTTCAAAGCCGACCTTGAGTTTTCAGATTCCACACTCCAAAGATTTATACCAAAGACCACGAGAGACTTCATTACAGCAGAGCACAGTCCAGTCTCACAGGGCCCGATTCACAGAACTAACTTAAGACAAAATCCTAAACTTACTACCATTTTGGTATTCACAGAAGGCACTTACTCATTTTGGTATTCACAGAAGGCACTTACTCATTTTGGTATTCACAGAAGGCACTTACTCATTTCAGTATTCACAGAAGTCCTAACTTTAGGACTCCTAAATGCCTTCTGTAAATACCGAAAGTCTTAAAGTTAGGATTTTTCTCAGTTTAGGAGTAGTAAAGTTAGGACTCCTAACTTCTGTGAATACCGAAATGAATAAGCGCCTTCTGTGAATACCAAAATGGTAGTAAGTTTAGGATTTTGTCTTTAGTTAGTTCTGTGAATCGGGCCCACAGACTCTATCATCCGCCGACGTCTACTACACAGTGCCGTAGACTTGGGGTCATATTTATCAAAGTTTGTGCATCACCCTTGCACCACACAAGGGGACGCAGGGTGTCGCAAAACCTAGAATGAGATGTACCAAGCCACGGAGGGCCACCTTGGTGTTCCCAAGCATCTACCAATGGATTTTTGGGCATTCCCGGATTTACCGTGAGTGGCGGACCTGGGAATGGGTGAAAATGCTACACCTTCCCAGGGGAGCGATAATGGGGAGAAATATCTTTATTTCTCCTCATGTTTTCCTCTTTCTATGTCTGCTGCATTCTGTGGCACACATAGAAAGAGGAAAAAGCCTCAGGGGATTGTGTTTGTGCAGGAAGGTGTGACTTCCTGCACAAAACCAATCCTGCTTGTAACGCCGGCACCCTTGTACCATGGTGTAAGGTGCTTCCGTTGGCACTCAGCAGCACATATTGCGCCAACGCAAGGAGAGGACAGGAATGTGCAATTTGATGTTAAATATGGCGCACTCTTGCCTTCTTCCTGTCACACAACACAGCGCAGCGAGGTGTCTTGCCACGCGGCATGACATTTTGATAAATCTGCCCTTTTGTCTCCCACCAACTCCAACGACAAGTCACCACAGAGCACTGCGTGGCGGAGGCAGCACGAGCATGCTGCATTTTTTCAGCTCAGGGCGTCACAGTAGTGTTGTAGGCGCATCATCACAATCGAACAAAGTTCTAAGCCGAGGATGTGTTTGAGATTTGCTGCCACAGGATCTTATTTTTCCTTTCTGCATGTCTAGATGCGGTTGTATGTCAATACAACGCATGCTTTTACCCCGCATGCCATCACAACATGGGGATTACAACGCAAGTCGTTACAACGACTTGTGTTGGGGGGCGCTGGATAGTGGAATAGTTTAATTTTCTATTCCAACTCCAGTCCCCGTGGATAGTAGGGAAGATGTTGGATAGAAAATTAAACTATTTCCTATCCAACAGCCCCCTCCAGCGAAAGTCGTTGTAACGACCTTCGTTGTAATCCCCGCGTTGTGATGGTAGTGCGGGGTAATAGTTGCGTTGTTAAGGATGTTCCCCCTAGATGCACGTGTAACTGCTGCTTGTCACATTGTGACAAAGGATATCATTTGCAGGTTTTCTAAGGAGTGTTAATGTTAACCCATTAGCAGCAAGACGCTGGCATTTGCACCTGTAAGGCTATCTCTGCCCTCTCACCCATTGTGCTGTTTAACTCGTAATTGCCTACATGGAGAGAAGTAGAAGCCAGCAACTACATTTTATTTTGCATTTCACTACTCTGCACTTTGACGCTAGGACATATGGTATTATCCATACGATTGTTTGTTTCAACCAATGGCACGTTGCAATGTGAAGCTTGTAGTTTTGCTTTTAAAAGTTTCATAATGGCCTCAAATAGAGGTGGGGGAGCCCTTGAAGCTCAAGCCGGGCTCGAGTCTGGAGCCTGGCTCTGACTCAGCTCGAGTTCCTGTTGGAACCTCGAGCCCTTTACAAGCCGGGCTTTCACGTGGCTTCTGTCCGCCACCATCTCTCTATCTAGGTGGGGGTGTTAGGCCACAGCTGCTGACTTTGGAACTGGGGAACACAGGCTCGCAATTCAGTGTCGGCTCACCATCCTGTGATTCTGGGCACATTAATTCATATCCCTCTGCCCATATAACATGAATTTGACCTTTTGAAATGTAGTTGGTGATCATGTAAAGTGCTCCAATAACTTCGGGTCGACTTTGTGCACTATATAAAAACTGCAGAGAAATACACAAAGGGGTTAAAACAAAGTTTTAACTTGGAAAGAGAAGTAAATACCCATTTAGTGGCAGATTTATGAAAGTGAAAGTAGAAAACCTGGTTAAATTATGGTTTCACTGCTAAAATTGTGTGATCTTAGGCACATATTTTATCTTACCAAAACTCCTTTTTCTTCATGGTTACAAATGAATGTGCTTTCAAATATGTGAGTTCAAAATACCAGTTGCACAAAAACCTATTGTGTTTGATTTAATAGACAATATTGTTGCTCTTTAATAATCTAGGCCACGTACAGGCTTTACATGACAACTCTCTCGCCTTGTTAGTTCACTAATAACTCATGTTTAAAAACTGTCACTTTTGGTAAATACTTCTCAGCGCTGTGCTATAATGTGACATGTAAATGTCAAAGCTTCCACATGTTGAAGAAATACACTTTTTTGAATTTTGAAGAGACTTTATCATATTTTACGTGATATTTGTAGTAGTATGGTTTACATAGCAAACATTTCCATGGCTTGGCTCGTGCACGCGGTTTAAGATCTGAGCCGGACCCATGGCTTTGCTCGCCTGGTTAATTTGTTGTCTCTCCCACCTTTAGACTCAGAACCCCAGTATACAATTTGCTGTGGACTGAAATGCCAGAACTGGCCACTTGTCAGCTGTGTTTACATTTTGCAAAGTGAAATAATCCATTAAAAAAAATTGAAATCCAAAAGTAAACTCTGTGCACATATTTTTTGAGGGTTCACTCTTTCACTTGTATCATGCAATAAAACAAGCATTGGCGATGTGAATATTTTTTTCTTATGTGTGGTAGAAGGTGTTTACCGAGCTTCACACGACAATAAAAGTACAACTTGTCTAGCAGCCGCGCAATCTTCCATAACATAAGAAATAAGCTGAGAACAGGTGGCAGCAGCAGAAGGAACAGAACACGATTTTCTCACACATATAGGACAGACACAACACAGATAGGTAGCACACTACCCTTACCCACCACACCACCCTTTGTTAGTGGCAGCCGCCAATGTGTTGGCCCCTGATGGGCCCGTTCCACCATGAACAGAGCGGAGTGGGGCCACCTTAGATTTCAGCCAATTCTCAACAAATAATCTGGCATTTGGTCCTTCCATGTCCTCATGCATGCCAATGATGCACACATTTTTTGGGCACTCTCGTCCTCCCGAATCTTCTGCTCTGTCGTTGAAATTGGTGAGTTGTTCCTGGAGGTGACCTACAGCGATAGAGTGTTTTGCCTGCTGGGAAGATAGTGTGGACAGGGTTGTCTCACTAGCTCTGACCCTGTCTGATAGTTTGCGATTGTTGTCCCTCAGCAGATTTACATCTGTATCAAGTATATCAATGCGAAGCTCGATAGCCCTAGAATCTCAGATTTCCTACAGGATAACATCTAGCTTATCAGTGACATGGTCAAGTCTTGTGGGCGGAATGCAGGCCTCTGTCAATTAAGTGGAGGAGCCATCAGTCTGAGTGATTTGGAAAATGTTGTGGTTCGGCTGCGGCACCGGCCTGGTGGTTTTAGTGGGGCTAATTGTGTTGGGCAGTCCACAAAGTTCACAGAAAGCAATTAGTGAGGAGTCAGTACAGGTGGAAATAGAGATGGGTGGCACTTTAATGACAGAAAGTCAAGTGTAGGGATTTCACCTGGCATTGGGCCAAGGTGCTACCTTTAACTCTTTGCCAAGCATGTCCATTAATCTGCAGCTGAGGGGGGAAGGCCACCTTTTGGTAAGTAGCTGTGATACTGCAGTTTATGACAGGCTTTAAGCCC
Source organism: Lissotriton helveticus (assembly GCF_964261635.1). Taxonomy (NCBI): domain Eukaryota; kingdom Metazoa; phylum Chordata; class Amphibia; order Caudata; family Salamandridae; genus Lissotriton; species Lissotriton helveticus. Next base: position 55,046,213 of record NC_136069.1, read on the forward strand.
CTCATACGTGGCACCACAGTCTCTTGGTAGCAGTCACAAGGAGTATGCAGAGAAGGCCATCCGTGCAGGATTTGAGAAAACTTGTCTGGCCATATTATGCACAGTGACGGAGTCAGTGTCCCACATGGTCAGCCCAGCTCTCATCCCTACATGGGCTGGAGGCGCTAGGCAGTTCGGGCCGCCTCACTCAGCCTCGACAGAGCACCCGGCTAGCCCTCCTGCAGCAGTATTCTGTAATCTTTAAGTCTCCGTGAGCCTGTCTGGGCGGCCCTCCCCCATTTGTGTTCGCTCCTCACTGCTTGGCCCCGAACTGCAGCCTACTCCGCGTCAGGCCGCATGCACTCGCTTACCATCCCAGGCTCCCATCACTGCTCAGCGTCTATGTAGCCTTGTCCGAGGAGTCGGCCTTCAGCATATTGGAGCAATCGCCATCGTTCCCTCAGGGCCCAGACATCAGCAGTTAGAGGGGAAGCCGGTCATACCACAGCCGCCGAGCTTCAGGGCTGGTGTTCATGGGCCTTAATCCTCGGGGCTGTCTACTGCTGCCATTCTCACTTACCTCTTTCAACACCTGCCATCGGTCAACACCAGCATGAATCAGCCCATGGGGGAGGGGACCCTCGGAGTGTCATAGCAGTTATCCTCACCTTATCACGCCCAAGAGATCAGGAGGGATCAGGGGAGCTGATCATCACACTGCAGCCAGGGGATGTATGACATCACAATGCATGCTTTTACTCCGCATGCCATTACAACGCAGTTTTTACAACGCAAGTCGTTACAGCGACTTGCGTTGGGAGCGCTGGATAGTGGAATAGTTTAATTTTCTATTCCAACTCCAGAACCTGTGGATAGTAGGGAAGTTGTAGGATAGAAAATTAAACTATTCCCTATCCTACAGCGCCCTCCAGCGCAAATCGTTGTAACAACTTGCATTGTAATAGCTGCGTCGTAATGGTAGTGTGGAGTAAATGTTGCGTTGTAAAGGATGTTTCCCCAGCCAGGCACTCGGAGAGATATCCACGAGGCCCACCCATGATTTGCTTGCCCGCTTTAGCATCGTTGAGAGGCCCAAATACGAACTAATAGAGAGGTCAAAAGAAAACGTATAACTTTCAAAATAAAATGATTTCACTGTATACCACCTATTTCTACTCTAATCCCAGTTACTTAAAAAGACTCTTCCCGCATTAGCATTTAGTATATAGCGTGTTTTAATTTCAGCAAAGCAGATGCTTAGCAAGTGAGTTTCCAAGCGGCCATTTTAGATGCATTAGCGCAGAACCAGAAATTTCCCTCCAAGCTTAAATACGTCATTCTGCGTTGATGCAGTTGACGCAAGCGCAATACAGTTTCCCATGTTAGCAAGCATTTTAAGTTCCACTCTGGTTATTTGTTAGTAAAACACATATGCAAGCTTCATCTAGCTAAAAATATATGTAATGTAGTGCATATTAGTATTACAATACTACGTTACAGGGTTATATGAGAGGATTGTATCCGAGCAAGTCTCTTTTATACGAGACCTTGCTCCATCAGCTGGCCTCTCTAGGTGGGTAATTCAAACATGAGTGCCTCTGGGGGTTGCAGGAAGGATCCCCTCACATGGGGGGGTAGCAGAATTATCCCTTTTTGGTCATCAATGGTGACGGATGAAGAGTGGCTTCTGGGTACTTTACCGGAGTGTCAGGGAAGTGCATCTGCCATCATCGGTGGTTAGCCACATCTGCCAAGTCTCCTAGTTTTGGGTTCCCTACTTTGGGTGCCGCTGTGTCACTTATGTCAACATTTATGTCCTGCATTTGTTAAACTGTCAGTTCTATATCAAAATTGTATGTTGGTTAAGGTTGGGCGGACATTTCCGTTCCGCCCACGGAATGGGTGGAAATTTGCACTTTCCGCCTTCCGCAAAGAAGGCGGAAAAACGGGGCAAATTTCTGCCCATTCGCGGGCGGAACAGAAGTTGGCCGCCCGCCCACCTCCCGCCCGCCTGCCTCCCGCCCACCTCCAGCCCGCCTTATTAAATTACATTTAAAGGCTTAAAATAACTTTAAATCAAACTTACCTTATTGCGCCGCAATCTTCCCCATCCCGGCTTCATCTTTGGAAACTGCGCATGCGCGGGAGCCTGCGCATTCCTGGCCAGGACTGTGCATGCGCAGGCTCTCGCGCATGCGCAGTTTCCAAAGATGAAGCCGCGATGGGGAAGATTGCGGCGCAATAAGATACGTTTTTTTTAAAGGTATATTTAGCCTTTAAATTTAATTTAATAAGGCGGGCGGGAGGCGGGTGGGAGGCGGGCAGGAAGCGGGCAGCGGGCAGGCGGAGGGCGGCCTAGCGAAACAGAAATATCGTGGAGAGGCACGGAGATTGGTTCAATCTCCGTGCCTCTCCGCGATAGTCCCTTCCGCGACTTCCACCCACCCCTAATGTTGGTGAGATAAACTATTAATTTTCACTGCAACAATAAATGTTAAAATTAGGGGAGAGTCAAGAAACAATTCTATGACGAATAAACAAATATATTGTGTATTCATCAGATGTATTCATATGTATTCATATTCATATCATTAAAAAAATTCATTAGGTTTCATACATTCAATACCATTGATTATTAGTGTATCAACAACTTTCATAGATACTATAAGTGTGCTACACTTACTATATTGATTAGAATTCATCAGTATTGGCCATCATAAACTTGTCCAAAAGCTCAAACACTACTCCTCACTACTACAGATTTCTCACCCACAAATGCCTACCACACACTACCCTACCCTAGTTACCGGCCAGACAATACCACAAAATTCATCAACTACGAATATCTACCACCTACTACCACAGACATTATCACCCACAGACTACTATCATTCATTACCACAGATCGTATCTCTCACAAACGCCTACTACATGCAACCACAAACATATGAAGAAAGAGCAAAAAGAGGGCTGAGGCAATGCACAAGAACCGCACTTGTCAATAACTATTAGGGCAAGTAATAGTGGTGCAGGAAGACCTGGGAGTACACCCCTCTCCACTCCCTATTTGGGAAACCCAAAATTATAGCAACATGAGAAATAGGAATTCCGCACACAAAGAATTCTTAATACATTAAAAAAACATTTAAACCGAAGTAGTTATTGATAATCTGAAGAAATTCTTCAAATCCAAACAATCTCGTTTTCTTTTGAAAATGATTCTTTTTTGAAAGAGGCAAATAAATCAAGCAGATAAAATCCAATATTCACAATCCATTAGCTGACACTTTTCATCCCAAAAAGGGACTTCTTCAAGGCTACAGAAAAACACATATACAAAACATTTAAAATATGTACACAAAAATGATATATACAGACGCAAATAAACATATCATCATACTATTTACAAACAATTATTATTCAACTTATGTCCATGAGTTAGCTATTCTTATAAGCAGTCAAAATCTCCCATTAGATCAGAGAAAATACAATCAGTAAACCACAAACATATTCACCCACAGACTACTATCGTTCATTACCACAACTCCCACAACCATGTCACCACATGGTTTGAAACCCACAAATCCCTCCCATGCACTCTTACAGGCCTAATTGCCTATCCCGTAAAAATAATTGCTTTTGTTCAGTGGGATATATCCACATAAATAAAGGACTATCAATTGACACTCTTTAAAACAAACCTTTAGAAAAGACAACAACATTGTTTGTTTGAGAACAGTTAGAGATGAACGATATATTTAACCCGTTTGCTGCTGCCGTCGGCCGTTGAACGTCGCGCGAGCTACCTCCATGGTGCCACGCACGTCCAACGGCCGACGCGGCCGCACCCGTTTCTTCGAACGTTCAGCACTGGCGCTGAACTTTCGAAGCAGCAATCGGGTTAAAGTCATATATCGTCTGTGCTTGATACTTAGGGACATACAGACCAAATACAGACTATGGACAATGTTTTGAAACATATATATACATGTGTCTCAAAATGATTCAAATGCTATTACAAGTGACAATAAAAGATAATAAATGCAATTAACATATATCCATATAAGTTTGCTTTAGTGTTCAAATATAGTTGACGCCCTTAGAGAAGACATGTGTTTTTCATCCTGCCTTATAGGTTTCTAGTTAGGTCTGGTATGCTTTTTGTTCTTATCACGTTAACGTTTCTAACCCACAAAAAACTGGTGTAAGTGGACAACAGCACAATGGGTCTTCACCAGGACTAGGAACAGGTTGGTTCACAGCCTGTGAGGCTAACTTCTCGGGATGAGGAGAAATTGCAAGTGATTCCTTCTCATGCCATAGAAAAATAGTTGTAACTCAACACTCTAATATTTAACAAAAACAATTTACAGTATGGTCATTGAGTTTGAGCAAATGGCCAGTTCGAGAGGTCCTACAACAATGATTCCTATTTTGGTGTATTATCTCACAGATAAGAGAGCATTAGAATTGAATCAACCATATAGACAGAAGAGAACACCGGGCCCGATTCACAGAACTAAGTTAAGACAAAATCCTAAACTTACTACTTTTGGTATTGACAGAAGTTAGGATTTTGTCTTAAATTTGTCTTAAGACAGACTTAAGACAGACTTAAGTTAGGATTTTGTCTTAAGTCTGTCTTAAGTTTGCCTTAAGACAAATTTAAGACAAAATTCTAACTTCTGTGAATACCAAAAGTAGTAAGTTTAGGATTTTGTCTTAAATTAGTTCTGTGAATCGGGCCCATCAAAATGAATATATTTTCTGTGCAATTTAATATCATTCAGTCCAACAGTTTTCTAAGGCATGAAACAACGGATATATAATACCTGTTTACCCAGCATCTTTGGTAGTGGGATGTTCTTGTTACCTTGAAGGGCACCGTAATCTCAGAAACTGACACATAGGAAACAGATAAATAAGACAAAGTTACTTTTAGAATTTGATGTGCGACTGTCGAAACCACCACTACCACTATATGATAGTGTGATTCCTTCCCATAGATATGAACCTTGGAAAGCGGTTGAAAACTTAAATCCACTCTGTTACCGTCACTAGGCCAGTTATTGTGCTCAGAGGTGTGGTTCTTCCAAACCGAGCAACACTGGTTGTTCAGCTGCCGGCGGAACTGAGAAAGCACTTTGTACTCCCTTATCCGGAAGGTTCATCTAGTTACTTCTTCTAGGAGGAAGTGCATTAACTGGTCTATTGGTGTTTCTGACCTGGTGCTTTATTGCATACTATGATTCTGGCCCTGTATTTATGGCATACCGTGCTTCTGCCTGGTGTTTTATGGAATACTGTGATTCTGACCCGGCGATATATGGCATACCGTGCTTCTGACCTGATGTTTAATGGAATACTGTGATTCTGACCCGACGATATATGGCATACCGTGCTTCTGCCTTGTGTTTTATGGAATACCTTGATTCTGACCTGGCGACATATGGCATACCGTGCTTCTGACCTGGTGTTTTATGGAATACTGTGATTCTGACCCGGCGATATATGGCATACCGTGCTTCTGACCTGATGTTTAATGGAATACTGTGATTCTGACCCGACGATATATGGCATACCGTGCTTCTGCCTTGTGTTTTATGGAATACCTTGATTCTGACCTGGCGACATATGGCATACCGTGCTTCTGACCTGGTGTTTTATGGAATACTGTGATTCTGACCCGGCGATATATGGCATACCGTGCTTCTGACCTAGTGTTTTATGGAATACTGTGATTCTGACCTGGCGATGTATGGCATACCGTGCAACTGGCTTGGTGTTTTATGGAATACAGGGATTCTGACCTGGCGATATATGCCATACCGTGCTTCTGACCTGGTATTTTATGGAATACCGTGATTCTGCCTTGTGTTTTATGGAATACCTTGATTCTGACCTGGCGACATATGGCATACCGTGCTTCTGACCTGGTGTTTTATGGAATACTGTGATTCTGACCCGGCGATATATGGCATACCGTGCTTCTGACCTAGTGTTTTATGGAATACTGTGATTCTGACCTGGCGATGTATGGCATACCGTGCAACTGGCTTAGTGTTTTATGGAATACAGGGATTCTGACCTGGCGATATATGGCATACCGTGCTTCTGACCTGGTATTTTATGGAATACCGTGATTCTGATCTGGTGATAAATGGCATATCGTGCTTCTGGCCTGGTGTTTTATGGAATACCGTGATTCTGATCTGGCGATATATGGCGTACCGTGCTTCTGGCCTGGTGTTTTATGGAATACCGTGATTCTGGCCCTGTGTTTATGGCATACCGTGCTTCTGGCCTGGTGTTTTATGGAATACCGTGATTCTGACCTGGTGAAATATGGCATACCGTGCTTCTGGCCTGGTGTTTTATGGAATACTGTGATTCTGACCTGGCGATGTATGGCATACCGTGCAACTGACCTGGTGTTTTATGGAATACCGGGATTCTGACCTGGCGATATATGGCATACCATGCTTCTAACCTGGTGTTATATGGAATACCGTGATTCTGACCTGGCGATAAATGGCATACCGTGCTTCTGGCCTGGTGTTTTATGGAATACCGTGATTCTGACCTGGCGAAATATGGCATATCGTGCTTCTGGCCTGGTGTTTTATAGAATACCATGATTCTGACCTGGCGATATTTGGCATACCGTGCTTCTGGCCTGGTTTTTTATGGAATACCGTGATTCTGACCTGGCGATATATGGCATACCGTGCTTCTGGCCTGGTGTTTTATAGAATACTGTGATTCTGAACTGGCGATATATGCCATACCGTGCTTCTGGCCTGGTGTTTAATGGAATACCGTAATTCTGACCTGGCGATATATGGCATACCGTGCTTCTGGCCTGGTGTTTTATGGAATACCGTGATTCTGATCTGGCGATATATGGCGTACCGTGCTTCTGGCCTGGTGTTTTATGGAATACCGTGATTCTGGCCCTGTGTTTATGGCATACCGTGCTTCTGGCCTGGTGTTTTATGGAATACCGTGATTCTGACCTGGCGAAATATGGCATATCGTGCTTCTGGCCTGGTGTTTTATAGAATACCATGATTCTGACCTGGCGATATTTGGCATACCGTGCTTCTGGCCTGGTTTTTTATGGAATACCGTGATTCTGACCTGGCGATATATGGCATACCGTGCTTCTGGCCTGGTGTTTTATAGAATACTGTGATTCTGAACTGGCGATATATGGCATACCGTGCTTCTGGCCTGGTGTTTTATGGAATACCGTGATTCTGGCCCTGTCTTTATGGCATACCGTGCTTCTGGCCTGGTGTTTTATGGAATACTGTGATTCTGACATGGCGATATGTGGCATACCATGCTTCTGACTTGGTGTTTTATGGAATGCCATGATTCTGGCTCTGTGTTTATGGCATACCGTGCTTCTGGCCTCGTGTTTTATGGAATACCGTGATTCTGACCTGACGATATATGGCATACCGTGCTTCTGGCCTGTTTTTTTATGGAATACCATAAAAACATGTAAGCTCTGAAAATCGACACCTATTGCCCTGAGCACTGTATCTGTTTGATAATGTGTGTAAAAGTTAGGCTTGCAGAGGGTTTTGTGCCATAGTCTCTCAGTTTCTCTGATACTGTTGCAAACAACTTGGAGATTTTTTATATATCCATAGAGAACACACACGTGTAAACATAGTAAGCAGCCTCCTTATAAGATCGAATGCCTTGCTGCAAAAATATTTGCCTTAGAAGGAGGTGTTCTTGAAGCAGCAGTGCCTGGCAGCAACAAAATAGGGAATCACTGAATCCAGGACGTGGGCACACAGTCTGCACTACTGCAAAACTGACCATTATGATTCCCAGTGAGCTCTAAATTCACAGATTGGCAGCGTCAGGAGTGTGGTATGTAGGATGTTCCTGAAGGCCTGCCTCCCCAATGCAGCTTTCAAATATATCTGGCAGGCCGTGTCAACGTGCGCATTGTGGAGTCCCAAAGCGCCCAGAATCTGCCTGATCAAAAGTCTTGTCCTTTTGACGAATGTCTTCCTTGCTTCTTTAATATTCTCTTTAGGTTGGCAGAGTCAGAGCTTGGTGTTTTAGGTTTCTCGTAATAAGGTTTCGCGTTGTAGCAGTGCTGTAGAGGGATCGTGACCAGGGACTGTGTGCATCATGGAAAATCATGAGTAGAGCATTTTTAATCGATCGAGCGTCAGCCCCAGTTGATTGATGGTAATACGTTATTGTGCCTTTTTTCATTCAACATTCAAGTTCACCAGCCCATATTCTAGTCGCGCCTTGTTGTGCTGGAAGCCCAAATATTTTCCTGTAGGCCACGATGTGGCAGTGTTCCAAAATATGTATAAGCATTCCAGGATGGGCAGGTGCCAAAAGCTTATAGTGGAGAGGAATTTGGCCCGGATTACTGTACGTATCCCATTTGCTGTTGGGCTCTGTAGCTTGTGATGAAGCTTTGCTAGGGCAAATGTGTTTTTTTCCGCATTTTCCTCTATTGCTCTTGTTTAAAGGAATGTTTGCCCAAGGCCGACAGCCAGACCCCGAGGAAACTACATTTACTACTCGCGACGATGTTTAAAGGCCTGATGGTCCATGTCAGCTGGAAATTTGTAACCCCATACGATTAAGACTTTGGTTTTTGCAGATTTTCAGTTAGTGAATTTGTGATGTTGTAATTATGTTGTATGCTCAATGCCCTCTTCATTCCGATGCGAGTGTGGTCTAAAATTAACAGGTCATCTGCATATCGTATAATGGGTACATTGAGTGTCCTGATCCTGGGTAGAATACAAATTCCCCTCTGATAGTGTCAGGCCTAGAACTGCTGTATTCAAATTGAGCAACATGGGAGCAATACCACATGCCTGCTTCAAAACCGTGTTCGTGTAGCTCTTTGGAGTATCATGAGATTGAGTTAGCTTGACCTGTACCCAGGTATCCATGTATAGGGCTGTTATCCCCCCAATAGTTGTTTTGGGATCCCCCAGGCAGCGAGTTTGGCCCATAATGTTCTTTGGTTAATGCCAGCGAATGCCGCTCTGTAGCCTATAAAGCATGCGTATATCGGGCTCAATTATTTTTCTACTCCTTTATCTATCAAGTAAGAGAGGGCGATTGCATTGTCTGTTGTGGAGGCCATAGGGCAGAAGCCCGTTTGATAGTATGGAATTATGTTGTTGGCTGTGACCCAGGTCTCTAATTCATGCAGAAGCAGCTAAGTAAACGCTACCACTTCCACGTCCAATAGGGCGATTATTCTCTAGTTCTCTGGAGCCGAATTAGCTCCTTTTTTTAGGTCTCGCCTAGGCAGCACTTGCGCTGTGTCTTCAAGACATGTATTCAGGATATGTGCATAACGCTCTGCCTACTTCCTGCCCAGCTTTTTAATTGGCTCCTGTCCCTGTCCTTTGTGAATGGTGACTTTTCATTGGTCATTAGGCTTTGTAGTCCCTCCTTATCTCCCTGTCTCTTTTTTTAACCTCCCATGAGGACACCCCCTATTACATGTGTTGTTACACCCTAGATTTTATTTACAACCTCGAGGCACTATTTTCTTAAAAGCCTTCAGACAGGACACTCACTTGGTCCTAAACAAGTTTGGCAGTGGTTACTTTACTCGATAGCACATCTCACATTTATGTTAGACCTTCTAAAAATGTCCCTTCATCAGCTCCACATAGAGTACAACCTAATCCGGAATTAATGTAATAATTCTTTTGTTACATTTCAAAGTTACTAGTTGCATATATTTAGTGTACTGTGGTACTGTCTTGCATGCAGTGCATTATGGGTAGGGTGGATTTTACCATATCTTCAAGTTTATTATGCTCAATAGGAACACCTAGGCCCAGCTTGCGGTACTGCACCTTCACATCTCACATTTATATTAGAACTTCCATAAAGTTCCCTCCATCAGCTCCACACAGAGTACAGCTTAACCAGAATTAATAAAATAATTGTTTTGTCACATTTCAAAGCTATTTTTTGTATATATGGACATAGCTATTTGAATGTACTTGTGGTACTGCCTTGCATGCAATGCATTAGGGGAGTACCATATGTAACCAAAAGTTTATTGCACACTAAGGACTTCTAGAAGCAGCTTGCAGTGCTGCACCTACACATCTATGTTAGACCTTCTATAAATGTCCCTTCATCAGCTCCACATAGAGTACAACCTAATCCGGAATTAATATAATAATTCTTTTGTCACATTTGAAAGCTAGTAATTGTATATATTGAATGTACTGCGGTACTGCCTTGCCTGCAATGCATTATGGGTATGGTTGATTTACCATATCTTCAAAGTTTAAGATGCTCACTAGGGACATCTAGGCACAACTTGCGGTACTGCACCTTCACATCTCACATTTATATTTGACCTTCTATAAATTTCCCTTCATTAGCTCCACACAGAGTACAACGTAATCAGCATTAATTTAATAATTGTTTTGTCACATTTTAAAGCTATTAATTGTATATATGGACATAGCTATTTGAATGTACTTGTGGTACTGTTTTGCATGCAATGCATTATGGGAGTAATTTTTTTCTTCTCTTATCAGGGCGTCATTTTTGGTTCAGATACATCAATCGTCACCTTCCACAACACTCTATTTATTCGTCAGTCATTGGTAGCAAACTTGGCAACAAGTGCGCAAGCTATCCCATTGACCTTTTTCCTGTGAAGGGAAAAGGTCACGTTAGTCAGATACATACAGTAAATAACTATATTCACTCCACCTGTCTTCATTCGCCTTCTCCTCTCCCCTGTCGCCAACTGGTTATTGGGTTAAAGAAAAATGGACAAAAACAGGTTAGTGCCCCCCCCCCACTCACCAGGGCCCCCGTGCTACGGAACAAGGGGACTCAGTCGTCATCATCATCTAATCCGTCCAGTGCAGCGTAGTCACACAGGAGGCTGTAGAGCACAGGAGCCTCCAGCAGCCCCGGAGGTCACCTAGTGCATATGTCCCTGGGAACAAACCTTATATCACAGAGTCCGCGGTGATGCATGAAGTAGGAATCCAGGCCCTAAGCTCCGTGCCTCTGGCGTTCAGCAGGTCCTGTGCATACGTGCACTCCCAGAAGAGATGGCATGTTGTCTTGTCATGGTGCACCCTCTCGGGCAGAACTTGTATCGGTTGAGTCCTCTTGCGTGCATGAAGGCTCTCACAGGAAGTCCTCCTTGGATGGCCATCCAGGCGATGTCTTTGTGCTGGTTCATCAGGTGGTTGGATGCAACGTTTCCCCACACGTGGTCCGCTGTGACAGAGTGGGGGTGTTGATCCGCTTGCTAATGTCCCTTGCACGTATCTGGGTTTGGACAAGCTTCAGGGTCCATTCAGGGTCCATTATGGGAGTACCATATGTGAACACAAGTTTGATGCTCACTAGGGACCTCTAGGCGCAGCGTGGGGTACTGCACCTACACATCTCACATTTATATTAGACCTTCTATAAATTTCCCTTCATCAGCTCCACATAGAGTACAACTTAATTAGAATTATTATAAACATTGTTTTGTCACATTTCAAAGCTATTAATTGTATATATGGACATAGCTATTTGAATGTACTCGTGGTACTGTCTTGCATGCAATGCAATATGGGTAGGGTGAATTTACCATATCTTCAAATTTTATGATGCTCACCAGGGACCTTTAGGAGTGGCTTGCGGTGATGGATCTAGACAAGCAGTGCTGGTGCTTTCCTCACTAGGGACATCTAGGAACAGCTTGTGGTACTGCACCTAGACATGCAGTGATGGTGCCTTGCTCACTAGGGAGCTCTAGCAGCAGATTGCGGTACTGCCCAGAAACATACAATGCTGGTTCCTGACACACTCTGCAATAATTTGCAATTCTCTAGGTCTTGCATTACTTTAAGCTTATGCTTTTGGCATGCATTATTATTTGCAATGCCAATACCTCAAACTATCAGTAATGCGAGACCAATTGCATTGCAAATGCTTGTTATGGATTGGATGTAGGATGTAACCCCTCCATGAGTCTGGAAAGCTGGATGACCAAACACATTCCTTAAATAGAATGTGCATATAGGGTGCCCAAACTTCAGCGTCTTCCCCATACACACTGCCAGGCAGGCCATTTGGCCCTGGAGCCGAATCTCTGTGAATTGATTTGAGGATTTTTACAGTTTCCGAATCTGTTACATCTACTCGGTCGTCTGTAAGTGCCTCTCTCCGGTCACCCGGACGATTCACGCAAAGCGCCTGTTGGTATCTCAACGTTGACATATAAATAGTGAACGTGGGCTGTTGGATTCTCTGCACAAATGGTGTTATCTTTGCCAGTGGTTTTATTTAGTAGGTCATTTACATGACTCCAGAATTTCCAAGATTTATTTGGTGCAAGAAGATTGAATAAGTGCAACTACTCTTCCTCTAAGTGCTTTTGTTTTAGTGCCCATACTATGCAACTTGGCTCTTTTAGCTCTCTGACTGCAACTGCTCCTTTCTGCTTTTTGCACTTTATTTCGGCCAGCCGGCACTTCCTTGTACTATGTTTGTATTCGATATCCTTGATCTCATGGATGGGTCTCATTGTTGGATGTGGGTTTCTGTGGCATGAAGACCCCTTATTGGATTCCTTCAGTCTTTTTCCACCTGAGTCAAATTCTGAACGCGTGCGGGTGGATTGCGTTGTGCCTTCAACCTTTGGAATGAGGGCTTGTACCTGGCCCCCACTTGACTCTTTTCTGTAGGGGATTGAATTTATGGGTGAACGGGTGCCCGGCAGGTATACCGAGCATGTGGGTGGTGGCACTCAAGTTGATCTTCCTCGTCAAGGGGTGGACCTTGTATTCAATGCATCTTGTTCGCAAGTGACGACTCATGAATACATAGTCCGGTGTTGAGATGTTTCTGAATGTGGGCTGCCATTTTCTCTTGGGGTCGCCTTGTTGATCACATGTGTGCAGGTCAAGTTCTTTAATGCAAGCCTCTAGCAGATATCGATTTACTTCCTTCTGGTCCCCTTCTCTTTGGCCTGGGTTTTGTGTATTAGGATCACCTGCCAGGGTGGCCTCGTGGTCTGGGTGCTAAAATGTCATTCTCCAAATCTGCTTGGAAATGGCCATAACAACTTTTTTTTCTCCTCTTTACGTGGGTTAAGGTATATGTTCAACAGTATTATGCAAGGTGATTGCCCCCCGCCCCCCTTTTCTAGTCCTATCAGTTCAAGTGCTTGCAATCCATGGTTAGGTTTTTTTTAGCACTTTTGCTTTTAGCTAAAGTTAAGTTTTGCGGAGATGGATAACCCACCAGCCGGCCTTCTGAAGAGGTATGTCTTCTGTGCAGTTTTGTGAATTGCATGACAGCCTGAGACTGGCGGCGGGGGCCCAAGTTTCCTGTAGGCACAAAACGTCACCAATCCTCAAGTAGTTAAGGGCGTCTTTTGGTCTAATAGGGTGGCCAATCCTGCAGCATCCAACCAATCACCCTTATGCTGTGTCTAACCATGTTGTATTTGCTTCCATGTCGCTGTGAGCGATGTTGGTCCTTGGCTAAGGCTTCGTTAATCATCATCAGTTGGGTAGCTCATCAGGAGGGGGATTGTCTTTTGCACAGAGTTGTTTTTGCCATGTTTGTTTGCCAGTTGCACAGGTATTTTTCTCTCCCTTGCGTGGGTCAATACTTGCTGTGTGCCTTTATGTGTGCTTCTTGCTTTGCTGGCTCCAGGTTGTCATTTTGTTTGTTAGCACTGGAGGTACTTTTCCACCACTGGCTGATTGATGAGGATGCCTCAGGCCTCAAATTGCTTACTTCCATTTAGAATATTTTCTCGTCGCCAATGTTAGTCCACACGGTTACTGTTGATTCTTGTAGGCAAATGCATGTGGGGGTTTGAATTGTATTAGTCGTTGGGATGTAAGATATGATAATGAAGCAATGTTTTTTGAGAGGCGTAGGATGATTGATCTATCTAATGTGTCACAGACCACTCTCGTGATGTATTCTGGCATGAAAATTACGGTTCTTGATGTAGGGGGTGGTGATAGCAGCCCTCTACCGCAGGCGCCATAGGGCCGATATCTCGAGGGCCTGATTCATATGTAGCCACCCCCCCCACCCCACCCCTGGATCTGTCCTCCTCCATGGGTATGGGGTACAGGTGTTGTTTATGCTTGCGTGGTTTACCACCTTGCCTTTAATGTAGGTCCCCTGTTGTTCAGTGGCCCAAGGCGTAACAAAACTTCCGGGGGTCGCTGTAAGGTATGGGGAGGGGCCCCCTCCGGACTCAGGGGCAGATTTACAATAAACTGACGCATCTCTGCATTAAAGCAGAGATGTTTCAGTTTTCTTGTGACGTGCCAAAAAACCCGTGCACCACCATGAATGCATTGCATTTACCATGCGGCGCACCATGTCGCAAGGATTGACAGATGCGTCACGCATCTTTTGGTGCAAAGGTCATGCATCGCTGGAGTCATGTTGCAAACACGACGCAACTTCAGCAATGCTCAGGGAGGCCTATCCTCATTGTGCTGCTTCACTCCTTCCGCCTGCTTGAAGCAGGTGTAAGGTTTTGACGCAGTGGCGTCCTAGAAGTGGCGCAAATCTTGTAGATTTCACTGTCACTTTTACAAGACTTACCTGGTGGAACGCCCACCCTGCATATATTATACCTGACGCAGGTATAAGTTGGCCTAGGGCTCTCCCTAGATGCGGCATGTTGTAAAAGTGTTGCAACGTGGTGCATTGTTTGCGCCGCCGCTGCATAACAAAAGTGACGTAACAGCGGCACAGATTTGTCACAAGGGGCTTGTAAATCTGCCCCTCAATCAGGAGTTCTATGGCCAGAGTACTGTGCTGAGGGGGCCACCTGGAGCTTGGTGTCCCCCCTCACCACAGGGACTGCGGGGCCCTGTGTTAAACCATCCACTGCCGTTGCCATTGTGAGTGCCTCTTCCTTGGCCTCTGTCTGTTGGGTCGCTCTTCCAGCTCTGCCACAGGCGCACCCTTTTATCTCCTCGTCACCTTACAGTGAAGGCAGTGGGTTCCTGTGTACTCACACTATGCGCTGGAGGTTCGACTAGGTTATACCTTTTGCAATTGTCCCTGGCCACTGCCTTCGGGTAAAGAATTGGATATATTTCATTTTTGTCTTGAGTATTATTATCTTGGCATTGTTCTTCAGCATATGGTATTGCTTGTTGTCCCTCTGTTGTGCAGTGCCTTTTGTTTCCAGTGCTGTTTGCATAGTTTTTAGTTCTTTTATGTCTTTTCATTGATTTCCGCAGCTTGTTCTTTTCCTTACGTGAAAGGGGTTTATAGCACTTTTCCTCCTCTTGGGGGGTGGCTCCATGTTCGATGTTTCTGATGGATTCTCGCATGGTCATTGGCTCGTAAGATGCTTAATTGGCCTGAACGTGTGTGTGGGAGTTTGGGGGGTTGCACCATGCTGCTCGACTTCGTGGGTGTCCTTTTGATATATGCTAAATTAAGCCCTCTGTTGTTCCTGCCCAGCAGTGGGGAAGGATGTTCCATTCTTTTCTCCACTCCGATGTCTGTGAGCGACTGACCCCCTGGGGGGCAGTAGAGGTGTCATTGCCCGTCCACTCAGAGGCCTGCTCGCTTGTTACATTAATGCAACAGGAGTTATCCGAAGGAGGACTAAAGTCTGTGGTTTTCAAGTGATTCACAAGTGATGATAACAATTCAGGTAAGGTGGAACGTTTGTCTAGTCTGGCATTGTGACTCCAGAGTCGCCTGACTTGCCATAGGGCTTATGGCTGCACATACAATTGGGAAACAACCTTTACAATGCAGTCATTACATCGCATTACATTTACAATGCAGTCATTACAACGCAACATCTTTTGCAACGCATGTCACCACAACGCATCCCTTACATTGCAAGTCACTACAACGCATAGCATTACAACGCATGTCACAACAACGCAGGCATTATATCGCATGTCATTACAACACATACCATTACAATGCATAATACCCCTACACTTTCCAACACTTACCCTACTGTTGCATCCCCCTGGAGTTAGAATAGTAATTTTTACCTCTACACTATCCAACACTTACCCTACTGTTGCATCCCCCTGGAGTTAGAATAGTAATTTTTACCCCTACACTATCCAACACTTAACCTACTGTTGCATCCCCCTGGAGTTAGAATAGTAATTTTTACCCCTACACTATCCAACACTTACCATACTGTTGCATCCCCCTGGAGTTAGAATAGTAATTTTTACCCCTACACTATCCAACACTTACCCTACTGTTGCATCCCCCTGGAGTTAGAATAGTAATTTTTACCCCTACACTATCCAACACTTACCCTACTGTTGCATCCCCCTGGAGTTAGAATAGTAATTTTTACCCCTACACTATCCAACACTTACCCTACTGTTGCACCCCCCCTGGAGTTAGAATAGTAATTTTTACCCCTACACTATCCAACACTTACCCTACTGTTGCATCCCCCTGGAGTTAGAATAGTATTTTTTACCCCTACACTATCCAACACTTACCCTACTGTTGCACCCCCCCGGAGTTAGAATAGTAATTTTTACCCCTACACTATCCAACACTTACCCTACTGTTGCATCCACCCTGGAGTTAGAATAGTAATTTTTACCCCTACACTATCCAACACTTACCCTACTGTTGCATCCCCCTGGAGTTAGAATAGTCATTTTTACCCCTACACTATCCAACACTTACCCTACTGTTGCACCCACTGGAGTTAGAATAGTAATTTTTACCGCTGCACTATCCAACACTTACCCTGCTGTTGCATCCCCCTGGAGTTAGAATAGTAATTTTTACCCCTACACTATCCAACACTTACCCTACTGTTGCACCCCCTGGTGTTAGAATAGTAATTTTTACCCCTACACTATCCAACACTTACCCTACTGTTGCACCCACTAGAGTTAGAATAGTAATTTTTACCCCTACACTTTCCAACACTTACCCACTGTTGCACCCCCTGGAGTTAGAATAGTCATTTTTACCCCTACACTATCCAACACTTACCCTACTGTTGCACCCACTGGAGTTAGAATAGTAATTTTTACCCCTACACTATCCAACACTTACCCTACTGTTGCACCCACTGGAGTTAGAATAGTCATTTTTACCCCTACACTATCCAACACTTACCCTACTGTTGCACCCACTGGAGTTAGAATAGTAATTTTTACCGCTGCACTATCCAACACTTACCCTACTGTTGCACCCCCTGGAGTTAGAGTAGTAATTTTTACCCCTACACTATCCAACACTTACCCTACTGTTGCATCCCCTGGAGTTAGAATAGTAATTTTTACCGCTGCACTATCCAACACTTACCCTACTGTTGCACCCCCTGGAGTTAGAATAGTAATTTTTACCCCTATACTATCCAACACTTACCCTACTGTTGCATCCCCTGGAGTTAGAATAGTAATTTTTACCGCTGCACTATCCAACACTTACCCTACTGTTGCACCCACTGGAGTTAGAATAGTAATTTTTACCCCTATACTATCCAACACTTACCCTACTGTTGCATCCCCTGGAGTTAGAATAGTAATTTTTACCCCTACACTATCCAACACTTACCCTACTGTTGCACCCACTGGAGTTAGAATAGTAATTTTTACCGCTGCACTATCCAACACTTACCCTACTGTTGCACCCCCTGGAGTTAGAATAGTAATTTTTACCCCTACACTATCCAACACTTACCCTACTGTTGCATCCCCTGGAGTTAGAATAGTAATTTTTACCGCTGCACTATCCAACACTTACCCTACTGTTGCACCCACTGGAGTTAGAATAGTAATTTTTACCCCTACACTATCCAACACTTACCCTACTGTTGCACCCACTGGAGTTAGAATAGTAATTTTTACCCCTACACTATCCAACACTTACCCTACTGTTGCACCCACTGGAGTTAGAATAGTAATTTTTACCGCTGCACTATCCAACACTTACCCTACTGTTGCACCCCCTGGAGTTAGAGTAGTAATTTTTACCCCTACACTATCCAACACTTACCCTACTGTTGCATCCCCTGGAGTTAGAATAGTAATTTTTACCGCTGCACTATCCAACACTTACCCTACTGTTGCACCCCCTGGAGTTAGAATAGTAATTTTTACCCCTATACTATCCAACACTTACCCTACTGTTGCATCCCCTGGAGTTAGAATAGTAATTTTTACCGCTGCACTATCCAACACTTACCCTACTGTTGCACCCACTGGAGTTAGAATAGTAATTTTTACCCCTATACTATCCAACACTTACCCTACTGTTGCATCCCCTGGAGTTAGAATAGTAATTTTTACCCCTACACTATCCAACACTTACCCTACTGTTGCACCCACTGGAGTTAGAATAGTAATTTTTACCGCTGCACTATCCAACACTTACCCTACTGTTGCACCCCCTGGAGTTAGAATAGTAATTTTTACCCCTACACTATCCAACACTTACCCTACTGTTGCATCCCCTGGAGTTAGAATAGTAATTTTTACCGCTGCACTATCCAACACTTACCCTACTGTTGCACCCACTGGAGTTAGAATAGTAATTTTTACCCCTACACTATCCAACACTTACCCTACTGTTGCACCCACTGGAGTTAGAATAGTAATTTTTACCCCTACACTATCCAACACTTACCCTACTGTTGCACCCACTGGAGTTAGAATAGTAATTTTTACCGCTGCACTATCCAACACTTACCCTACTGTTGCACCCCCTGGAGTTAGAGTAGTAATTTTTACCCCTACACTATCCAACACTTACCCTACTGTTGCATCCCCTGGAGTTAGAATAGTAATTTTTACCGCTGCACTATCCAACACTTACCCTACTGTTGCACCCCCTGGAGTTAGAATAGTAATTTTTACCCCTATACTATCCAACACTTACCCTACTGTTGCATCCCCTGGAGTTAGAATAGTAATTTTTACCGCTGCACTATCCAACACTTACCCTACTGTTGCACCCACTGGAGTTAGAATAGTAATTTTTACCCCTATACTATCCAACACTTACCCTACTGTTGCATCCCCTGGAGTTAGAATAGTAATTTTTACCCCTACACTATCCAACACTTACCCTACTGTTGCACCCACTGGAGTTAGAATAGTAATTTTTACCGCTGCACTATCCAACACTTACCCTACTGTTGCACCCCCTGGAGTTAGAATAGTAATTTTTACCCCTACACTATCCAACACTTACCCTACTGTTGCATCCCCTGGAGTTAGAATAGTAATTTTTACCGCTGCACTATCCAACACTTACCCTACTGTTGCACCCACTGGAGTTAGAATAGTAATTTTTACCCCTACACTATCCAACACTTACCCTACTGTTGCACCCACTGGAGTTAGAATAGTAATTTTTACCGCTGCACTATCCAACACTTACCCTACTGTTGCACCCCCTGGAGTTAGAATAGTAATTTTTACCCCTACACTATCCAACACTTACCCTACTGTTGCATCCCCTGGAGTTAGAATAGTAATTTTTACCGCTGCACTATCCAACACTTACCCTACTGTTGCACCCCCTGGAGTTAGAATAGTAATTTTTACCCCTACACTATCCAACACTTACCCTACTGTTGCATCCCCTGGAGTTAGAATAGTAATTTTTACCCCTACACTATCCAACACTTACCCTACTGTTGCATCCCCCTGGAGTTAGAATAGTAATGTTTACCGCTGCACTATCCAACACTTACCTTAAATGCAATGTAATGGCATGATTTGTAATGGTATGATGCGCCATGATATCCCCAGGGATGACTGATGCACTTTATAAATAAATAAATAATGGAATGCGTTGTAAGTGTAGTTTAAAAAAATTCTTTGTTATGGCATGCAATGTAAAATGATGCATTGCAAAGGATGTTGGGATGTAAAAACTGAGTTTAAAGGCATGCGTTGTAAATATATGTGTTGTAACGTCATACATTCCATACAATTGTCTAGTTTCTGGTCTAGCATGTCCATCTTTTTATCAAGCGTCAGCATGCTTCGGGCACGCAGCTGTAGGAGATCCACTTGGACCTCCACTTTGTGTGACAGCCATGTCAGGGCCTGGACTGCAGCTGTAAAGGAGGAGTTAATGAGATTGAGACTAGGCCTGGGAGGTAAATTCCATTCCGCTGGCGGAATTTGGGTAATTTCGCGTTCCACGGAGAACGCAGAATTGCCCAAAATCCCCCGATCCGCTGCTTTGCTGATGTTTTTGCATGTTCGCGCTTTCAAAATGTATGTTCGTGAGATATTTCTCCCCGAGCACGCAAACAGCGTTCGCGAACAGGAAAAAAGCATCGCGAACGGCGGAACAAGCAATTCTGCGTGTTTGCTGAACTTTTGCGTGCTCGCTGAGATTTTTTACCATTTTGTGGAGCTTTACGTAGCGCGACTACCCGAATTCCGCCCACCCCTAAATTAGACTCCTGGCGGGGGCAAGTGATACTTCCTTCTGCATGTATATATGTTCGTTGGCGTGTGCGGGCCTGGACCCTTTGAATATGGCCCCATGTCCCCCTTGCTCAGCAGTTTGCCTCTCCCTCTGCCCCTATAAGGTTATCAGCCCTGGTTGGTTTGTAGATAACGTTTTTTAAAGTTCCAGGGCTTATGGACTGGCCGGCTCCGTTGACGGTTGGTCGGAGAAATTGGGCAATGACCATCATCTCTCTTTCCTGGTGTCTACTTCTGTTGAGCTTTCCAGTTTGACTCTATCCATGTTCATGGAACGTTGAATCTCCTGGTCAGATTGGTGGTTTATAAGTTGTTGAACTCGAGCCGTTGTTTTCCAATTCTCCGCTAGCCAGTCGAGTGGTCCCTGTTTAACTCCTCTGTTTCGTCATGGTGGAGGGAGTCCTGTTTGTGTGTCTTTGACTCAGTGCCCATGACTGTTGAGGAAAGGTAAATGAATCTCGATATCCTCATGTTCGGTCCTTAGTTTTGGGCAGGATCTTAAGCCCCTTAGATGGCTCAACTTTTCCTCCAGTGTTGTGCCAAAATACAAGTGACGGTGCAGTGAGATTGTAAAATAAGTGAACAAGGTGCAGATAACAAACAAACATAGTGCATATAATCACAAAGACATCTTAACTATATGAACAGCAATTAGAAAATTGAGGCTCATAAAAATATACTAAACAGGTTTCTCAAAGTCCGGACCCAATGTGAATGTGGTTCAGACTAAAAAGTCAACGTTTCGACCCCTTGTCAACTTTTAACAGGGTCTTCTTCAGAACAAACTAGTAGCAACCTAGAGTCTTATTCCATAAAGGCATAAACATGAAGGCAATATCAAGAAAACACAAGTGGACGCCACTGTTCAGAATATTGAGATAGCTTTGTGATTATGCATGCTATGTTTGTTTGGAACAATGTTGTACATATGACCATCATTACTCTAGCTCCCTGGGACTAGACGGTGCGCCTTTTTCTGATTGCCCTATAGGCCAGTCCGACCCTGACTGATATCATCAAACAGAAGGAACATTCTAGAATGTCTCTTGTCAGTGATTCTTAGCAATTAGGTCTCAGCAAAGAGACCTGCTTGTTTTCTGTACACTAAATACCCCCTTTGGGGCATTCTATAGTTTTACATTGTGCCTAGGTGATGGGAAAACAGGAAGTGTTGGCAAACGGATGGGAAATTTCTTTCTCTTGCTTTTTTGCTAAACACTGACCTGACTACCATATCAAGCAAGCTGCTTCGCGAGGTCAAAAACAGGCAGACATCCAAAGCCGCTCTGAGATTGGTTAGCAGTTTCCCTCATCCCAATATTGGCAAGAATTATCTTTAAAATGCATGGAACTTTTTTGTTGTGACTGAGCGAAAGTTAATTTAATTTCCTGTTATATGTACCGCTGGCAGAGATGCGCTCTGGGATGCATAAATTATGCAAACGATGTGCATTGCATGGTCTGTCTTCAGCCTATTTCCTAAAACTTGGGGCAGTTTAACAAAAATAACCACATTTTAACACTGTCTCTCCTGCTGTGTGCTGGGAGCTCCATGCATTTGTTTATCCCTGGAGGTGTGCCGCGCTCTTGTTTCTTATCCACTGGAGCACTCTAAGAAAGCGGGGCCACAACAAGCACGCGGCTTAGGCTTGTCGCTCTTGAAAAGACGTGCTGATGGCTGCTCCTGGGGAAGGAAGGATACATATTCTCTCTGGAGCAGAATCCATCTCAGAATGGGTTTGGGGGGGTTGCTAGTGGTGGTGGTGGTGGTGGTGGTGGTGGGGGAGGGGGAAAGAGTTGCTTGCAGCAATCTCTCAGTCAGAGAGGGAGGAGAGGGCTTCCTGCTGGCTTCAGAGATTGTTTTGAACATGATAGCATTATCTCTGCACTTCGACCCTCCGGAGAGATGATGGAGAAGCTGTTAAGATGCCCCCTAGCCTGCATAACATTAGCATTACGCGTGTAACCAGCCCAAGTGGAAAATCAGCCTTGCATTTTCCTTTCCTCTGATGTAAAATAAAACCGTCTGCTGCCTGCACTGCTCTAAAGGGTCTGACATCACATCCTCATATGGGTGAAGCTTTCTGCCTTTAGAACCTGCTCTCTCAGAGCTCTGGGCCATAGTAATGGAACACAGGGTACTTTGATGATAAGCTTGGGTCCCTACCCCAGGACCCCCTCCCTGTAGTAAATCTAAATTAAAGTATTCTGGGGTGACTCTGTCCTCAACATGAGACATCCTGCCCCTCACTTTATCATAGCTAGCTCATGTTTGAGATGTATGACCGCTGAGCGTGCTCGTTTTCAAGATGGTACTTGTAGAAGTGGGCAGTGAGTGCGTATAGAGGTGCCATGAATACAGTGGGGTCTCCTAGACTCTGCAACCTCCGACAGACCAAGGCTGCAGCTCAAGAGACATGTTATTTTGCTTCTGTGTCAACTAGTTTGCTTTCTCTTATTTATAAGGGGGCCAATTCACAGAACTAATCTGAGACAAAATCCTAAACGTACTACTTTTGGTATTCACAGACGGCATTTAGTTGTAGTAAAGTTAGTATTTTGTCTTAAGCTAGTATTTTGTCTTAAGTTAGGGTTTTGGCTTAAGACCAAAACTTATGACAAAATCCTAACTTAAGACAACATCCTAACTTAAGACAAAATAATAACTTTACTACTACTAAATGCCTTCTGTGAATACCAAAAGTAGTACGTTTAGGATTTTGTCTCAGATTAGTTCTGTGAATCGGGCCCTACATGTTTTATATCTCTCTGCTAGTCCCTCCTCTATGTCTATGTAGCAGGGTCCAGGTAGTATCTCTTCTGTTTCTACAGATGAGCACTGATAGGTCCATGGAAAGGACTACAAGGTTCATAGTAAAATCGCAGTAGAATTGTCAGACCTGAAAAATGCTAGGCTTAAATTTCTCCAAGCAAAATACTCATTGGACTGCTGCTGCCTTTGAACCAGTCATAGATTTGTACATACCTGATACTCCAGTCATACATGTCCCCTGGTGTAGTGACCGGCTGGTCACAGTCTAGTGTTTCTAAAATATGTGTTTCTACCAGCCACTCCTTGAGGGCTGGCTTTCACACTCACCCCACACCCATCCATCCCAGCTGTCACCGGTCAGGTGACCCTGCTAATAAAAGGGGCGGGCGCACGTGCCCGTGGCCAGTTTTATATTACAACTAAGTGTCTGTTTCATGTGTATTACTGGGATGTATGACGTTACAACGCATGCTATTACAACGTAAGTTTTACAACGCAAGTCGTTACAACAACTTGCGTTGGGGGGCACTGGATAGTGAATAATTTAATTTACTATTCCAACTCCAGTCCCCGTGGATAGTAGGGAAGGTGTTGGAAACTATTCCCTATCCGAGAACGCCCCCCAGCGCAAGACGTTGTAAAAGTTGCATTGTAATGGTTGCGTCGTAAAGGTACTTCATTGTAAAAGTTGCGTTGTAAAGGATGTTCCCCGTATTACTGCATGAGGCCCTAAGGCCCAACATCTTACACCTGGTAGGCCGGCTGGTACAGACACCTCAGATCCAACAAATTTGTGTATGTTGAAAGCTGTCTTGCCGTGCTGTCCCCTTGGTAGTACCGCTGTAACTAGGCGCTATGGGGGCTGTGGCCATCAGGCCTGTAGTGAGGGAGAGACTTCACGGCCATCCTTGCTTTGAAGCCCCGGTACCAATCAGTGATATAAGGAAACTTGAGCCCTCTACACATAGTATCCCAGCGCAGACCCCGTCCGGAGCGCTCAGGCCAATGGCCTGCCGCCCGTGCAAAGAGCCAGAGGGGGCCCCCTAGAGCTCTGGGCCCACCCGGGCTGCTCCACCGGGGGCTGTAGGAGCTAATGTTACACCACTGGAACCAATAAGAACAGAGCACAGGGATCATGTGATCTAGAGAATCAGTGAAGAGTCTGTGGGCCGTAAGCACGCAGGGGGGGAGGGGGTGCTAGAAAGATCTCAGTGCCCCTAGAAGTCCCACAGGAAATCAGATTGCTCGAGCAGCAAGACTTCTAATAGCTTCCCCCATCTTTTGGAAAGGTGTGGTGCAGCGGCCAGGGCAGCTGACTTCGGAGCACAGGGTTCACACTTTGATCCCCGGTGGCAGCAGCTCAGCACCATGTGACTCTGGGCAATAGCTCACTTAATTTCCACGATGGCCGCCAACACCTTGAGACCCGTAAGGGTGAGTAGTTTGCACTTTATAAATACCGATTTTTACAGAGCGTAGAGGGAATTAGTAGAGTCTATTAGCCAAGGTTTCTCCCAGGAGTAGCTCGTTAGCTACCGGCAGCTCTCCACCAATCCACCTATAAGGAGCGGTCCTGTTTGAAGCCCAGCCTACTAAATTAGAAGCTTTTGCATTTTGAAATGAATGTATGTATTCCATAATTGAAAAATCTATATTTGAGATGAAAAGGTGTTTATTTTCAGAACTCATGAGCTAATGTTTGGAGAAAGTCTAGTTAATTTTCCAAACTATACTTAAAGTTGCTATTTGAGGTAAAAATCATTCAGCGCTGGGGGCAATTATTAATAATATTATGAACTCGGTGCCAGAGGCATTACAGTGTTTATTGTTATGCATTACCCATGCACCCATACAGCCATACAGAGGCATTCCACACTAACAAAGTATTATTACATTACTGCTGGCAACAGTGCCTAATGCACAGAGCTGATCACTGCTGGAAGTCTTGCATTTGGAGGCCATTAATGTAACCTTTTCCGATGTGTTCACTATTACTGAAATTGGAATGTTGAGAGATCCAATGTTATGTTATGTTATGCTATGGGTGTCTTATATAGCGCTCGGCTACTCCATGGAGTGTCCCGGCGCTTTCTAACCCACAGCATACTACAGAGGGCAGGCAAAAAGGAGAAAAAGGGCTAGCAAATTACTGTCCATAAAGCCACGTCTTCAGACCCTTTCTGAAGACCAGCAGGTTCGAAGTACTGCGGAGAGATAGAGGAAGGGCATTCCATAACTGAGGCACCAAGCGTTTAAAGGAACGTTCCCCCACCCTTGCTTTCCTAACAGCAGGGACAACGGCAAAGCCAAGAGATTCCGATCTTAAGGATCTAGATGGTTTGTAAAAAGCGAGACGTTTTTGAATATATTCAGCTCCCACAGCATGGAGTGCCTTATGCGCCAGCGTAAGAGCTTTAAAAACGATCCGCTTCCGAATAGGCAGCCAATGCAGGGAGTGTAAAAGATTCGAGGCTCTTGCTCGGCGATGTAGGCCAAAGATGGCCCGTGCAGCTGAGTTTTGGACCACCTGGAGTTTTTGAAGTAAGTATTCGGGAAGACCCAAATATAGGACATTCGAGTAATCCAACCTGGATCCAATAAGGGCCTGGACCGTAGTCTTCCTATGCGCCAACGGGAGCAGGGGAAGGAACTTACGTAACATTTTAAGGAGGCCATAGCACGTGCCAGTCAGTCCAAGGATCTGGGACTTAAGCGTCAAGCCGTTGTCAATCTTGACCCCCAAATTCTTGACAACCAAAGAAGAAGACACAGGAGGGAACATGTTCACCGGCCACCAATCCTGCCAGCTCGGGTCAGACTGACACCCGAAGAAAAGCACCTCCGATTTATCTGGGTTGCACTTGAGGCTGTTCCGCTGAAACCATTTGAAAACAGCCCCAAGACACCCACGGATGCTCTCTCCCTCAAACTCCGCCCCCTTCCCACAAGTGAAAAGGAGCTGAGTATCATCGGCGTATGACTCGATCTGAGCCCCGAAAGACTCTGCCAGCACCGCCAGAGGGGTCATAAAGATATTAAAAAGAGTCGGGCTCAACACCGAGCCTTGCGGGACTCCGACCTCCAGAGGCGGCACTTCGGCTGAGTAAGGGGGGGCCCAGACCACCTGCCGGCGACCGGCTAAATAAGATCGAAACCAACTCAACACCGTCCCTCTCAGACCGATCTCATGGAGCCTGCAGCAGAGACCCTCATGAGGGACGGTGTCGAAAGCCGCCAACAGGTCTAATATTACCAACATGGCCCTTCCTCCAGCATCCAACGCTTCCTTGATAGCCTCACTGACCGCCAATAGCGCCGTCTCGGTACTAAAATTAGACCAAAAACCGGACTGGGTGGAGTGCAGCAAGCCATGAGTTTCAAGGAAAGTAGAAAGCACAGTGTGTACATGCTTTTCCACTATCTTTGCAAGGGCGGGCAAGAGGGAAATCGGCCTATAATTGGCATGTAGTTCGGGGTCAAGACCCGATTTTTTAAGAAGTGGGACAACCATTGCCTGCTTCCAGACCGCAGGAACCACACCACTAGTCAGTGACCGATTAAGAATAGGATTAATCAGCGGGTTCAGAACCTCCGATACCCTAGCCAGGAATTTCGCAGGGCAAGGGTCAGAGGGTGAGCCCGACTTGAGCTTAATCATGAGATCCCGAGAAGCGGAGTCAGAAAGAGATGGAAACTCTGAAAGAAAGGGTCCAGATCCAGCAGGCAAACTCAACTTGTCTCCCGGGATGGTAAATCATTCGGGCCCAAAGAAGGAAAAGAGTCCTGAATCCGCTTGATCTTCGTGGTGAAAAAGCTAGCTAGTGAGATCACCCACGGCTCTGAGAACTCATGCTGCGACACATTAGCCTTAGGAGTGATACATTCCTTTACAATAGTGAACATTTCCCTGCAGGAACTTGAAGCAGTCTCAATTCTCCCAGAGAAACAATTCTTCTTTTCAATCAGAATGTCCGCATGATAGACCTTAATGGCAGCCCTATAGGTCGCCTTAGCCCCTGGAACATACTGCTGGTGCCAGAGCCTTGCAGCCACCTTACAGTTACGCCGAGACAGCGCCAAAGCCTCAGTAAACCATGGAGCAGAGATCCGCCTAGAGATTGTCCGGGGAACAATCACAGGAGCTAATTCGTCTAATCGTTTCACTAGCCACACCTGCAGAAATTCGAGATCGCTCTCTAAATCTCCTGATAACGGACAGGGATGATCTAAGCAGGCCTGGGCCAGACTTTCAGGAGTCACCCGATAATATGCCCGACCAGTTTGCCTAGGATGGCTTGACAATGCGCAGGATGACTTACTAGTGCCCAGAATCTGAAACCTAATCAGAGAATGATCCGACCAGAGGACAGGAACAGGGCTGGCCATATCAAGTGGAATGGTGGAAAACACCTGATCAAGAGTATGGCCCTTGTTATGAGTCGGAACAGCCAGGTGTGGGATAAGGCCCAGGGGGGCGGTGACATCCATGATTTTAATCGTATCACCGTCCATCCCCACATCCATATGAATGTTAAAATCCCCAAGCACAATACAGTGTTCCGTCTTCAAACAAAGCGCCAAAGCCAGCACCTGCAACTCCTCATGAAAAGACCCCATCTGACCTGGTGGTCTATAAACCAGGAGCCCAGAAAAGGATTGATGTGGAGAAAGGGTTAAAGAGAAAGCCAGGGATTCACAGCCAGAGATGGCTTCCATAGGGATAACCACACATGAGGCAGATCTCTGGACCACAATAGCCACACCTCCTCCCCTCCAGTTCAGTCTATCGTGTCTAAGAATCATGTAGTCAGACGGAATGGCAGTCGCAATATCAGGATTGGAGGCCTCCCCCAGCCAAGTTTCGGTAAGCATTAAGCAGACAGGCTTTTCGGCAACTAAAAGCTCGTGGATATCAAGAGCATGCCTGCTCAAAGAGCGAGTATTGAGTAAAAGGCATAGATATTTGACATTGGCCTGAGGACTGACCGCCCCCAGCATCGGCGAAATTGCCAGGTATCCATCCACATCCCTGACACCGCCTTTTGCCTCTGCATCGGCCAGGAAAGACCACACGACACGCATCCCTACCTTTCCCTAGTGCGAGTAGCTCTGACGCCGAATACATGAGCCTTGAGACAGCCCCTCCCGCCGCCCCGTCCGCCTCCGGACCGCTGAAGGGCGCAGACGGGCTGAACTCAGGCGTAACTCCGGCGTTACTTCGGCTTACCCGCTGCGCATACCCGCTGCGCGTCGGCATGACCGCCTTAAATGCAGGTCAAGCGTCCTACGAGGGACTAGCCCGGAAACAAAGATGGCGCCGCCAGGCGTCATACTATCCCCCCTAAGATGTCCGCCGAAGTGGAGGCGAAGGACCAGGGTCCGCAAACAGCGGTGGGAAATAAATGAAAACAATGGAGTTTCTCCGGGCTTTTAATGGCTGGTATTAGCCTTCTGCTCCAACATTCCAATGTTTGTCTTTCTATGTCTCCCTTTTGGAATGTTATAATAGCCTAATATCCCCCTGCCTTGGGCTATCCTGGTTGTTAAAGGCCCTCACCTTCGTTATCGGCCCTTGCATGTGGCTGGCAGTGCTCTGAAATGGATGGAGTCTTTTCTGCATGATCGCAGTTTCCAGGTGGTGCTGGGACTTTATCATTCTAAAAGTATTACGCTGAAACAGGGGGTCCCACAAGGTTCCATTCTCAGCCTGACCCTGTTTAATCTCTATGTCACTCCTCTGGCAAAGATTACTGAAACATTTAGGGTCAGTGTTGTGTCCTATGTCGACAACACTCAACTGGTGGTGTCCCTAACACAAGCACATGAGAAGGCAGCCATCAATTTTATGACATGTCTACAAGAAATGGCCTCCTGGATGGCTAACAACTGCCTTAAACTGAGTGGTAACAAAACGGAAGTGCTTGTGATAGGTAAAGCACCATCGGTTTGGTCGTCAGCTTGGTGGCCTCAGACACTGGGACCTACCCCTTCTCCCTGTGAACAGGTTAGGAACCTGGGGATGTGGCTGGACACTAAGCTCTCGTTTGAGAACCACACTAGGCGAGTGGCAGGTACATGTTTTGGAGTCCTGCGTGGACTCCGGAAGACTTTAGATGTGCTGCCTATTACAGCTAGGAAAACCATGGTCCACACCCTGGTGACATCACGCCTGGATTACGGAAATGCACTCTATTTGGGAGGAGCTAATGTTAAATGTATACAGAGACTCCAACACATCCAAAATACAGCAGTGTGTCTCGTTCTGATGTTACCCAAGAGAGCCCCTTTGAATAGGGCCTTAGCTGACCTTCACTGGCTTCCGGTCAGGGAACGAATTCTGTTTAAGGTTCTTTGCGCTAGCCATCGGATCTTACAAAGGAAGGGGCCCGCCAACCTGCATGATCTACTAACCCCCTACCTCCCGACCCGTCAATTAAGATCTAGAGGGACGGGGCAGGTGAGCATTCCATCCATCAGGAGAGCAAGGATAGGTGGTCGCTCCTTTCGCTTTCTGGCAGCACAGCAGTGGAATAGACTCCCACGGGGCTCCGGTTGGAGGCTTCCGAGCTTATTTTCCGGAAGGAGTTGAAAACTCGTCTTTTTCCTTCAGATTATCTCGCCTGTCTATTTGGTCTCAGCTCTCTTGCCCCTGTCTGGAAGATGCGCCTCTAATGTACCGCAGCGGGGGGACACACTAGTATAGTGTAACCATGCGCTTTATAAATTTGCTTATTATTATTATTATGCTTATAACTTGGGTTCAGGGTCTTTAAAAACAGTATAGCCCTAGGCAGTGGGCGCTAAAGCTTTATTAGTTGTTCGGGATGATTTTCATTAAACATAAGTGTCTCTTATCTTAGGACGGGTTGGAGACCACGGTATTAGACAGTGCTGGTTCTTCAAGGATGGACGGACTTTCTCTAGGACATGGTAACCCTCCACAGCTGTAGGCATCATGACATATTAGTTACTGCACAGTTCCTGTTCCATTCGCTTCAATACCCTGACTTTGTTTTATCTTTTCTTTTGATGGACACTGCTTCCAGTGCCATTCTTACAAATGCACTTTAAAGGTAAGTATGTCTGTTTATGTGTTACCTTGTCTATATTGTGCCCCCTTAAGAGCATCAGGCAGAAATTTGGAGGCCAAACAGTGGGCAGGTTAGCCCTGGGCTTCCCCGGAAGTGGGTTCCTGTAGCTTGCCTCTCACTGCCAGGTCCTTTGCCCTCAGCTGTGGGTGCATTGATCAGCCTGGCGAAAAACTGGTTCTTAACCCCGTTTCCAAAGGTGCAGCGGTGCTCCAGAGCTTTACATATTTCATTACCAGCCTTGTGTTGTATTTAGTGCACATGTGCAGATTACATTTTTTCACCAGTCACGGCGCATTTTGTTAAGTGCTTCTAACTGAGAAAATGGTACAAAAGAGGAAGGCGTTTTCTGCCGCAGTTTCACCTAGGAATTATGAACCTCCCTTCAGACCTCGCTGCAGCGAGGAACCACCGTCTCCTCAATGGTTGATGACATCCTCCTCCTCAGTGACAGAAACAGTCCCTTCCTCCTGCCTGGCCTCTCTGCAGTCTTCAATACAGTCTCTGGGGTTCTCTGACACACTCCTGAAATGGTTCACCTCTTACAACAACTGCCATCAACTGGTGAAGACAAGAACCCCAAGTTCCCTGAACTGAGTCTCCTGCAGAGGAACCAAGAGATCCATTGTCTCCCTCACCGTCTTCAACCTCTACCTGGAATTCTTCGGGGCCATCCTCGGTGGCAATAACATCAAGATACATCAATACGCTGACAAGACCCAACTCTGCCTCAAAAGTTCCACAATCAACAGCACTCCTCAGGGGGCATGGCCAAGATGGCGGCCAGGACAGACGCGAGGTAAAGAGCTCCGCTGAGACTTCATGCTGCAGACCAGTGACCCTCTCCTGAGTACTGTCAGCGGGGGGCTTACTCACTACTGTGGGCCTCCAACTCCCCTGGTGCTTCCAACTGGCACCGGGACTGAGGGGCCACTGCAGGATGTCTGGACACACCCTTGTCGACCAACGCCGCCACAGAAGAGCCCCATCCCAGTGGGCATTTGAACATTACTGGATGCACTACTGTGTTATGACTGAGGAGATCTCTTGATGGGGTCACACTCCGGGTGAGATCCAGGCAAACTTCTCTGTACAGATGACCCACAAGACTGCACCGCAGTGAGAGCCAGCTCCTCCTCCCTGCCGTAAGTTAACCTACAGCCTTGGTTAAGCAGCGCTGCCTGAAAGGGGACCCAGAGTGTGGCAGGGGGGTGTCCCACCTTCCACCAACACACCGGGAGACGTATCGACCCCCAACCCTCCTAGCATGTCGTCATCTACCGAAAGGCTTCATTAACTTCCAAGGGCCATGTTGTATATCAAGGCCATGTTCGACCTACAACTAGACGCCTTGACAGTTGGGATGAGTCTCCTAGAGCTGACCAGGCCAATTTAGGAGAAAGAGTGGAGTGAAACGAATCTGTACTAACTGGATTGTGCCCATTGATGATGGACATGCAATCCCAACTATAAGTACTTCAAGGAGAAGTGACACTGTTGCGCAGCAGAGCAGAAGAGATAAAGGGCCCATCACACTGCACCAATGTCTCCTTTGTAGGGCTCCCAGAGGGAGCGGATGGCCCCAATATAAATCTTTTCCTCGAGGACTGGCTTCTCAACACTGTGCTCAATGGGAAACCGTCCATCTTCTTCTCAGTGGAGCGTGCCCACAGGGTCCCCGGAAGGTCACCTCCCGCTGGAGCTTCACCCAGACCAGTGGTGACAAGGATCTTCAACTATTAAGACCATAACCATATACTGCATGTTGCACGTGTGAAGGGCTCTTGGCAGGTAGACAATCGGCCAGTGAAGATATATCTACACTGTACGGCGGACATGCAGTGCCAGCAAGTATCCTTCATGTCAGTCAAATGACAGCTTTGACAAATGGACCTGCGATGCTGTTGGGGTTCAAGGGGGCCTGGTTCCTTCTGTTTAGTTCCCCGTTAGCGTTTTTTCTTAAAAGTGCCAAGTGCATATGCGAATTTATGGACGCTCCCTAGAGCTCGCTTTAAAAGGGGGCTGCCAACAGGAAACAGGTGCTTGGTTTCTTTATTGGTCCCTTGCCATGTGATTCCTGTTCCTGTGGTTCTACCTTGTTTCCCTTCCTTTGAGCTCCGTTCCAGCGGTCTTTTCTAGTGCTGGGTTTTTATCCCCTTTTTCCCCTGCTCCCTTGTTTTCCTATTCCCTTGGGCATTTCTGAACCCTTATTCGGGGACCTGTTTTTGATCTTCGGTGACGTTCTGGGATTCGCGGCTGCGTTTCCTTTGAGTTTTAACGTCCCGTTATTATCCCTTTTTGTATCCAAACCATCTTGTTATACGCTGTGTTTGGGTGGTTT
Organism: Lissotriton helveticus; assembly: GCF_964261635.1. Classification (NCBI taxonomy): domain Eukaryota; kingdom Metazoa; phylum Chordata; class Amphibia; order Caudata; family Salamandridae; genus Lissotriton; species Lissotriton helveticus. The sequence goes on from NC_136069.1 coordinate 55,078,874, forward strand.
CACGAAGGAGCTGAATAACGGCCGTTTTTGTGCTACCTTTGTGTTCTTTTTTAGATTCCAGGGGTTTTTTGGGTGTCTTTCGTATTCCCTTTGATACCATTTTTCCCCTGTCCTTTTTTGTCCTAAGAATTGTGAATTCCACCCCCTTTGTCATTCTCGGTGTTTCCCGAGGGGGCGTGGTTGGTCTGGGGTTACGCAAGAAACAACCAATACGATTGCAGTGGAAGAATTCCTGTTTCGTATCAAGCCACTTCCGTTTGTTATCTGGGGTAAGCAGGGAGGTCGGTGGTTCGTGTGTGTACTTGGCACTGGTAATAGTAGTAGGGGTGTGTTTTAATCTTGTCTCCTTCTTTCGTTTTAGCGGTCTTGTCTGTGTCAAGCTGTCAGCTGCCAAGAAGCCAGAAGAGACAAGTTGTGTTCCCCAAGACCTTGGGTTCCCTTGTTTTGTTACCCACCTTCTCCCGGTGTCGTGTTCTCCACCATCCGTTTTGATTGCGGGTGTTGGGGGTCACGGTGAGGGTAGAGGATTGGGACGTTCTTCACTCCTGCGGTGTTGGGCCAGTCGGCATCGGAACAGATGCTCACTAATGTTCCCGGCCAAGCTGTGCGATATGGACTCTTGAAGCACTCATGTTGTGTTATGTCTCATGAAGGGCTTGAATAATTTTGACTACCATGCCCTGCCTCAGAATGCTGCAGGAACTGCACTGTCTCCATCTACAATTACAGAGTCACCTGCAAGAACAGCTGCATCTCCTGCAAGCCCCCAGAAATGCTACAACCTCATTTCTGGCCAAGAGACTTACTACCTCAAGCGGAAGCATCTCACCAGGTGCCAAACATAAGGATACTGATGGTAAATAAATGTAAGAAGAATGGTTAAAAACCCCCGATCTTGAACAACATCCAAAAACCCAACCTTCATGCCGGGCATAAAACACTCTAGACAGCTCCATTGCTGATTTTGCTTGGTCTAAACACACACAATGGGTGCCATTGCACCTCTGGGTAGATATGTATATGTAGGTGGCTGGAGGCAAACTAAATCTTATCAAGAATCTCACCTAAGTGCATTGAATGTTTCAGCACAGATGGCAACAATTCTCTCTACAAGGCAACAACATACCACTGTATCTGAGAGACACATACACAACAACAACAACAGCCCCACAGACCCAGTGACAGAGCACACTCCACCATCACGTTGATTAAAGATTGTCATCCAAAAGACCAGGGTACATGTAAGAGACCAGGAAAAGGGCTTCCTCATTCAACCCTGTTCTGATCCCTTGAGGGAATGCTACATGAATTTACCGCATTAACAGAATCAAAGAAATCCCTGACAGGAATGAAAGAAGTCATTCAATCGCTGCACCATCACATGCTCAACACAGTGCCAAAGCCACAAAGTAAGCAAACTCTTACCTCCCAACCAAAAACCCTCCTCACACTACACGCTGAGACGACAATGCAACACAATTGTGTAGCAGAGTAACTGGCAAACGTTGAGCGCACTAATACACAGGCTGGGCAACGGGACAACAGACAACCTTATGGTACGAATCAAATAGTGAACTCCTGGGGAACGTCCTCCTATGCACAAAGTTCACCATCACTAAATAATCCCTTTGAGCACTCCACAGTGGCGGCTCCTCGGCTGAGACGGAGGAGCATTGCCCCACTGCTTTGCAGCAGTGAAATAAAGAAAAAATAAAATGATAATACCTCGAGGATATTATCGTTTTATTTTTTCCTGCTGCTGCAGATTTGCAGGCGGGGCAGCCTTGCTCTCAGAGCCTGGGAAGGAGTGGTGGGCACACTCTGGGCACACTCTGTAAGTGTGCAAGGATGTTTGGCCGGCCCTCTGGGCTGGCCAGGCAGTCATGCGCACTTTGCATTTTCATCACCCGAGCTGCATTACAGCCTGCGTGGAGAACATGCCCAGGCTCCCATTCCCTTGCTGAGTGCTGAACCGTGGCGCTCACACCAATCACAATGCTGCATGGCTGCGTTGTGCTTGGCTTTGGGAAGCCTGGGTGCTTCTTTTTCCGTTCAGGCTGGTAGGGACGACGGAGGCGATACGCAACAAGGAGGTTAGTTAAAAAAGGTTTTTTACACTTCCTTACCGCCTCCCCCTCCAAACCCCTGCCCGCCACCCACAATCCGTGCCAGCCACCAGAGACACTCCAGGGACTTCAGAGCACCCTGACACTAGTCACAGAGAAATGCCACGCATGTGTAAGATGTCAAGATGTTCAAGATGTTGATCCAAGCCTTCAAGGTCCTCCACAACCAGGGACCAGCGTACATCAACCACCGACTGAACGCCCACCTTCCCTCCAGACACCTACGCTCCGCCTCCCTCTGCCACGCCCACCCCCTCACATCCGCCGCAGCAACATTAGAGGGTGTTTCTTCTCGTACCTTGCTGCGAAATCCTGAAACAACCTCCCCTTCACCTCTGGGGCACATCCCCTCTGCTGGAATTCAGAAAAGGACTCAAGACCTGGCTGTTCAACTGAACCCCCAGCAGCAGCACTCTCAGCTCCTGGATACCCTCACAGTTGATTGGCCGCGCTCTACAAATCTAAATTGATTGCAAAGAGGTAATCTCGATTTACCTACTCTTAAATACCGAATCATACCGATTCGGTATTTAAGAGTAGGTAAATGGGATGTAGGTAATTTCTCTTTTTCAATTACCGAATCGGTAAGATTTGGTAATTACCGAATCGGTATTTACCGATTCGGTAATTGCCATTCATTCCTATGGGCGTGGAGGCCCATAGGAATGAATGTCAATTACCGAATCGGTAAATACCGATTCGGTAATTGGGGGAAACATTGAAGGGTGGCAGGGCGTCACTTTGACACCCTGTTGCACCCCTCAATCGTGTATGGGTGCACATGTTGCAGACATACATGCCCTGGCATGTATGTCTGCAACATGGCAGCGTTTGAAAAGCAAAAAAAATGCTTTTTCAAGGCTTTACATTATTTACCACCAACTTCTAGTTGATGGTAAATAACGAATTCTTAAAGCCCTGTAGCACTGATTACAGTGCTACCTACATCTCGTAATACAGATTCGGTAATTTTACAGAATCTGTAATTTTACCGAATCGGTAAAATTACCGAATCGGTAAAATTACCAAATCTGTATTTTAGGTGGCCCTACATCTCAGTATCCAAATACCGGTCGGTAACGGCCGAAAATCGGTATTTTCGGCCGTTACCGACCGGTATTTGGATACCTACATCTGGCCCTAAGTGTCCTGAGCCTCACTGGACCCCTGTGACAGAGGTTCATAATGGTCAGCAGTCCTGCAGTATGTCGTGTTGTATGGTAACCGTGCTCTCTGCGGCAGGGTCTGTGTGCCACTAGACCAAGAAATCTTACAATCTGGACATCATTGTCCCCTATGGGCCACACCAGGCAGGGTAGAGGGTTATCAGGTCCCTGCTGAGACACTTTCATCCTAACCTGTGGGGGGGGGGAGACTTCTGGTTCGGCTCCTGGTTCCAGCTGAAAGCTTAGGTCTTTAGAAGGATGTTGGCACCTTCAGGGGCTTTTGAAACAATATGATGAGATAAAATACAGTATTTGTAAAGCGCTAACAGTTACCCGCAGGAATCCCGGCACTGGGGGGCGTCAGGAAGATTGAGCAAGCTATTGCCCAGAGTCACATGGTGCTAGGCTGACTTGCCGTCAGTGATCGAACCGTGAGCCCCAGATTCCAGCATCAGTCGCCTTTGCCGTAGCGCCACACCTCTTCCCTAGGATACAGGCTTCTCAAAGTGCTAGGTATCCTGGGAGACGGGCACTGCTCCTAATGAAAGCACGGCGCAACAAGGCACATGAACTTGCACCTAAGGAGATAGCATTAGAAGCCATTACGAGGCACTACTTCCTGACTAAGGGCCCGATTCACAGAACTAACTTAAGACAAAATCCTAAACTTACTACTTTTGGTATTCACAGATGTTAAGACACACTTAAGTTAGGATTTTGTCTTAAGTCTGTCTTAAAACAAATTTAAGACAAAATCCTAACTTCTGTGAATACCAAAAGTAGTAAGTTTAGGATTTTGTCTTAAGTTAGTTCTGTGAATCGGGCCCTGTGAGCTTCAAAGGTGCCGGTGTATATGCACTTCAGTGTCTACCAACTCCACATACACATGCATATCAAACATTCTGTTTAAGTAACACGAGGGGTGGTTGTAATGCATGTAATTCTGTGTAGTGTCCTCGAACTGAATTACCTAAAAATTCAGCAAGATTACATGGAATTATACGAGATGAGTAATTCTGCATTTAGCTGTACTGTCTTAATGCAAAAATGCCCCCATTGCATTCAACAGGGATGTGAGGATGGATTTTGCAATAAGAAATAACACTAAATGTAATGACACATGAATAGCAACCAGCCATCAAGCCTGCTGAATTTGCTCTCGGGGTAGGATTTTCACCCAACTTGCTCCCAGTCATTTAGCATTATGTTATTAGCACAAAATCCACCCTGCACGCTCATGTCCAAAATGGACACCAGGATGCATTTTGGGGTAAGAAAATAGTGCTAAATGCCGCTCACACTTGCTCTTGTGGTAGGATTTTCCCACAAATTACTCTTGATTATGTGAGCGGGCATAATAGTGTTATTATTGGTAATTATGTATCATACATGAATTTACTTCTATCCCTTTGGCATAACTAAAAGGCCTCAGTAGCACCAGGGGGTATATTCACATGGAAATGGCTCCGCACTGTGGTAAATTTTGCAGCACCACACTTCGCCGTTTCAAAATCACAGGGATGCGCCGTATTCATAAGAAGATGGCACACCCATGTGTTTTTCCTTGCACTGGTGCTAAAAACAGCTGCCTAGTGCCAACACAGACACCCTTGCACCATACTGAGTGTTTGAGTTGCAGGGACACCTTCCTGCACATAAAAAATCATTAAAGGCAATATTCAGAGCAAAAACGAGAAGAAGTAAAAGTTGTTTTCCTTGTTGCGCCAATCTAATGCCTGCTTTTGCATGGCGTTAGTTTTTGGCGATGTCTCCGATTGACACATCCTTGAAAATCTACGACAAAAAGCAATGGGTATTGCAGTGGAACATCCACAGCAACACCCATTGCACGCCCCTTTCACGCAGAAACCTGCCTGAAAGGGTACCATATAAAAAAGCTGCGTTAAGCCATGCAAAGTAAATATGGTGCAGGACATTGCCCCACTGAAACTTTAAAAAAAGTGATCTTCAAGTGGTGCAATCCCATTGTAAATATGCCCCCATTTTCCTCTTAAGACCTACTAGTGATGTTTACGTACAATGGTCAAGGGCCAGTGGGGCTCTATCTACTGCCTCTGCAGGCCCCGCACCTAGGACTGTACCAGGTGCAAGGGTGGGTGGGGCTCTATCCTCCACCCCAAGGACTGTACCAGGTGCAAGGGTGGGTGGGGCTCTATCCACCGCCCCTAGGACTGTACCAGGAGCAAGGGTGGGTGGGGCTCTATCCACCACCCCTAGGACTGTACCAGGTGCAAGGGTGGGTGGGGCTCTATCCACCACCCCTAGGACTGTACCAGGAGCAAGGGTGGGTGGGGCTCCATCTACTCTCTACCTCTGCAGTAGCCCCGCCCCTAGGACTGTACCGGATGCAAGGGTGGGCGAGGCTCTATCCACCACCCCTAGGACTGTACCAGGTGCAAGGGTGGGTGGGGCTCTATCCACCACCCCTAGGACTGTACCAGGAGCAAGGGTGGGTGGGGCGCCATCTACTCTCTACCTCTGCAGGCCCCGCCCCTAGGACTGTACCGGATGCAAGGGTGGGCGAGGCTCTATCCACCACGCGCTAGGACTGTACCAGGAGCAAGGGTGGGTGGGGCTCTATCCACCACCCCTAGGACTGTACCAGGAGCAAGGGTGGGTGGGGCTCTATCCACCGCCCCTAGGACTGTACCAGGAGCAAGGGTGGGTGGGGCTCCATCTACTCTCAACCTCTGCAGGCCCCGCCCCTAGGACTGTACCGGATGCAAGGGTGGGCGAGGCTCTATCCACCACGCGCTAGGACTGTACCAGGAGCAAGGGTGGGTGGGGCTCTATCCACCACCCCTTGGACTGTACCAGGTGCAAGGGTGGGTGGGGCTCTATCTACTCTCTACCTCTGCAGGCCCCGCCCCTAGGACTGTACCGGATGCAAGGGTGGGCGAGGCTCTATCCACCACCCCTAGGACTGTACCAGGAGCAAGGGTGGGTGGGGCTCTATCCACCACCCCTAGGACTGTACCAGGTGCAAGGGTGGGTGGGGCTCTATCCACCGCCCCTAGGACTGTACCAGGAGCAAGGGTGGGTGGGGCTCTATCCACCACCCCTGGGACTGTACCAGGTGCAAGGGTGGGAGGGGCTCTATCCACCACCCCTAGGACTGTACCAGGAGCAAGGGTGGGTGGGGCTCTATCCACCACCCCTAGGACTGTACCAGGAGCAAGGGTGGGTGGGGCTCTATCCACCACCCCTAGGACTGTACCAGGTGCAAGGGTGGGTGGGGCTCTATCCACCACCCCTGGGACTGTACCAGGTGCAAGGGTGGGAGGGGCTCTATCCACCACCCCTAGGACTGTACCAGGAGCAAGGGTGGGTGGGGCTCTATCCACCACCCCTAGGACTGTACCAGGTGCAAGGGTGGGTGGGGCTCTATCCACCGCCCCTAGGACTGTACCAGGAGCAAGGGTGGGTGGGGCTCTATCCACCACCCCTGGGACTGTACCAGGTGCAAGGGTGGGAGGGGCTCTATCCACCACCCCTAGGACTGTACCGGGAGCAAGGGTGGGAGGGGCTCTATCCACCACCCCTAGGACTGTACCAGGAGAAAGGGTGGGAGGGGCTCTATCCACCACCCCTAGGACTGTACAAGGTGCAAGGGTGGGTGGGGCTCTATCCACCGCCCCTAGGACTGTACCAGGTGCAAGGGTGGGTGGGGGTCTATCTACTCTCTACCTCTGCAGGCCCCGCCCCTAGGACTGTACCGGATGCAAGGGCGGGCAAGGCTCTATCCACCACCCCTAGGACTGTACCAGGTGCAAGGGTGGGTGGGGCTCTATCCACCGCCCCTAGGACTGTACCAGGTGCAAGGGTGGGTGGGGCTCTATCTACTCTCTACCTCTGCAGGCCCCGCCCCTAGGACTGTACCGGATGCAAGGGCGGGCAAGGCTCTATCCACCACCCCTAGGACTGTACCAGGTGCAAGGGTGGGTGGGGCTCTATCCACCGCCCCTAGGACTGTACCAGGAGCAAGGGTGGGTGGGGCTCTATCTACTCTCTACCTCTGCAGGCCCCGCCCCTAGGACTGTACCGGGTGCAAGGGTGGGAGGGGCTCTATCCACCACCCCTAGGACTTTCCCGGATGCGAGGGCTGGGAGGAAGAGAGGGTCATTAATCCTGTGCAGTGTGCTGAGGGTCAGTGCTCCATGCAGGCAGCAGGGCAGGCCATGTGCCAGCCCAGCTGTGCAGGATGTGTGCGCCCAGCTGGCAGGCACTTAGCTGGCAGCGAACAGGCGCTAATGGCGGAGGCGGATCCCTTCCACATGAGGGCGCAGACATTATCCGAGCCCTCGGTGGGCTCTGAGAGGAGGCTGCGGAGCGCTCTAATGGACGCTTCCTGTAAGAGTGTCTCACATGGTGAGGGAAGGGTGGAGGGAAGGCTGCCTGTAAGGGCACTCATCCCACTCACTTCCAGTCTAAGGTGGTCCTGAGAGGAAAGACAGCCTGGGGGGAGGGTCTGTATCCCTATAACAGCTCCAGGAGCTTCGTCATCATGGAAAGAGGCGTGGAGAATGAATGAATGAATGAATGAAAGAGTGAATGAATGAGTGAGTGAGTGAGTGAACGAGTGAGTGAATGAATGAATGAGTGAGTGAATGAATGAGTGAGTGAGTGAATGAGTGAGTGAATGAATGAGTGAGTGAATGCACGAATGAGTGGCTGCTATATAGAACACAGATACTGAGTGAGTGTCCAGGAGCTTGGCATAAAATTACAGGTGTGGAGGGGCAGAGTGCAATAAGTTATGTTATGTTATGTTATGTTATTAATATTGGTACAGCGCAACAGCTGCCCCAGCAAAGGGGCGTCCCGGCGCTATGAGAAGGCAAACACAACACAACATCAGTCTGGCGCAGAGAAGAACCTAAATTTAGACAAACAATAAGGTTTTGATAGCGCGTCTAAACTGAAGAAGGTCATCAATTGCCCGAGTCTCAGAAGGGAGGAGGTTCCACCAGTTCGCTGCCAGTACTCAAAAGGAGCGGCCGCCAGTTCTACTCAGCCTGAAGCGTGGAACCACTGCCAAGTTCTGGCCCAAAGATCTCAGAGTCCGCAAAGGGACATAAGGAATTAGAAGATTCGCCAGAATTTGGGGAGACATACCTTTGAGGATTTTAAATGCCAGGCAGAGAACCTTGAATTTAATCCTCTGAGTTACAGGGAGCCAATGAAGCGAGTGCATCGTCTTGGAGACCGAGCACCGTCTAGGCAAACCTACCACTATTCTGGCCGCAGCGTTTTGAACTCGCTGCAGCCGAATAAGTTCAGCCTGATTTATCCCGGCCAAGAGCGAGCTGGCGTAGTCCAGTCGAGACAGTACTGATGCCTGAACCACCAGCTGTCTGGTGGGGGCATCAAAGAATCTCATTATAGGCCTTAGCCCTCTAATAACGCCATAGCAAGAGGCCGCCACCCTCTTGGTGTGGCAGATAAAACTAAGTGTTGGATCAAGCCAAACCCCAAGATTTTTTATCTCGGATACCGGAGAGGGGGGTCACACCCAGTTCAGAAGGCCACCAGTCGTCGCCCCACAACCCCACTTGCTTGCCTACCACCATGACCTCTGTCTTCTTGGTGTTCAACTGGAGACAGTTAGAGTTCATCCAATTGGCCACTGCCCGTAAGCCGTCCCGGAACCTGAGGGCCTCCACATCAGAGTTCCCACTCAACGTGACCGCCAGCTGCGTGTCATCAGCATATGAGACCATCGTCAGGCCCCATTGCCTGACGACCGCAGCCAGCGGTCTCACGTAAAGATTAAAGAGAGTGGGGCTCAACGAAGACCCCTGTGGTACCCCCAGAGACAATGGGTACGGTTTAGACTTGCCAGGTGGAATCGCAACCTGGAACGACCTATCCGTAAGAAAGGATCGAAACCAGCATAGGGCAGAGTCCTTGACTCCTACTTCCTCCAGTCGCTGAAGTAAGATCCTGTGCGATACAGTGTCGAACGCGGCACTCAGATCTAATAATAATAGTGCCGCTGTCCGACCCGCATCAAGCACAGATCGCAGATGTTCGACCATGGAAAGTAGGGCCGTCTCCGTGCTGTGGCCCGCACGGAACCCATTCTGAGTTGGGTCTAAGATGTTAGCTCTGGTAAGATGGTCTGCCAGGATACCGTTCACATGGGCCTCAGCAACTTTTGTGGCCCAGGGAAGCAAGGAGATCGGGCGGTAGTTCTCAGGTTTGAGAGGATCGAGGTAGCCTTCTTCAATATGGGTGTGACTATGGCCTGCTTCCACCTAGTAGGCACTACACCTGAGGATAATGACAGGTTGATTAAAGACAACATCGGAGTGCTGCATAGCGGCAGCATAGTCCTAAGCTGAGCCGGTTTAAGCGGATCTACAGGAGAGCCCGACTTAATTTTTAAACTCAAGTGATCAAAAGCTTCCCTTGTCATGGAAGGCAGGGTGTCGAGACACTCACTATCTCTCACGACACAGCTGTCTCGCACTAAATTGGACGAGACCATAGGGAAGGTTCGATATATGGCTTGCACATTCTCGAGAAAAAAAGAGGCCAGACCCTCACAATGGGAATCTGAACATATTTCTACAGCCGTTGTCCTCTTAGCCACTAAGTCCTTTAAAACCTTGAATATAAGTTTCGAGGGGTTAGGGCTATTCAGAAACTCCTGAGCATAATAAGCTGCATGGGCTCTGTATACCGCTCTGTGGTAGATCTTAGTTTTAGCAAAGTAGCAGGCCTTAAGCTCAGGATCAAATTATTTTCTCCAAAGCCATTCAGCCTGCCTACAGGCTCTTTTAAGGGACTCTAAGGCATCGTCATACCAAGGGCTATGCTCTTTAGCACCCTGTTTAGACCATACCAAAGGGATAAAAAAGTCCAGAGCGCGAGAGATCCACACACAGAAAGCGTTGTACCCATCATCGACATTAATGACTGGGCCCAGGGGCGCTTTCTCCAAAAAACGATAAAAGTCTTCCAGTTTTAATTTATTCCAACGGCGTTTGAGGATTGTTTTATCCTTAGATATAAAAGGAGGATCGGACATAGGGACAACCATCTTCACCAGCATATGATCGGTCCAAATCAACTGAATGGGACAAAGTACTCTAATACCCTCTATGTTGGTAAAAAACGAGTCAAGTATGTGGCCATCTCGATGTGTAGGAGAGGTCACCAGCTGGGAAAACTGCAAGGCCTCTAGATCGGCAGAAAAACTCCGAATAGCGGGCAAAGATAGACAGTCCAAATGGAGATTGAGGTCACCAAGGACATTAAAATTCGCACATCCTAATGCCTCCGTACTATTTAGATCCGGGAGAGCAGCCCTAAAGGCAGCATCGCAGCCCGGAGGGCGGTAAATTAAAAGGCCCGAAAAGGTGAAGTGATGATTAAACGAAATTTTAAACAGAGCACATTCACATCCGGGAAGTTTAAGGGCTTTCCATTCACATGGGTAAGACAACTTAACAGCCATCGCAATTCCCCCTCCTCTCATACCCCGATTAAGCGTAAAGATAGCATAGTCAGGGGGAAAAGCGAGGTTCAGTATGGAGGAGTCCGAGTCCTGCAGCCACGTTTCGGTCATAAAGAGCGCATCAGGGGCCTCTGTTTTAAGGAGATCATATATCTCCTGATAATGTTTTACCAGTGACCTGACATTCAATTTCCAGATGTCAAGATCCCGCTTCCGTGGCATGTGTTTCTGCCCAGCTGGTAAATTCAAGGAACAAATGCGCGACGGAGTGTCCAATGCCCAAACGCCACAGGTGCAACGATAGGGGCCACAAGTTGGGGCCACTGGGGGGAGATCACAGACATTGCACAATCCCCGAATGGCCAACAGCTCTTCCCTTTGATACCTAATTATAGGTGATGACATAATGGTAGGAAGGGGCATAGAGTCCTGCCACGACCCGCGATGCCTTAGCGCTGACGGGCAGGACTCTGGCGCGACTCAGGCGCAGCGAAGGCGCGCCCGCTGCGCGATACCGCTGCACGTTGAAGGGAGCTTTAAATAGGCGTCCCTCCACTCAGCTGGAGCGCTAGAACGCTCATCAGGTGTCCAAGAATCCCTAAAGTTTAAAAAGATAGGTCTTCAAAGCCTATTTGAAGGATGTTTGTTTGGAGAGATAATGGGAGGGAGAGCTACAGACAGATGGTTCTGCATCCATGGACCACCTCAGATTCCCTCACCGCGAGTGGGCTCTTCATTCTCCTAGGGTCGGTAACACCAGATGCAGCCTCATCGGGTTTATGAGCTCTGCGGCAGGGAACACCTCAAATCACATCCAGGGGTTTCCGCAGCTAAAAGCTGCACAAATGTCCTGGTGGAAGTCCAGCCCAAAATGAGGAATTACTGGGGGAAGGAGACCCAGATTTAAAGCCTCCCTGGACATTCCTCGGTCCCCACTGGCACATTCACAGAGCCACTCATTATAAGGGCCAAGGAGATATGTCATTTTAGAGAGAGAGGATGAAAGAGAGGAACGGAGGGAGAGAGAAAGTCTTGTGAATCTAGTGGTACAGTGAGCCCAAGACCCACGTCTGGGCATACCCGGCACACTTAGGGCGAGAAAGCATAAGACACACAATTGATGGGCGGAATGCAGATCAAATCAAAACATTAACCCCCAGTTAAGAGATCTGGGTTAAATCCATCATTCTTTTGCTCACCAAGCCACCCCAGTTTAGACTTGGCCATATGCAAATCAGTCTTGATGCTTGTTTCCAGTCCAGGGAGGACCTGGCTTGGCAGTTCAGTCTGGACTGTTCTCATTGGGCACAGGGTCGAGACTGATTTGCATATGGCTGGGTTCAAACTGGTATGGCACGGAGAGCAAAAAACAATGGATTTAGGCCCAGATCTCTGTACTGGGGTGAATGTATGACATTGTTCTGCATTCTGTCCATCAATTGTTGGTTTTTGCATTTGTCACCCCTAGTGGGACCGGTAAGTTCAGACGTGGGTCCCATGCTCTCCGTGCCACTGGAGTCAAGCTGTCCTGGCTGTTGAAGGGGTGAAGCCCTGAAACAGGTCCTAGGATGCTTCTTTCCAGTCCAGGGAGGACCTGGCCTGGCAGTTCAGGCTGGACTGTTGCCATTGGGCGCAGGGTCAAGACTGATTTGCCAATGGCTGGGTTCAAACTGGAATGGCATGGGGAGCAAAAAAATGATGCATTCTGTCCATCAATTGTTGTTTTTGCATTTGTCTTCCCGAATGGGACGGTTATGCCCAGACGTGGGTCCCGTGCTCTCCATGCCACTGGAGTCAAGCTATCCTAGCTGATGAGGAGTGAACCCCCAAAACTGGTCCTAGGATGCTTGTTTCCATTCCAGGGAGGACCCGGCTTGGCAGTTCGGTCTGGACTGTTCTCATTGGGCACAGAGTCAAGACTGATTTGCGTATGGCTGGGTTCAAACTGGTATGGCACGGAGAGCAAAAAACAATGGATTTAGGCCCAGTTCTCTGTACTGGGGTGAATGTATGACATTGTTCTGCATTCTGTCCATCAATTGTTGGTTTTTGCATTTGTCACCCCTAGTGGGACCGGTAAGCTCAGACGTGGGTCCCTTGCTCTCCATGCCACTGGAGTCAAGCTGTCCTGGCTGTTGAAGGGGTGAAGCCCTGAAACCGGTCCTAGGATGCATTTTTCCAGTCCAGGGAGGACCTGGCCTGGCAGTTCAGGCTGGACTGTTCCCATTGGGCGCAGGGTCAAGACTGATTTGCCTATGGCTGGATTCAAACTGGAATGGCATGGGGAGCAAAAAAAGTAGGCATTTAGGACCTGAACTCTGTACTGGGGTGAATGTATGACATTGTTCTGCATTCTGCCCATCAATTGCTGTTTTTGCATTTGTCTTCCCGAATGGGACGGTTATGCCCAGACGTGGGTCCCGTGCTCTCCATGCCACTGGAGTCAAGCTATCCTGGCTGATGAGGAGTGAACCCCCAAAACTGGTCCTAGGATGCTTGTTTCTAGTCCAGGGAGGACCTGCCCTGGTAGTTCGGGCTGGCCTGTTCCCATTGGATGGAGGGTCAAGACTGATTTGCATATGGCTGGATTCAAACTGGAATGGCATGGGGAGCAAAAAAACGATGGATTTAGGCCCAGATGACATTGTTCTGCATTCTGTCCATCAATTGTTGATTTCACCGAAGCATTTCTTGCCTGCAGTAGGAGAATCTCATCAAAGAAAAAAGTGCTCATAGTCTAAATAACATGTAATGTGTAACAACTGATGTAAAGGGGCCAGTCGCCATGGGAGGTGACAAATGAAGAGGAGGCCGTACTACGGAGGGACTAACAAGCCTATTGATGAATCAGAGGACAGCATTTAGGGCGGGCAATGACACAAGCCAATGGCAAATATAGGCAGGAAGTGGGTGGGGTTTCTATTCCCTACACTTCTACAATAAATCTCGTAGAGCATGGCATGCACGCTAGCTCTAGGCTCGACCTAAAAAGGAAGCCTTAACATTCAAGTCAACAAGGAAAGACAATAGATACCCATTTACCAGCCTGATTTGAACAAAGAGAAACCACAAACTTGGATTAATGGTGGCAATCCTGCTTAACCAAATTGTGTGATGTTAGGCAAATATTTTATTTCCCAGAGCCTCCTTTTAATTCATTATCACATTTCAAATACCTGAGTTCAGAATACCACTTGTACAAAAACCTATTCTGTTAGATGTAATAGTCTAAAATGTTACTCTGTCTGAAATTGAAATTGAATTACTCTATCTGTAGGCATCTGACCACACACATGGTTCACAGGACATGTGGTTTGCCTCTTAATTCACCATTATGGGGGCGGAGGCAGGAATGGTTCTAATTCATGTTGAAAACAATCACTTTTATTAAATACTTATCAGTGCAGTGCTATAATATGATGTATTATAGAGAGAGAAGACATCCAATCAGGACCAGAGCATTGAAACAGACAGCCAAGCCATGCAATCAGAGCAAGGGGATGATGCAAAGCCCGCACCTTAGCATATGTGATGTATTTATTTATTTATGTATTTATTTTATTTATATAGTTTTATATAGCGCGACCATGACCCAAGGGGGTATCAGAGCGCTTTACAGTACACTGTAAGCACACATTTATACATACAATCGGAAATCGCATACAATACAAAAGATACAAAAAAACAGGTAGGCATTGGTGTTTGGATATAATTGGTGGCAAATAATCATCAGACAGTTAAAGTTTTAGGATGTTAATTTGTTCATTAGAAACGTTTTCGCTTGTTTTTTGAAGTCGGTAAAGGAGGATATTCTGCATACATCTGGAAGAAGGGTGTTCCAAACCTTCGGTGCGATACCTGAGAAAGCTCGGCATCCCGTTCTCTTTTTGTGGAAGGATTGAGGTTTCAGTAGTAGTGAGCTGGAACTTCGCAAATGTCTGCATCCTCTCGACCGCTCTAGCTTTTGTGCTAAATAGCTGGGGGTGTTGCTATGTAGGGCTTTATGTGTCATGCAGGCGATATTTTGTTGTATTCTCGCCTCGTAGGGTAGCCAGTGCAGAGCCTTCAAGGCCGGGGTGATGTGTTTATTTCTTTTTATTCCGGTGACCAGCCTGGCCGCAGCGTTAAGCGATGACCTGAGCGGGCTAGCTTGTATTTTGGAAGACCGCATAGAGTGGTGCTTCCATAGTCCAGTCTTGGTAGTTCTAGAGCTTGTACCGCCATTTTTAGATCAGTCTGTGGGAGGAAGGGTTTAAGTTTCCTTAGGATACTCAACTGATAATTGGCTCCCTTGGTGGCATTGTAGATTTGTGCCTGCATATTTAAATGTTTGTCCAGGGTGACTCGAAAACAATAGTCTTCTCATAGACAGCTAAAGCAGTCTATAACTGACGTAAATATGGTAACCATCTCTATACAGGCAGAGTTTACAGGAAGGGGGTGCTCCACTCAAGAGCAGGGTGGGAACCCTGCACAGTGGTCTGCAAACAGGTGGAGGGGAGACACTGATTCTGTTTCACACTACCCGGCTGAGCCTGTAAGATGGAAATGAGCTCAGAGAAGCTGCGTCTTGCAACAGAGAGGCGCTATTGCTGCTAAACTGGGGCTGTCTGAAGGTGCGTGGGACTGACGTCACCTTTCATGCAGCTCCTACTTGCGAAGTAGGGTGTTACTCTGGGCACTGAGAAGATACTTGAAAGGTACCTTTCTCGATGGAAGGACCAGGGCCAACTAGGGGGTCATGTGGCTGCCAACCAATCAGCTCTCACCTCCAGGCCATATGAATTCAAGACACTTCCCCAGTGTGATAAGTGAGATGAAACAAATGTGTGTGGGTCATATAAATACGGGTGTGGCTTAAAATATGTGAAATTTTATCTACAAACCTTTTTTCCTCCATCCTTCTGCTATCATTCCAAATCCAAATAACTGACTAACCTGTCCACCACTTAAAATGTACTTGCATGTTTCACTATACTAATTCAACACTAATCCTCTATGAGTCCTGGAGTAGCATGCTACTCGCAGAAAAAGCCCTTTGCGTGCTTAGAAGCCTCGATTGGGCACTGCACTGCTTGAGCAGGCAGCCTGCACCAGCCTCGCCAGCCGTGGGCTTGGATACTAGACCTGGCTTTACTAGCCTATGTTGGAGATAAAATGTGGACAAGGTCTACAACATGCTGCCACCCCCCTGGGGCCACTCAGTTGTATTTTATTTAATCCATAAAAGGACATTAAGTCCTATTTCAATAATAGTTGTTTTTGTTTGCAGGGGTTAAGCCCCACCAGCGCAGTCCTACGATCATTGGGGCATATTAGCAAGAACCTTGTTTAAATTATCGCAGGAAACTGCCGCTAAAATGGCGATAATGGGCTTGCTAATATGCGTTATAGAATTCCAATAGAAGCCCAGGTTAGATGTGTAGAAAATCTAACCTGGGCTTCTATTGGAATTTAATAACGCATATTAGCAAGCCCATTATCGCCGTTTTAGCGGCAGTTTCCTGCCACTAAAATGGCAATAATTTTAACAAGGTTCTTGCTAATATGCCCCACTGTTCTCTGAGTCAACCCCCCTGTGTTGTAGGTTGGGGTTGTAAACAGTGCTCGAAATGGAAAAATAGAAGTGCAGGTACTCTGTAGCAGAGTACCTGCTTGTTTCTGAGAAGTGCTGGTACTCTCCAATTAAAAGTACTCTCCCTCTCGAAATAAAAAAAGTGCTGGTACTCTGTACCGGATAGTACCCACCCATTTAAAGCACTAGTTGTAAACCTTCACAGTGGGGTCTTGCTTCTTGGAAGCTCATTCATGAAACTCTCGGCCCTAATATCTTGAAGCCCCTCCCTGCCTGTCACCATCGCTCTCTGGCTGGCACATGGGTCTCCCGGGGTGTAGACTCCGTCAGCCTCCATGTGGGCAGGACCCTGACAACTGATGATTGTCGTTTTATTAGACATGGCATTTATGATGTCATTAGATTCTACTTTGTGATGATATAAGACTTGCCTTTTCAACGTCACCGGAATCAGCTTTTGTGATGCCATCCATTATTCTTTAGTGATGCCAGCCACCTGTCATTCCGTATGTCATCAAACACCTTTTTGTGATGTCATTAAACCTGTCATTTGCAATGCCACCCGCCTCATCCTTAACGTCATCAGACTCTTTTGTGATGTCATCAGATTTATTTTCATCAGATTTCTATTTTGTGAATTTATCCAACGTGGCACTTGAAAGTCACTGTTTGAGCCTTCACATATGTGAAACAACTCAGGGCCTTATTGCGCCGCCAGAACATTACTTTTTGACGTTCTCGTGGCGCAACGTGCCACTGGCATATTTATACGGTCTGTAAACCCACGTTAT
This sequence comes from Lissotriton helveticus, assembly GCF_964261635.1. NCBI lineage: Eukaryota > Metazoa > Chordata > Amphibia > Caudata > Salamandridae > Lissotriton > Lissotriton helveticus. The sequence goes on from NC_136069.1 coordinate 55,096,015, forward strand.
GTGGCTTTTCATGGCCTTATGAACATGTGCCCCTTTCGCACAGAAAACTGCACAAAAGGGGCGTTCCAAGGGTGTCGCCGGGGCATTCCCAGCAACATCCATGGCTTTTTGACACCGCACCAGATTTAAGAGAAATCGTAGATTTGAGGAAGTTCCAAAAACGTACACCTCCCCATGGGAGGCTTAAGTGAAGCACAACGAGGAGAAAGATCTTTACTTCTCCTCGTTTCACCTCTTTCGCATTCTGCAGCACACATAGAAAGAGGAAAAAGCCTCTTGTGATTGTTTTTGAGCAGGACCGTTTCCCTTCCTGCAAAAAAATAATAATCCCCCCCAACACAGGCACCCTTGCGGCGCCAGGGTGCCCGCGCTGATCTTCGGCAAAACACCCATAAATGAGGCCCTCATGGGCTTATTCACAAGCCCCTGCACCGCCGGTGCGGCACATTTAACATGGGAAAAAGTGACATACCTGCGACACAAGGGTCTTGTAAATAAGCCTCTGAGGGGCATATTATCAAGGGGATTTATCTCCGCTTTTTTGACTTTAAAAGCCAAGTAAGCGAAGATAAAATTATCTCCCTATTACCTAGCTGTCGCTAACACCAGTTAGCGACGGCTAGTAGGAGATAGATAGCGACCATCTTGGGCCCCGCTTTGCATGTCAGAAAAATTTATCACTAATGACATGCAAAGTGGGCGTGCCAAGATGTTAGCGACTGGAAACAGTCGCTAACATCGCTATCTCCTATTACCAACTTTTGGAGATATTCGCGCTAAGCGTGAATATCTCCAAAAGCTAACACCTGCCCTGAGCAGTTCTTAGCCATGTTATCCAATGGTAGGTGGATAACATGGCTAAGAGCATTAGCTCGGTAATGCATGAATATCGCTGACTTTTCAGCGATATTCATGCATTTCAGCCGATTTTTATCGCTTAGGAGATAAACCTTGATAATATCAAGGCTCCTAAGCGATAAAAATCGTCGCTACACGGCGATAAAATTATAACCGCTAAGCCAACAAAGCGATAATTATCGCTAGTTGTTGGTAATATGCCCCTCAGTTTCTTTACTTCCTGTGTCATCAACACTCATTGTTAGTGATGTCATTTTAACGTCATCAGTCTGAGAGTGTAGATGTCATCGGATTCCTCTTTTGGGAGTGGAGTCGGCATTTGTTATTCATCAAACAGCGTCTTTGATGGTCCGTGATGCCACCTGGCTGGGCAGCGTCAGTGTTTCAGAATTCCTCTGCAGTTTCCGCCGCTCAGACCCACAACTTAACACCGCCTCAGCGCCCAGGGAGAGTGAAACCGCAGGAGAGAAACACATCAATGGAACATGCCTGCGCGCGCGCGTCACATTCACACGTGTAATGGGCTTTGAAACACCTCAGCAGCCAGAGACACGCCCCCAGGGAGACTGTGCCTTGCAATATTCATCCTGCTGCTTGGCTTGGAGCCAGCATCATCTGCACAACCACAGCAGCTCCGGGGGCTCTCCAGCATCCCCTGTATAACCACAGCACCTCCAGGGGACTCTCAAGCATCCCCTGCATAACCACAGGAGCTCTGAGGGCTCTCCAGCATCCCCTGCGTAACCACAGCAGCCCCAGGGCCCTCCCGTATCCCCTGCATAACCACAACAGCTTCCGGGGCTCTCCCTCACACTTACTGCCCGCATCCCCTGCATCAGGGCTCTATTCGGAGTACCACGCGGGTGGACGGCGTCCCCCACTTACTTTACCGGTAGCTCAATAACTGGAGCAAATGAGCCACACATTCACTTTTTGGCCTCTCTGGGGTGAGATCGGAGCCCATTCACAACGCTGCTCACGCGCTGGCTTCTCTGATGCAATTGCATCTAAGGGGTGAGCTAGGGGAGGCAATGAGTGTGATGGTGCAAGCCACATTTCGTGACGTCACTTCCTGTCGTGATGTCAGCGTCCCCCCACTTCTTTTTTTAGGACTTGTGCCCTGTCCTGCATAATAACACCAGCTCCGGCGTTCTCCAGCATACCCGGCATAACCACAGAAGCTCTGGGGCTCTCCTGAATCCCCCGCATAACAACAGCAGCTCTGGGGCTCTCCTGTATCAACAATCAGAGAATAGAGAGGCAACAAATAGAAGGAAATGTGTACACGGTTTTCATAAAACAAGTGATGGTCCTTTAATGATATACACAAATCGTTTTATTGATTCCTTGAAAATATTCTTGATAAAAGATGATCAAGAACAGCCAAATAGCCAACGCGTTTCGCCCAGGTTGGGCTTCCTCAGGGCAGATGCTCAGAAATCGCTAGTCTAGTCGTGTTGAGTCCGTAAATTGATAGCAATAATATGAACTATTCAAAAGAGGGGAGGAGTATCCAACATTTCAGAAAAAATTGCGTATGTAGACAGAAGTCAGAACAAAGGATATTAAGTTATCCCAGCGGCCGGCACTAAATGTCTTATAAAAATTCAGAGTCTTCTAAGTATCTTGATCCAATTCGAAAAATAGTGTACACTTTGATATGTGACACTTGCGAAGTGAAGTTAAGTCTCTGACCTGGTCCTACATCAGATGCATAGTCACTCTCCCCGTCAACGGCAAAGTTTGAAAACCGCTGGGATAACTTAATATCCTTTGTTCTGACTTCTGTCTACATACGCAATTTTTTCTGAAATGTTGGATACTCCTCCCCTCTTTTGAATAGTTCATATTATTGCTATCAATTTACGGACTCAACACGACTAGACTAGCGATTTCTGAGGCATCTGCCCTGAGGAAGCCCTACCTGGGCGAAACGCGCTGGCTGTTTGGCTGTTTTTGATCATCTTTTATCAAGAACATTTTCAAGGAATCAATAACACGATTTGTGTATATCATTGAAGAACCATCACTTGTTTTATGAAAACCCTGTACACATTTCCTTCTTTTTGTTGCCTCTCTATTCTCTGATTGTTTGTATATTTATGGTTCATTGGCAGTGGACCTAAGAGGGGGGCAATATATGCAAAAGCAATTTGTCGTAATTTTCGGTGTGTAGCTTAGGTAGTGCAACTAGTTATTCCTTACTGCCATGTTGCTATTTCTTTGGGTCTCCTGTATCCCCTGCATAACCACAGCCGCTCCGGGGCACTCTCACATCCCCTGCCTATCCACAGCAGCTCCGGGGGCTCTCCGGAATCCCCTGCATAGCCACAGCAGCTCTGGGGCTCTCCCTCATACTAACTGTCCACATCCCCTGCATAACCAAAGTAACTCCGGGGGCTCTTCTGCATTCCCATGCATAGCCACAGCAGCTCCCGGACTCTCCCTCACACTCACTGCTCGCTTTCCCTGCATAACCACAGCATCTCCAGGAGCTCTCCTGCACCCCCTGCATAACCACAGCAGATCCGGGGCTCTACAGCATCACCTGCATAACCACAGCAGCTCCGGGGGCCCTCCTGCATCCCCTGCATAACCACAGCAGCTCCGGGGGCTCTCTTGCATCCCCTGCATAACCACAGCAGCTCCGGGGGCTCTCCAGCGTCCCCTGCATAACCACAGCAGCTTCGGGGCTCTCAGTCACAGTCACTGCCCCCATCCCCTGCATAACCACAGCAACTCCGGGGGCTCTCCAGCATTCCCCTGCATAACCACAGCAGCTCCAGGGTCTCTTTCTCACACTCACACTCACTGCCTGCATCCATTGCATAACCACAGCAGCACTGGAAGCTCTCCCTCACACTCACTGCCTGTATCGCCTGCATAACCACAGCAGCTCCAGGGTCTTTTTCTCACACTCACACTCACTGCCCGCATCCCCTGCATAACCACAGCAATTCTGGGGGCTCTCCAGCATTCCCTGCATAACCACATCAGCACTGGGGGCTCTCCCTCACACTCACTGCCTCTCTATCCTCCCCATGCTGTGTGTTATATGTCCCTCAACCTCTCTTTCTTCACCTTATTTCATGGTCACCTTTGTTTATCAAGTCTCTCTCTCTCGCTCTCTCTCTTTCTCTCTTTTTCCCTCGCTCTCTCTCTCTCTCTCCCTTCTTTCCTCACTCTTTAACCTCCTCTCTTCCTTTCTCCCTCCACTTACTACTATTGCCACCAAACACGCTCGTACATCCCGCTTCTTCTAATTTCTTTCTCCCTCTCCCCTTCCTATTTATCTGACCCCTCGCCTACCCATTTATCTGGCTCCTCTAACTTCCTATTTATCTGGCCCCTCCCCTTCCTATTCATCTGGCCCCTCTTCTTACCATTTATCTGCCCCTTCCTATTTATCTGGCCCCTCCCCTTCCTATGTATCTGGCCCCTCCCCTTCCTTTTTATCTGCACCCTCCCCTTCCTCTTTATCTGGCAACCCCTCTTCCTATTTATCTGACCCCTCCACTTCTCATTTATCTGGCCCCTCCCCTTCCCATTTATATGCCCCCCTTCCCATAAATCTGACCCCTCCCCTTCCCATTGATCTGCCCCCTTCCTATTTATCTGGTCCCTGCACTTCCTATTTATCTAGCCCCTCCCCTTCTGCTTTATCCACACCTCCCCATCCTATTTATCCGGCACCTCCCCATGCGCTTTATCTACACTTCCCCTTCCTATTTATCTGGTCCCTCCCCTTGCGCTTTATCTACACCTCCCCTTCCTATTTATCTGGCCCCTCCCCTTCTGCTTTATCTACACCTCCCCTTCCTATTTATCTGGTCCCTCCCCTTGCGCTTTATCTACACCTCCCCTTCCTATTTATCTGGCCCCTCCCCTTCTGCTTTATCTACACCTCCCCTTCCTATTTATCTGGCACCTCCCCTTCTGCTTTATCTACACCTCCCCTTCCTATTTATCTGGCACCTCCCCTTCTGCTTTATCTACACCTCCCCTTCCTATTTATCCGGCCCTACCCCTTGTGCTTTATCTAACCCCTCCCCTTCCTTTTTATCTGGACCCTCCCCTTCCTCTTTATCTGGCAACCCCTCTTCCTATTTACCTGGCCTCTCCCCTTCCCATTTATCTACACCTCCCCTTCCTATTTATCTGGCCCCTCCCCTTCCTATTTATCTGGCCCCTCCCCTTCCTATTTATCTACACCTCCCCTTCCTATTTATCTGGCCCCTCCCCTTCTGCTTTATCTACACCTCCCCTTCCTATTTATCTGGTCCCTCCCCTTCTGCTTTATCTACACCTCCCCTTCCTATTTATCCGGCCCTACCCCTTGTGCTTTATCTAACCCCTCCCCTTCCTTTTTATCTGGACCCTCCCCTTCCTCTTTATCTGGCAACCCCTCTTCCTATTTACCTGGCCTCTCCCCATCCTATTTATCTACACCTCCCCTTCCTATTTATCCGGCCCTACCCCTTGTGCTTTATCTAACCCCTCCCCTTCCTTTTTATCTGGACCCTCCCCTTCCTCTTTATCTGGCAACCCCTCTTCCTATTTACCTGGCCTCTCCCCATCCTATTTATCTACACCTCCCCTTCCTATTTATCCGGCCCTACCCCTTGTGCTTTATCTAACCCCTCCCCTTCCTTTTTATCTGGACCCTCCCCTTCCTCTTTATCTGGCAACCCCTCTTCCTATTTACCTGGCCTCTCCCCTTCCCATTTATCTACACCTCCCCTTCCTATTTATCTGGCCCCTCCCCTTCCTATTTATCTGCCCCCTCCCCTTCCTATTTATCTACACCTCCCCTTCCTATTTATCTGGCCCCTCCCCTTCTGCTTTATCTACACCTCCCCTTCCTATTTATCTGGTCCCTCCCCTTCTGCTTTATCTACACCTCCCCTTCCTATTTATCCGGCCCTACCCCTTGTGCTTTATCTAACCCCTCCCCTTCCTTTTTATCTGGACCCTCCCCTTCCTCTTTATCTGGCAACCCCTCTTCCTATTTACCTGGCCTCTCCCCATCCTATTTATCTACACCTCCCCTTCCTATTTATCCGGCCCTACCCCTTGTGCTTTATCTAACCCCTCCCCTTCCTTTTTATCTGGACCCTCCCCTTCCTCTTTATCTGGCAACCCCTCTTCCTATTTACCTGGCCTCTCCCCATCCTATTTATCTACACCTCCCCTTCCTATTTATCCGGCCCTACCCCTTGTGCTTTATCCAACCCCTCCCCTTCCTTTTTATCGGCAACCCCTCTTCCTATTTACCTGGCCTCTCCCCATCCTATTTATCTACACCTCCCCTTCCTATTTATCCGGCCCTACCCCTTGTGCTTTATCTAACCCCTCCCCTTCCTTTTTATCTGGACCCTCCCCTTCCTCTTTATCTGGCAACCCCTCTTCCTATTTACCTGGCCTCTCCCCATCCTATTTATCTACACCTCCCCTTCCTATTTATCCGGCCCTACCCCTTGTGCTTTATCTAACCCCTCCCCTTCCTTTTTATCTGGCAACCCCTCTTCCTATTTACCTGGCCTCTCCCCTTCCTATTTATCTGACCCCTCCACTTCTCATTTATCTAGCCCCTCCCCTTCCTATTTATCTGGCCCTACCCCTTGCGCTTTATCTAGCCACTCTCCTTCCTATTTACCTAGCCACTCTCCTTGCTATTTATCTGTCCACTCTCCTTTGTCCTCCCTTCACTCATTTACCAGTCTCCTTTCTTTCTCACTCATGGGCTTCCCTCCATATCTCTCTCATCAACATTCTCTCTCTCTCTCTCTCTCTCTCTGCCTTCTGCTGCAGTTCTCTTGCTCCTTCTGCCTCTCCACTCTCACCCCCTCTCCTCTCCCCCCTTTCTCTGCTGTCTTACTCACACTCGTGCTTTCTGTGTCCTTTCTCTCCACTCTTCATCTCTCTCCCAATATTTCTCTCTTGCTCACCCTCTCTTTCTACTTACTGTGTCCCTCTCACTTGGGCTTCTTGCTCTCTCTCTGCCTTTTTTCTCCTTTGCTCTCTGTGCTCATCTGTTTAGATCTCTTCTTCCATACCTTCTTTCCCTCGCCTCTCTTCTTGCTCTCACTCTCACTGTCTCTTGCTCTAATTGCACTCTTTCAGTCTCTTTTCCTATATCTTTGCCACCATCTCTTTCTTTCACTGCTGTCATTCTCTCATTTTCTACTTCTCTTTCTTTATGTGCCTCTACCTCTCTCCTCCTCTGTCCCTCCATCCTCTGTCGATCTCTTGTGTTCTTTGTATCCTTTCTTAGTCTCTACAAGTGTGTCTCTTTTGTTATCTCTCGTACTTTTGATGATCTATCTATCTCTTTCTCTACTTTTTTTGTTCTTTTTTCTATCTCTTTCTCACTCTCCAACTGTCTTTCTTTCCTCTGCCCTCTGTCCTCCCTTTGTCTTTCTCACTCTTTCTCTATTGGCTCTCTTCATTATTTCACCTATCTTGTGCTCTTTCTCACCTTTCATATTCTCTTCTCTACCTTTCTTCCTCAAACTGACTCTCTAGCTCTGTCACTCTCTTTGTAGCTTGCTATCTCTCTTCCCTCTCTCTTATCTTTCATCTTTCTTTATTTCTTTGTTTGTTTCTCTCTTTTGTTCCCTTGTTCTTGCTTTCTTTCTTCCTTTCTTTCTGTCTTGCTTTCGCTCCTTTTTTCTTCCTCTGCTTCTTATTTTTTCCTTTCTTTCTCTCTTCTCTGCTTTCTCTCTTTCTTTCTTTCTTCTCTGCTTTCTTTCTTCTCTGCTTTCTCTCTTTCCTTGTTTCTTCCTTTCTTCCTTTCTTTCTTTCTTTCTTTCCTTTTTTCTTTCTTTCTTCCTATTTCTCTTTCTTTCTTTCCTGCTCTCTCTCCTTTCTTCTTCCTCTGCTTCTTACATTTTTTTTTCTTTTTTCTTTGCAGCTCTTCCCTGACATGACATACACTTTTGTGCGTAATGCATCTTTGAGCCTTTGCTAGTGCGTCGTGGACAAGTAATTTACCTTTTCTGTCAGTTTCAACTTCCCACCTAGCAGTACTTGGATCTCACCTTTTTTTGCTTCACTCCACATTGCTAATGACCTAAAAGACATTCCTTATAGCACTAAGAGGCTGATTATGATGGTGGGCGGACCACCACCGACAGGCCCTCCGTGACAGTCCACCCACTGACAGCCCCTCAGTCTGACCACCAGATTACAATACCAGCGGTCAGACCCACAGTGGTCGGGGGGAAGACCACCGCCTCCACCAGCATCAGTGATCCCGAAGGGGTGGCGGTTGGATTCATAAGCAGGAATGGCAGCAGTACTGAGTCAGGCACTGCCGTTTGGATTACGATATCCCTTTCCGACAGTCTTTGCATGGCAAGAAAACCGAATTTGGGGGCCCCAAACAATGTAGTGCCCCCACGCACCTCCATGCACCATGAGCAATGTACCGCATGGTTCATGGCACACGGTCCATGGACAGGCAGGAAGGGCTCCTTTTCACAGCGGCTTGCGCTGCGGCCCTTTTCCTGGCCTGCTGCATAAGCCACCATGAAAAGGAGTACTTTGCGACCACATCGAAATGGGGCAGTCGGACTGCCACCTGCTTGTTGTGCAGTCTCCTGACCGCAGCCATAGTGGGTGGCGGTCGACCGTCCGCTATCGTAAAGAGGGCCTATGTCTGTGTTCCATTACATTAGTGAACAGAAGTTTTGAAGGAAGTGTATGTTTTTGTGAGAGGGGCCACTCTTGACCCTCATGCTTGTGTAAAAAGCCACATTAAAATAGGCAAACAGCTCACAACATTGACAATCACTCTGCCTAATTTCATGCACTAAATACCCCTAAATAATGGTCTAACTGCAGACCCCAACCCATCCTCCAACCCTTAAACAGTACCCACCAGGGCCGGACTTGGAACTCAAAATGACTTTGGAAAACTGCTCGGCTGGGCCCCCTGGAGGGAGGGTGGGGGTGCAGCCGAGCTGTTTGCCAAGGTTGGTTTCAGACGATTTTGTTACAGGGGGCAGAAATTGCCAGCCCCGGCAACAAAAAAGGAGCCCCAAGGGCCCAAAACTGGCCCCCACGCTGGTGGCCCACCAGGGAAATGCCCAGTGACCGCTACGGCAAGTACCCCCCTGGTACCCACCCCTTAAAGGGAACCATCCTTTACAACGAAACTTTTTCCACGCAGTACCTTTGCAACGCAGGAATTACAACGCAAGTCGTTACAACGACTTGCGCTTGAGGGCGCTGTAGGATAGGGAATAGTTTAATTTACTATCCAACACCTTCCCTACTATCCACGGGGACTGGAGTTGGAATAGTAAATTAAACTATTCACTATCTAGCGCCCCCCCAACCCAAGTCGTTGTAACGACTTGCATTGTAAAACCTGCATTGTAAAGGCATGTGTGTAAAAAGCCTGCGTTGCGTTGTAACGACATACATCCCCCTTAAGGCTTAAAAATCCCAGCTCCCCCTTTAATATTCAACACATTATCATCTTCATCTACAAACTCCTATTTCCTATTCTTTGTGCTTCAGACTCCATTGCCTTTGTTTTCAGCCTCCCACACTAGGCCCGGCTGTCTCCTATTCCATCAGAGATGAGATCTTGCTCTGTATTTCTCTTCTTCTAACCTCCAGCCCCGTCTTACTGAGATCTCTCTGTCAAGCACCAGAAAAAATCCTCCCTTTAGAAGTTCTTTCTGTCCCTACACTCCTTGTCTTCCCCCCACGCTTCTCCCCCAGCCCTCCAGCACTTGCTTCACTTTCAATATATAAATCCTGTTAACCAGCAGGAACAAGTACACCCTGTACTGCCTAAACAGCACAGAACATTTGTACCTTATGTCCTCATGGTTAATTGCCCTATCTCACCACCCTGCAGAATCCCAGACCCTTCCCTATTCACATCCTTGCAAGCTCTGACTAAGGCTTTTTCCTAATACCCCCCCCCCCTCCGCCCCCCGGGCAGCAGTGGTGCCCAAATGATGTCTGGACTATCCCAAGTGCATCACCTTCAAAGCCCTGTTCATCATTTATTAGCCACTCAAGATGAGTCGCGTTTATTAGGTCATTTGCGATCAAATGTATTAAAATCATGTTTGACCCATGCCTGCACCCCCAAGCTGTGCCAACCTACTGTTAGCTGCCTGTCCTCCAAACCCAACTGATGCCTACTGTGTTGTTTCTTCTGGTGTTCCACTGTCCAACTCACCATGGCAGTGGGTCCCGACCTGTGGTCCGAGACCCCTAGAGGTCTGCCAAGCCTCCTCAGGGGGTCCGCAACTACTTAGAAAATTAAAATATATTAACTGATTAATAAAGTGTATATAATTAAAGAAGCTAAAGGTACAATTGGAAATGTTAAAATGTACTGCAAATGTGAAGGAATTCGAAATTGGAGGCAAAAAATGTGGGCCTTATTTTTGAGGCGGCCCCTTGCGCCGCCGGAATGTCACTTTTTGTCACGTTCCGTGGCGCAGGAATCTGCTCCAAATTTACGAGGCAGCTCTAAGCCACTTGTTTTGGCTTTAATGTTGCCTTGTAAATATCATTCTCTTTAACGCAGTTTTTTGCATTAGAGGGGCGAGCAATGGGTGTTGCCGGGGGCGTTCCTGGCAATATGGCTTTTTGAACCCGACCCAGATTTACGAGAAATCGTAAATCAGAGGCAGCGCCAAAAACATACGCCTCCTCAGGGGAGGCGTGAGGGAGGCACAACAAGGAAAAATATCTTTATTTTTCCTCATTTTTCGTTTTCTATGTCTGCTGCAAGATGCAGCACACATAGAAAGAAGACAACGCCTCTTGTAATTGTTTTTGTGCAGGAAGGTTTCCTTTTCTGCAGAAAATAATAATCCCTGCAACGCAGGCCCCCTTGCACCATCCTCTAATGGTGCCTGCATTGGCGCACAGCAGCCCATTGTGCACTGGCACAGGGGAAAAGGACAGGAAGTCACCTTATAGATACAGCACAATTCTGCCCTGTTCTTTTGCCATAGGGCAGCACAGCAGCAAGGCCAGTGGTGCAGCCCTGTGGCAAAACCTCATAAATGAGGCCCTTAATTAGTATCCTCAGATTGAGTTGTGGGAGCAGTCCAATGCATGAAACAGAATGCAGCATGGGCGATGAGTGGCCTCAGTTGAATTTAGAAAGACTCTAACCTTTTTTCTGTATTTTTTTAGTATTCTTTTGTGGTTCAAATCTAAACAACAAATGGAGGAGTACCCCCAGGAGGTGCATCAGCGCCTCCGTATAGGATATATAGAGGTGCACACGATGCTAAAGAGGACACATTTATCCTTTATTAGAAGACCCCTCCCTCACCAACCTAGTTGGTGACATGCTTCATCATTGGGGTCCCACCTAGATAGCCGAGTGCCATCCCGCTGTGCTGCGACACCTGACTACAGTGGAGCAGGTTTGTTTTTGGATTTTACATGTGAAAGTGAGAAGGTTTAAAGTGATTATTAAAAGTTGTCCAATAAAGTACTCACTGACAGGACTTTATTCTGGAGTGATTGGGGAACAATAAAAATTATTAGTAGGACACCTTGCCTGATTAAGTAGGCCTATGGTGTCACAAATAGTGTTGTAAGATAAAATTGGTCTACATGTGCCAACCACTTAAGCAAATGTAGGGTTTTCATCAGGACCAGTGGTGGTAGCCCGGGTCGTATACACTCGCTAAGGTGTACCCTGCCCTTGAGCCTGTGAAGAAACCACTAAAAAACTCCTAGTGTTTTAAAAACTGTTGTTCTTCTCCAGCTCTCCTAGAAAAGAAACTTGAAGCGCTTAGTTAGTAAGCTTCATGGGCGTCGGGGTTGCTGAGACTAGATCCTGCCACAATTTGTGCAGAGTCTTAAAAGGCAGCTTCGCCTAAAATGCAAACCTCCTTGGCGCCCTGTGGATCACTTGCGGTTCATATCATCAACAATGTTTAGGCTGGAGCCCTTGTCTAGCAGTCATGACTCAGTAGGGGGTCCCTGGATTCTAATAATGATTCAGTGGGGGGTCTCCGGGTTCCAGTAGTTAATAATAGGGGGTCCCCAGATGTCAAAAGGTTGAGAACCACTGCACTATGGCACGCCCAAAAATCCAAACATCCTTTCTTCTCCCAGAGGTTGCCTTTGTTTTGTGGGGAAAACACAGCTCATTATCACCCTCATTATTACCCTCTTACCCATATCTGTCTAATTGCCTCAGTCTATCCTTCTTCCAACCCAATCTATGCATCTCTGACGCTGCCCCAATCCTGAACGAATGAGTCCAGTAGTGGTCCTTCAGCCAGCTATCCATCCGCAGAACATACCTGTCATCTGCCTACTGCCATCAACATACCAGATAGTGCTCTCTTCCTCACATTGAAGACTTAGCTCTAGAGTGCCATAAATTGGCAAATCCCTTCTCTGCATGACCTTTCTCCCCTCATCCTTGTTCCTTTCCCCATCTGATCCATCTTGCACTTCTGTACTACCACTTCCAGCTTGTCCCCCTCTCTCTACAAGCCATCTCTCCTCATGCCCACATACGCCTTCACCCCCTCTACTTTCGATTCACTGAATGCATCAACAGAAGTGACAAAACTAAGTGGAACAAACAAGCCTCCCAGAAAGAACAGCTTGCACTATTCTTTGCAATATCACCACCTCTCTCGCCCACTCTGTTGCGCTTCTCCTGTTGCCCTCTATCCAACCCTTCCAGGATGCATTTCATGAATTCACCCTAATTCAAATCATGCACCCAGAAGCATTTCCCATAAAAGGCAATTCCTGCTGGCAGCTTCCCTGTGAATGTAATCGGTGTCAGCGTCCTTGCTATCACTGACATGCCACAGTTCACTATGGGCCATATGTATCATTCAAAATTGCGATCGCAAACGCCGAAATTCGCAAAATTTCTGCGTTTGTGATCACAATTTAGCTAAGTGGGAAGTATTAAGGTAAACCTGCAACGCAAAATAAGGAATCGCAAAATTAGCGATTCCTTATTTTGCAATAGCATTTAAGGAATCGCAAATTTTGCGATTCCCTAAATGCAATGTAGGAGGCACAGAAAACGAACAATTTGGGCTTAAGGAATTGCAAATTACCACCAACTTCAAGTTGGTGGTAATTTGCGATTTCTCTGAAAAATGCACTTGCCATGTGACGCACATACATGACCTCAGGGCATGTATGTGTGCCACATGTGCACACATGCACATTTCAGGGATGCAACAGGGTGTCCTTTTGACTCCCTGGCACCCTTGAAATTGCATTCTCAATTTGTGATTCTCTAATTGAGAATCACAAATTGAGAATGTCTTCCCATTGATGCCTAGGGGCCTCTAGGCCCATAGGAATGAATGGGGAGGTATTCCTTAATTGCGAATCGCAATTTGCAATTCGCAATTAAGAAATATGTAGGATTCGCAAAATTATTTTCAAATCCGACATACATAGTTTTTTGCGATTCTCAAATGGCGATTCCCAAAAAATCGCTATTTGAAAATAGCAAAACCAAACTTTCATACATATGGCCCTATGTCTCTTTCCCTGCCTCCCTTCACGTACTGCCACTCCTCCTCTGGGGGCCACTTCTGACAGATGTGGTCCATTTTGTGCTTGTCAACACATCCAGCCAGTCTTCCGCTAGAAGCAGTGATGTTATTTCCATAGCGTCCCCAAGACTTCAGGTGCTGTTTCCCCTCACCGCGCTGGTTCTGGAACCAATCCACGAAATTTCCACAACTGGAATCGAGACGAATCATCTACCACCTGACTTTGAAGCCCTGGGGCTGTATTATGGAAAGTACTCCGGGCAGGTGCGCCGCTTTGTGCACCCCCGGTGCATTTTGCAATTTCAGACGGGGCTGCAGACGCTTGGGCGACCCTTTCTGTAATACATATAGTGCTATTCCCTCATTTCCACCCGTGCCATATTATAGATGTGTAACACAAATTGCCCGAACCACAAAATCTCCACAAGCTTCTTGAGAGGGAACGATCAATTTATTGTGATCACCCTCGACACTTTACTTAGTGTCAATGTTTTTTTAAAATCTTTTTCAAGTTATAACAAGCTACATGACAGAAAACGAACAATACATTAATTATTTACACAGCTATAAATACTTTGTACATACATGAAAAACAAATTCTTTACACAATACAAAAAAGAAAATTCCTTGCATCATTGATGCAAGGAATTTTCTTTTTTGTATTGTGTAAAGAATTTGTTTTTCACTCGATGCAAGGAATTTTCTTTTTTGTATTGTGTAAAGAATTTGTTTTTCATTTGATGCAAGGAATTTTCTTTTTGTATTGTGTAAAGAATTTGTTTTTCATTTGATGCAAGGAATTTTCTTTTTTGTATTGTGTAAAGAATTTGGTTTTCATTTGATGCAAGGAATTTTCTTTTTTGTAATGTGTAAAGAATTTGTTTTTCATTTCAAGCAAGGAATTTTCTTTTTTGTATTGTGTAAAGAATTTGTTTTTCATTTGATGCAAGGAATTTTCTTTTTTGTATTGTGTAAAGAATTTGTTTTTTATGTATGTACATAGTATTTATAGCTGTGGAAATATTTAATGTATTGTTCGTTTTCTGTCATGTAGCTTGTTATAACTTGAAAAAGATTTAAAAAAACATTGACACTAAGTAAAGTGTCGAGGGTGATCACAATAAATTGATCGTTCCCTCTCAAGAAGCTTGTGGAGATTTTATTGTTCGAGCAATTTGTGTTACATATTCTATAAAGGGTCTAGCCCCCACCACTTGTTTATGGACCTATCCCCTTTTGTTCATATAATATTATAGATGTGGGCGCAGAGGCAGGGAAGCTGTCAAGAGGTGCACTGATACCCAAAAGGTGATACACTGTCAGTGCGCTCCTGGTGGCTGCCCTCTGGAGTGGGAAAAGAGGGTCCTAAGGATCCCCAGACATCCCCATGCAGGAGGGTGCCGTCACTCACTGTATCAACCTTCAAAGAGAGCTCTCTCCTCTCTTAAAAGTGCAGACGGGTTGCACTCGCCTGCACAGTAAAACACAGAGCGGCTGCTTTAAAGTTGCTCCGTATTTCACTTGAATATGTTGCCCCCCGGGCAGCACAACATCGCAGCTGCCCTGAGGGCAGAGCTTTCAATTTAACCCCTTCGACGCTCATGACGAGCTGGGCTCGTCATGGCGTAGTCTCCTCGCACGCTCATGACGAGCCCAGCTCGTCACGTAAAGTGCGGTTTCGCAAAACCCAGCGTACGGGCGGAATTCCGCCCGCACGCATGCGGATAATATGGCTCACTCTCCTTGTTTGCGCAGGGCACATCGTTTGAAAGTTGCACCCGGTGTAAACAAAGAGAGGGTGCCGTATTCTGTGATTAGGCCCCTGGTGTGTCTGACACACAGATCACATTCACTCATAAGCATCACAGCACCAGCTCTCTCAGCAATGTCAGTACTCACTGGGCTTTTGAAGACAATGTGCCAATCACTCTCCATCACCTCACTGTCTTTCAGATAAGTTTAATTCCTGTTAGTCAATCCATTCTATCATACTTCTCCCCTTCTCTCTATACCCCCTCTTTTGCTCTGAGTGCTGCCCTGTTCTTTCTCTCCCTACCCTGTTCTACTTGCTCTCTCTCTGTGCTGTGGCAGCATCTCGTCCAGTCCTCTGGCCACAGGCAGCACAGCATTTCTCTTTCCAATACAGGCTGAAGCCTCCTGATACATCAGACTAAAATCTCCACTGACCAAGGGGCCAGATTGAAATGCATTCTTATTCTGGCACCCTTGCATCTGGCCAGGAGCCTTACTTAGCTCTGCATGTCCTGCTCTATATGCTAATCCTGCGGTGATGCTTTGTTTCTCCTCTTCGGTGCCCTGTGTCTGCTGAATGCTCTGCTCAGGACCCCTCCAGTGCATGCAAAGCTTCCAGTTGCCAAAGATTCTTCCTACCTTCTTCTACCTCTTCCTACCTGCCCCGAAGGGCAAGAGCTTTCTCAATGTCTCAGTTTTATCGATAAGCGGTCATGACACACTGCCACCAAGTCAAGTCCAAAAAAAAGGAATGTAATAGTTGTCGCTGTCGCTTCAGCGCTCTTCTGTTCCATGAGCACTCTCGAGTCCACGGCCACCTGCTCCATCACCCTCTTTAGATATGTGCATCCACCACGTTCACCTGCCCAAAAAACGGAAAGTCATTGAGGCGTTGCGGCCCCTGCTTCGACTCTGGTATCTTCATTGTCACCCATTCCATCAATGAAAAGACCATCGCAGGACTGTACAGTACAGGTCACCGAACAACCCATAGGCGAGGCTTTGTCAACAGTAAACATCCTATTGTATCCTCAACAGGGGGAAGTCATCCAGGTGTAATTGGAATAATCAGAATGCTGACTCTATGTCAGTTTTCTCCATTTCTGTGGAACTTTGAACTAGCTCAACTGCTTCATCAATGCCGCATAAGATACCAAACGCTGGCTTCCTGGCCATGAATGTGGCAAAGTCTCTGTCCTTATACATTTTTCGACTTGCGACTTCCATTTCCCTACCCAAAACCTCAGGCCCCCTGTTATCCACCTTGCAGACACTGCAAGAGGAATGGCAGCATTTATGTGGGACACAGCGTGATTTATTTCTCGTGGCCCAGATTCTCAGCTCCCCTCCATCATTCTCCTTCAGGTGCTCTTTGTTCCCATAGCCGCCTCCAGGAGCAGCCTGGTACTTACTTTGTCTGTGGCAACCGGGCACCTACTCTGGTACCCAAAGGATACTCCAGATCTGGTCTGGATCTTCCTACCCTGCTTACATTTTCCTAGCAATTGAATGCACTGCAACCAAGCTTGTCTCCACATTGAAAAGGGATCATCTGGAACCACTACCTTCTTCGCCATCAAGTTTTCTATGTATGCGAGGACCATCTATACAGGAAGTGCAAACTGTAGCTGAAGTCTTATAAGAGGTTGCAAACTCTACTGCTATAGAGCTGGGGTGATTATCTGCTCAACTAGAAGCTCAAAGAACCTTTCTTTTCCATACAGAACGACTTTCGAATTCATCCTTGTTGCCAAAGGTGGAGTTTGCTCTTCTGTAGGACCAGATGTGACTCAGGCACCTTTGAGCACACGTGACCACACTGATTGTGTCTATCAGTGTTAAGGAACTGCTCAAAATGACTGAGGGGCATATGTATCAAACGAGTTTGTATTCACAAACGCTGTGATTAGCAAAAAAACTGTGTTTGCAAATACAAAATCGCAAAACGATGTATGAGCGTTGTTGGACCCGGCCTCATGGCGTGGTCCTACCCCTCCCGCATGGCGGGCCCAGGACGACATCAGCCCTCCTCCGGACCTCGGGCGGCCCCTTCTGCCCGACCCTGCACGCTCCAACACCACAGATCCAGCTACTATCCCGGATCCCCGTCATCGGCCTGGCCCCAGCGTAAGCCCATCACGACCTAAGCACAAGGCCGTGCCGGACTCCATCTTGGGCCCACCACGCCACGACCACGTGGCCTCGGCCCCAGCGAAGCCCAGACATCGAGGCACCGAGGTCCACCCAGGTGGTCGAGTGGCCACTCGACAGATCCCGGAGGGAGAGGAGTTTCGATGGCCCTCCAGCCGTCCCCGGACGGCTAGTATCTATCGCCCTCCGGCCTCCCTGGGCGCTGGCTCCACCCCCCTGCTGGGTGTCTGGACACCATCATCCCGGCCCCTCTGGCCCCCAGGCGCGAGGGTCCGGACATCAATGGACCTCCGTCCTATATCTGGGCCAGCCCCGGAGTAGGACGCCAGTTGTATCCGGGACTGGAAGCCCTGCTGACGCTGTCACGGCCGACACCAGACGAACTCATCCTTCCTGTAACCTGAACCATCTGAGAGCCTGCTGGCGCTGCCGCGGCCTGCCTTGCTGAACCATCTGAGAGCCTGCTGGCGCTGCCGCGGCCTGCCTTGCTGAACCATCTGAGAGCCTGCTGGCGCGGCCGCGGCCTACCTTGCTGAACCATCTGAGAGCCTGCTGGCGCTGCCGTGGCCTGCCTTGCTGAACCATCTGAGAGCCTGCTGGCGCTGCCGCGGCCTACCTTGCTGAACCATCCTGTTAGCCGGCTGGCACCGCCGCGGCTCGAACCTCTCGGAACCCCCCAGCTCGAGGATTGAGAGCTGTGCGTAGGGTATCCCTTCCTCCACCCAGAGTAAGACTGCCCCGCTACCGTACCCTCCTTGTCCGAGACTTTACGGATCCCTCGATCCAGCTGTATATACTGCCAAGAACCCGCAACCGTTATTACTTATAAAAGCTTGAGAACTTGACCTCCTGTGTGGTGTCCGTTTGTAGTGTTGTGATTACTCTGCTGTCCGATCCTAGGAGGGGCCCTCATTCAGGAGGCCTCTCGGTACCGCTCGGCTACTTCTCGACGGAGGGGTGGACCTAGGGGTGGTCAGTCAGACATCTTCTGCCTCCCCCGGGTCGCCTTTCTAACATTGGTGGCAGGCGCCGGGATCCGAGCCCACGCAGATCGTACAGAGAGTGATTCACTCGCTACCCAGAAAAACCCACTGCAACCATGAGCACAGAATTCCAGAAGGAGAAAATGGAAGACTACAGTCACAAGGAGCTGAAGCAATTCTGCAAAGATCTAGGCATCGCTACCACTGGCTTAAGCACCAAAGAAGATTTCAAATCGGCCCTGCAGGCCTGGGTGGACGCCGGTGAGGCGCCACCTCCGAGTGAAGATAACCCGGGCCCGAACGGAGGCCCGGAGGCTCGGCTGAACCCAGCGGGAGAGAGACCCGCAAACCCAAACACGGGCCTCTCCCACGAAGACGCCCGAGAACGAGAGAGGAACCGGCTCCACGAGTTGGAGCTTGCTCGACTCAGACAAGAAGGAGAGATCCAACTGGCAGAAAGGAAGCTAGCCCTCGAGCAGCTACGGCTAGAAGGAGACCTAGAAGAAAAGCGAAGACAAAGAGACCTCGAGGAGAAGAAACTCCTGCTCGAGCACGAGCGCGTCCTCAAAGAACTAGAATTTAAAGCCAAGGCAAACGAGACTGCCACCTCCAGGGGTAAGACCTCACCTCCCCCGGTAGACACAAAGGTGCACATACCCAAAGACGTCGTCAAAGAGTACTATAAGAACGACGACATCCAGCAGTGGTTCAAAGCTTACGAGGTCGCCATGGCCGCCCATCGAGTACCCCTCCGGGACTGGGGTGCCGGCCTGTTGGGGAAGTTTATCAACGAAGGGAGAGACGCCCTGCTGGAGCTCCCTGATACCGAGAGGACCTCGTACGAGCACATGAAGACCGCCCTCCTCACTCGCTATGGACTCACCCCGAGATGTACCGGCAGCGATTCCGAGACTGCAAAAAAATCCCCGGTACCACGTGGGTGGAATACGTGAACTATTACAGTCGCGCCTTCGAGGGGTGGACTCGGGGCTGCCAGGTCACCACCTACCAGCAGTTAGTCAACCTCATTCTATGGGAACACCTGTCCAATAACTGTTTCGTCGAACTCCGGCAGCACCTCCTCGACAGCAAATTGACTGAGCCACGAAAACTCGCTGTCGAGGCAGACCGATGGGCCAGCACCCGAGTCCAACGGAACACGATGGGAGATTACGGCCGGGGGTCCCCGGGGAGCCACCGACCACGAGGTGGCGGAGTAGGCCAGAGCCGGGGTCGAGATGCCCCCCAGGGGTCATCCCCTACCTCCACGTCGCCAACCCTGGGCCGGAGAGGGGGCCCCCCAGCCAGGCCGGGGCCTCGCCCGAACGTTACGTGCCACAGATGCCAGCGACAGGGTCATTATGCGAATGACCCCCTCTGCCCGATGAACCAGCGACCCGGCACCACCGGGCCCCCAGCCCGCCAGATTGCGGCAGCTGCCCTAGGTGAAGAAAGAAGTGAGGAAGAGGACCACGACCACGAGCAGACCGAGTGGGAGCCCGCCGCCATGACCTTAGCCTGCCTGGGTACTCACGACATGATCCCCGAGGGCCGATCCCCGGCAACACCCAGAAGTACCGCCAGTGGGTCACCATCAATGGTCGCCGGACCGAAGCCCTCCGTGACACTGGGGCCAGCGTGACAGCGGTCCGCTGCCATCTGGTGACCCCGGAACAGATCCTTCCTAACGTCCTGTGCCCAGTACGATCCGCAGATAACTCCGAAACAAGGACAAAAATTATCTCACAGTCATGAAAACACATAGATACATAGGGAAATAACATATAAGACTTATCAGAATTATAGACATCTCCTCGGTCTAACTCCCATTACTCTAATCAAAAGACTCTAACACACATTGCAGAAGAGGACTTATAATAAGGGCTCATAGTTATTAATAAGCCTAGTAATTCGAGAAACAACATATTATAACGAACACTCTGGTGAAACCAAAAGAATTGTTAAGCACAGAGATCCTTGGTGCTGATCCTCTATCTAGATACAGAATGCTCTGAATGTTACGTTAGGGAAAATAGTCTGTGGTATTGTATTTCTTCAAAGAAGCTCCTATTTGTAAACGTATAAGTAAACTTCCTAGGCATGTTAGATTTGTATACTAGATCTATACGTATGAGGCATACCGGATTTGGATTGTTATATCTTCCCTCATCTGGTCATTTTCCAAGGTTCGTTGAGTAAAAATGCTGGTATCGTATAAGATATACTGTTCTGCTGTCACTTCGCTATCTACAAAGGAAGTTATTAGATATCCATAGTGGTTTTAATTCCTACACTCTCCTTTTAAACACTCTAGGGTATTACCTCTTAGTTTATCATGAAGTCGCATACAGTATTTCTATTGACTTCTGTCATAATCAGGGAACATCTCTTGTTTAAAACCGTGTTCAAGTATACCTATGAGGGAAGATGGAGGAAAAATAGAGGAAGGGATACTATTCAGTATTAACGCATTGCGTACATATATCTACATGAGAATTCCATATAGTAGAGCATTATGCCCTTACCTCACTTTGTCAAGGCTTGGTCATACATGGCGACATTGTAAGTACTGCAATGTCCACTAACTCAAAAGTGTTTTCTGTAAAAAATGACAAAAAACAACAAACATCTGGGATGAGAGAGAGTAGATGTTCCCACAGCGGTCATGCACTTTAGAGCGTGAACCAACTAAGAATGTTAGTTTAAATATACCCTGTACTCTATCACACGCCCGTATAATTAGGTGGATCTTGCTTACTTAAAAAACGCTGTTCAAGGAACATGGATAGCGTCTAGATTACTGCCAGAACATCCGGGGTATTTGAAGAGCGTCTATAGTTCGGCGTCTTGGACGAGTAATTTCCCGGCAGTCGGTTCCCAGTGTAGACACCTTTAAACATAAAGAGAGACACTGCTCAAATTGCAAATGCAATATCACTCATACTAAAAACAGACTCGTGCTAAGACGCGAACATATTCTAGGGTGTGCGTCCCCTCTACATGTTACCAAGTTTGCTGTTTTTATAGTAGTAACATCGTTACCCCGGTAAACTTGTAACAATAATTTAAAGAGTCTGTATTCGCAGAGCACATACCTGTTCTCTACGTCGAACCCCCGCGTATTCGATGGCGGCGGGAGAATCCGTGAAAGAAGCAAGAGATTGTAAGGTTCTCTTGGATAGGTGCATTTATAGCGGTATCTCATAGGTGGAATGCGGTAGCTCCGCCCTCACTTAAAGTGCCGGTTCATATATTAAAGGCAGTGGTCCGTGTCTCCATGGACTGGAGACATAGTGGTCAAGAAAAAAACAAATACGAGTGTTAAAATAATTCTCGGACCCGGGAATTCTCAGCAAGAATTCAATCGTAGAGTGAATATGGTGGATAAATGCAGCGCTTAGGAAATTCTCACTATTATAACTTACATGAAAGCTCCCTTAAAGTTGCTACTTATCGACTTATTCAGGTAATGGCATTTTCCCAGGGCAATTCCAGGTTTAACCCTCGGTCAAAGGTGCCCAGAGTAAAGATCCAGTACACTTCTTTTTTCTTCCTTACTCTCTCACCTCCTTTATTATCAGACCGGTGTATTCTCTCCAGAATACACCATTTAATGTCAGTGGGAGAATGTTTGTATTCCAAAAAGTGGTTCACTAGAGGGGCCAACTGCTTCTTCGTTCTGATGGCAGATTTGTGTTCAGTTAAGCGCGTTTTAATTGCCCGCGAGGTCTCACCTACGTATCCTAAATTACAAGGACACACTATTAAATACACCACGTTACAGGTGTTGCAGGTGCATAACTCCTTAGTTTTAATGGATGCGCCATTGAATGTCATCGTTTCATTGATGAAAATAGAATCACACGACAGACATGAACCACAGCGGGATGTACCACTGACTCCATTTTTCCCAACGATGGACCTCTGCACAAAAGGAATATTCGTAGATTTTGCATAGCGGGATCTAACAATGAGGTCTTTTAAGTTTTTGTTCCGTCGATGGGCGAACATGGGCTTGGCCAGTTTATTGTCATTCTGATTAACATTTAGGAGGTGCCAATTAGAATTGATCACTTGCCTAATAGTTACATTCAGAGTGGAGTGCCTAGTAATACAGACAAGTTTTTGTTCCTTGACCTGTTTCCGTGCATTTATCAGTGAATCACGATCAAAAAATCGTGCCCTCTTGTAGGCTTCTCTTACCAATCGGTGTGGGTACCCTCGCTCCAAAAATTTCCTTTTCATAGCCACTGACTGCACTTCGTAATCTTTGATGTTTGTACAATTACGCCTCACTCTGAGGAATTGGGAGAAGGGGATGCTGTCTTTTTGGCACCTAGGGTGGTAACTTTTAAAATGCAATAAGGTGTTCCTTGCAGTCTTCCTTTTCATGACTGTGAGATAATTTTTGTCCTTGTGGTAAGATATTTTTGGCACTATGTAAGAGAAAAAAGAAATGGAATTGTATTTGTTAAGACACAAGTGAATATTTTGTAACCTGTTTTTTTTTAATTTTTAGAAATACGCTGATTTTGTCCTGATGAAGACACACTGGTTGTGTCGAAACGCATTGGCAGACTTGCATCAACCCTGACAATCAGCTGGGGAAATTATCACAACTCATTTCTCCCCTTTTTATGTATAGAGAACACGATTATTGAATACTGTATCCTCTCTTTATTATCTTTTTATCAATTAGTGTATTGAATTGAATGTGTTTATCAATTTTTATCATCACTATTATTAAAAACATATTATGATATCATGATTATTAGTTAGTATATTTTTTCACTTGTGTTTTATGTGATATGTTTTATGGTTTACCTGTGCCAGTAGTCTACTTTTTTGTTGCCTGGATACTTTTTTGCTATCAATCTATTTGAGAGTGGGTACATTGTCATGTTTTTTTGGTCTTGTGTATGTTTATGAGCCTGTGTTGGTTTCTTTGAGCACAATACTTACCTTTTAAGTCCAAAGAGC
Organism: Lissotriton helveticus; assembly: GCF_964261635.1. Classification (NCBI taxonomy): domain Eukaryota; kingdom Metazoa; phylum Chordata; class Amphibia; order Caudata; family Salamandridae; genus Lissotriton; species Lissotriton helveticus. Next base: position 55,119,269 of record NC_136069.1, read on the forward strand.
CACAACAGACACTAAACAAGTAGGTGGACTGGGCTGCAGGAAGTCAGCTCTTCATGTAGTATATGCAAATTAGATATACTGTGCAAAGAGTCCGGGTATTCCCTCCCGAGTGGACAGGGGTTTGATGTAAGAATCCGAAGGTGCTCTTCTAGGTGGGTAGTGTGGTCGAGCAGCCATAGACTTATCAGAGAGGAGTGTTGGACATCTGCAAATACACACAACAGTCAATAAATGAGGCGCCCAACTCAATAAGAAGATCCACATTAATTTATAAAAAAACACGTATCTTTGTATGTGTTTAGGCACCAGAATCAATACAATCAGGTACATATGTTTTCAAACGAAAAAAGTTTGCATTTAAACAATCGACACTGCATTTGCCAGAGGTTGATTTGTTTTCCTATGGAAGGAAAAACAAATGCAGTATACAAGTTATTTGCCGAGACTTACGAGACCAACCTGTTGGACTTGAGAGGTGTATGGGGCAAGGTCCGAGGCAGCACCAGCTGGTCACCTCCAGAGGCACGCGGGTGGCTGGGTGCAGTGGTGTCAAACAGCGTTGGATGGCCAATGCAAGTCAATGGGGGTCGGTCTTTGCCAACAGATTCTGACATATCAGACTGGAAGGCTAGTGGGGCTGACCCAACAGGAAGGTTCAAGTCTTACAATGTTAGGGGATGTGGAGGACCCAATGATCCTGTTCACCTCGGGCAAGGGCAGCCGGGTGCAGAGGGTCTTTGAGTTGTTGCGTTTTTATTGTCTGGGAGCACTCGCGGTTGAAGGGGACCTGCACGCTGAGGCTGCAGGTGGCATTGGAGTGTTCACAAGGGGTTAAACCACAATGGACCCTGTCTCTGGTGGCTGGGGACTACTGTGACACCATTGGCTCACTTCAACTCTGGCTAGGGGGCTCGTGTGCAGTGGTGCTGTGCAGCATAGGGTTTTTGCGGTTACGGAGTCTCATAGCTTGGTCTTTGGTACCTGCAAGATGCAGGGGAACAGATCCGCTGTTGCATGGGAGTTCCTACGTCTTTGGAAAAGTGCGGGTTGTCCTCCCAGTCTTTGAAGGATCCGCAGATTGCAGGGTGAGATGTCTTTGGTGCAATTGTCAAGAATAAGTGGACAAGCCAGCAGGGTGGTTGCCAAATCAGTTGATTTTTCTGCAGTTCTTTTTTCTGCAGTCCTTGCTTTCACAGCTCTTTGCCCTTCTTCTTTTGATCGGCAGGATATGATTCTCTGGTAATAGGGGCTCATATAAATACTGAATTTTGGGGTGTTTAGGATAATAGTCAATGGACTATATACCCTTGGGGTCACTACACCCCCTATATGACCACTTCCTGGCGGAGGTGGTCATAACCCTGTTCCAGAATTCCTGAGTTTGCCATCACCAAGATGGCTACCTTTGAAAAATCGCCTCCACTTCGAATAGCCCACCTCACGGGTGGTACTGGCCTGAGGGTGGACACGCCTGTCTGACTAGCTAATTTTTCCGCCTGTCCAGGTGTCAAGTGGCTCTGAGCCAAAGGAAGTCGGCTCCTTCTGAAGGGAGAGAATCCAGATTTCCATACCAAAGGCAGTAGCCCCTTTGAAGCTCCCCTGTCTTGAAGTGCTAATCTGCAGGTCATCCTGTGGCAGGAGCTCGAAAACAACCCCTGCCTAAGCAGGCTGGTTTATGGCCCCCTGAGAGCAAAGACCTGCACCCTTAGGGGTCAGAAACCTCCTGGTTAGAACCAGTCAGTCAGCCCACTAGTGGCTGGTAGGTTTCCGGGGTGCACATCTAATGTGCACTCTGTGTGCATATAATACTAAATCCGCCACTGGCATCAGTGCAGGTTTAATAATACGAGATGTTTGATACCAAACATCCCTATATTCAGTGAAGCCATCACGTAGCTGGGAAACTCATTTTCACTAGTGTCCAGCACATTCTTTCGAAATGGCTTCTCTGATTATTTTTACTGGCAGCAACGTTACTGGCCAGAATAGAGGCATATCTGCTTGCACAGCTATACCCTCACATGTAGTGTAGTGCACCCTACCTTAGAGCAGTAAGGCCTGCGGTAGGGGTGACTTACTTATACTGCATGCATTGTCTGTAGACAGGGTACACAGGGATGTGTGACATGTCGTGTTTTCACTTTTGTGTGCACCAAGAAACAAAACTTGCAGTGGCAGTTTGCATGAGCTAATTGCGGGGCCCTTAGGGTGGCACAATTCTTTTTTTTTTTTTTGCAGAGTTTTATATAGCGCGAACTAGACCCGAACCGAATCAGGTATCAGAGCGCCTTACATATCTCCAGTTACGTTACATGAGGACACACATACATTTTAGGCACGAGGAGATTAAGTGATTTGCCCAGAATCACAGGAGGTTTTGGCGTCGTTACCGAGATTCGAACCCAGATCCCTAGGTCCGAGGTCGAGCGCCCTAGCCGTTAGGCCAACTCCTCTCCCCAATTCCTGCTGCAGCCCTTAGGGACCCTCTCTGGTACCTCATGCCTAGATACTAGTGGGGCTTTCAGAGTGTACCGAAGTTATTGCCAATTGGTAGAAACAATTGTACAGTTTTTGGAAAGAGATCTGGCACTGGGGACCTGGTTAGCAGGAACCCAGTGCACTTGCAGTCAAAATCACATTAAATACCAGGCAAAAAGTGGGGTGTGACCATGTCAAAAAGTCTCTTTCCTACATGGACTTTCACTGTGAGGCTAGCCCCAGCCAGTCGTAGGACACCAAAAAGCTGGCAGGGATGGACCACAGAAACTGTTGCCAGTTGCGGCTGCTACCTAGAAGCAGCAGTGGGGCAGGTGGGGGCAAAGGGGAATGGGGGAGTGCGGGGCAGAAACCTGGGTAAAAAATCACTTACCTCTGGCTGGCTGGCTGGTCACCGCTGCCTCTCCTGTGTCTAGTCCTGTCCTCTTCCTGGCTTCTTGTGAGAAACAGGAAGCAGGAAGCACCAGGGTTCCCACGCTTCCCTCAGCCAATTACAACACTGCATTGCATTGTTTTGATTGGTCCGAGCGCCGTGACACGGCGCTCCATGCAGGCTGTAGTGCAGCCTGCAGGGAGAACAGAAAAGGTGCGCATGACTGTTCGGGGCGGCCCGAGAGGGCTGACCAAACAGTCATTGCACACTTAGCACGGTTGTACCACTCCTCCACTGCTCTGTAGCCTTGCCCGCCCACTCACGTATGCTGCCGCAGCAGGAGGCAAGATAAAATGAAAATAAGTTTACGCTATTATCATTTCTTTTTTCCATCCTTGTGCTGCTTCATGGCAGTGGGGCGACGCTCCTCTGCCTTAACGGAGGAGCCGCCACTGAGTTGGACTCTAGCTGTGCACAAATCTTCAAGAGTTGCAATTTGCAAAGCAGACCCCCTGAAGAGCAGTCCGTCATGCATGTGAACGCACGGTGGTGTTGAATGCACCGTATGCAGTGGTTTGACGCTCTTTGCTCATCTGACCTTGTAAGTTAGCTTGCTTCTTCCACCCAGGCTAGCCCTGGGAGGGGCCTCCAGAAAGCCTCAGTCAGATGTGGTTTCCAAAGCACGCCTCCATCTTCAGGTGGGTCCAGCGTCACTTCCGGTCAGATCCAGCCTCGTTGTGTTTCTGATTGCTTAGTGCCTCTCATGGGGTGCACCAGGGCCTGTACGCCTTCAAATTTGCTCCTTAAGAGATTAGAGTTGTGTTTGTTGTTTTATCACCAGTGTGTCACCTGTGGGTGGAGTTCTTGCGTGACTCGGAATTTGTGAATGTTTTTGTTCCGACAGTAATGTTTTCAACTTAATAATGTGTTGTTTTATTATTTATTCTTCTGAGTTACACACAACTGCCAGGGAGCCCCGCGTCACGCGTGACGCCTTCATGCAGGACTGTTTTTAGCCAGTAGCGTTGTTGATGCTGTCACTTCACGATTCAAGGTTCCCATTAAAGGATGCCTCGGAGACATATATTTTGGTGTTTGTTGTGCAGCATACCAGCCCCAGCTGGGCAGCGGGTGATCTGCACTAACAGAGGTGAGCGTGTGTCATTATGTACACCTTGCATCAGGTGAGTGAGAATGTTACACAGGGTTGAAGATTAAGGGGCATATTCTCAAGGAGCTATCGCAGAGTTAACGGCACTCTATCGTAGCCAAAGTGGAGATAAATGTATTGCCCCATTCACAAGCTGGTGCTAAAAGCCCATATCACCAGTTTACCTGCGATAGCAGCTGCAAAAAACATCACCTCAGATGACCCTCACAACTATCGCTAATGAAATGCAGAGTAGGCGTTCCCGTGCCAAAAGCTGCCACAACACCACTCCGCAACATTCTAAAAGACCAGCCAGATAGGTGATAAGATTCCAAAAAATACGATAAGGCACGTTAGCAGCAGGATATTAACACCTGCTCTGACCTGGTATAAAGTCGGAAGTCAGCCTGCACCACAAAAGGGAGTCCAGGCCACAGCCACACCAGAATAACAACAGATGCCATGGAGCAAACCAACATGCAGCTCGGAGCCCAACAGGGCCACAACACCCACCGCCACCCCCCAGGACCCTCCCACGGGACCAACACTGAGGCAGCAAAGACAAAGACAGCGACTCTCAGAAAACGCACCAACCTCACAGACCCAACACCAGAGAATGTCATTGCCCACTACTGGCTCAAAGGGACAACCATCCTCCGCATCCTGACCACCATCGTCCACAGGCTGACGGTACCAGCACAGCGCACAACCAACATCCCACCTCAGACAGACAAAGCTGCTGGCCGTGCTGCCCGTGTTGGCCGCTGGTACCCTCCAACCAACAACCGCCTGAGTTGGAGGAGTCGCACAGCCAGCTTAAGCCAAGTCCCTCACAACGGTCATCGATGACACCATCAGCTTGGTACCCCACTATTTATACTTCCCCCACACTGCGCAGGAACAGCCGGAGACCAAGCAAGACGTCTATGCCACAGCTGGCTTCCCGAACGTGTTATGGGCAATTGACTGCAAACATGTCCTACTTGTGCCCCCTGGCAACACTGCACACAATAACCGCAACAGACAGTGCACGTATTCCATCAATGTCCAGGCAATAGTGGACCACTGGGCGATCTCCACCAACGTCGTCGCCAACCACCCAGGCAGTGTGCATGATTCCTACATCTTCCGACAGTCCATCATGAACCAGCACTACCAGGATGGCACCCACGGAAATGCACTGCTCATTGGCAAAACCAAATGAACACCCCACACACCTCAACTCCACAATCATGCAAGTCACAACACTGGCAATGAACACATCACAAGCTCACATACAACATGCCAAACAACATGCACACCCACCAGACACGACAGCACAACTTACTGTGGGAACCTGGGCCATCCATGTACATTAGCTATCAATGGCATGGCACCTCAGCCACACACTAGCAGAATGTGTGAAGAGGTGGGGACCAGGCATGTGCGAAGGAGGCAAGTGACTGATGAGTGAGAATGTACACAATGCCAAGTGTGGCATGGATGCAGTATGCAGACCATACACATATCCATGTCGACACACACCACTGGTGTTTGGAGTGTAGTGGACAGTGGACGCAACCGAATGTCTGACATAATATCGACAGACAGAATATCTACATACAAAAATATCGACACAAAAATATCGAAATCAAAAATATCGAAATTATATCTACATAATGGTAAGTACAAAAATATCGAAAAAATAATATCGTAGTACAAAAATATCGAAATTCAAAATATCGTTTTTTTAAATGTATTAATAATAATGTAAAAATAATTTTTAAATACATATAATTTAACAAATATTAAATAAAAACATTAAAACATAATTAAAAAATTAAAAGTAATACATATACATTTAAAATAAATTATAAACTTAATAATTTAATGTAATTTTATTTTTTTTAATTTCATTTAATTGATTTAAATTAAATTTAAATTTATTTTATTTTTACCCTGTACGCCTGTACCCCAAAAACCCAAAACTGACCCTAAACCCTAAAAATACCCCTGTACCCCAAAAACCCAAAACTGACCCTGAACCCTAAAAATACCCCTGTACCCCAAAAACCCAAAACTGACCCTGAACCCTAAAAATACCCCTTTACCCAAAAACTGAAAACTGACCCTGAACCCTAAAAATACCCCTTTACCCAAGAACTGAAAACTGACCCTGAACCCTAAAAATACCCCTTTACCCAAAAACTGAAAACTGACCCTGAACTCTAAAAATACCCCTTTACCCAAAAACTGAAAACTGACCCTGAACCCTAAAAATACCCCTTTACCCAAAAACTGAAAACTGACCCTGAACCCTAAAAATACCCCTTTACCCAAAAACTGAAAACTGACCCTGAACCCAAAAAATACCCCTTTACCCAAGAACTGAAAACTGACCCTGAACCCTAAAAATACTCCTTTACCCAAAATTAATTAACATTATTTAATTACCAATTAAATATTAATTAACAATAACAATAAAGTAAATATATTAGCACATTAGCTATAATTAATTTAATTTACTAATTAATATTAATTTTTCCCAAATAATTAATTAACAATAAAAAAATTATATATATTTAAAAATTACTTTAATTAATGTAATTAACTAATTAATATTAATTAATTACCAATTAATTATTATTTAAAAATATTTACAAACATATATTAAAAAATTAACTAATTAATATTAATTAATTACCAATTAATTATTTATTAAAAATATTTACAAACATATATTAATTAATTAATTATTATTAAATTACTTCCCACCCTATTCCCCTATAAACCCACAACCCGCTCTAATACTAAAACGCAAAATGTTAACAAAATTACTCATTTTCAAACATACATTTCTAAACATATTTAGCAAACATATAAACAACAAAATAAAATACATAACACTAAACAACAACATTTCGATATTACTAACATACATACCTTAATCTCGATATTCTGTCTGTCGATATTATGGCACATCGATATACTATACCATCGATATTAAAACATCGATATTATTGTATATCGATATTTTAATTTCGATATTTTGTCTGCCTACCGACGCAACCATGTCACCCCAGCCAGTGGGGAAGATCGTGGAAATGTAGCTTGTTACGCCCCCCCCCCCGTAAGAGTGAGCAGAGTGGGCTGGCCCGGCATACGCCAGCCAGCGTAGGGGTGTGAATAAAAGGCACATAACTCTGGGCGTGGTCCTCTTCCGGAATGCCCAACGTATGTGTCAGGGTGGCACCTCTCACCCTGCCACGAGGCCGATGCCGTCGCCGTGAGCAGGGTTGCCTGCGATCCTGTGCACCTGCTGCTCCCTGGGATGCTGGTCCCCGAACCAGTCTTGCCCGCCCCTGCAACCCAGGCCTCAATGCCCACCTGCTGACACCGGCGTGTGTCGAAGTGGGCCCACCACGTGCCAGTGCAAGCTCCAAGCCAGAGGCCCACAACCCTGGCAGCCTCCTCAGACCATCGCAGCCTCCGTGGCACAGGCCCGCAGTACTCCTTTCTCATTGACGAACTCCACCAGCATGCACAGCCGACTAGTAGGTCACATATTTGGAACTGAGTCTTGATATCCTGATGGGTGAGTTCATATGTTCATGGGGCGTTTGATGTCACTATGCTTCTTTCTATGTGGTGTCACCAAGTCTGTGCATAGCATTACAACCACACGTGTCTGTGCGCCCATGCGGACTACTGCCTTTGAGTGGGTCACACAATTGGAACTGAGTATCGATTTTTCAATGGCAGAGTACATATCATTGCAAGCAAGGAGAGGTGTAAGAGGAAGGCACGTTGTAGTCAGAAGGAAAAAAGGATCATCGTTGCGGAGATGATCGAACACTACCGACAACTGCCATGGTATCACTAACTCTGTGCATCGAGAGCCAAGGACACGTGGCTGTGGGCCACTGCTGACCACTGCCTCCGGCCTACACTTCGGTAGAGTAGGTCATATATTTGGCACTCAGTCTTGATTTACCAGTGGCGGAGTTCATATCATTGTACCGGCATCATCGCAGACTGCATCCCCTCTTAGCCCCAGTGCCACTAAGTCTGTTCCCCGACATTCATGGGCACTCTCTGGTTGAACTATGGACTAGGGGCTAGTCTTCATCCTCATGTAGCTGATACCGAATTGGTGGTGGAAACGAGGCTGTAGCATTCCACTCCTCCATTTGCTTCTTCCGGACGGCTACTGCCCTCTGCATCATGCCCTGGAGGACACCTTCCACTGTCCCCCGCAACCCTCTGCCACATTCCCCTTGGACATCGTCGAGGACCCACTCAGTCCGCGTGGCCCTACCTCAATGGACCGCAAGTCACCATCCCTTGGCGGTATGCCTGTGCCGGCCGCTGTACCTCCAGGGCCACTAACTCTGTGCAGCTCAAGTCAGGGACTCTGTCTGATTGAATATTGGATGGCTTCTGAGACTTTGGCCTTGGGGTTGTCAATGCCATGTGTCTGTGGCTCTGCGCTGTCCGCTGCCTCTGGCCTCAGCTGCGGTCCACCAGGGCTCGCACATCAAATCGAGTCCTGACTGGCCAGAACGTCTCATCACCGCAGAAAGGCACATGCCACCATCGCCAGGACAACCTCCAAACGCCATCTGCCAGAGTCAAAACAGTTGTTCTGGCAAACTAACGGAGTTGCTCACACCTGTCGTGGATGCCATCTTCTGCCTGATACTCTGCTCACCACTCCAGGTGCCACTGACTCAGTGCACCGCAACCCATGGACCATTACTGATTGAGTTTTGTGCTGTGGAGAGGCTGCGCAGCAATGTCACCTCAGGCAGTGTGGGAGACCTGGGACGAAGATGGGGAAGATGATGCAGGTGTAACACACCCCACTGCAGCTGCATCAGATAAATCCTGAAGGGACACAATCCTAGACAATTTGTGCACATGAGTGTGCTTAGCTCTAGTGACCCATCCTCAGTGCACTGTAACTCATGGACACTTTGTGAGAAGTTGGCCTGATGTGCAGTGCTCACTATTCTAGTGATCACTATATATCAGTCCAAACAACCCTTATTGATGATTGGTTGTAAGTCAACCTTATAGACCAGCTATCCTAGTAGCATGGATACGAGCAGTCTAAGGCTAAGACTCTAGAGGGCGTGTTAAGCCAGCTGTTTTACCATCACATTACCCCTTGAACACCCAGTGAAAGGACTCCACACAAGTGTTATGAAAATAAACAGTGTATTTATTAGAATCACAACAACCCTGTACTCTTTATGAGGACAGGGTGCTAGGCACACAACAAAACTCTTACGAAAATACTTAAGTTAGCACGGTATACACAAATGCCCGAGGGGCACGAAAAACCATATACTTTAAAAGTGGAATGCGAATTACTAGCAGGTAAGTAACAGTACTGATAGGCTTTAGAATCGCTAGGACTGGACTAGGGAATCGTTAGATTACTTCTAGGAGGCCCAGGGGACTCGGGTGCAGAGTGTGCACTCTCACGCGGGATGCGGGACAAAGTCTATGGGAGCTAGAATTCACAAAGTTAGTGTTCACGGGCGAACCCGACCTGGTAGGGAGAAAACGACAGTGGATCCTGACCCTTGGATAGTGAGGCTATGCTGGGACACCGAAGTGCCGAAGTTACCTAGCCCAGGGGCTGCAGCTGCATAGGTCTCAAAAGACGTCGGGAATCCTCGTCGCCGGACCAGGAGCCTGGAAGAAAGGAGTTGCTGGCAGGCGACCAGTGAAGATTGTTCGAGTGATCCAAGCCTGGATCGAAGAGGGATGACACCTGAAAGCAGAGGGGACCAAGTTCGTGACTACTAGCCAGTAGTCAGTGGGCACCAGGAGGGCACCGGATGGCAGTCACCTCGACTAGGTGAGTGGGCGACGCTGGCTCTGCAGATCTCACGGACCAGGAGGCGTTGTCGGCGACCAGGATGGAGAGGCGAGCTGTCCCACGATGGATGAAGCTGTCGGCGTCGAAGTTACCCAGGATTGGGCAACAAACCTTGGCTAATTCAAGCCCACGCGGTGGACTCAAAATGGCGTCTTGAGTGGACCAGGAGGGTCCGGGGTGCTCCTCTTCTGGAAGGGAGCAAGGGCCAGCCTGGAGCAACCAGACCAGCAGCAGAAATGTCGTCGGGCGTCGTTCAGAAGGCCACCAGCCAGCGGGCTAGTAGCCAAACAACGCGGTGAGCAGCAAAAAGCAGAAGGGCCCCACGCAGATCGTGGAGATGCTGGGAGGCTGCACTTCGGTGCTGGAGCTGCTCAGGGTCGGGGCTTCTCGGACCCCAAAGCACTCACCAGGAAATTACTCGGCGGGCTTGCTGTGCAGAAGTCGTGCAGTCTTGCAGATGGCCGGTCCCTCGAGGTCTCGTCGCACCCACGGTTCTCAGCTGGGCTGTAGAGGTGGGTAGAGGTCAGAGGTGCCAGGGAAGCCGGTTCTCGTCGAGCTGGGCAGTCGGATTCCGGAGGAAGGACTTGCAGCAGACCGCAGTGTTCTTCAGATGGTGCCTGCGGATGCAGGGTGACTACTCCTTAGCCACAAGGGAGAAATCTTAGGAAGAAGTCTTGAGTTCCTTTCGTAGAAAGTAGTTTCAGGATTCAAAGATGATCTGATTTGGAAGGGGGCCAGTCCCTACCTTTATCTGGGAAAAGGGGGCTGGCACGCGACTAGGTCCTGCCCTATGGGTGGGACCAGGAGGGGGGTGGTTACACCCACTTCCTTGGCGGGCTTTTCCCCAGCACAGGGTCTGGAGTGTCCCTGGAACTGGTTCAAGCCGGCCTATGCACAGTGAGAACCGGGGTGCCACGTGCAGTCACCTTCCTCTGTAGCCCTGCCTACCTACAATACACAAAACCCTGTCTGGGACGGTGCTGGCACCACCCCTGGCAGGAAACCCTTTGTCCTTATCTCCTGCTCTGGGAGGACTCCCAGCAGCAGGGGGGCAGACTTGTGTCTCGGTGGCAGCATCCATTTTGTGGAGCTGAGGCTCTGTTTGACTTTAACCGGGGTTACAGGCTACATGCATGTCGTGTCCCTCTAGAAGGGTGGAATGCTAACCCCGTCGCCAGAATTGGCGAGGGGTTAGTATTCCAATTCGTATGACACCTTACTCGACATGTTTTGATAAAGCGATACCAGAGTTGGCATTTAACCGCGAGGATTATAATGCACTTAAGAGTATATGGTATGCGATATCATGGAAACGGCTAAGGGATAGATCACGAAAGCCGCAGACAGGCTCAGCTCATGCCAGAGCACCATCTCACACGATTCCAAGCACTCTGCCTTCAGGATTGTTAAGGCCTGCCATAGGAGTGACTGATAGGAGATCTGTGTGTCCATTTTAGGGTTAGATATAGGTATACTATATCTAAAGCAAAGGGTGAGTACACCACCTTGCCACAGCTGTCGTGCAGCCAGTTGTGTCAGTTTAGTTAGTCAACCCAGGGGTGGCACAATACATGCTTCAGCCCCTGGGAGACTTCTGGGTACACCTCAGCCCTGGGTACAGGGACTTGGAGAGGGCCCAGTGCCAATTCAGTACCTGAGTACAATTTGGATAGAGAGAACAGCTAGGCTGTGGGTCTGATTAGCAGGCCCACAGCCAGGGAAAGTCGTAAACCAGTGCAGCAAAAAGCAAAAAATCTGGGTGATCATAGGATTGCAGACCCTACTCTCCTACACACTTCTATTTGCATATTGGGTGACCTCTGTACTTGCTCCAGCTTCCTCCATGTTGCTCAGCAGTTGTCTCTGTTATGCTGGTATTTTCAGTTTTCGTTTTAATGCTGTTCCCTGTTCAAGTTGTTTCCAGCGCCAACCACTCCGTGCGGGCTGGCTTACACTCACCACACACACATCCAGCACAGGCATCACTCACTGTAGATGTGGCCTGCCAATAAAGGGGCAAGGTGCACCTGCCCGTAGCCAGTTCCCCATACTATCTGCGTGTGTCTCTGTGGTCATGTTGTATGCATGGGGGCCCTGGGCCCTATGACATTACATTGTGCTGTGTAGAGCGGACGCAGACATGTCACCGCAGGCAGCGGGTTAGAGCTTGGACATGTAACTTCGTCATCACCCACTCAATACATAAGAGGAGTGGACTGGGCCATCGTACGCAGAGCCAACATGGGGGTGTGAATGATAATTGTGTGCCTCTGGGCATGGTTCTGTACTGGAAATGTGCATACGCATGTGTCTCTGTAGCAGTCTGGATCTCCTTTGTGGGGTGTAGGTGGTCCCTGAAGGGTATTAAACACCCACGTATGTGATCTAGTTTGTCTTCCATGGGTTCGGACCCCACCCGCACCTGTTTGGCCACCTCCTTTGGCATTGGAATGGCATGTGTGGCTCGGTGAAGTGTTGTGAGCCAGCCGTGTTTGCGGGTGCTTCCTGCTGTGTGGTCTGTGCATATATTCCCATCTCACAGTTTCCTGCTCTGTTAGAGGTAGTTGGCCTGTTTCTAGGCATGTACGGAGCCAGTTGTGTCCTCTGTTCTGCAGTGTTGGGGTTGCACATTGCACCACATTGTCGTCAATGTGGATGTGCCGTTCATGCTATGTGTGTGTGCTGCAGTGTGCCACGGGGATCAGGGAAATGATCCAGGTGCATTGTGGGTGTGCAGTGTACCACACATCGTTGTGCATGTGTGCCTTTGAGCCCATCTCCCCCCGTCCCTCCAGTCCCTGGTCGTTACTCACCAGGGCCGGACTGGCTACCGGGCAGTTGTGTGTGCTGCTGAGCTGGGGGCTAATTTCTCTGTGGTGGGGGCTTATTTCGTTGATGGGGACCTGCGTGCGCATTGAAATAACAAAAGCAAAACGAATTTCGTTTTTCACACGCAGGTCCCTATCAACGAAATCAGCCCCCAGCTCTGCAGCACACACAACTGCCCGGTAGCCAGTCCGGCCCTGTTACTCACCCTGTTAATGTTGTGTCAGGTCCTCTCGAGCTGTGTCCGGACTCCCAGCTCCTTGCACGGTCTCCACACCGATGACTGTGGCCTCTGTTTCCTCCAGCTTCTCCTGTGGCGCAGGACTCCCACCTCCTGTCGCCATTGCTGCCTTCCTGTTGGCAATTGCAAAAAACAACAAGTGATGGACTGAATGTGGATCAATGTCACACACTCCCCCAGTCAAAAGATCTGGGCCCAAATCCATCGTTTTTTTGCACTCCACACCACCCTGGGTCAGATAATGGCTTTATGCAAATCAGCTCTGACCCTGTTGCCCCATGGGAACAGTCCAGTCCGAACTACAACAGCCATATCTTTCCCAGACCGGAATCAAGCATCCGAGGACCGGACCGGTTTCGAGGTAACACCTCTCTTCAGCCCGGCTAGCTTGACTCCAAGTGGTGTGGAGTGCCTGGGACCCACGTCTGGGCATCCCCAGCGCACTTAGGGCGGCAATTGCAAAAAACAACAAGTGATGGACTGAATGTGGATCAATGTCACACACTCCCCCAGTCAAAAGATCTGGGCCCAAATCCATCGTTTTTTTGCACTCCACACCACCCTGGGTCAGATAATGGCTTTATGCAAATCAGCTCTGACCCTGTTGCCCCATGGGAACAGTCCAGTCCGAACTACAACAGCCATATCTTTCCCAGACCGGAATCAAGCATCCGAGGACCGGACCGGTTTCGAGGTAACACCTCTCTTCAGCCCGGCTAGCTTGACTCCAAGTGGTGTGGAGTGCCTGGGACCCACGTCTGGGCATCCCCAGCGCACTTAGGGCGGCAATTGCAAAAAACAACAAGTGATGGACTGAATGTGGATCAATGTCACACACTCCCCCAGTCAAAAGATCTGGGCCCAAATCCATCGTTTTTTTGCACTCCACACCACCCTGGGTCAGATAATGGCTTTATGCAAATCAGCTCTGACCCTGTTGCCCCATGGGAACAGTCCAGTCCGAACTACAACAGCCATATCTTTCCCAGACCGGAATCAAGCATCCGAGGACCGGACCGGTTTCGAGGTAACACCTCTCTTCAGCCCGGCTAGCTTGACTCCAAGTGGTGTGGAGTGCCTGGGACCCACGTCTGGGCATCCCCAGCGCACTTAGGGCGGCAGCAGGTTTGTCCTTGGTTTGGTTTTCACATCATGCCAGCGAGTCTTGGCCTCCTCCATTGATCTCCTCGGCACTCCGACTGCATTCACGGTAGTCCAATTGTGGGTCAGTTGATGGTAGTGTTCTGTAACCTCCGTAACGCTGATCTGGTTTGCCTACGGACTGCACCCCGTCTTCCTCTCCCTCTTCTCCTTGACCTTCCCGACCCCGTTGTTCCTTTCTGGTGGTCTGTGGGGTTTGTGGGGTTCGCGCACGCGGTCTAGGTGCATCCATGTTGCAACGCACTTTGAATTGTTTTTGGTGTGTTATTTTTGTTGTTTTTCTAGTGCAGTTTACCTCCAGACGCGTGGGATTTGCAGGCCTGTTGCTGTGTCTCGCTGCTTTTTGTATCGCGTTTGGCCTCATCGCTACTATTTCTGCGTTCGTGTTTTGCATTTTTGCTGCGTCGCGTTGACTTTATTGCAGATATTTGATGCGTTGCCAGGGGCCTATCGCATGGTGCCTCCGTGTTGTGAATACTTAGTTAACACAGCGTTATTTTCCCGCAATAGACTGCGATGTTGAAAGTTGCGTTAAGTTAATTTTGCGATGGTTATCACACGTTCTTGAGAATATCCCCCTAAGTGTGACGATGTTTACATGAATAGAAGGCGTGCCTCCATCAGTCCAGGGTTTTGAGATACTTCTGGCCCATGCAGTTGCCTTTGGTTTCTGACACAGCACCTAAGTTCCCTTTGAAAGGTATCAGAGGAGAGATTGGGCCTGGCGGCAGGAGGGCTTTGCCCCATAGTTTGTTTGCACCTCCTGGGCATTATTGCATTCTGAGTTTAGCTTTTTTTGGATAAGAAAGGAGTTTGCAGCGGCAGGGCCCTGATCTCCTTGGTAAGCGGGGGCCCCCAAGGACCCTCCCTGTAATAGGGGCAGTTAGTAGCCCCATTGTGAAGCATCTTATGAGCAATACAGGCCAGTGTGAAAGACTCCTGGCTCCAAAGCATACTGTCTTAGATCTGCCTGTGTTTTCTATTGTCCGCTCTCTTGGTGGCTCCTCTAGGGCCCTTCAGCGCATGCGTACAGAGTGGCAGACTCCCACTGCCTTTTGTGGGAAACAATTCAGCATTTGTGCAATGTTTTCTTCCCTCTCGTTCCCGCCTCCTGTCTGTCTCCATTTATCTTTCAATTGACTGTCTCTCTCTCCCTGTCCATCGCTGTCTCTCTGTCCCCCACTCTCCCTCGCCCTCCCTCTCTCTCTGTCCTTCTGTCTCTTTCTCTGTCTCTTTCTCCCTCTCCCTCTCTCTCCATCTCTCTCTCTCTCTTTCTTTGTCTCTCGCTTTCTCTTTCTCTCTTGTCCCACTCTTTCATTTTCTCTATGTCCCTCTCTTCCTCCCCCTCTTCCTCTCTCTCTTTCTCCCTTTCTCTCTCTCACTCATCTTCCTCTTTCTCTCTCTGTCCCTTTCTCTCACATCCCTCTATGTCACTCTCTGTCTTAGTCTCTCTCTCTCTCTCTCTCTCTCTCTCTCTTTCTCTCCTCTTTCTTTCTCTCTCTCTCGCTCTGTCTCTCTCTCTCTCACCTTCATCTCTCTGAACCCTCTTCTCTCTCTCCTCTCCTTCCTCTCGCTCACTCTCATCTCTCTCTTTCTCTCCCCCTCTCCTCTCTCCTTCTTCTCTCTCTCTCTGTCTCTCTCTCCCCCCTCTCTCTCTCACTCTCTCTCTCTTTCTCCCCTCTCTTGCTCTCTCTCTCTATCCTTCCTTCCTCTCTTCCTTCCTTCCTCTCTTTCTTTCTTTCTTTCTTTCTTTCTTTCTTTCTTTCTTTCTTTCTTTCTGTCTTTCTTTCTTTCTTTCTCTCTTTCTTTCTCTCTTTCTTTCTTTCTCTCTTTCTTTCTCTCTTTCTTTCTTTCTCCCTCAGTCTTTGCTTCTCTCTTTCTTTCTCTCTGCTCCCTCTCTCTCTCTGTCCCTCTCCTTCTCTCTCCCTCTTTCTCTCTACCCCCTTCTCTCCCTCTCCCCCCTCTCTCCCTCTCTATCTCTTTCTTCCTCACCTTCCTCCTCCTTGGTCTCTCTGGGACGTTCCTCTGATGTTCACAGTATAATCAGAAGATTCTGCCCCAAGGCTCCCAGTCTCACAGAGTCTGCAGTGGAAGAATCATTAACACAGGGACAGGCAGCACGTGGACCTGCCTCTCAGTCTGTCATGGAGCAGGCAGCCCCGGTGTCACAGGGACAGGCCGCCCCAAGGACCTGCCTCACAGCCTGGCAGGCAGCCCCGGTCTCCCTGAACACCAGAGTCCTCCTGGTTGGCGTGCACCTCTCCCAAATTCAGGGAGGTTTGGTGGGTAGGCTTCTCCATCTGGGTAAACTGTGCTGCCTGCAAAGGCATATATTTATCACAGAAGGGCAAGACTGCAACAGGAAAACTCTTAATGATTTAACTCTTTACATACAACAGACTTGCACAGAACTAAGCAGCTGGGTCTTAGGAGACTGCACCACCAGGACTAGTCACTATATTGCTGATGTATATTGCCCACCTCAAGTGGTCTGCTGCCTGTAGACCAAATAAATAACTGCAAGAGCTAGGTGGATGAGAGGCAACATATAGAAACAAACAAGTATACACATTCAATGGTATGACATTGGTTTTGTGCCGTTATTGGTCTTTTAGTTCCAGATGTGCTTGGTATGCAAATGACGAGACCAGCCAACGTGTTTCGCCCAAACAAGGGCTTCTGCAGGACAAACTATTTTTAATCAAGGGCAAGTTCTTCGCAAGCAATTTCCAGAATGGGGAAAAGATTAGCCGTTCTTATATGAATATGAGAAGCTCTCGTGGTGGAGAATGATTCTCAAAGAGAGCAAAAAAACGTGTTTCAGTAGCAATTGTGACGTAATAACAGAGCCGTGTCCGGATAGTGTCCTGCAGCCAGCATGTCTTTACATACCACACGCCACAAACAAAGCATTTTCTTGTAATAACTAGTCGGAGATATATTTATTCAATAAATGAGTAACCGTTAACCGACCTAAGATGGTTATGGATGCCCTGCATGCTTTGGAACCAGCGGTTTGCAAGGTACTGATAGATAAATAAAAAAATCAATAAAAAGCACTCTGTACACTTGTACTCCTTTGCATAACACATCATGCATGCTATCTCCAAAGTGCACATGACTTGCATAACTGGTTTATTTCATACTACTACTAGCTGACTCCATGTCAGTCCATGTCTCCTTCTGTCCAGTACCGCTTGACCTTCCCAGCTAAATCCTACTGAACTCTTCCCACCAGACTCACTGTCACAGACTATATAACTGACTCCATGTCAGTCCATGTCTCCTTCTGTCCAGTACCGCTTGACTTTCCCAGCGAAATCCTACTGAACTCTTCCCACCAGATGCATTGACACGGACGATATAACTGACTCCATGTCAGTCCATGTCTCCTTCTGTCTTGTAAAGCTTTATTTTCTCAGCTAAATCCTACTGAACTCTTCCCACCAGACTCACTCACATGGACTATA
Source organism: Lissotriton helveticus (assembly GCF_964261635.1). Lineage (NCBI taxonomy): Eukaryota > Metazoa > Chordata > Amphibia > Caudata > Salamandridae > Lissotriton > Lissotriton helveticus. The sequence continues at coordinate 55,136,855 of NC_136069.1, forward strand.
TAACTGACTCCATGTCAGTCCATGTCTCCTTCTGTCCTGTACCGCTTGACCTTCCCAGCTAAATCCTACTGAACTCTTCCCACCTACGCACTAAACGTGCTCCCCCATAACTCGTAGGTCGTAGCACGCCCCATTCCGCAGCAGAATGGGATGGACCCAATGATGAAGTATGCCATCAAGGGATAACCCTGCTGGGTGAGGGTTTTACAGAAAACTTTTTGTTTTCTCTGAGGCAAGGGTTAAACTTTCCTAAACGGCTGGGTGCCATCTATACCACTATCCAACCTGCTTGGTGTGCGATGGAGCATAACATTTGTAAAACATCCTTATGGGGTCTCCATGGCTGAGTGGCAAAGTTGTCTTCTTTCATCTTGTGTATCATATAGATGTCAGGGGGGCCAGGCTGGGGGGCTTTACCGATTCCTCCTGCATGTTTTAGGTCGATAACCTACATGTTGCTCGTGATAGAGTCAGAAGAGTTGTATTGGTGTTTGTATAGCATGGAACTGTTAGTTACACCGTTACACTGTTGGAAAGTAAGAGAAAGTGTGTGTATATGTGTGTGTGTGGGTGTGTGTGTGTGGTGTGTGTGTGGGCATGTATAACCCAGACTATTGGGACCGGTCCGGTCCTCAAAGTGTGGGTAAACCATGAAAAAATCTGACAAACACTATCTCTCTGAGGACCGGTGCGTTATGAGCATGGGCGTAGGAAGTGTGGGGGACGCGGGGGATATATCCCCCCCAGATTTTGGAGTGGGGGGGACACGGAGACAAGGACGGGGGTGACGAGGTGACAAAAGAATTTCCCCTCTCCTTTCTGTTAATCACAGGGCCATTAGCACGCGAAAGCGCTACCTAATGGCCCTGTACTTGACTTGTGACCTGCCTGCAGTCAAAGAGGCCACCGCCCTCTTTGTCCTTTGTTATGCTGCAATAAGGCTTGGCCGGTCTGGGGGGGGGGGGTTTGGGAGGGGGACAGAGAAGGAAAACAAACTCTTGTCTCTTTTCCTTCATGCCCAGAGAAGGCAAGAACAGTGTCTGCTTCTGCGCTGCCTCTAGCAGCTGTCTCGTCCCCTCTCTCCATCTCTTTCTGTCTGTCTGTCTCCTCCTTAAGTGCTGATGTCAAGAGACAGCTGTTACGTACTTTCTCTTGACTCTCCTTTTCTTTATTTGTTCCCTGTTAAATGGATCCAAAAACGAGAAGCACACTTTGCCTGGAAATGTCCCCATTTTCTGACCGTTTTCTGTTCCAAAGTACAACCTCGGGACGGAGAGAAAAATAGTATCAAAATACGAAAAATAATTAAATATGCAAATAAAGCAATGCAGAGTGCTCGCAGACAGGCCAGATTGGTGTTATTCGCACCCACACACATTAGCACCACGTTAAATAGTTTGCCAGTGAAGCGCTACTTTCTTTTTACCTTCTTTCTTTGACTAACATTGTTTTCCCAGGGTGGGGAAGTGCACCATTCCTGAAGGGACTGCAATGCCTTGTGGATGGGTGGAGTGGAAAGCGTTTAATATTGTCGTTTTCAACTGTTTTAATGATTTTAGCATATAAAATCTGTACCGCAGCTCTGTGTTTAGAAATGTGGTCTTTTTTAATCCAAACTGCTTACATTTTGTAAGGATATAAGCAATCGACATTGAAACAGGTCCGTTCCTGGTTCTGTAGTCATGTCCAGAACTTATCAGGCAAAATCACTTACTGATTTCTAAATGATGAGTTTAAAACTGTTACGGTAACCATGTTGTTCCTGCTTACATTTCACATGCTTTGCTCATCCTTTCATTTGCTATGCATGTTTGCTTTTTTCAGGGTGTTATAACTTTTTTCAGGCAGCATTTTACTCTTGTCTAATGCATGAATTGAATTGAGTCGCAGCACAATTGGGTTGTAGCTGAAGGCAGTGCGAGTTTCTCCCAGTTGGGCAGTATGGTGTTTAGTGTGGGAGAGGATGTGGCACTCTGGCCAGAGCTGCCAAATGGAGAACCATGTTCAGCCTTCATGACCAGTCCACCAGACCACCGTCCTGACAGAGTACATTACGATGCTACACCTTAGAAGGCCTGATAGACCTTAGAAACCCTGGTGTCTTAGCACCAGCAGGTGGACCCTAACGGTGGCAAGTGTGAGTTAACCTTGAAGGCCTGTCCACCACAATCCATGCAGCTCACCTCCAGTCTTACGGGCAGGCATACAAAGAAGCACACACTAGAGTGACAATGACTGTCACTGAAGTCACAAGACCTTTTAGGCCAGTCCACCTTACCCATTGGTGCCTCCATTGGCCTTTTTCAGCACTAGTAGAGCAACTTACCAGGGGTTGGCAATGTAGGATTTGCATGCACACCAGACTTAAGGGGTGATTATAATGGAGGTGGAACTGCTACATCACCCGTCAGTGACGGTCCCACCGCCATCAGTGATTGTATCACCGCCCGCCATATTACAATGGCAGGTGGTTTCCTGGCAGTCGGCACGACGGATCACCACGCACCGAACGGGCTACTTGAGCCCTCCTGTGTGGCAGAGGGGCTCGTAGTTCCTACAATGCTGGTAGTGCCTACCAGGCACCGCAGTAGGGATTATGATGTCCTTTAAAGTAAAGTCCACATTTGTAAAGCGCACAATCACCCGTAAGGGTCTCTAGGCGCTGGGGGCCGTCGGGAAGATTAAGCGAGCTATTGCCCAGAGTCACATGGTGCTGGGCTAATCTGCCGCCGGAGCCGGGGATCGAACCCTGATCCCCAGATTCCAGCGTCAGTCGCCCTGGCCGCGGCGCCATACCTCTCCCACCAGCCTATCCATGGTGGTTCGCCTGCCTTAGAAAAGCTGGTGGAAAAGGGCATTGGGGGCCCGTAGCAGACCCCTTTACCCCCGGCACCCAGACATGGGACCTGAGGGGCACCTATGGTGCCCCCCTACATATCACTGCACCATGTGGCACTGCCACGTAATGCAGTGATATACCTAAGATGTCCCATTTTTTACACTGCGACGGGTGATGCAGCCAGCAGCGCCTGCCCCAATGTAAAAGATAGGCATTGCGATCGCCATAGTGGCAGTCGCATTGAAATGCCTATTGTGAGGCCTCCGTTTTTTAGGCGAGCAGTCCCATTCCCCAATTCGATGGCGAGTGGACTGAGGTCCGACTGCTATCGTAATCAGTCCCTAAGTTTTGGGTAGAAAGAGGGCAGGGACTTTGAAATGAGGTTGACATGTGGCCCTTATTTTGGTCATATGTAATGTTTCTGTGCTACGTCATGGGGAAGGAAGAAGGCTTGGGTCCTTGTGTCTTGCAGAAAGGAGAGAAAAGGTTGTATCTGCTTTTCAGGAAGGATATACAATGCAGAAAGGACCAGACTAGCCACTCTGGCATTTGCTTTGTGGGCTGCAAGCTAATGAAGCGTAATTTAAGTTGGTGTCTGCAGGTGAGGCCCAACTGCATTCTTTGTTAGAGACCGGTACATTATTTAAACCATCAGACTATAAAACCAAACAAGAGAGAGAAAGGCATCAAGAGTTGTGGGCAAAGGAGGAAGGGAAATATGGAAAACAGAGAAAAGGGAGAAAGCAAAGATAAGAAAGAACCTGGAAGAGTGAGATAATGTGGAGTGAGAGTATGTTGGTGGCTGAAGGAGGCAGGAGCTGACATCAAATAGACAGCCTTGGTACTCAACAACCCAGCTCCGCCACAGATTCCCTCGCTACCACTCTTTTATAGTGCTGCTCAAGTCTCCATAACCACTCTCTCAGATGCATTTAATTAGTTATATAGCGCCACTCATACCTGTGCAGGGTGTCAGCACTTTACATGTTGTGTAAATCTGTGTATAGGAAATGTTACATAAATCTACAGGGTGTAGGAGTCACATGTCATCCATACTTGTAGACAGTATTGTTTGAGTGTTTGGTCTGGATGTTGGAAAGTGGGTTAATAGTAGGGGCAAATGTATATCTGTCCCCGAAAATAAGGCCACTACCTCGGCTCAGTACCTGTCTTCGAAAATTATTCCCATGCTCAACCCGTGGTTGCTTGGCTGTGAGTAGGCAGGCTTAACTTCAAAGACAGGTATGTAAAGCATTTAAAAACACACATTCAGTAAATAATTAAGACACAACACACAATAAAAATCCAACACCAATTTATAAAAATAGGAAATATTTTTCTCTTTAAAAGGAAAAAAATCCAATGTAGGGAACCTGGGATGTGACTTTTTAAAGATTTAGCACTATATAACACATAGAAACTTATAGCCCCTTTTGGTACATCTGGTCATGCTAGACCTGCTCAAAGTGAAAGTTTCAGGCTCACCGCGATGACGCTCTGCGGGGCTACTCCTTGCGGTAGGTCTCGGTCAAAGTTTTTACCTTCTGAATTAGAAACTTTTCTGGAGCTTTTCTTCCCGGGGTCCCACGTAGCTCTCACGCAGCCCTGATTCGGTGAGGGTTCGCCGGCTTGCCTTGTGACGAGCTCCCGGTCAAAGTTATGGAAGTCCAACCTCCGAAGCTTTCCAGCGGTATGAGCCAGGGATCCAGGCTGGCACACAGTTGATGGTGGGTGGCTTGGCTCTTGTGGTTGGTCCCGGTCACCTTTCCTACGTTCGGAATTAGAAACTTTTACAGAGCTTTTTCTTGCGGGTCCCTAAATGCTTTTCACTAGGCTGGATTCGGTGCGGGTTCGCCAGCTTGGGTTTCCGCCTACGCTTGATCAACTCTGGAAGTCAGACCCCTGGAGCTTTTCAGCAGAAGGAACCTGGACGGCAGGCCAACTCATGGTTGATGGTTGCCGGCTTGGCTGGCCAGGGTGAGCCGGTCCACTTATGGAGCTTTTTTCCAAAGTTGCTCCAAACTTCTCCAAACCTCTGGAACTTCTTCCTGAAGTTTTCCAAAGGGTCTCAAAGTGTCCAAAACTTACTCCAAGGGTCTAGAATCTCCAAGATGGTCCTTGAAAGGGACTTCCATTCCCACTATCCACTTGGAAAAAACTCTTACAAATTCACTTGTAGTTCTCCAGGCTGGGGATTCTTGGTGGTGGTGGTTCAGGTGAGATCTGTTAACCTTCAACTTGCAGGGAGTCCACTCTTTAATCCTTTTGAAGCAAGGTGGTCCACAGGGCTGTAATTCCAGATTGTGCAACAGGTACAATCTTCAGAGTCCAGGGCCTGGTTGGTGCAAATCAAACTCCTCAGCAGGGACCCTTCTTCTCCCAAGTTTGAAGCAGCATCATCTGAGAGGTCCTGTCCCTCTAAGATACTTATTCCAAGTTCTCTGGGTCAAGAAGGAGGTCACTCCTGTCCAATGAGGTGCAGGGCAACGCTCCAGGGTATGACCACATCCTTTAAAGTGTGGCATTATTTTCTCACAGAGAGCACAATTTCTCCAAAATGTTATCATGGTTGATTTTCCAGCAGAGGGAGCAGAACTAACTAAACCAGCCTACAGGATGGCTTCATCTACCTAGGTCCACCCCCCTTACATCTGGGAATTCCTCCTTAATCCCCCTATCCGGCTGTGGGGCCGGGAGAAGAGGTGTAAATGAAAGTGATTTCTCCAGCTTGTCTCCTCCATCCCTTGAAGAGCATTATTTACTACCCCTCCTCCTGGCGCTGGCATTCCCATGCCCAGCAACCTCTCCTCCCAGAAAGGCTTCCTAACTCTAGGGGTCATTTATCACCTCTTCAAACAGCCATTTTAATCCACTTACCTCCGACCAATCAAGGCAGAGCACTAGAGGGCTGAATTGTGGCTTACAGACAAGAAAGTCTTATAACTTCTTGTCTGTACATTTTAGAATAAATTCAACAATTCCACATTGTTGCATTTATAATTAACATTCTTCTGAGTCCTTTAATCCTAGTTTTATGGCTTTCCTTTCTCCTGTTATTAATTAATAACCTCTTGCAATGTTAACCAATGGGCTGGAGAGCTGCAATGGAAAAATGACCCAGCCAATTTCTCCAATACCAGGGCCTATATAAGAACCCTGCTTATACCTACAGAACCCCCACCCCTGGAATACCCAAGAAAGACTTTAGGGGTTCTAGTTATATCAAAATATTGCAGAGCCTCACTTCACAGTGCTCCTAGCACAAAAGTCAATTTTGGGAAGCACTTTACTACAATGTAGGCAGTGAAATGTGCAATTTCACTAAACCCAGGGCATATAAAACTCATTTTATAAGGGTCCTCCTTGTAGATACCCGACCCACATCCCTGGGACACCTGAGGGAAACCCTGGGGATACCTAATATGCCCCAACATTGTAGTTTATCAATTTGTAAGTGCCCCACACCCAGAAGTCAAGTTTGGGCACAATTTGCATTTTAAATGCAGTCCTGCAACACAGGCCTGTTTTTAAACTGACCTCAGGCTTCAGCAGTGCACACATGCAAGTGCGGGAAGGGCTGCTGGCATCTACATTGCCATGCCCTAATATATACTAGGGACTTAAAGGTAGTTTCAATCCCCATGCCCTATTATGTACTAGGGCCTTGTAGGAGAGGTCATGCCAATCATAGGGGTAACCTAACCCATGGTGCACCCTAGTGTATGTAGGTGTTTTCACTGTATTTGTAAGTGTCTCTGTCAGCATAGCACTGGCCCTGGCCCTGGGCCTGGTTAGGCAGAGCCCAGGGTCAGTCAGGTACCACCGGTACCGGTCAACAAAAGGTTGGGGAGTGCCCAGGACACAGGATGGCTTTGCAACACTAGAGAAGCAAAAACTCAGAATTTAAAACATAACACCATAGTTGGGGGTTCTCTAATAATCAGAATTGATTTTCCTCCTAATGAACCCAATTTCCAACATTAGGATAATGAAATACTGGGGAAAAAGTATAATGTTCTAATCTATACCTTGCATTTTTCATGCTGCTCTTTAGTGACGTAATAGCTCACTGTTCAATGTTAGGATTTTAACTGATAAACTGCAAATAGCAAAAGAACCTCTCAGACAAAAGCAGTAACTCACTGACCTATTTACATTATAAGCATTTTGTGATCTGCATGGTACACGTTCTTTGCAGCAGGCTTATTAACACACGGTGGCTACCTTACCATGAGTCAAAACTTCCACTAGCCAAACCTCTGATCTCGCTCAATAAGGAACATTAATCACCGAAGTTATCTTCACATTTTTATTGTTGCCTGAAGTCGGAACCTTTGTTTGCTTGGTGCATGAAGATGGAAGATTCATATACATGTTTTCTTAACATTTGGTCTGATTACTATGTGAATGTAAATAACAATAAAGCATACATGCAAACTGTGACTACATGCCTGCTTATGTCAATATTTCACTTCATATATATGCCATTGTATTTGTTTAACGGGCGGTGATTTGTATAGGGTCACTTGAAAGTCCACAAGGTTGTCCCTGTCCCCCCCAGAATTTTAGTGTCTCCTACGCCCCTGGTTATGAGGACCAGTCCCGTAGTGAGTTTAGGTACTTTTTCAAAAAACTAAAACGGCATTTAGGTTTGCTTCGGTCCTGAAGTGTGTGTGACATCTCACAGTGGTTAGTGAATTAAATGCAAACATGAAACCCATTCATGGGCTTGATTACATGTCACACGGCGCGGTATCTCCGGGCAGGGTGCCACTCCGCTCATGATGTTCCTGCACCTGGATTTTCTGACTGCAGGAACACCAGGCCTCCTTTTACCAGCCAGAAAATCTGGCCAAAAATACCATGTGCTGATCAGGATGTGCTCAGCCCCGGCCGATGTCCTCCCCCTTCCATAGTATGAGGGGGCACAAGCCACTTCTGCCCCTTGATATCCTCTTAACTCCGGCCTCCCACCCGCATCATGCCAAGGTTTCCACTCCCAATTACCACCTACTCAGAGCACGTGGCAAAAGAGGGCAGATTTGTCCCCCGGATGGGGACTCTATACATAGATTTGGACCTAGTAATTCTGGGTTTGCATGTTATTCCCCATTCGAGAGACATAAACTCAGAATTACCAGAGTTAGGTGCATTGTTCCCACAGCTCAGTGCTTAATTTGAGCCGGTGGTTTCGGGTACTCGGCACCGGCACTTTATTTGGTTCCAGTGCTCGGCACCAGCAATTAATTGTTATCACCACACATATGACTCTTTGCCACATGGTGGCGCTGCTCATTTAATTTAGAGAGTTACCAGAGTTAGGTGCATTGTTCCCACAGCTCAGTGCTTAATTTGAGCCGGTGGTATCGGGTGCTCGGCACCGGCTTTTTATTTGGTTTCCAGTGCTCGGCACCAGCAATTAATTGTCATCACCACACATATGACACTCTGCCACATGGTGGCGCTGCTCATGTAATTTAGAGATGAGCAGAAGAACGGTTTATGAATACCATATGAATTCAAAATACTAATACCTGCCCTCCCCCAGCCATTACTTTAGCTTTGGGGACCTGGAACAATCTGAAATGTCACACTTGCAGGCGAGAGAGATGGTTAGTAGCTGCTTTGCTACCGTCATTGGCAGCGATGACAGACCAATGGGTGGTGCAAGCTGCAGTGGCCTCCTGGTCAGGGCCCTGGCACTTATTATTTTACAAATTAAGCAATGCCACACCTAAGGTACACAGTGCTGATCTAAACACTTATATTGCCAGATTTTAGCCATATAGATCATTGAAAAACTGAATAGAATTGTATTTTATGTATGAATTTGACCTTGTTTTGTACTGTTTTAATTCACCGCACAATTCTTGGAACTTAGTGCACTGCTGCTAAATCCTTCACTTTAGTCATAGCTGCTAAATCCTGCACTTTAGTCATAGCTGCTAAATCCTGCACTTTAGTTAATACGATTCCCCTGTAGCGCCGGCTGCCTAGTTGACCTGAGGTACAGCTGAGCACAAAGAAGAAGAGAAGGGACCAGAAGTCTTTCTCCATTAAAGGGAATGCACAGGTTATGTCCGCGTTCAGTGTCTCACCTGATAGACATTCACCTTGGGCTCCATTCAGGTCAGGGTGCTAGTTGCCGCATTTCTGGCCCGGCTATTTAGTGTGCACCGGGGCCCAGATGCACTGCTGACGCGCCGAATGTGCACCAAAGGCAAGCCCGTCCGCGCCTGTCCACGCCCGAGAGGGAGCAGGGGTCAGAACCCCGACCCGTTTAGGCACATAAAGTCTCAGCTACTCAGCAGACGAAAAGCAGTCATACAATATCTTTGCAGGTAGGGGGTGCAAGCACACTATGAATCCTTTCAATTAGGATTTGACATTTGGGGAATGGAAAGTAACCCCGGCTAAACCAAAACCAATCGTCACTAAAAACAGACCGGAGAGAGAGCAGACTAACAGCCAACAGGGCAGCCATACATGCTCGATTGCAAGCCGCTACCCAAACATAGTCTAGATCTGTTCACTTTTTTAGAAGACCACAAACTGGTAGCCATGTTCCTCACCGAAACATGGCTTTGAGAGGAGCCTATGCCGGACATCACAATGGCCCTTCCCTAAGGGCTATGCAATTGCTAGGCTCGACCGTGAAGGAAGTAGAAGGGGAGCTGGGGTAGCCATTATTTTAAAAGAGAAGCTCAAAAATGAAATCTGACCCCATGGCACTCGCGGGATGTGAATGCTTCTTGTTGGCCTTAGAACTTTCTTCAACGTTCACATTCTAAGGTCTTTAAACAACTCAGTGGTCCAGCACTCTGATTTCAGCTAAGGTTTACAGAAAGTGATTAGTCTTATATAAACATTTGTAATTCACATTTCAGCGACAAAAATGGCCATTCAGCAGAGTTGTTTCTTCAAATTCTTTATTCATGACTTTCTTTTTCGACAAGTTAAAAAGACCGTAGCCAACGCGTTTCATCCTCTCGGACTTCTTCAGGGCAGAAACCACATTTTCTTGAGATCTGTACTCAATTCTTCAATTTATGAGGCTTCTCCTTCTAAAATCTGGTGAAATATGATTGCATCTGATATTTCACATAAGATGTACAATATTAATCTATTTTCAATTGCTGATTTAGCACGGTTGGAAGTCAATCAATTCTGAGTCAAACCGTCCTCTGTGTTATTTCATAAGTAATTATGACGATCGGTCGGCCAGCATGGTGGTGTGGCGTCAGTGTTCGTAAGATCTGTTAATATACTATCCCCCCTGACTCTGCCATCCAGTTCATACAGACACTCCCTGGCATTGTGGCCGAACATAGGGGCATATTATCAAGACAGGAGATAAAATTATCGCCGTTTTATCGGCAGAAAACTGCTGATAAAGCGGCGATAATGGGCTTGATAATATGCTCTATGGAATTCCAATTGAACCCCATGTTATATGTGAAGACAAAACTGCCGATAAAACTGCGATAATTTTATCTCCTGTCTTGATAATATGCTCCATAGTCTGCTAACTTCAGCGTGATAAGTGACTTAAATCTCCATCTAGAGATTGTTAACTGTGAGGTATCTAAAAGCTTCATAATGGGCCTAGCAGCCCTCCAATTAAGCCAATGGGTCAAAGCCTCCACCCACAAACAAGGCCATTTATTAGATCCTTTATTCTCTAACCTACATGAACTAATCACAGATGATCCATTAGAAATGATATGGCCAGACCACAAATAAATACCACTCCAAGTGTGTAACACAAGTATTAAAGTCACTACACCTCACCAACCCAAACTTAGACACAACTGGTTTAAGTTAGATATAGGTGCATAGGAGAACATGCTCACCGACTCCCACCCTGAAATCGTTTGAGATGAAGTCAGCAGTTTTGAGGCCTGGATGCAGAATGCCTTAAACAATCTGGCACCACTAAGACAAAAAAAGCCACTCTCCCCATAGAGTGGGCACTATGGTTCCCATCAGAACTGCAAAAAAGAATTAAAAATACTAGAAAGGGCAGGGAGGAAAAATTACGATTTAAAAACTATAAGACGGCAGTAAGAAAAATATCATGATGGCATCAGGAATGCTACAGTCAATTACTTTTTCCTCTTAGATTAATAATGCAGCTAACTCCTCTAGAGAATTGTTCAATCTGGTAAGCAGCCTGATGAAACCTGTAAATAGCAATTCTTCTCCCACCCCCCCTCTCCATCACAGTCATGGTGGAACATGCTCGCCAACTTCTTTTTGGAGAAGGTGAATAACATCCTCCTCACACTTGGAGGGGACGAGGAAGCCTAGAAACCCCCATTCCCAGCAAGGAGAAGCAAGCACATTTCCAGAAATCACCTAGAAATACAGAGAGGAGATTCTGAAATGTGTAAAGTCAAGCTCCCCTCACGACCCTGCCCCCCTGATATTATATTAAAAGTTGAGCAAGCAGTGATTACACCGCTGACAGACATGTTTAATTGCTCACTTCGCGTCACATCGCATTCGTCTTTATTCGATCTCCCGAAGGCAGATCATAAAAGATACATAGAATAAGAAAGAGTCATGCAATATAAAACACATATGTTAAAAAGACTAAAGATTATAAAATAATTTACAGTATGTAAAGTGACAGTGCATACATTTTGAATCCAAGGACATCAACTCTAAAAAAGAAAACAAGATGGATAAAAAGTAAAATGCCAGGGATAAACTTACACTTACAATACAAGACCCACTATACTTTATAAAATGGAAAATAAAAACTATTTAATCAGAACAACATGCTACTTCTTTTGGCTAAAACACACTTCAAGAAGCTAGCATCTGCGTGGCATACACAGTGGTCATTGAGTTGCAGCAGGTAAAATAAGGCAGCTTTACACGTGGAAAATGTAGTTTACGTAATTGGGGTAATACAAATTTCCGGATGTATGACATTACAACGCATGCTTTTACAGAGCATGCTTTTACAACGCGGTTTTTACAACGCATACCATTACAACGCATAGTGCTTTGGGGCGCTGGATAGTGAATAGTTTAATTTACTATTCCAACTCCAGTCCCCGTGGACACTAGGGAAGGTGTTGGACAGTAAATTAAACCTATTCCCTATCCTAGAACGCCCCCCAGCGCAATGCGTTGTAATGGTATGCGTAGTAAAAGTTGCGTCGTAAAGGCACTGCGTGGTAAAAGTTGCGTTGTAAAGGATGTTTCCCCAAATTTCCTTGTGTATGGCAAGTACAATTGGCAAAAGAAGACAAAGTGTAAAATGGTTTGGCTTGAATGCTCATCACATGGACAAATACAAATGGAATCCGAAAAATAGTAGCCAAGGGGAAAACAAATTAGCCAACGGAGGGAGCTTAACCTGAACCTGGCATTAATCACGTATGAGGCTGGTTTAGCCAGTGCCGTTAGTTCCCTAGTAGCTTGTTTATGCTTAAATAGACAGTCCTGGACCCAGTTTCTGTCTTTCTTCACAATTGTCTCAGGGTGCTCAAACAGGTGGGAACATCCCAGCGTCAAGCAACTCTCTTTGATATACTTTAACCACTGGATGGCCGAACCATACTCACAAGATACACAATCTCTAATGACTGCCTGATTAAGTTTGGCTTCTTTCTTATAGAAAATAGAACACCAAAGAGCCACGGGTGCGGCATTAATAGTGTCTTAGACATATCCCAAGCCCAACTCCAAATGCAATGAAAAATGCGGGGTAGAGAGAGGGACACCTAGTAGCCGGTGACATAATCTATTCTCTTCCGTCTGCATTGCAAGGGCATCCCTATTTCCCCAAATACCCATTCCATATGTCAAAATTGGCAAGCATTTCCATGTATGGTTCACTAATATCGGCACAATGGGTTTTTTGCCGATGGACATGGCAAGCGAGGAAGTAGTACCAACAGCTTGGTTAAAGCACCTTATCCTATTTTCAGTACAGGTAGACCAAGTATAGCCCTCATCAAAGTCTAATCCCTGGTAAGGGAAGGAACCAACCCTGTCTAAGGTTTTGCTAGCAATATCGAGGGTGCATGTTTTCATATTTCTGGGTCCGCAAACCATAGCAAAGGTTTTCTTTTTGTGTTCAGTAAGATTTTTTTAAGTTTTAAGACAAAACGAAAAGGAATAAATACAATACAAAAAAGAGGAAGGAATTTACAGTGCAAATGATCAAAAATCAACATGAAATGCATTAAACTAAAATACACAATATTAACATATATTAATAAACGAGAATCGCAATTAAAGAGAAAGGGCAAGGAGGAAAGGGAGGGAGAGGGGAAGGGAAAAACATGTCATAGGATCATAAATTCATAAACTACAGAGTTACAATTGAAATGTAATGTAAAAATAGAACATAAGAGAATATATAACAATATCATTGCAAAACATATGAATCAATAGGAGACCAAAACGACTGAAATGAGTGTGGATTATGAGTAACGCCTTTAAGAGATAGCTGCGCACCTCTTCTCGTAAAGGTGATCCATGACCACCAAGCATGGACTGAAAGAGAAGAAGCATCTTTCCAACAGAAAGTAATGGATTTTAAGGCAGCTGTGATTAGAAAATTAAACAATTTTGCCTCTGACTCAGAAAGGGGATGAGTTAGGGCAATCGATTTGCAAATCAATAAATTAAAGGAAATATCATCTTGTAAAGGTAAAATTTTCAAAATTACATTCCATACTTCCAACCAAAATTTCTTAATAACTGGACATTCAAATAACATATGGCGAAGTGAACCAGGGCTAGCATTGCAGTGCCAACAAACATCAGAAAGTAACAGCTTTGCACGAAATAGACGAGATGGAGTCCATAAAGTGTTAAATAAAATATACGCATTGGTTTGATAAAGGGACACCGGGAGCCAGCCAGAGATACTGTCAAGCCATATAGAGGACCATGAGTCATCTGAGAGGGAGATGGAAAGCTCCTTGTTCCAAAACGACGAAATAATCTGAACATTGGAGCCGTGCGAGGTGGAAAGTTTTTTATAAAAAACAGAGACAGCTTTAGGGGACGATGTTACAGCTGTGAGGTAGATTAATAGGTCATTTGTAGTAGAAGAGGGAATACCATTCGGGAAGGAATCCAAAATAGAGTTACACAAAAATTGATATTTTAAAAGGTCAGTAGCTGGGATACCAAACTTTAACTGTAACTGTTCAAAAGGAATAAAAGCATGACCATTAAAGACGTCTTTAAGATATAAAATTCCTTTTGAAATCCAAGAGGACCAGAAGGTAATGTTTCTGTTCAATTTAAGTAGTGCAATGTGCCATAAAGACAAGTGGACTGTGGAGAGTAGGGGTAATTCAAAATTAGAATCTAAATCATTAATTATCAATCTGGAGGATTTAATAATAGAGGAAAGATGAACAACCTTCGCTGTGGAGGACATGGACAGCAAGGAAGGTAAAGAAAAGGGCCGCACAATGGATGTTTCAATATCCAACCAAATTGGAGGTTTTATCATATGTGAAGTATTAAACCAAAGGGCACTCTGCTTTAAGATAAAAGCTTTATGGTAAAGGTGAAAGTCTGGCAGGGAAAAACCAGCCTGGGACTTAGGAATTTTTAACTTTTTGTAAGCAATACGAGGGACTTTGTTAGACCAAAGGAATTTAGATAAGAGTGTGTCAACAGTTTTATAAAAACTGAGAGGAAATTGGGTGGAGATCATAGCTAAAGAGTAAAAAACTTTAGGCGCTATATTCATTTTTATAGACTCCATTCTCCCCCACCAAGTGAGATGAAGGGCAGACCACTTGGACGTTTTGTTTTTAATGTAGTCAATTATGAAATCAGAGTTAAGTTTTAACGTAGCTGGCAGCGATGAAGCAAATAGAATACCCAAATATTTAACTTTGGTAGGTTGCCAAAGAATATCAGTGTTCGGGAGCATCTCTGAGGTACAAAACATGTTTAAAGGAAAAAATTCAGTCTTATTGATATTCAATTTGTAACCTGATACCTTATAGTATTGAGTAATGATGTCTAATAGGGAAGTAACAGAAGAAAGAGGGTTATTAATAAACAATAAAACATCATCTGCATAGGCTAAAGTTTTAACAGTTACATCATTAATCGTAATACCCTGAATGTCATCACAAAGGCGAATATAATTAAGAAAAGGTTCAATGCCTATAAGAAATAACAGTGGAGAAAGGGGACAACCTTGCCTAGTTCCTCTAAAAAGAGGAAATTGACTAGAAATGTGACCATTAACGAACAAACGAGCAGTAGGGGCAAAATACAAAGCAGAAATCATACGAATAAAAGGGGCACCAAAATCAAAGGACAACAAAGTTTTAAATAAAAATTGCCAGTGAATCTTATCAAATGCTTTTTCAGCGTCTAAGGCCATCACTCCCGCAGGAGAGGTCAGGTGAGAGCTTTGTTCAATAATGTGTAATAGAGTTCTAGTATTATTAGCAGAATATCTATTTTTCATGAAACCAGATTGATCTGGGTGAATAATGGAATGGAGTACAGGAGCTAATCTAGTAGCAAGGATTTTCGCATAAAGCTTACAATCCTGGTTTATTAGGGAAATGGGTCGATAATTAGAGACCAAGGTAGGATCTTTATCAGGCTTGGGCAAAACAATAATTAAGGCGTCCGTAAAAGAGCCTGAGATAGTACCAGAGGGGCCAAAATGAGAGAAAAGGGTATTCAAATAAGGGAGGAGATGAGATTGAAATTCTTTGTAGAATTCTGCTGGGATACCATCCGGACCTGGGGATTTATTCTTAGGAAGTGACTTGATGGCAAGCAAAATTTCTTCAGATGTAATTGGTGAATCTAGACCTGTTCTATCTGATAAGGAAATATGGGGTAAATTACACTTACTTAAAAAAGAATCGATTAAAGAGTCAGGGCAAGAGTCAGGTTTACTATAAAGGGTAGAATAAAAACGTAAAAATTCTTGCTCAATATCATTATGAGAAATGGCCACTGTGCCTTGGGATCCTCGTATTGAGGTAATCTGAGTCTTATCTCTTTTAATTCGTAAGTAATTAGCAAGGAGTTTTCCCGATCTATTGATATTAAAACGAAATTTAGCATTAGACTTTGAAAGTTGAACTCCTGCTCTTTGACTAAGGATGGCATTAAATTCATAGCGGAGTTTTTGAAGTGTAAGTTTATACTGGGGGTCATTAGAAGAGATAAACAAAGGCTCAAATTTAGCAATTTGCTTTTCCAAATGTTTAATGTTAGCGTTAAATTGTTTGTTCTCGTGAGCCATAATAGAAATAGTGGTACCACTGATGTAGGCCTTAAATGCATCCCATCTGGTGATAATTGATGTGGAATCCTCAGGATTGAACAAACAATAGTCCTGTATAGCTTGTAATAGTTTAGGTTTATGCTTATCAGTAAGGACAATACTTGAGTTCATACCCCACCTATTTTGTGTAGTAAAAGTAGAGGAGATATTTAAGACAAATGAAATTAAAGCATGGTCTGAAATGTCTATAGTGCTTATAACAGGATTCTTTGCTGACTGAAGTAGGGAAGGTGAAATCAAAAAATAATCAATCCGTGAATGAGAATTATGGGGATTAGAGAAAAAAGAAAAACATTTTTCAGTGGGAAAGTGTAGTCTCCATACATCAGCCAGTTTGGTTGTACTAAGGAAAGCTTTAAAAGCATGAAAAACTTTAGGAGGTCTAATTTGTAGTAGAAAGTCTATCAAGTAGTGGATCAATGATCACATTAAAGTCCCCTCCAACAATCAAAGGAACGTGTCCCAACTTGAGAACTTTTGTAGATAAGTTAGACCAAAACGATGGGTCATCGGCCGTGGGGCCATATATATTAAGCAAAAAGAAGGTGGAGTCATGAATTCTAACTTTAACAACAATAAATCTACCTTCCGTATCTGTAAATTTAGTAATAATCTGACAGTGTAATCTCTTAGCAAAGAAAATCGCAACCCCATTTTTCTTACCAAGAGCAGGCGACGAGACAATATTGTCCACCCACTTTTTCTTCATATATTGTAAAATGGTATCATCAACATGAGTTTCTTGAAGAAAACATATGTCAGCTTTAGAAGCACCCAAGTAGTCTAAAATTTTAGTTCTTTTAACTGGATGTCGTAGACCTTTAACATTAAGAGAAACAATTTTAACAGCATGTATATCAGCCATAAAGAAGTAAAAAGAGGATGAAGAGAGGAAGTAAAGGAAGAGAAGAGAGTGAACAGCCATGGAAGAAAAGTAACTCTACGTAGAAAGCTAGAAAAGGCAAGGAAGGACACAAAAGGAAGAAACAAAAAAGGAAGAAAAAGCTACAAACAGGGCACATAAATAAGGACACAGAGACGCACACCCGTTCCACAAGCATGGCCAGAGACCGTTGGAGCCCATGAAGAGAGAATAATCACCAAGAATGCTCAAACTAAATGCGTTCAGGTAATGGGAGCTTGTGTCTCCATTGATGACGAAGCTTGTTGGTTCAGAAAAAGTCTTAATTCTTCAGGACGATGAAAAGATTTTGAGAAGGTGTCCTTCCAAACTCGCATTGTAGACGGATCAAATAGACCATACTTAAAACCAAGGCTTTTCAATTGTGGACGCAAAGATGAAAATTCCTTGCGAATAGCAACCGTTTCCTTAGCAAAATCTTGATGGATAAATATTTTGGAGCCATTTACCAGAAGCGAAGGAATGTCTCTGGCAGCTTTCCTTATGAGGACCAAGTGATGGTGACGCAGGACCTTGAAAATCATTTGCCTGGGTTTTGTATGGCGTGGATCCCTGTGTGAGGGAATTCTATGCGCTTTGTCCACTTCAAATTTTTCCAGAAATTTAATATTTAGAAGACCAGGCAGCAAAGATTCCAGGTACAGGCGACAGTCAGCGCCCTCAACTTCTTCCGGCAAATTGAAAATGCGGAGATTATATTGTCTATTACGGTTCTCCAATTCCAATAATTGGTTATGCATTGGGACTATCTGAGCCATCAAAGGTGTAAAAGCGTCGAGTTTAGTTTTATTGTCCTGAATTTTAATAGAATTATCAGAAACTTTCATGGACATAGACGCCATATCTTTGCGAACATTTTTCACTTCGTTTGCAATAGCATCAGTATTCATGCGCAGCGCTTTAATTTCTCCCAGTATTAGAGTAAGTGAAGGTTCCGAAGTTTCAACAACCTTAGATTTATTTGGGGGAGGAGACACCTGCTGCTTCCTTTTGTTGGTACCTGAATTTTTGTTATCCATCTTGAGGAGAAAAAATAACTTTTTGCGTCATAAAAATGTAAAAATCAAATCCACCTCAAAATTTTAGTAAATATGAGGGGAAAGGGTATTAAAAGCTCCAGAAGTAGTTGAGGAAAAGGCAGTGGAAGAGTTAAGGCGAGCCGTGGGAGTGGCTAGGCCCAAGCCAGGCCCTTTCCTCAGAAGTGCACCGCCCCCTGTGCTGAGGTAATCGGCAGAACCGGAGCAGAGGCTGGGGAGAGGAGCCAGGAAGCAGACAGAGGGACCCCCTTACGTTGAAAACGGCCAGAATTGACAGATAAGGTAGGGAGCCGGCATAGAATGCAAGCGCTGCAAGAAATGAGCAAACCTTGAGGCAAAATGGTCGTTTTTCAGCTCATTAGGCTGACGAAGTTACAGAGCTCCGGTAGTGGCGGCCATCTTGTCTACGCGCTCACGCGACTCGCAAAGGTTTTCTTAAGAGTAGTCTCCAAGCCCATCTCTTTCATGAAATGAAATTAAAAAAAAAAATAAGCCTCTGGAGGTCGTTGGCTGTCCTAGCCAGGAGCACCGCATCGTCAGCATGTAGTAGTGCTGGAATGGGCCTTTTCTCCACACATGGCATGTCTGCCCCAACGGATACCAGAGTTTTTTTCCATATCATCCGTGTAGAGTAGAAAAAGAAAAGGGGCAAGCACGAATCCTTGGTGCACCCCCGCTTATACTGAACGATTCTGTGCATTCACCAGCACTACTATACCTAACTGTTGCCGTAAGGTCATGGTGAAGAAGTATTACAAATTAAACCATCCCCTCATCGATACCCATATTCTCTAAAATGGACCACAGCTTTGTTCTAGATACGTAGTCGAAGGCTCTTGACAGGTCCCGTTATGGAGACTCCTTTAGCATACTTGTATTTGGCCACAATTAAGTGAAGGTTGAGGCACTGCTCGATGGTCCCAAGCCCCTTTCTGAACCCATACTGGCTTGGGGCGAGTATTCTATTTTTATTGGTCCAGTCGAGCAAACGATCCAGGACTACCCTCACAATAATTTTGGCTGTGGAGTCCAAGAGGGATATTGAGCAATAACATTTGACGTAGTACACATTACCTTTTTTTAAAGATAGGGACTACTATAGATGAACGCCAAGACCTGGGCACGCCCATGCTACAAACAGAGTTAAATACAGAAGTAAGGACAGGAGTCCAGAGCCCTGGGTCCTCCCTAAACAGATCAAGCGGGACACCATCCGGTCCTGGAGCCTTCTTACACCTTCTATCAATAATCGCTTTTAGAACTTCTTCCTCACTAAACGCCAGGTTTAAACCCTGAGGGACCAGTGGCTGAAGTACATCGTTGGCCCCACCATCAGGTGAGTACATCCCAGAGAAATGCACCAGCCAGGCCTCCCCCAGGATGTGAACCGTTACTTTATCTTGCTGTGATGGAGGAGTTCAAACGGATCGCACGGCTTTCCAAAAGGCCTGTGGGTCTATTCGTTGGCAAGCACGAACAATGGATTCCCATTTCTCCTCCTTAATTGCCTATTTCCTTCACTTTACTGTTTGCTGGTAGATTTTCCGGCTAGCTGTAATGGCGCTCTGATCTCCGTGGGATCGCCTTAAGGCACTACATATTGATCGCTCACTCAAATTAGGGACCATCCAATCAACATGGAAACACGCCATCATCAAGCCACTATTGAAAATGCCAACAGTTAACCTCCTAAAAAGGGAACATTATCTGCAAATTTATCAGCTTTCAGGACCCAGCAAAATCTTAGAAAAATGTGTTATTAAGAGTCTCTTGTTACATTTGGAAACAAATGGCATATTTCAACCTTCTCAGACCATTTTCAGACCAGGTAGCAACACTGAAAGGGCCCTTCTTGCGGGCTCGGTGGAGCTTTAAGGTATTCTGGATCGAGGTGCATCTGCGGCCCTGATCCTTTTGGATCTTAGCGCAGGCTAGAAGAAGCAGGTATACCCGGCCCGACACTTTAATGGCTTACCTCCTTTCTCAATAATAGAACTTTCCAAGTCTGTGAAGAACCCACATTGTCAAAAACTCACTCTTTAAATTGTTCCTCAGGGTTCCTCACTGAGCCCCACCTTGTTTAACCCCTTGGCTGTGGCGCTAATTTCGCCACGGCGCTGGGAGAGTGGGGGTGACGGAACCATGCTGTCATGAGTCACGGGCGACCTGTGCTCATGACGGCGTGGTTCCGTTACGACTCCGCCCACTCACTAATTCGCCCGCACAGGCGGGGATTCAGTGCTGCGTGGGCGGAGTGGCCACAGCATGACGGAACCACGTCAACATGAGCACACACCGCCCGTGCCTCACGACGGCGTGGGTCCGTCATGCGCAGGTAAGGGGGTTAACCTGTATATCATCTCGCTGGCAGAAATCAGAAAGGCCCATGGCTTCTCTTCAATATCTCCTGCTGATGACAGACCTGTTATCCGCTCGCTCTGTCATCAAGCAGATAGGACATCCATCCACCCTAACAACTGCCTCAAGCAGGTTGTAGACTGGATGGCGGCAAGTAGTTTGAAATTAAATGGGGAGAAAACAGAGTTGATGGTGGTGGGAAACGACCTCGCCAGGTGGATGGAACTGAACCGGCCTGACTCTCTTTACAGTCAACCCACCCCTAAATCAGAGGTGAAAAGTCTGGGCTTCTGGCTTGACTATAAACTTTCAATGGCAACTCAAGCCAAAAAACTGGCGACAGCATGCTTTGGCATGCTAAGGACTCTGAGAAAGCTACTGACATGGCTGCCTGAAGCCACACGCAGGACAGTGGCACAAGGCCTAGTCATGTCACTGCTTGATTAAGGGAACTCTCTGGGCCCGATTCACAGAACTAACTTAAGACAAAATCCTAAACTTACTACTTTTGGTATTCACAGAAGTTATGATTTTGTCTTAAGACAAACTTAAGACAGACTTAAGACTTGATGCCCCTACGCTCCCAGCTGCTGCTTCCAATGAAGACGTTGTTGTTAAGCTTGGTGTTGCAACCAAGACTTCTGTGCAAGCCCCCCCTCCCTACACGCCCACGCCCCCCACACCCCACCGGATCCACAGACTTGGTAATGAGAAAACGGTAAAGAAACACGTGCAATAGGCCCGGGCAGCAGACAGACAGAGAAAGAGACCATTTGACTAAAGTCACGCTGTCTGTCGGGAGAGTGGTCTGAAAGTCTCTGGCTCACGGGTGATGAACTATTAAAGAAGCATCAAATAAATAAATAATGAACATGGGAGGATTGTCAGAAAACTTCATTGGGTTTTAATAGTTTTTACCTTATTAGTTTTCATGTTTTGTCAGGCATTCATTAATTGATAATTTTGCTCATATCATTTGAGGATAACATTTCCTAATAAACAGCATTAATCATAAAGCACTGCTATTTATGTGTGTGCTGCTTCTGGTCTCTCGAAAAGGGCCAGAGATGCTGCAAGAGTTCTGGTGGATTCTAAACACCCCCCTCCTCTTGGAAGCATCACCCAGAGGGGGTGGGCACAAATGCCAGTCACATTTCCTTTTCTCCACTAAGGCAGTAATCTTCTTGGGGGACTGAGGAAATCTACTAGCTGTCATCACAATTGTGGGTCTCTCACGACAGAGGTGTGCTGTGTAATGAGTTCTGCTGCAGGTTTGTGTGGTATATTTGGTGAAAAGTGCTGCTGGAAGCGTCATGATAGCGGGCCGTGTGGCATATCTTAGATATTTTGGTAGTTTTGTGATCTTGTTTATCTGTCACTATTTGATACTTATAGTAAGTTCAGTTTCATGTGTCCTGTAGATGTTTGTGTTGGGTGTGTTTCGTGCCAATTGCACTTTGGAACCCTGTGAGTGACAGACGACTATCATGCATTTCCTTGCAGTGTTGTGTTTGTTGAATGTTCATTTTATTGTATTATAATGGGCGCTTGTGGGTGGCATTCCTATGTTCTGTCTATTGTTGGGTGTTTGGTGTTTGTGTTTGCTCTGCTGGTAGCCTGGCTGCTGGTATCTCTGTGAGTGAGAGTCGCATGTCTCGTGTAGCTGTCAGTATATGATGCCTGTAGGCACCGTGGTGCAAGGGTGCCTGCGTTGTAGGCAGGATTGTTTATTTGCAGGAAGGGACACCTTACTGTACAAAAACAATCCTAAGAGGGGTTTTCCTCTAGCTGTGTGCTGCTGCAGCACACATAGAAAGAGAAAATAACGAGGAGAAATTCAGATATTTAGACTCGTTACACCTCACCTGGGAAAGCCTGGCATTTTTGGGGCATTCTCAGGTCTACCGACTGGTAAATCTGGGACTGCGTCAAAATCCACTGGTGGATGCGTGGGAACACCCACGCTCCACCCATGGAACGCCTCCCTGGGGCAGAATAACACAAGGCAGCTGCACTGGGTTGCGTTACTCTAGATTTATCATGCCAAACAGGGCAGGATCGGCAGGGCACGGCGTGCCCTTACTTCTTTAATTTCACAGAGTCCGTTCCCCTACTTTCTTATTTTAAACATGCCTCCCAGACAACAGAAATCACCAAGGCCGATAGTTAAGGCTCGGCTTTTGGGGACGTGCGGAACGGGACAAGAAGGAAAAGGACTCTGTCTTTTCCTTCATGTCCAGAGAAGGGGAAACATCCTTTACAACGAAACTTTTACAACGCAGTGCTATTACAACGCAGGTTTTACAACGAAAACCATTACAACGCATTGCACTGGGGGGCGCTCTAGGATAGGGAATAGATTTAATTTACTATCCAACACCTTCCCTACTATCCACGGGGACTGGAGTTGGAATAGTAAATTAAACTATTCACTATCCAGCACCCCAAAGCGCTATGCGTTGTAACAGCATGCATTGTAAAAACTGCGTTGTAACAGCATGCGTGGTAAAAGCATGCGTTGTAGTGTCATACATCCCCAGGGAAGACAAGGACAGTGTTCAGTTCTCCTGCCGCTAGCAGCTGCCCCCCCCTCTTTGTTCCCCCTCTTCCCTTTCTTTCTGTCTTGCTACTCCTCATTTAGTGAAACCGAGATTTCGAGAAACAGGTATTACCTTCTCTTTCCTCCTTTCGTTTATTTGCTCTGTGAAATTGTGAAATGGATCTAAAAAACAAAAACACTTTCGCTGGAAACGTCGTCTTTTTCTGACATTTTTCAATTTCTAAGTGCAGCCTCAGGGTGGAGAGAAATAAAACATTCAAAATATGAAACTTTACTAACTAACCATCTAAAGCAAGACAGAGCGGTTGCCACGTGGCCAGAATGATTTTTTCACACCTAAACACATTAGCGCCACTTTACAGTGTTTTCCAGTGAAGCGCTACTTTTCTCATCTCTCGTTGAACAACATTGTTTTCCCTGGGTGGGAAAGTGCACTATTCCTGGAGGTACATCGCTTGATGGGTGAACTGGAAAACAAAATGTGTACAGCAGCTGTGTGTTCACAAATATGGTCTTTTTAAACCATACCGCTGACGTTTTGTAAGGACATAAGCAATAGGCATTGAAGCGGGTCCCTTCTGGGCCCTGTAGTCATGGCCTTAACTTTTCAGGCGAAAGCATTCACTAATTTCTGAATAATGACTTTAAAAAAAAGGTAACCATGTTGTTCCTGCTTACATTTCACATGCTTTACTTAATCTTGCATTCCCCATGAGAGTTTGCTCTATCTAAGATGTTCTTAATTTTTTTAGGCAGGATATTGCTCTTGTGTAGTGCGTAATTTGAATTGAGTCACATCCAGGTGTTTATAGCAGGTCAGTGAAGTGCACGTTTATCTCAGTGGGCAGTATGGTTTCAGTGGGGGAGCGTATGTGGCACTATTGTCAGAGCTGCTGAATCTGGAACTGGGAAACCAGGTTCAGCCTTCATGACCAGCCCACCAGACCACTCCCCTTGAGGGAGCACATTCCATGCTAGACCTTAGACGGCCCCGCAAGATCTTAAAAGCCCTGGTGTCTTAGCACCAGCAGGTGGACTCTAGCAGTGGCAAGTGTGAGTTCACCTTGAAGGCCTGTCCGCCACAATTCATTCTGAAGGTCACCTCCAGTCTTGCAGGCAGGCCTATGAAGCAGCACACCATAGTAAGTATAAGCGAAATTTGCGAATTCGAGGTCTGTGAATTCGCGTGAAAGTGAATTCGCAGTCCACGAAATCCGCGAATTTGTGCGAACTTGTGAATATTTTTTATTTTGGCGTGTTCGCGGGTTTTTTTTCAGCGCGGCTACCGCAAACGTATCCATGCGGTCGTTTTTGGGCGTGGCCATCTTGTTCGCGGGAGGAAAACAACTCGGCAAACTCAGAATCAAGGTAAGTCAACGCAGCGCACGCGAGATTGTATTTTAGAAGCGCGAACAAGCAAAAAGAATTCACGAACTTGCGAATTGCGGATTGTTTGGCAATTTCGCGCGATTCGCGGATCGCGAAATTGCCAAAAATCCGCAAATTTCACGAGCGGAACGAATTTTCAGCCCATGCTTACACCATAGAGTGACAGTAACCCTCTCACTGAGGTCACAGGACCCTTGAGCAGGGTGGCTCTAGGGCACTGCAACCACACCAACCGCTGACCAGCTGAAGTTCATGCAGGCAACAGCAGTGGGGCGGGGGGGCCAGGTAAGGGGGATTTGAGGGACGATGCAGAGGGGAAATTAAATAAATAATGGATTTTCCCTTGGCATCGTCCCTCGAAATCTCCCCTTACCCGGCCCCACTGCTGTTTCCTGCACGGACCGCGGCAGGCGCTGACTTTAGGTGGGGGCGTCATGTTTGCAAGTGTAATATGGTTTTAAAAGCACTTGCAGCCTCCTTCCTGGCCACCCAAAATTTTCAGCAACAATAAAAGTGTCATGATAACTTCAGTGATTCATGTTCTTAGTAGAGAGAGATGGGGCCCGATGTAGGTCGCCAAATACCGGTCGGTAACGGCCGATTTCGGCCGTTACCGACCGGTATTTGGGAATTGACATGTAGGTGGCATTTAAGTTACAGATTCAGTAAATTTACCGATTCTGTAAAATACCGAATCGGTAAATTTACCGAATCGGTAAATACAGATGTAGGTGGCACTGAAAACAGTGCCACAGGCCATTACCGAATCGTTATTTATCATGGATTACTATGCCATGGTAAATAACGGATTCCAGTGTACATGCACATCTGTGAATGTACACCTGTGCCATGTGGCACACAGACATGCCCTAAGGGCATGTATGTGTGTCATATGGCACACAAGCCAGAAACAGGGGTGCAACAGGGTGTCAAAGTGACACCCTGTCCCCCTTGTAAATTCGGTAATTTTACCGATTCGGTAATTACCTAATCGGTATTTGCTATTGAATCCTATGGGCTTCAAGGGCCATAGGAATCAATGGCAAATACCGAATCGGTAATTACCGAATCTTACCGATTCGGAAATGAAATTGGAAAAATTACCTAAATCCCGATTGCCAGTTCTTAAATACCGAATCGGTATGATTCGGTATTTAAGAATCGGTAATCTGGGATTACCTACATCGGGCCCAAGGTGTTTTGCCTAGTGGACGTTTTGACTCATGGAAAGGAAGCGCAGAGGTTTAATGTGCCTGCTGCTAGGAACATTTACCATGCAGATCACAAAGTGCATATAATGTAAATAGGTCAGTGGGTTACGGCTTTTGTCAGAGAGACCCTATTGTTACTTGCAGTTAATAAGTTAAAATACTAACATAGAATAGTGAGCTATTAACTGTCATGTAGGAGCTGCATGCAAATTGCAAGGTATAAATTAGAGCGTTATGGTTTTTTCCCCAGTCTTTGATTATCCTAATGTTGGAAAAAAGGGTTCATTTGGATAGAAATCAATTCTGATTATCAAAGAGAACACCCAACCATGGTTTTAAGTTTTAAATTCTGAGTTTGTTTCTCCAGACCAATCACTATTAAACTATGCTGCCTACTAGTATGGTTGTCATGTGACTCCTACACCTTGTAGTACTTTGTCTTATGTATCATTTCCTATACAGGGATTTACACACGTATAGTTGATTGTCTCTGTGTAATATGTGTGATGTAAATTGCTCTGACACCTTACACTAGTATTAGTGGTGCTGTAAATCTTCTCTTTTGATACTTAATTATTTTGAAATGTTTTCACAAGCTAATAGTCTCTGCAAAGATTGTTAAGTATTAGTACCACTGGAACATACAACTGTAGCAGTGAGAAAGGTGAACAGTCAACCTTTGCAAAGGGCTCTACAATTCACAGCATCACAAGTCACATCTTTTAGTAACTTTTGATCCATTTGAGCTATAAACAATTTATTAGTTAAAATCGTCAGATTATGCAGCAGATGGTGTATTATGTGGCAAATATGGCAGAGCCATAATTATGTGGAAAACATTTGCAAACTAGGATATTTTGCCACTTATGTTTGAACTGCTCTTGTAAAAAAAGGGAGGAGAAGTGCTGATCACAGAAACTCCATGGCTGGGAGACAAATGGCTTGTGATTCCACTTTTAAGGATATTTGGGACATTCTATGATTGGAAACGTATCCCACTTTGTGAATGTATTTTAATGTCAATAACTCATATTCAACCTTAAATAAACATGTGTATCCATTGGTTTCATTAAATAATGTAATAAGCTGTAACCGGTTAGTGAAAATGGGAAATAAATACAAAAAATTGGGATATTTTCTGCCACACCTCTGACTCCATCCACTGACCCAATCCACTGATTATTCCCGCCCTCTGATTATTGGCCCACAGTTGCCCTACTTTTTTTTCCCCCACTTTGACCACTGACGCAACTGCTTCATAAATGTGCCCCTAACTGTAAAGCACAGGCCTGTGGGATAAAGGAACAGCTCCCTGGTGTACCTGAGCACCGCTGCGTCACTAGGATGTCTCCTGCAATGATTGTGCACCATTATGGTAAAATATAACGAGCTGCAGCATGTCTGAGACGGTGGCACCGCCGACCTGTACCACTGACACGAGCAATCCCTTGGTGTAACTAGGCGCACCATGGCCTTCTTCCCTCCCCACTCCTCCTGATGACCCTCAATCGTTTTTCTCTTTTTTGCTGTGTGGAAAAGTAAATTTTGCCATGTTCTGTGTCCCTACGCGTCATCCATCATATGTTATCTGTGCATGATTAATATGCCTATGTATTCCCTATGTTCGATTAAAGACGCAATTACAGTTGTGTCCACCTCTAGTATGCCAGTTTCCAGTTCTCGTGAATACTACTGCCTTA
The DNA here is from genome assembly GCF_964261635.1 of Lissotriton helveticus. Taxonomy (NCBI): domain Eukaryota; kingdom Metazoa; phylum Chordata; class Amphibia; order Caudata; family Salamandridae; genus Lissotriton; species Lissotriton helveticus. Next base: position 55,164,174 of record NC_136069.1, read on the forward strand.
AAAAAAAAAATTTTTATGTGTATATATATATATATATATATATATATATTCACTGAAAAAACCATAGGTTATAGACCATATATAGTTAGGAATTTTGAGATGTCATTTGAGATGTCATCAGTGATGTCATCAGTGATGTCACTGACCATGTCATGAATGATGTAATATGTGACATGATCAGCAGTGGATTGCAAGTGCGCGATATATAGTTAGTGCAACTAACTATATATGGAATTTCAATGGTTTTGTGTGAGTAAAATAAGGTTTTTTAAATGCTAATTCCTAACTATATATGGTCTATAACCTATGGTTTTTTCAGTGAATTTTCAAGGTTTTGTAAATGCTAATTCCTAACTATATATGGTCTATAACCTATGGTTTTTTCAGTGAATTTCAATGGTTTTTTAATAGCAAATATCATAAGCTGTCGAATGTCAAGTACGTGGTAAGTGAAAACATTTTCGTGTTTATGCACACTGATCTGCTTTGAATGGTGCCCCCCCCCCCCCTCATTTCTATTAGGAGTACTCTCTCTTTGCAGATAGTGAAAGGTAGTTAACGCAGGCCTTTGCCCCCGTTGTAATCCGTCGTGCCTGCTTCTCTCTCCATTTGATTGATTGTTATCCAAGTATTTACTGTTTTAGAATTAGTTCTCTTTGGTTCATTCTCTATTTACAAACAAACACAGAGTCGCAATACTCTGTTTAGTCTTTGCAGATAACGAAAAATCGTGTAAAAAAAAAGAAAAGGAATCGAGCAAAATCAGTAGGCCACTAATGGGATCTCTTTTTGACCTCGCTAAAATAGAAACATTAGGAACAACCCCTCATGACAAATACAAAACTAGTGAGATGAACTGAACTCCACACAATGATGGCTGCAAAACAGCTCGGCTCCGCCACCCACCCCGCCCAAAATAACGATAAAGAGCGGCTGCCATGATTGGTTGCGGAATGGCCACAACGGAGCTACGAAATGGTGGTGCTCTCATGCTAACCCCAGCTTCAGTCTGAAACATCCAGAAACACTGTAGACTACCAATTCGATCAGTTCCGGTAGCGCCCCAATGTAACCCGGTAGAGAAGAACTAGCCCTCCCCTCTTTGACTGATGGTTCTTGTTGCCTGTCCCTTCTGTTGTCATTTAACAGAACTATTTAGCCTGCTGAAAGGGGTTGTGTTTCGACCGCTGGTTGGTGGAGACATTTTGACTATATTCTGGACCTGCGTTGTCGCGTAATGCGTCATATGACGCGCCGCGTTAGCGCATCCGGAAGTCATCCGGGGCGCGCAGCGCGTAACGTAAGCATAACAAGTCATGTGACTTGTTAATAAAACTTTTCATTGGTTCATTTTACTTTTCTTATTCTAATGATGAAAGCCTTGGTCATATCACCTAAAAATTACGCTTTTAATTACTTCCGAACATTATTTTCTCTTAAATATATGTTATAATGTTCCAGGCTAATGTACTTTCCCGGAAATTTTACAACTGTCCTGCAAGTAAAATATATTCTTTTTTCGAGAAAAAGAGCGTTTCTTCGTCCCATGACGGAGCCGTTGAGCAAAAGAGGGTCGACCTGCTGTCTTAGTCGCCGATACGCCTGAATATGAGATTCTTATCGATCACTTTATGTTGCAGGAATAGAAAACACAACAGCCCTTGACCATTTATCTTTACTGCGTTCCTTCGTATTATACCTTTTACCCTTCATGTAATTGGTCTGCTTTATTTCACTTGCCTTTTAATGATTCTAAAACAGTGACTATTATTAAAAACTTTACCAATGTATACACTACTACCATGTTTTCTTTTAAAAACCTTTATTGTGAAAATTTCATTATACAAATACGAGCCTATAACCACGTGGGCCTGCCACGGAGCAAACTGTAATCGTATATGATGAATAGACATTTACACTGTAGAGGAACGTAACGGGCGGGCCATTAGGTTGCAAAAACTAAGGTGTCTAACAGTTACGGAATCGGTGGACGTACATTTTATAATTAAAATACGACAGGGCCAGTTACAATAAAATTATCTAGATATACATTTGCGGGCAAGTACCATGGGTGACGTTAATTCGAATTTTCAACAGTACAGTAATCAATAACACATCAGAACTTAATATCAATAGGGATGTCGAAATATTCAATCAATTCTCGTCCCCGCCCGCCATGTGCTTCAAAACTGCATACGTATCTCGTGATTTCAAGGTTCTGCAACCAGTACACAACAAGGAGTTACGAGTCCCATTTATTCCGGCGCCATTTTGGGCGAGGACGGGCAGGTCCAGGATATAGTCAAAATGTCTCTACCAACCATCGACTATGATGATGTTCATATGCTGTATTTATTAGAGTAACACTCATCTGCCCACATGAAATTAATTTACCACAATCTAAACATGTCATTTTAATCTTTCCAAAGTTCTTCTAAATATTTGGGACCGTTTCCCTTGCCTCTGAAGCTCTCAGTGCCACTTCTTTGATGAATGTACTAGCAGGTCAGGGGTTCTCCTCCAAATCTCTCTTTTATGCAGCACTATAATTAATTGGTGCCACCTCTCCATATGACGATGCATGGTATAGTTACCACAACTATATTTTTTTTCGGTTCCTCTGGAGAGTTCATCGTGGCAGATGAAGCGTGTAACATACCGGGCATTTACCTTTTTTTGCATGTACAGGAAAGGAAAAAAAAATCGAGCGTCCGAGTTCTAAGGTGTCCCAGGGCCATTTTAGTGGACCAGGCCCAAATCCAAAGAACAGGCCGCCATTTTGAGAGTCCTCTTGCAGCCGCCTGTCGCTGTAGCATCAAGAGCGGCCGAAACTCAGCTGAATGGCAACTGAAACGGTAAAGGGGCGCCCCACTACATTTCAGCATTGTAGGATGACCACACCAGTACAGCAACTTGCTAGACATCACCTCGGTGCCATCCGGATCTCGGCGCCCCACTGCAGATGAAGTGCCTCTCAACTATGAAACCACCACGGTGACATCCGGATCTTGGCGCGTTGTGCTGCCTTCGGCCTATTCGCACATCGGTCCGCTACTGACGCCATCTCACAGGCTAATGGGGTGACCCACGCCGAGTTTCAGCATTGTAGGATGACCACACCAACTTGCTAGACATCACCTCGGTGCCATCCGAATCTTGGCATCTCAACGCCTAGTGGTATCTTCCATACAGAAAATATTGTTACGCTGCCTTTGGCCCCATTCGCACATCAGTCCGCAACTTAGACATCACCTCGATGCCATCCGGATCTTGGCATCTCAGCGCCTTGTGGTGTCAGTCAGAAAATATTGTTGCGCTGCCTTTGGCCCCATTCGCACATCAGTCCGCTACTGACACCATCTCACAGGCCAATAGGGCGCCCCACGCCGACTTTTACCATTGTACGATGGCCACACCAGTGGCACAACTTGCTAGACATCACCTCGGTGCCATCCGAATCTTGGCATCTCAACGCCTAGTGGTATCTTCCATTCAGAAAATCTTGTTACTCTACCTTTGGCCCCATTCGCACATCGGTCCGCAACTTAGACATCACCTCGGTGCCATCCGGATCTTGGCATCTCAGCGCCTTGTGGTGTATTCTCTTCAGAAAATATTGTTGAGCTGCCTTTGGCCCCATTCGCACATCGGTCCGCAACTTACACATCACCTCGGTGCCATCCGGATCTTGGCATCTCAGCGCCTTGTGGTGTCTTCTACTCCGAAAATATAGTAGAAAATATTGTTGCGCTGCCTTTGGCCCCATTCACACATCAGTCCGCTACTGACACCATCTCACAGGCCAACAGGGCGCCCCACGCCGACTTTTACCATTGTACGATGGCCACACCAGTGCCACAACTTGCTAGACACCACCTCGGTGCCATCCGGATCTTGGCATCACAGCGCCTTGTGGTGTCTTCAAATCAGAAAATATTGTTGCGCTGCCTTTGGCCCCATTCGCACATCGGTCCGCTACTGACGCCATCTCACAGGCCAACGGGGCGCCCCACGCCGACTTTCAGCATTGTAGGATGGCCACACCAGTGCGGCAACTTACTAGACACCACCTCGGTGCCATCCGGATCTTGGCGCGTTGTGCTGCCTTCGGCCTATTCGCACATCGGTCCGCTACTGACGCAAACTCACAGGCCAACGGGGCGCCCCACGCCGACTTTCAGCATTGTAGGATGGCCACACCAGTGCGGCAACTTACTAGACACCACCTCGGTGCCATCCAGATCTTGGCGCGTTGTGCTGCCTTCGGCCTATTCGCACATCGGTCCGCTACTGACGCAAACTCACAGGCCAACGGGGCGCCCCACGCCGACTTTCAGCATTGTTGGATGGCCACACCAGTGCGGCAACTTACTAGACACCACCTCGGTGCCATCCGGATCTTGGCGCGTTGTGCTGCCTTCGGCCTATTCGCACATCGGTCCGCTACTGACGCAAACTCACAGGCCAACGGGGCGCCCCACGCCGACTTTCAGCATTGTTGGATAGCCACACCAGTGCGGCAACTTACTAGACACCACCTCGGTGCCATCCGGATCTTGGCGCGTTGTGCTGCCTTCGGCCTATTCGCACATCGGTCCGCTACTGACGCAAACTCACAAGCCAACGGGGCGCCCCACACTGACTTTCAGCATTGTAGGATGGCCACACCAGTGCTGCAACTTGCTGGACACCACCTCGGTGCCATCCGGATCTTGGCGCGTTGTGTTGCCTTCGGCCTATTCGCACATCGGTCCGCTACTGACGCCGCCTCACGTGCCAACGTATTTTCTCCTAATTTTACACCCTATGCCGCATAACAGGTCATGTGACTTGTTTATAAAACTTTTCATTGGTTCATTTTACTTTTGGTTTCCTAATGATGGAAGGCTTGATCATGTGACCTAAAAACAACACTTTTCATAGGATGAAAACTTTTTTTTTTCCCCAAACGATGAAAGCCCCACCTTGTTTCTGGATGTTTCAGACTGAAGCTGGCGTCAGCATGAAAGCACCACCATCTCGTAGCTCAGTCGTGGTCATTCCGCGAGCAATCATGGCAGCCGCTCCCCACCAGAAGCCTGCAGGAGTCGGAGCCCCCAAAACTTTTGATGAATTCTCAAGGCGGAGGGGACGCTTTCGAGAATGAGGTCCAAGACCTAGCAGACAAGCGTCCGATTTCCAAGGTGTCCCAGGGCCATTTCAGTGGACCAGGCCCAAAAAGGAAACAGCCTGCCGCCATTTTGAGAGTCCTGTGACAGCCGCCTATCGCTGCACCGCAAGAGTGGGCGCAACTCAGCTGAATTGCGGCTTTTGACACAGTGGACCAAAAACGGACGGAATGGCAACTGAAACGGTAAAGGGGCACCCCACTACAACAGACGAGACTCCACCTGGAGAGGCCCGTTCACGCCGCCTCCCCCGGGGCGCTCCACGCCGTTATTCGGAGCAGCATTGTAGGATACCAAAACCAGTGCGGCAACTTACTGGACATCACCTTGGTGCCATCGTTCTGCTGCCTTGGAACTATTCGCGCAACAGTTTGCTACTGATGACCCACCCCCCGCGACGCCCCATGCCGTTATTTGCTGGGTGGCAACTTACTAGACATCACTTTCGTGTCATCTAGATTTCGGCGCGTTCTGCTGCCTTGGAACTATTCGCACAACAGTTTGCTACTGATGACCCACCCCCCGCGACGCCCCACGCCGGAAATCTGGACGTTGTGCTGCGTTGGGACTATTCGCACAGCCGACCGCTACTTCGTTGTTTTTCCCTAAAAATGTTTATATGTTATTACTATTTTTGTTTTCTTGTATATATTTATAAATTATTAAAGTTTTATAATCTTACTACTTTGTCGGAGTGCTATATATTTTTAATGTGACACATAATTGTAAAAACTTTGATGTACAAAGAGTCATCCCTGGAATCTTCCGCTTCAGGCTCGGTCCCCTCCCCAATCACAATACAGGATGGTTTTCAGATAATAGCAACGCTTCTGCTGTGACGGATCTCATCGAGTGTGGGCCTTGATCTACTATAACTCCTTTGAAGAGGGGTGATTCTTTACAGCTGTGGCCATAAACTACATCTGCAGGGCTAGCTGATACCCTAGGACCAGCCTGGACAATCGGACACAGAGGAAAAGGAGTGTCAGAGGGTGCGGTAGTGAATAGGGCGAAAGGGAGGTGTCGGGCGGGCACAGGGTGTGATTCTCAGGGAACAGCAGCGCAGATGGGGGAGGTTTATTACCCATGCATAAGACAGAGAGCGGGGGTGACCACTGCCTGGGGGAGATGCTTGCGAGGGTGGGGAGCCATGCTAAGGATCGACAGCGTGCACAGAGTGGGTCTGGTCAAGGCATCTAAAATGGCTGCCGTGCACGACAAAAGTGTGGCATTTGAAAAAAGACAAGATGGTGCAGACAATGTTTTTCAACACTTCCTGATTTCCTTCGAATCGAACGTTAACAGACGTTGGGGCATATTACCAAAGTTAAGCGATATTTATCCCTAACGATGCTTAGCAACGATTTTTTTACCGTCAGAAATTATCGCAGATAAACCTTGCTATTATCAAGGTTTATCGGAAATACGATAAAAAACGACCGCAATGCATTAATATCGCTGAAAACTCAGCGATATTCATGCATTACCGAGCTAATGCTCTTAGCCATGTTATCCACCTCCCATTGGATAACATGGCTAAGAACTGCTCAGGGCAGGTGGTAGCTTTTAGAGATATTCGCCCTTATCTCGAATATTTCCAAAAGTTGATAATAGGAGATAGCGATGTTAGCGACTGTTTCCAGTCGCTAACATCTTGGCATGCCCACTTTGCATGTCATTAGTGATAAATATCACTCACATGCAAAGTGGGGCCCAAGATGGTCGCTATCTTCTACTAGCCGTCGCTAACTGGTGTTAGCAACAGCTAGGTAATACACATATAATTTTATCTCCGCGAAGCGGAGCGCTGTTACAGATATATATCTTGTTTCTGAACGTTAATTTCTCAAAATGCACTGAAGCACATATATTGAGACCTAGCAAAGGCACATCGGGCTACCAGTCCCTACAATTTTGCCAAGTTTCGTGCAAATCCATTCAGCTGTTCGATCCTACCGAGAGACAAGATGGCGGCCGCTACGGACTGTTTGGAATGTTTACAGACACCGGAGAGCCAATCAGCTTCGCTTCGCAAAGCTCCGTAACGCGAAAAGTACGCGAAGCGGTGCGCTGTTACAGATATATACCTTTTTTTTAACGTTAATTTCTCAAAATCCACTGGAGCACATATATTGAGATCTAGCAAAGGCACATCGGGCTACCAGTCCCTACAATTTTGCCAAGTTTCGTGCAAATCCATTCAGCTGTTCGATTATTATTATTTTTATTTTTTTTTGCCCCGCGGGGCCCTTTTAAAACCTCCACATCAAACCTAGGGGGTGAGCGACAATGTACTATGCCCCCTTATGGTCATTTGCCCCTTCGCTTTGGCCTCCTCTTGTCTCTCGATCCTACCGAGAGACAAGATGGCGGCCGCTACGGACTGTTTGGAATGTTGACAGACGCCAGAGAACCAATCAGCTTCGCTTCACAAAGCTCCGTTGCGCGAAAAGTCCGCGAACCAGAGCGCTGCCCGGTCCGCTGTTACAGATATATATATTTTTTTAAACGTTAATTTCTCAAAATCCACTGGAGCACATATATTGAGACCTACAAAAGGCACATCGGGCTACCAGTCCCTACAATTTTGCCAAGTTTCGTGCAAATCCATTCAGCCGTTCGGGCTAAAAGTGAGGCCAACCGCCCTATGGAAATTAACATGGGAAAAACGCGTTTTGGGACCCCCCTTTTTTCTCGGCCCCCCCTTGACGAACCCCCCCCAAATTTTCAAGGGCTGCTCAGAAACAAAATGTGCCATTTTCCTGAAAATTTCAGCCAATTCCGTCCACAAACGCCAAAGTTATTAGACATAGAATTTTCAAAAAACCCATAGAGAAAAAATCCTAACTATATATACCTACTGGCGACCGCCAGTAGGTAATATATATATATATATATATATATATATATACGTATATATGAATTATATAATTATTCAAGCTTAATCGCTGTTGAAATTTAATCCTTTGTGAATTTACTATTTGTATATATAGAAGTCTAACCACTAGTATATGTAGTAGCCCTGTGCACTTACTACCAGACCTATGTGATTTTAGAGTTTATCTGTTTGTATTTCTTCCTTGAGTGACTTTACAACTTGTACATGTACAATTTCTTCCTGCTTATATCTCTTCTTTGAGTGACTTTACACCTTGTACATTTGCAATTTTTTTCTGTTTGTATCTCTTATGTAACTCGTGTAATCCAAAGTCCTTATGTATCGCAATTGGTTCTTTTGTAAAGCGCTCTGACACCTTCAGGTAATGTTCACGCTAAATAAAATCGCATTAAAAATAAATAAAACAATGGCATCTTACAGCCGCATGTCTGACCCAGTGGAAATCCCTTGGTGTGACCAGAAGCATGATGGACATTTAAGGTATTAAAGTATAATGTATTCACACTCTGGCAGTGAGTACAGCAGGGTGCCCCTGGGCATATGTACACGCGTCTATGTAGTTAAGCAGTCCCTGGTGTAATTGAGCCTTCGTGTGGCATAATGAAGCAGCCCCTGGTATAACTGAAAAGCATTTGCCACAGTAAGATATCACAAGAGGCATAACTGGGAGGAAACACGGGCATCATGGATCAGGGCAACTACCATGATCACACTGGCACAGCAGAGAAGTCCTCGGCTTGACTGAATACTACTGACAGACGTGAGCAGCACCTCTGGCATAACTGTGCTACCTCTAGCGCAATGAAGTAGTCTTCTACTAAATGAGTGCTACTTCTTGCGCAATTTTGCAGCCTTCTAGGGAGAGGATGCGGTCTCACGGCTAGACTACCGACTTTGGAGCTGGGAAACCAAGGTTCGAACTTCGGGGTCGACTCAACATCCTGTGATCCTGGGCAAATCACTTCGGGGCAGATTTACAATTACTGGCGCATCCCTGCATATCAGCAGGGATGCGCCAATAATTGTGCGCCGCAGCTCCGCCACCCTGGATGCGCCGCATTTACAATGCGGCACACCATGGGGCGAAAACGGCACAGATGCGTCACGCATCTGTGCCGTAAAAGCAGTGCATTGCTGGAGTCGCGACGCAGCTCCAGCAATGCTCTAGGGGCCCTATCTAGTTAATGCTGCGTCAATCCTTACGCCTGCTTCAAGCAGGCGCAGGGTTTTGATGCAGCATGTACCCAAAAGTGACTGAGTGAAATCTTGTAGCTTTCACTCAGCCACTTTTGGGAGGCGTTCCTACGCCGGAACGCCCCCCCTGCAATGGAACGCCAACTTCTGGCGCAGGGCTTTACAACGTGACGCATCTGGGAGATGCGTCACGTTGTAAATACCTCGCACCATAGGGCATCTTTTGCGCCTCCGCTGCGTCACAAAAGTGACGCAACGGCGGCATAAAAGTGGCGCAAGGGGCTTGTATATCTGCCCCTCAATCTTCACGCTAGCCAAAAAAATGAATGTGTCCATCTGTAACGAAACTGGTGCTCATGTAAAGCGCTCCACTACCTTCGGGTCAAGTTCGCGCTATATAGATCTGCAAAAAAAATAAAATGGAAAATAGTGGAGAGATTTCCTGGCACAAGGGAGTAGTGCCGTGTGTATGACTGAGAATTCCCAAAGAAGTCATGAGCAGCACCTGGATGCCACTGACAACACCCTGCAATAAGTGGCACTTCCTGACATATTGTGGCAGCTCCATAGCATGTGGCGTCCTACATTTATTGCATATCTTTTTCTGAGCATTAATTATGAGAGGTGCACAGATATGAGCTCATTGGTGGCTCTTGTAGCTGGCACAGATTTTAAAACAGCTGGTTCTCACCCTGCACCAGATCCGAGGCCGGCTGCTGATGTTTGCATTGCAACGGAGCTTTACATCCTGGGAAAACTACATTTCTGGAAGGAAAATAACCTCAAACAGACCTTGAAAATGTAAATACTGGAATGACAATGTGTGCATCACGCACTGGGACAGGGCGGGTATTCCATAGCAGTGGGGTATTTTGTGCCACCTTTCTTGCAAGGGCAGCATTTTACACATGGTGGCAATGTAGAAAGTGTAGGGGCTCATTGTTGTTTTCATACAGAGGCAATGTGGAATCTGGGCAGCACCTGTGGCGTCATCTATACCTCTGAGGTGTGAGTATGGTTTAGCCATGTCCCAGTATACAAATGGTAATTACTCGGGGCTAAATCCCAGTCCATCATTATTTTGCACACCATGACATCTCAGTTTTGGATCCAGCTATATGTAAATCAGTCTTGACCCTGCTCCAATGGGAAAAGTTCAGCCCGAACTGCCAAGCAAGGTCCTCCCAGAACTTGAACACAAGCAACCCAGGCCAAGTTTCACCCTTATTAGCTCATCAGCCAGATATAGCTTGGTTTCTGTGACACAGTGTCACCGGACCCATGTCTGGGCACACCCGTCCCACTTAGGGAGACAAATGAAAGTATACAAAAGGTGATGAATGAAATGCTTGAAATAATCTCAGCCTCTGGTAATTACTCAGGCCGCATCCCAGTCTGTCGTTATTTTGCCACCTCACTTTGGACCCACATATATGCAAATCAGTCTTGACCCTGCTCCAATGGGAACAGTCCAGCCCGAACTGCCAGGCCAGACCCTCCCTGAACCGGAACCCAAGCAATCCAGGGCCGGTTTTGCCCTTGAGCTGAGCACATGGTCACCACTGGTGGGGTAGGACCTTTGGGGCACACATGTGAATGAACTCCTATCCTACAGATGGAAAGACCTGGGCATTAACTAGTCATTGACAGGGGCCTGGGTGTAAGCAGTAGACTGAGGATGGCTGATTTTTGATTTAAGGTTGGGATTTAATAGGATGTTCAAGAGACAGTTTGGAGAGCGATTGTCTCCTGTTTTTAAACAAGACTTAAGAACTTACAAAAGACTCAGGGGAAGATTTACTAACATTTATGTAATGCAACGCAGAAGGCAAATTGCTGCGTTGCGTGGAAGGGAGACAGCAGAAAAGGGCCATATTTGCAAAGATACTGTGCATTTCTGGTGCCTCCTCCCACTGGTGCACTGTGTGCTGCCTCCCACTAACACAGGCACCATTGTACCATGGTGCAAGGGAGCCTGAGTTACATGCCGGATGGTTCAAAAAACAGTCCTTAAAGGCATTTTCCTCTTTCTAATTGTGCAACTAAATACATCACACATAGAAAAACGAAGTAACTTGGATAAATAAAGATATTCCACCTCGTTATACCTGGGTCTGGGTGGCATACCATTTTGATGCCTTTGTGGGTTTTCAAGTCTTTGTAAATTTGGGAATGTGCCATAATCCATGGGCGGATTTGTGGGAACGCCCACACTCCACCCATGGAATGCCTCAGTGCCACAAGGTAATGAAAGGCAGCAAAATGCACTGTGTTGCATTACTTTGGATTTACTAAACCACACAGAACCACACAAGATGGCTTCATGTGGCTTTCTCAATCCCAGTTAAGGGCTTGCATTGCCTTGTGTCACCTTGTATGACGCAAGGGCAACACAAGCCCTTTGTAAATCTGACCCTCAGTTTCTTTCGGGTGAGCCAGCTGGCTTTTAGGTTTTATGTCAGAATATCCTTACCAGAAATATTGTCTAAATATTGTGTCCTAGATATGGTTTACAAGAATATCACCGCATAGGGTGCTGATATCCTATTATTAATACCACAAGAGTGATAATTTTGTAAATAATATTTAGAACACAATATTTATGCCAGGTGATATGGTAACAAGGATATTCAGGCACATACCATGGCGGTTTGCTGAGGGGAAGGCGGGGTTGGTTAGATGAATTATATAAAGCTTCGGTTGTAAACTTTGTGAATTTGACTAGTGGAGTGAAGGACTGCGTGTGTGCCAAGTGCACAACTATTGCAATAGTCTAGTCTGCTTTATTGGCAATGAAGGCTTCCATTATAATAAAGGCACAAATAGAGACGCCAAGGTTTCTGGCCGAGGAAGGCAACTTCCAAAAGTCAGGATGACCGTGGATGGAGTGAACTCAATGCTGGTGAAACGGGCAAATATTGTACCTTGGTTTTCGAAGAGTTCAGCATGAGTGAACATAATGCCATCCAATGCCATCCTGATTGCAGTGAGGCATGAACAAGGTGGTGTTTAAATCGATCAATCAATCAATTAGTATTTGTAAAGCGCAGCTTATCACCCGTGCGGGTATCCTGTTGCTGGGTTGCTGGGCTCAGTCGAAAAGCCAGGTCTTGAGTCTCTTCCTGAAGTCGGCCAGCGAGGGTGATGTTTGGAGGTGGAGGGGAAGGCCCTTCCAGGACTTGGCGACGAGGTGGGAGAAGTAACAGCCTCCACCTTGGATGTCATCAGAAGAAGGTGCTAGGAGACTAAGGGCCAGATGTAGGTAATCCCCGATTACCGATTCTTAAATACCGAATCATACCGATTCGGTATTTAAGAACTGGCAATCGGGATGTAGGTATATTTACCGAATTAATTACCGAATCGGTATGATTCGGTAATTAATGAATCGGTATTTACCGAGTCTGTAACTGACATTGTTTCCTATGGGCCTTGAGGCCCATAGGAATCATAGTCAATTACCGAATCGGTAAATACCGATTCGGTAATTGGGGGAAATATTGAAGGGTGGTGGGGTGTCACTTTGACACCCTGTTGCACCCCTCAATTGTGCATGGGTGCACATGTAGCTGACATACATGCCCTTAGGGCATGTATGTCTGCAACATGGCACTGTTTAAAAAGCAAAAAAATGCTTTTTAAATGGTTTTCTTATTTTACCACCAACTACTAGTTGGTGGTAAATTAAGAATTCTTAAACCCTTGTAGCACTGAAAACAGTGCTTCCTACATCTAAAATTGCAGAACCGGTAATTTTACCAATTCGGTATTTTACCGAATCGGTAAAATTACAGAATCGGTAAAATTACCGATTCTGTAATTTTACATGCCCCTACATACCAATGTCCAAATACCGGTCGGAAACGGCCGAAATTCGGTATTTTTGGCCGTTTCCGACCCGTATTTGGACACTTACATCTGGCCCTTGGTGACATCACCTACAGAGAAGATGTCGAGTGAGTGAAGGAGGGAGCCTTGAGGGACACCTGCCAGTAAGGGGTGGGTGTTGATGTCCCTGAGTCCCAGGTGACTGAGAATGAACAACCATCAGAAAGGGGTGATGTGAGCCAGTGGGGTGCCAAGTCAGTAATACCTGGTCAAGTATGGGGATGGAATAAGGTTGACTGAGGGTTGAAGGAAGTTAAGTTGTGGTGATGAAGTGGAAAGGGTGGAAATGCCATGACCAGTGGTAATGGCACAGGGAATGTCATTGGACTGGTGTCCCAATTCAGGCGGGTGTGGCATAATCTCACCACTGTCCCATGCAAAGTATGGTGCTCTGACACACAGCTGTTCGAAGTATCGCTGGCCTACTGGGGCACTTCTAGTACAAGTACGGTAACTGTACCCGGGCTATAGAAAGTGGTGGTTCCACAGCTCACAACAGCTCACAGCCATTGCACCCCCATGTTAGGAATGAGGGAGGCAGCTGTTGCCTGTGACAGCTCCTGCACACCTGCGTCACAGGGACCTTTAACCCCTTCGCAGCGGGGGTAATTCCCCCGCTGTGCCGGGGAGAGTGGGGGGCCCGCACAGTGTCCCGGTGCTCGTGACGAGCTCAGCTCGTCATGCAGCATGGTGGTGCTGTGCTCTCGTCACGGCCACACCCGTTTATGTGGAACGCTCAGCACAGCGGCGGAATTAGCCTCACGTGCGAACGTTGCGGCCGTTATAACGAGCTCAGCTCGTCATGAGCACACATGTGGTAAAATACAGCGAGACTTTGCTCACCACAGTGCTGTCGGTGCTTCTGCTGTTATGCTGGTAGAGTCAACATCTACCAGATGTAATATAAATGGGCTGTAAGTAGTGACTTGAGAAGGGTCAAGCTGCAGCCACACTCGAGGCAGGCAGGAGGGGCTCGAGCTGGTGACCAGAACCCCAAGGTCTCTTCCTGGTGCCCGTGACACCGCCCTGAAGATGCCAGCCTCAAGGGTCGTGATGGCAGCATGAACAGGAAGTCATTGGGGCTCAAAATATTAGGGCCTGAAAGAGCACAGATGAGAGTCACAGTTTCCACTCAATGCCCTATTGTAGTTGTCACCTCAGCAACCAACAGGAGCTCAATGATGGGCTGCAGGTGGGATGAATGGTCATCAGTGCAGCGTCATCAGGGGTCAAAGGCTGAGGGATGTCACTTCTGCAACCACAGGCTTTTTGGTGGATTGACGTCCATGCTGTGGTGTCCAGGAGGAACCGCCCCAGTACAGCCCCCTCTACAAGGGCTGTGCCTCACACTCTGCCCACACCCACCCCGCCAGGCAGGCGACCCTGCCGATAAAAAGGAGCTGGGTGCACGTGCTCTCACTGCAGGGTCTAAACAACTATGGGACGGATTTAGATCTTGGCAGACGGGTAACTCTGTCACAGCGGTGATGGATATCCTGTTAGCCAACATATAAATAAGATAGGATATAATGGGATTTATATTTCGGCGGTCGGGATATTGGTCCCTGTTGTGACAGCCTAACCTGTCCGCCAAGATACACCATCAGACCTTAAGTGTCTGTGTTGTTCCTTAGCACCGTGTGGCCAGAGCCACACAGGACACTTCCCTGTAGAGGAGGGGGACTAGACCCAGCTTGCGAGGGAGGTAGGTGGATAGGACATCCAACAGCTGTCTCCTCCACATCTGGAGGCAACACTCAAAAAATGGGCCCTTTTGGGTTCAGTGGTTGAACGGCATTACACAAAGTATAGGAACTGTGCTTGTAAGTGCAATGGGGTGGGATTCAGTAAGTCTGGGGGCGGGGTCAAAAGTATAGCTAAAAAGAACATAATATTCTGTTACTATTTTGTTGTTCTTTCACTTTCAAGTAGATGCATTTAAAATGAAGAAAAAAAAACACCTCAGATGAAAAATAAATGGAGGTAAACTAATCAGAGGGAAATGCACCATTTCAAGTTATGAAACCTCTAGGTTAATGTGATCTCTGCAGAGGTCTGTGTGTGTAACCAGAGACAAAGAATTGAATCCTGATTGGTGCAGTGTGGAATAGTGACTATTTTTAATGCTGCGAGAAGCCAGCCTGTAACAGAAAGCAGGGTGAATGTGTAAGTCATTATCTTAAACTTACATTTCCTCTTAAAAAGAATAGATTTTGTTATCATTAATGTTGAAGTGACTCCATCAATTTAGGCTAATACTGGCTAGCAGCCAGCCTTTAGATGTGTAGATTAACCAACTGCACACATTTACATTGCTTTCAGGTGGCAGGCCTCCTGGTGAGAGGGCTTGTTTCTTCTGTAGCTGTCTCTCCTCTCCTTGCCTCCACAGTACACGAGGGGTCCGATTCACAGAATGAATTTAAGACTCAATCCTAAACTTACTACTATTTTGGTATTCACAGAATGCACTTACTACTTTTGGTATTCACAGAAGTTAGGATTTTGTCTTAAGTTTGTCTTAAGTCTGTCTTAAGTTTGTCTTAAGACTAACTTAAAACAAAATCCTAACTTCTGTGAATGCCAAAAGTAGTAAGAGCATTCCGTGAATACCAAAATAGTAGTAAGTTTAGGATTGAGTCTTACGTTCATTCTGTGAATTGGGCCCGAGATTCCTCTGATTACTTTTCAGCTGAGGCAGCTCAGTTGCTGTAATTAACCGTTCCAGGATGGTTGTCTTTTAATAAAATGTAGGGGAACTGTTTGTTAAATTAAAAAGGTATGGACATGTGTTCCCCACAGATCCCACCCACTCTGACCTCTGCTTAAGAGCGTGCCAAGGCCCCAGACATTGGTCAGTGCACTCAGCATTGCTGTTGGGGCTGTGAGGGGGCAGTGATGCCCCTGAAGGGAGACCGCCTGCTGAGAATTATCACCCACCTCGGCACTGTTCCTTCCACTCAGTGCTAAATTTGTAAAATAATAAGTGCCAGGCAGGGCTCGAGTCGGGGTACCACGCAGGTGGACGGCGTCCCCCCACTTATTTTACCAGGAGCTCGATTACTGGAGCAAATGGAGCCACACATTCACTCTGTGGCCTCTCTGGGATGAGATCGGAGCTCACAGCACACTGCTCACGCGCTGGCCTCTCTGATGCAATCGCATCTAAGGGGTGAGCGAGGGGAGGCAATGAGTCTGATGATGCAAGCCACCTTTTGTGACGTCACTTCCTGTTGTGACGTCAGCGTCCCCCCACTTCTTTTTTTAAGACTTGTGCCCTGGTGCCAGGGCACTTCTCGGGAGGCCACTGCAGCTCACACCACATATTACCCCTGCCAGCGCTGCCTATGACAGCGCCAACACAACCACTAAACATCACCCTCATACAAGTGTGACAGTTATGGCTTTTCCATGCCCCCCCAAAGCTATGAGAATGGGCAAACAGCGCCACCATATGGCTACTCTCATGAGTGCGGGTGTTCACAAAGCACCGGATAGCACTGGCTCAAATTAAGTATTGCGCTCACCCATCCTGACCGTGAACCACATCACAAGACCCCAATAATGATTACGTATTCAAAAAGTTTTGCCTCCAGAATGAGGCATAACTTGAATCTTGGTGCTTAAAG
Organism: Lissotriton helveticus; assembly: GCF_964261635.1. NCBI lineage: Eukaryota > Metazoa > Chordata > Amphibia > Caudata > Salamandridae > Lissotriton > Lissotriton helveticus. The sequence goes on from NC_136069.1 coordinate 55,180,949, forward strand.
CGCCAACATTCCCATGTCTGCATATGTTTCATGCATATTTCCCCAATTAATTACCTTTATCCGAGGGATGCGGATCTTGCCACATCCCATATTTAGGTTGTGCAATAATATCTCCAAAACTCATAATTTCAATATGTGCTGTGTCAGCAGCTACCTCACATATGGGAATAATAGGGCTTTCTTAGCGCCGCGAGGAATTGTACCAAGGGGCGTAGCTTCCATTGGTGCAGCAGGTGCAGTGACACCGGTGACAGTGGTCTGAGAGGCCTACTGAACCCTAATTATTGCTGTATTTCATAATCCAGACAGCCACTAAGGGGCCTTTTCCTTGCTGCCCGTGACATACGTGGAGAAGTGTGGCTCACTGGTTAGAGGAGGCAGACCCTGATGCAGAGGTCAGACCCGGGACCAGGGTTCAATTCCCGACGCGGCAGGGTCTTGAGCCCAAATGTCCATGGACTCGATAATTCTCACCTCGGTGCCTACTTGAATCATGGGTTCACACTCTGTAGCTCTGGGCAATAGCTTGCTTAATCTCCACTACGGCCCCCCGCGGCGGGATGCCTGGTCTTCACCTTGGGGATGCCCAGTAGGGCTAATCTCGCAGGGAAAGCCAGGACGGGTTCCCAAAGCAAGCTCTAAGAGACCTGTTGGTGATTTGGCGCTATATAAATCGAAATTAACATAACATAACATACTCCCTGCACTACTGATTGTATCGGTACATATAAAACGAAAAGATTGTGGCACAAGCCTTGAGGGGTTGTGGCCGGCAGGGGGCGCTCTGGCCCGGTAACCCTCTTCCACCCCAGCCTCTTTGTACTGTGCGTCGGAAGCCACAGGCCCCTCCAGGGCCACTGCAAACCCTTGTTCACCATTCATCACAATGATACAGAAATCTGACCGTAATGACTAAAAAAACAGCAGGTGTTACATTCCAACCAGTTAAATAGACAATCAATACCGGAGCTTGCAGTCTGAGAGTCACCGGCAGGAAGCGGCGATTCCTCTGGGTAGTTTTACTCAGTTTGATGAGGTGAACGAAAACTACGTAGGCCCTGCCATCTCGTGGTCAAAGTTATGAACTGCAGTCACGAAAATACATTTAGGGCCCGATTCAAAGAATGAATTTAAGCCTCAATCCTAAACTTACTACTATTTTGGTATTCACAGAATGCACTTACTACTTTTGGCATTCACAGAAAGAACTTCCTACTTTTGGTATTCACAGAAGTTAGGATTTTGTCTTAAGTTTGTATTAAGACAAACTTAAGACAAACTTAAGACAGATTTAAGACAAATTTAAGACAAAATCCTAACTTCTGTGAATGCCAAAAGTAGTAAGTGCATTCTGTGAATACCAAAATAGTAGTAAGTTTAGGATTGAGTCTTAAATTCATTCTGTGAATCGGGCCCTTAGTGTACCAAAATTGACTGCTGCCTTCCTATTTGGTTTCTCATATTTGTTTGGTATATCAATACATACCTGTTGCTCAAGCTTTTTGACAAGAAGCTCTGCCCTTTATACTACTTTCTTTAGAGGGTGGTCTATGTAGCATGGCAGCACCACTGGCAAAAGAACCAGTTGGCCTAATGGCTAGAATGATCTCGAATCTGGAGGTCTGGGTTCAAGTCTCGGCAATGACGCTGAACATCCTGTTATTCTGGGCAAATCACTTAATCTCCCCGTGCCTAACGAAAATGAATGTGCCCTCATGTAATGCAACTGGTGCTATGTAAAGCGCTCTGATACCCGATTCGGGTCAAGTTCGTGCTACATAAAACTGCAAAAAAAAAAAACAACTAAGGGGCATATAAGCAAGGGGCCGCGATACAATTATTGCCGCTTTAGTGTCCGTTTTCGGACAAAAGTGGCGATCATTGTATCGCACTATCAGAAAGGACACGCTAGCGCCTGTTTCCATGCCTCTGCGCCCTTTCCCTTAACGCCCAGTTTTGCATCTCTAAGGATATGCAAAGTGGGCGTACCTCACCAAAATAGCGTTGATAATGTCGCTAACAGACATTTCTCCTATCAGCAATCTGCTCACTAACCTGCGTAGCAATTATAAAAGTAGCGCCAACCGCGCTTATCACAGGTTTCATTACGCCTGCTTTTAATCTTACCTAGCAATTATGTCCTATGGGAGGTGGATTCTATGTATAAGCACACCCTGCCCTATTAACAAAGTTTGCCATTGCGCTGTGCTTTTATCGCTGGATTTCCAGCGATAATTGCACATTTGCCCGCTATCGCCTGATTTTTTATCACTGTTGAGATATGCGTTGATAATAACGTGTTATCTCGGCGATTACATCCGGCGATAGCCAGCGTTAAACAAATTCGCGCTAAGCAGTTTGTTGTAGATATGCTCCAAGATATTTCTAATTTCTAAATTCCTTCCTAACTCCCTTCAGAGTAAAAACAGAACAGTTGCTTAGGGATTATCAACCGTTCCTTACAGGTACATATCTGCTGGCCCCACAAGACTTCTAAAATGAAGCTCATTGAGAACTGTCAACTCTCTTTCAGAGAGTCTTACCACAGAACTTACCGAAGCTGATGCCAGTTTAACTGTAAAATATAGAATATTTTATGGTGTTTAGTTGATTGCAAAAATTGTATTACGGTGTAATCCTTCAGGAGCAGAGTTTATAGTATGTGCATATGTTCCATTCCTGCGTTTGAATGTAATGCTTCACTCAAGTGTTAGATATGATTGTTGCTCCCGTCACTACTAAAATCCCTATATCTGTGTGGAGTGCTCTGATACCCTAATGGGCTATGTTTGCGCTATATAAAACATTAAATAAAGAAAATAAATAAGCACCTGGACCTTGGGTGAAGGTACCCTGGGACCAGAGCGTAATTTGGAGAAAAAAATAATAATAAGCAAATAATAATAAGCACCAGGACTAAAGATCTTTTTGAAGACAACACTGCAGCTTTCACCACCCGCTGTCCATAGCAGCACAGTAAAATGTCAGTTCCACCGCAACCACTAATCAGCACACTCCTACAAATCTAACAATATGGACCATACCACACTACCCAGAACCATCAGAATGGCCTGGACACACTGGTATTATTCATTTTTAGAGTATTTTTGATTGTAAAACATGTTGCTGATATGGTAATCCCAAAAGTAGACAAATAGCGCCACCACATGGTGGGTTGTCATAAGTGCTGGTGTTGAGAATTACATGTTGATGCTGATCACCAGCAAAGTATTGGGTCAAATTAAGCACAGGCTGGGACAGCCCAGGGCACTCGGCCCTCTCTTAACTTCTGTCACTTACTGAGACCAGCAGAGAGGGTGCATGTGATGTCATAGCCTCATATTACAGCGAAGTTCTCTTCTGGTTTATCCACTGGGATCCAGCGGACATTCCATTTTACTTTCTACTCTGTAACGTCAACAGGTTCTCCGGCAGAGAATGTTCGGGGAGGCTTCCTGGGCACACGAGATGCCTGCTCCTGATCAGTGTGGCTCAATGGTTAGAGCGGCAGACCCTGATGCTCTTCTGGCCAGGGATCCAGGGTTCGATTCCCGCCGCGGCGGGGTCTCGGGCTCAATTTCCTCGGACCTGTTAATTCTCGCCTCGGTGCCTATTCTAATCACGGGCCCCACGCTGCAACTCTGGGCAATAGCTTGCTTTGCCTCCACACAGGCCCCAACAGTGCTAAGGATGCCTGGCTTTACCCTGGGGGTGCCCAGGAGTGGACACTTCACAGGGAAAGCCAGGAGGGGTTCCACAGCGGTATGAGTATCAGCGCCAGGAAGCCGAATAGGCGACACCGCACGGTGACTGTCTGGTGACAGTGCGCTCTATAAATACCATGACATTTACATTTACAATCACACAGATCATCTCCAAACCTACCATGATGACCTTCCACTGGAGCAGGCACATTGTCAATAGGCCAATTTTAAGTCTCTTGAAGAACGCCACATTTTGAGTGACTTGTTTAGACCCACATGTGACTGTATTCATAGTTCCTTTAAAGTCCCTTGTGGTTAGAGTTGGCATCTTTCACGGAAACAAATACCAGCCATTTTGTTTCTGCTTTTCTATTCTAGAACAACCAAGAGATGACAAATAATTTGTCTAAAATTGTCAGGATTCTTTTGTAACATTGCATTTATCGCCTCTGTTTGCATCATTCCTTGGTGCCTGTGAAAAAGGCCGCTTTATTGGAAGCAAGCAGAGATCTGAATATATAACCTTCAGCTTAGCTGCACAAGCTAGAAATACTAACACTTTATCTAACAAAATATTCTAACCCTGCCCCTCTACGCCCGAATTTTCAACCACCCGAGTCCGCCCTTCCCCTTGCAGTGTAACATTATTATCTTAAATGAACCAACCAAAACATATTTGTGTTTGCACACTTGCAATGTTTCCTCTTCTTCATCCACATATCCACACTGGGGCATCATCATACACCAATGTAAAGATTGCTATGAAGAACCTTCTCTCCTGGCAAAGGTGCACACACATCTCTCCTGGTGTAGGGCTTCTTTCCGCAATCCCACCATGGCTCTTTTTCTGGCGGCCCCCTCATCGTAGCTCAGTTTTCCAATATCTACCACACACATTCCACCCCCTGTGGATTACATCAGCAAAAACATTTCTTGTAAAAAAAAGCGCCTACTATTGTTACTGTGGGACAGTGCTCTGTCCACCCTCATTATATAACGCGCCTTTCCTCCTGTCGCCATTCCCTCTCCCTCTTGTCACTCTTCCTCCTTTTTGATCCGCTCTGCACAGCTCCATCCATGCCAGCTTGAATGCCATCCCCATGAATGCCACCCGGGAATCTTCTGCCAAAAGGTCTTGCTCTCTCCTCCCTTGTTCCCACAGGTTTGTTTGTACTTGCTGTGCACAATGTTCTGCCCCTGGCACCAAACCACGGAACCTCGACCACTGCAAACGAGACAGAGCATCTGCAATATCATTCTGAGCAAAACATTCGGCCTCGGGCATCTCAACACCAGCTCTCTCAGCAGCCGTGACATCCATCGGTCAGATGCTGTCATCCTGTTGATCACACTCCCCACAGCCTGTTTATCCATCAGGCGTATCACACTTGTGTTTGTCACCTCGCCCCATCAAAGCTTCAATGTCCAACAGCAGCAGAAATAACTCCAAGAACGCAAAGCGCTTGCGGCTACCCACAGTCAGCGTGCCACTGCTCTGCACACCATTTACCGCTTCAGTACACTCCAATCCTCCAGCCCCTGGTGCATAAGAGGAAATCCTGAGACCAACTCCTACAGGTCTGGAGACAGCCGGATCATCACCCCTTTAGACTCATCCAAAAACCTGCACCAGGTATGCAAATCCTTCCTTACTCCTTCAGTGGTTGGTACTCTGTGGTGAGGTTTGGAAGCCCTTTTCATGGCCAATGCCAACCATCTAACAACAAACCTGCGTTGTGCAACCACTCTACAATCAAAGTTCAGGTGGCACAAAACCTGCTGTCCCTTCCTCAACACACATCTGTCCTTTGCAGGAACCTCTTCAGCAGAGCACGCAACATTGTAAACTTGTCACTGGCCAACCTGGAGACCAATGCAACCGAACCCAGTTCGATCCCCAAAGATATCACAGTCGAGGCAGGTCCCTCTGTCTTTTCATCTGCGACAGCTACTCCCATGACCGTAAGCCTCATGACGCATCACCGCCTTAGCCTTGCACCCTCATCATTGCCTTCTCCACAAACAAAAATAGAGGTTGACTTGCTCCAAACCTGCCTCACCACATATTCAGGAAAGTACTCAAGCGCCCAAAGGCTGCATAAGGCACCGAGCACCACATTGGTACTGCTTTGTCAGCAAAACATGAGGGGTGAACTGGCAAAATCTGTAAAGCGGACTGGGTATAGGTCCTTCCTATCCTGGCTCCCTTCCTGCAGCTCTGCAACATTGCCACTGCCTTGTCCAGGCTAGTGTAATTAACCAAGCACTCTTGCTTGTCAATGAAATCATTTACTGACCCACCCAACCCCCGGGCAAATGGTGAGTCAGCCAAACTCTCCACCATCTTCTTGGGCCTTCCCAAGAGGGGTAATCATGAGGTGGGTTAATGGCAAATCCCATATTGGGTCCACCATCCTGGTCGCCGCAATCTTTTTCTCCGCTTTGGCTAGCACCAACCCTTCCATCCCCTTTTGTCGACTTCAAGTTGGCGGCCAGCACGGTCTCCACAGCCCATGATATGGAATGCAGAAGCCTTCTGTAAAACTCCCTTTCAACACGACTCCTAACCCGTCCTTTAAATGGACTGGTACTGTCCAGTACTGAGTACCTGCACTTCTTACATTTGAAAGGGAGAGTACCTGCCCTGCACTTCTCTGCACTGCTGCCATAGATTTGATAGAAGAGAACCAGCACTTATCAGTAACAAGAAGGTATTCTAAAGAGTGAGTACCTGCTCTTCTATATTTCCATTTCATGCACAGCTGCCAATTACCTGTTGGGGTATTGTTCCAACCACAGGACATTTGCCTCAATCTTAACCAGCAAATTAGCACTTTGCCACAATCTTTCTGGCCCTCCCCACCTCCTTGCTGTCCTTGTTCCACAAAACAGAGCAATAACTAATGTCCTGAGCCCTAGTGTCGAAATCGGCACAGAAACCTGTAGCAGGGGCCTTGTAACTCCAGCATGCTACATACTCATTTGTCTTTCTTTGGTTTGCCACCCTCCCAAAACCCCTCCACCCTACAACCCCCCACAGGTGGGCCTGTTCTGAAAAGTGGCGGGGGAAGGCCATTACCGCTAGCCATATTAGCCACCAGAATGGACCCGGTCAGCATCATGTACAGACGCGACAGCTCGTTGTCTCCCTCACCAAACAATTTACTGTTTTCAATCCCCACATTGCTCTAAACTCTTTATCATATCGAAGCCCGGCCTCGCCTCTGAAACTGATGTAGGTTGAGCATTTCAGGTCCATGTGAATAAACAATGAAACACTGCACTCCAGTAACTGTTTGCACATTACACTTGCATGGATTGTGTATGTGTATTTTGGTATTTGTTAAGCGTGTGTATCACCCGTAGGTCTCACAGCACCAGCAGATACTCAGAGAACCAGGAGAGATGTTTTGTCAGAGCTAGAAAAGCCAGGTTTTAAGAGTTTTGCGGAACCTCTTATGATTGGGTTTCAGTCGGAGATGTAGAGGCAGGGTGTTCCAGGTTTCAGGGCCAATTTTGGAGAAAGATCTGCCTCCATTCCTTACTGTAAGCACTTTTGGTACTGTTAAGAATTGTTTACTGGTGGAGCGCAGGGTTCTGGTGGGTTGGTATTGTATCCATTTTTGGGCTAGATATTTTGGCCCTTTGCGGTTAAGGATTTTATGGACCAAACGGCATAGTTTGAAGTTGAAGCTGTAAATGGTGCCATCCACGTGTCGATGTTGGAGGGTACCTTGGGCCTCCTTGGCTGGTCCTTTTCATCTGCCACACATCCCTCTTTGTTGTGGTTTCCCTCTGCAGCAGCTTGAATATGTCCAGGTACTCATACATTCAAATGCTTCCCTTTGTGGTGGGCAGTAGGGGGCTGCATTCAGCTCCTGGCAGCTCCTCTGTGCCTTCTTACTACTTACCACACAGCCTGTTCCTCCTGCCTCACTTCCCATGCCACTGTGGGCCTCCTGGCCCTACTTTCTCTCTGGCCTTACCCCCATAAACCCTCACCAGTGTCTCTACAATACTCATGGTGGGACCTCCAGCTGGCACCCTATTCTCTGTGGTGTCCCCAAAGTCCTTTCCCTGCTCTTGTGCTGTAACATGGGGGTTGATTGAGGGTGTGGAATTTCCCTTCCTGAGCCCTTGCTTCCTCAGGATTCTCTGAAATCCTGTCTCCCAACAGCATTCCCTTCGATGGGCATCCTGCATACGTCTGTGGCACTCTTGCCAGGGGATGTACTAGCTCCACATCTGCCCCCATACCAGAATAGCAACCAGACTAGGCTTCTGGGTTCTGCCTCCTTGAGTGAAGCAATAAAGGGAATATGCAACACAAGGAATATCCCATACCAATTTAGAACCATAGAGTAAATTTAATAAATAAATTGAGATGAAGTGACAAAAATCCAATGAGTAGAACCAGAGATATGCCATTTTAAAGGGTTAAGTAAAAAAATATTAAGAAGCAGGAATCGCTAAATGTGGGTGTTTGCTCGCACTAGACTGGGACAAAGTCACAAGTTCAGGCCGACCGCACTGGATCGCTGGCCGGATACAAGGACAGGTTAGTCCCACTGAAAAAGTTACTGTCTCAAAGTCCTGAGTGCAGAGTTCAAAACCTAAGAATTTTACAGAAGGAGTGTAGGCCTGAAGCAGCAGGGCAGTCCTCTGAAAAACAGGTCAAGACTCAAACAGCAGGGCTGTCTTCTGGGGAGCAAGGCAGGCCTCAAGCAGCAGGGTAGTCCTCTGGGGAACAAGGCAGGCTTCAAGAAGCAGGGCCATCCTCTGGGGAACAAGGCAGTCCTTCTTCGGTAATGTCCACAGGTCCAGGAGTATACTGATGAGTGTCTCAGGAGGTCCAATAGTTATACCTGGTGCCATACACTGAAGTAGGGGAAACGTTTATTCCACCCCCTTATCTGGTTCTGGAAAGTTCCTTCCTATCACTTTTTTCCCCTGCCCAGGCTCCAAGAGATCTGGGGTGACAAAAGACTGGTGTCAAATTCCTTTGTGAGTGTGCCGGAGGTAGCCCTTTGAAATGTAAGTGGGGCCGGGAAAAGTTCTGCCCATCCCATCCTAGCAGGATGGCCCTCTCCCAGCTATACATAGGTCCTGTTGTTCACTGTCTGGACCCAATATGCAATCCTGATCAGGGAACAATAAACAGGCCCAGACATCTGGAAACTCAGAAAAGGCCTCAGAAAGTTTAGGCCAAGAAAATGCTAACTTTCTAAAAGTGACATTTTCAAATTTGTATTCTAAAATCTGACTGTACCACTATAGAGGATTTTACATAGCAAATCATTTTAGTCCAAACATGACATTTCTACCTGCTCCCAGTCAAAAGTTAACACTTAATAAACGTAGCAAGGTAACCCAATGTTATCTTATGGGAGAGTTAGGTCTTACAGTATTGAAAAACAAATTTACAAGTTTTTCACTACCAGGACATGTAAAACTTAAAAAACGCATGTCCTACTTTTTAACTACAAAGCACCCTACCCAATTGGCTGTTTAGGGCCTACTTTAGGGGTGGAATATATGTATAAAAATGGAAGATTTAGGCATGCCAAAACATTTAATTTGCCGGGTTAAATAGGCAGTTTAAAACTGCACTACATGCTGCAATGGCAGACTTCAGACATTTTTTAAAAAGCTACATTTAGTGGGCGGCACAATAAGTGCTGGTGGTCCACTAGTAGAATTTAATTTACAGGCCTTGGGTACATGTAGTATCAGATACGAGGGACTTATAAGGAAATTAAATGTGCCAATCAGGTGTAGTCCAATGTTACCATGTTTTAAAGGAAGAGCACTATAGCACTGGTTAACAGTGGCAATGTGCAGAGAGTCCTCAAAGCATAATAAAAGGGTTGAGAAAACAGAAGGGGGAAGGCAAAAAGTTTGGGTTTGGCCCTGCAGGGAGGGCCAAGTCCAATAGTCAGCAATGCTGTCTGCAAAAATAGGCATGTCATCACTGATGGTCATAACACCTTCTAATTCTGAACGGACCCTTTGTGTTGCGTTTTTGAATACCTCTGCCATCTACAAAAGAACAAAATTAAATCTTTTCTACCATCTTAACTCAGGGGCATATTATCAACACAGGCGATAAAATTATCGCCCGCTTTATCGGCAGAAAACTGCCGCAAAAGCAGCTTCAGCGGCAGTTTTCTGCCGCAAAACTGGCTTTAGCGGCAGTTTTCTGCCGATAAAGCGGGCGATAATTGTATCGCCTGTGTTGATAATATCCCCTTCAGTGTGTTGTGAGAATGTTGTGATGTAGCTGATGACATCCAGCAGTCAAGTCAACTTTAGTAAACCATTAGACATTATTTATGTTTGAAAACATGTTGTAAATGTATGGGGTAATATGGCCTTTCCTCTTGAAGTTCTGGTTTGGAAGGCGTATATCAATACAAATTCCTATGACACTAGGTTTTCTGGATTGGTTGCCACAACCATGAGGGACACCCATGGTGTTGGACCAGATACGTTTCTATGACTTCTTACTGCTCCAATTTTATGAATTCTGCTTTCACCCGTAGGGTTAGATGGAACCGTACACATTAGTGATGAAGAATAACTGGTTTTATTGTTGAATCAATGTGTAGTTTAATATTGTTTATCTTCAGGCAGCGGCGGCTCGCAAATAAGTGACTGTATTGTCAGTAGTTCCTCAATAGCCATGTATTTGTGGTTCTGTCAAAAAAAATTCTACCTCCTTCTTGATGGCAAGGCCCTCCCTTTCTGTATGCCAGCTAAGTGGCGTGGCTGCATGCATGTGTAATGCGAGGTTCAGAGTGTGCTGTGTACACAGGGCCTCATATGTGGGATTTGGGTGTAAGGCAGTGCAGCAATGCACCTTGCTGTTTTGAAGCTATGCCAAAGTGAAAGGGCAGGAATGCACCGTATTTATGCGATACTGTGTATACCTGTCCCTGTTCTGGTGCAGTTTTCACCTCCAAGCGCCAATGTAGGCACCCTTGCACGATGGTGCAAGGGTCACTCCTTTGCATGGTGGAAGGTTTTTGTGCAGGAATGGTCACCTTCCTGCACACAAACAACCCTAAGAGGCGTTTTCCTCTTTTTTTATGTGTGCTGCAGAATACAGCACAAAAAAAAGGAAGAAGAAAATGGTGAGAAATAAATAGATTTCTCCTCGTTATGCCTCACCTCGGGAGGCATAGGTATTTGGTGCTTCCCCTGGTTTACACGAGTTTGTGAATCTTGGGCAGCATCAAACTCCATGGGACTTGCGTAAGAAAACCCACCGCAATGCCCATGGAACACCTACCGGGTGCAGAGTAAGGGAACGCAGCGATTTACACTGCGTGGTCTTACTTGTGATATATGAGGCCACTTAAAGCCATGCAGGGTGGATTTGCGTGGCTTCATAAATCACATTGAAAGCTTTACGTGAAGAATGTACGATTTTATGTGGTGCAAAAGTGACGCAGGGATCTCATAAATAAGCCCCACAGTATTGAAAACAGTACTGGTTGGGGAAACATACAGGTATGGGTTTGACTAGGGTCTGAATCACTCACTTTCCAAATGAAGCCATGCACACATTACAATCAAAATCTGCTTTCTCCAACACCAGGCCCAGTTCTGGAGGGAGGAGGGTTTAATCATGCATGTGGGCCTGCAGCCTCGCTTCCTCAGCTCAAGTGTTTAAATTAATGTCTTGGCCTATATGACATGTCTTGTATAGGTCTGAAATCAGTAGGGCTTGTGTCTGCTATCATGCAAATGTGAACAGAAGGGGTACCAGTGACACACCCTTTATATCAAATGAGACTGCAACTCCCCACACACACTACCTGAGTGATGCCAAAAGAAAGAAAATTTCTGATAGGATAAATTCATATATTTACTGAAAAAATCAATGATTAAATTGACGTCATATGTAGGTGAAAATGCCAGTTATAGAATGCTGCTTTAAACATACAAAACCACTGAAATTCAAGCAGCTATAACTCGTACCTCAAGGTCACTATAACCCACGCCCCTTATATCTCAGTAATGGTTTGCTTTATTTTCTTCCTGCTCTAAGGCTATTCTTAACTTGCAGTGGTATATAAAATAAACCCTCCCATTGCCACATATGTTGACTTTTCTGAAGTGAAAAGACTTTTGCCAAGTTTCGCCAACACAGCACACTTGTACAGCATGGGCAAGAGCAGAGCAATTTACTGTAACTCAAACAAGGGAAGTGGTGGCTCTCTTGCGGAAGCATGCTGTCACTATGCAACACGTGCTGCTGCTGTCCTGCCTACTCTCAGTCTCCCAAGGCACTTGCCGCAGGCTGAGCCTACTAAAACAACGAGAAGAACGGTGCGCCGCAGACGCCATACTGGGTGCTCTGGTGACTGTGCAATAATTCTCTCCCAACAAATTCTTTGATGAAGTAGATAGTATGCATTGTAGCACTGCTGTGGAATATATGTTATTACAATGCATGCTTTAGAGCACATTCCATAACAGCACGGTTATTACACCGATCACGTGGTTCGGCGTGAAAAATTACAACGACTTCATGTGGGGGGCGTGCTGCCCTTAGGAATAGTATAATTTACTATTCCTACTCCAGTTTGTGCAAGAGCAGGGAAGGTGTTGGATTGTAAACCGAACACCTTCTGCTCCCTACTCAAAGCGGTTGTAACAACTTGCGATGTAAAGTGTGCGTTGTAACAACGCGGTCATTGTAACAACCGTGTTGTAATGGCATCCGATCTAAGGCAAGCATTGTAAACGCTGTTTCCCCTACTGTAACTCCTCAGCTAAACTGAAAACATAGCGGGCCCATGCAGATTTGGCCTTCACAATTTCAAATCCTGCTACTCATCTTTGCATTTCCAACACAACGGTGGGGCAGCAAGAGCTGTAAAAACATTTGTGTCCTGCCATCAATATACCATCAATGAGCTGCTAGGTGTCCCTGATCCGGATTAACAACACGCTTATTTGAACTTTAAATGGATGTGATGTTTTGGGGTACTTTGAAAGGTAGAGTGCATATCTCACTCAGATCAATACATGTTATACGGTGTTGATTAACTCACAGGTGTGACTGTGGTGGTGTCCTGTCATCGGAAGTATTAAAAAAGCCAGGGTCACATTTCTGACAAATTTGGTTCCAATGGGTCGCAAGCAGGATAACAAATTCTAGAATCTTGACTAGAGGAAATAGTGATGGTGTACAGAGAGGTGAAATGAATAGTGATTAGAGAAGAGTTTGGGGTTTGAAAAATGAGGGTAAGGAATAAAAAAACTGAAGGATAAGCAAAAAGAATGGAACAAAAGAAGTTGATGAAATAAAAGAGTACAGGAGTGACTGAAGAGAAGACAAGAAATATCATGACAGAGAGGGTTGATTAGGGAAGAGTAGGACGGTGAAGAATCTCATAAAATACAGGAGGTGATGATGCTGGTGTTGATACAAGAGGATAAAAGAGGTGTCTGTGAAGGTAGGATGAAGGAGCAGGAAGAAGGTAGAGAATGAAGAGTAAAACTGATGGGTAGGGTGACAGGCAGTAGGAGAGGGTGACAGGCAGTAGGAGAGGGTGACAGGCAGTAGGAGTAGGGTGACAGGTAGGCATGTACTGAAAGGGGGGTTGAAAGGTGAGTAGTTCAAAGGAGTAGGGAATGGTGAATGTGGAGGGTGAGACTGGTGAAGAGAAAGGAAGGTGATTGGAGAAGGCGATGAACAAATGATGAGAGACAGGAGTGGCCAGAGAAGGAGGGTGGAGGGACTGAAGGAGAGAGTTTTTTTTTAACTCTTTATTCGTGACTGTACATACGGATCATGGCATTAGTGAAACAACTCCTACATTCGTCAATCACGGTTTTTCCTTTTTCATCCCAACAGTTGCCAGTGACAATATCTTTTCCATCGTTGCTACATCAGGTGACCTTTTCAATATAAAAGCAGCCCGTACTCCCTGATGTACAAAGTGTCGTATCCCCACACGGGGAGAATGCATTAAACCTCTATTGTCTCCGCAAATAACTGAAACGGCATTTCCTTCCCCCACCCCCACCCCAACATTCCCCCCTCCTCCGCCCTCCCTTCTCCTGATCGCTGTGGTAACTCATCTATACATTTCTCCTGGCCCTCAGTAAGATCATGGACACCAAATCTTACCCTAGTGTCATCCACTTCTCAAGTTTCATACTCAACGTGTTCCCTGTGGTCTATCGTCCTGGGATGGCAACAGATCCAGCCCATCCAGTTCCAATAACAGAACCTCCCAATCCAGTGCCATGGGATGTTTCCGTTGCCCCTTTTCCTCCTCCTTTCTAAGGGCGACACTCTCTGCCCTGCCCCATTTCACTACATCTCTCTGCCACACTGCTATGCTAGGGGCCCTGGGGGATTTCCATCTCGTTGTCAACACCCTGACTGCCAGGAGGAGAGCTAGGTCTACAAACCTCAGTTTAGCCTTCATTGTTTTAGAGCGTTTGCGGAGTCCCACTAGACAATATAAGGCTTCTTCCTGTATCTGTATGTGTGTAATCTTATGTAGTGTCCTGCATATCTCCGCCCAATATCCCCGCAGCTGTGGGCAAGCCCACAGCATGTGGATGAAGCCCGCCTCATCTTCTTTACAGCGCGGGCAACAGTGGGGGGAATCCGGGAACATTCGGTGTATTTTCTCTGGGGTTAAATATGCCCTGTGGAGCACCATGGCCTGAATACATTTGAATTTTACATTACGTGAGAACCTTTTGGGGTGTTCCAGTATCATCTGCCATGCTTTGTCTGTCAGCTCCGCCCCCGCGTCCTGTGCCCTAATGTCCCTAAGTGTGGCAAGTGAAATTGCTGCGTGTTCCCGGATCCCTGTGTATATCCAACGCACCAACTGGCTTCCTGTCCCCATGGACTGAAGGAGAGAGTTAGAAGGAATGGGAGAGACAATTGATGAGTGGGGAGAGTGATGGAGATACAGAGGATGATGGAAACAGAAGAAACTGGTTGGAGAGAGGAGAACAGGCAAGAAGATGAAACACTTCAGGAGAGACACTTCACTTTCGAGGCACTCACATGAGCTGCACTTCCTTCCCCTTAAAATACATTTGGCTCAAGGAACTGGCGACCGAATATTGGTTGAGAAACTAACCACCAGATGAGAAGTCAAGTTCTCAACCTCAGAAGCTGAACTGTTCGCACAGTGACAAGCTATCGGTACAAAAAGTCCCATATTTGTTGCTTGCTCAGTTCTGCTCCAGTTTGGTCAGTTCTGCTCCAGTTTGGTCAGTTCTGCTCTGTTTTGGCAATTTCTGTTCAGGTTTGGTCAGTTCTGCTCCGGTTTGGTCAGTTCTGCTCCGGGTTGGTCATTTCTGTTCAGGTTTGGTCAGTTCTGCTACGGTTTGGTCAGTTCTGCTCCAGTTTGGTCAGTTCTGCTCTGTTTCGGCAATTTCTGTTCAGGTTTGGTCAGTTCTGCTCCGGTTTGGTCAGTTCTGCTCCGGGTTGGTCATTTCTGCTCCGGGTTGGTCATTGCTGTTCAGGTTTGGTCAGTTCTGCTCCGGTTTGGTCAGTTCTGCTCCGGGTTGGTCATTTCTGCTCCGGGTTGGTCATTTCTGTTCAGGTTTGGTCAGTTCTGCTCCGGTTTGGTCAGTTCTGCTCCGGGTTGGTCATTTCTGTTCAGGTTTGGTCAGTTCTGCTCCCGTTTGTTCTGTTCTGGTTTGGTCAGTTCTGCTCAGGTTTGGTCAGTTCTGCTCAGGTTTGGTCAGTTCTGCTCCGGTTTGGTCATTTCTGCCCAGGTTTGGTCATTTCTGCCCAGGTTTGGTCGGTTCTGCTCCGGTTTGGTCAGTTCAGCTCAGGTTTGGTCAGTTCTTCTCAGGTTCGGTCATTTCTGCTCCGGTTTGGTCAGTTTTGCTCCGGTTTGGTCAGTTCTACTCCGGTTTGGTCAGTTCTGCTCCGGGTTGGTCATTTCTGTTCAGGTTTGGTCAGTTCTGGTCCTGTTTTTCTGCTCCGGACCGGTTTGCTCAGTTCTGCTCTGGTTTGGTCAGTTCTGCTCAGGTTTGGTCAGTTCTGCTCAGGTTTGGTCAGTTCTGCTCAGGTTTGGTCAGTTCTGCTCCGGTTTGGTCATTTCTGCCCAGGTTTGGTCGGTTCTGCTCCGGTTTGGTCAGTTCTGCTCTGGTTCGGTCAGTTCTGCTCAAGTTCGTCAGTTCTGCTCAGGTTTGGTCAGTTCTGCTCAGGTTCGGTCATTTCTGCTCCGGTTTGGTCAGTTTTGCTCCGGTTTGGTTAGTTCTGCTCCGGTTTGGTCATTCCTGTTCAGGTTTGGTCAGTTCTGCTCCCGTTTGTTCTGCTCTGGTTTGCTCACCTCTGCTCTGGTTTGGTCAGTTCTGCTCCAGTTTGTTCTGCTCCATTTTGGTCATTTCTGATCTGGTTGCCAACTCTAGGCCTGATTCACAAAAGTAAGCTTACACTTTTGTGTATGTTTACTATTTCATTGATATTCACAAACTATGAGTTTAATTTACTAATAGTAATTTTACAACTGTGGAGACTCCGCACTCGAGGTGGAGGCTCAGCACATAAAAAGATAGGCCTGTCCTATTTTTTTTAGGACAGGCCAATCTTTTTATGTGGTGAGGCAGCAAGTGAGAAAGATGTGGTTGAGGCAGGAGGCTGAAGTGGAGGCGGAAGAGTGAGGTGCAAGAGAGGAGGCTGATGCACAGTGAAAGGATGATGAGCCGGAGAAAGAACCGAGGGTGAGGTGCGAAAAAGATGAGGGTGTGGAAGAGAGAGGGAAGCAGGGCATGGGGAGAGAGAGAGAGGGAGGAAAATGAGGTGGAGAGAAGGAAGAGGATCAGTCGTAAAGACAGATGGGGTGAGGCAGCGAGTGAGAAAGGTGAGGTGGAGAGGGGAGGATGAGGTGGAAAGAGAGGAGAGTGAGGCAGAGAAAGAGAAAGGTGAGGTGAAGAGAAAAGAAGGTGAGGCAGAACAAGTCAATGGTGAGGTGAAGAGTGAAGGGTGAGGTAAAGAGAGGAGAGTAATAATTAGGAGAATTCAGAGAAGAGGGTTGAGGGTGAGGAAGAGAGGGAGAATGGTGAGATGGAGAGAACAAGAAAGGCAAATGGAAAGAGAGTGGATGAGGCAGAGGGTGGAGTGGGCGAGGCAGAGAGAAGGGTGATGTGGAGAGAGAAAAGTGAGGGGAAGACAAAAGGGTTAGGTGGTGAGAGAGGAGGTTGTTGCACAGTAACAGGATAGGGAGATGGAAAAAAAGGGGGGGTGAGGTGAGAGAAAAAAAAGGAGGTAAGGCAAGCACAGAGAGGAAGCAGCTGAAAGGAGAGAGGAGTATGAGGTGGAGAGAGGGGAGAGTGAGGCAGAGAGAGAGGAGGATGAGGTGGAGAGAGAGGAGAGTGAGGCAGAGAAAGAGAACAGGGTGAGGTCAAGAGAGATGAGATGCGAGGAAGCAGAGAGTGAGGCGGGAAGGGGAGCAGGGTGAAGTGGAGGGTGAGGTGGAGAAAGTAGAAGAGGTAATGCATATGTGTACAAAACTCCAAAAAGACAGAGCAAAACAAGGAAATAATTCAGCATGCCCTGAGCCAACTCTCAAGGAGAAAATAACAGGAGTAGACCTGTTAACCCAGGTGAGACCAGGTGAATAGGGTAGCAATACAACAATGTCTCAACTGGAAACATTTAACAAGGGAAGTTAAGTTAAATAAGTAGTACACATCATAAGAACTGTGAGGAGAAGGAGACAACAACGGGAAGGGTGAAGTGAACCAATTATTATTGTAGGTAGTTAGAACAGCACTACATTACAATTAAAATGTATGCCAGCTTTCAGACACATGGGAGACTGCAGGCAGCCCCTTTCATCTTCATGGCACACCCATGCTTCTTCGGGGTCCTCCCAGATCCCACATCCTGGCGCAGAGCGTGTCCTGCACGCTGCTACCTCACGCACTGGAGGCAGGATGGAACATTCAACGTGCACAGTGGTTCACATGCCTGTCTGTGACTGTCCTTGCTCCACCCCTTGAGGGGGGCCTTCTGTGCAACCACCCTTGAAACCGCCTTCAGGGCTCCTCTGAGGGGACAGGGTGCTGTGTGACCATGCGCACATACCTACTGCACGGCTCCAGCCATACTGTCAGTCTGTCTGCGGGTCAGGCCCGGATTGGCCCTTGCGGACACCGGGCAATCCCCCAGTGGGCCGCATGGGTGGGGGCTGGTTTTGGGCCCCTGGGGGCCGTTTTTGTTACCGGCCCTGTAACAAAATCGGCCAAAAACCGGCCCCGGTAAAGAGGGGGTGGGGGGTGTCCGAGCACTTTGCCAGGGCCAGTTTTGGTGTGATGGTAGCAGGGCTGGCTTTAGGGCAGTACAACTGGTGTAGCTGCACCGGGCGTAGAACTGGGGAGGGGGCACTATCCTCAGATAAGGGGTGCAGTGTTTAGCAATAACTTACGATTTTAAAAAACTCTTCCCCTTTGTGAATCAGCTACGACTTCAGCTTCGTAGCCGCTAACGTATTTTTTTTGCGGCCGGAATTACTGTTAAAACCATTGATACATAAGGTTTTGATTCAATATTTGGAAGGAGCGTTCAAAAAACACACCCTTCCAAATACTGAATCGTTAACCATTCTACAGCATTCTGAACCCATCTTGCAATTTGGGCGGTCATACATCCTCTGATTTATCAGATCAGAGAGTTTGAGAACTAGCAATAAGGCAGAGCAGCTTACCCTTCTCTGCCTGTGCTGTGTTTATTTGTGTCTGAGGTAAGCCTGGGCATAGTAGTGTAGCTGATAACACTGTGTACTTGTCTGTACTGTGCAGAAATTGCTAAATAATTGCAAAAAGCTTCCTGTACATGGCCAGATATTATAAAATAAGCATTTCTATCTTTATATGCTAAAGTACATAGAGTACTTTCACAATGGTGAAACTGAAAAAATAGTAAGCAGTGGAAGATGTGATGATTTTGGGATCCTCCCTAACCTAGGGAGAGTACCAAACAGATGCCTTGAAAACAAAAAAGCACATCTTATTGAACAATTTAGTTGTGGTCCCATCCTCTTAGGACAAACACAAACACAGTTATTGGCAAAAAAACATTCCCAACCAAAGGCCCTGCAAAGCATTATGGGATGAGATTAACAGTGGGCAGTGAATATTATATAGTATACAATATCAAAAGAATTCTACAAAGAGCTGCAGTTCAACTGGTGGTTACTAGATGTCCCTCACGAGTCAAATGCAAATGCTTGATGAAAGGGTTTCAATGGTTTTGCATTTGACTCGTGAGGGACATCTAGGGACGACCAGTGAAAATGCAGCTTGATGTAAGAATAATTTCAATGCTTTGCATTTGACTCGTAAGGGACATCTAGGGACGACCAGTGGAACTGCAGCTTGAAGTAAGAATAATTTCAATGCTTTGCATTTGACTCGTGAGGGACATCTAGTAACAACCAGGTCAACTGCAGCTCTTTGTAGAATTATTTTGATATTGGATACTATAATATTCACTGCCCACTGCTAATCTCGTCCCATAATGCTTTGCAGGGCCTTTGGTTGGGACTGTTTTGTTGCCAATAACTGTGTTTGGGGTGGTCCTGAAATGATGGGATCACCAGTGAAGTTCAACAAAATGTGCTTTTTGTTTATGCTCTTTGGGTTCAAGGCATCTGCTTGGTGCTCCCTCTAGGTTAGGGGGGACCCCAAAATCATCAGCTCTCTCATTACCTAATGTTTTCATTATAGAAGTTCATTTTTGTGAATTGGTTATATGCTGTTAAGCATGTAAAATTGTTTTTTCAAATCACCTGAGATAATTGTTGATTTAGATGCTATAATGTGCAAATGGGCCTTTGTCCGAATTACTAAGAGATACTGTAGACTGCCAACTCGATCAGCTCCGGTGGGACCTCAGCGTGACCCGGTAGGGAAGATTTTGCCTTCCTCGCCTTTAAATCGCGGTTCATGCCGCCTGTCCCTTCTGCTGGCGTTGACGGAATTTTTTTGAACTGCCGAAAGGGATTCTGGTCCGGCCGCTAGTTATTGGAGGCATTTGAACTATACTCTGGACCCGCCTGGCCCCGACCAAAATGGCGCCAGTATGGGCGGGTCTTGCAACTCCTTATGACGTTCTAGTTGCTCAAGCCTTGATGTTATGGGGGATGTATGCGGTCTTTGTGCACATGGCGGGCGGGGAAGTGTACTGACTGGGCATGCGGACAACCCTATTGATGTCGTTTTTTTTTTACTATTGATTATTGTATTATTAAAAGCTCCGAAGTAATGTTACTCATGATACTCATGGTGTGCGTATGGACGATGGACGATTTGGTGTGCGTATGGACGATTTTATTGTAACTGATCCTGTTATACTTTCAATTATAAAATCAACCTTCACTGATCCTGCAACCGTTTGTCATGTTTAGTTTTTTCCGATTAAATGGCTCGCTCGTTACGTACTCCTATACTACAGTGTAATCTCTCCCTACCTCATGCGTTTCCCGTCTGCCCCGTGGCCGGCCTGTATGGTTGGAGGCCCGTATTTGAATGCTGACATTTTTACATTCAAGGTTTTAAAAGAAAAATATATGGAACTAGCATCGTAACAGTCATTTAGATTGATAGGGTTGTTTTTTTAAATACCATGCTCTGCGAACAGGAACGACCCTATACCACCGTAAACCTTTTCTTTTCCTCGAATGAAAACATGAATCCGTCACCCCCCCACCTTATACTGAATACCCCTGGCCTTTGACCCTCTCCCACATCTACAGTAGAGTTCCCACCCCGATCTCAGCATGTGGTGGTTATCGCGCAGCAGGACATTCCGCTGGGAACGGGGATGTGTGTGATCAGTCGGTTCTTCGGGGTGCGAAAGCATTGATTAATCCCCGCTCCTTTGATGTGAGGCGAGGTCCTACTGTAGGGGGCAATAAACTGCATCTGTTGGGCTAGGTGATGGCCTGGGATCAGGCCGGACAATCAGGCAGGGAGGAAGAGGTTATCAAAAGGCCTGTTCTTTGAATGAGATGAAAGAGCGAGGGGGTTCAGCACGGGATGTGGCTCGGAGACAGGGTCGCGTTAGAGGTGCGTTTATGGCCCAAGCAGGAGAGACCGGGGGCTGTCGGGGTGCGGGGGAATGCTTGCGAGGCCGGGGAGTGAGGGGGAGAGACGCGCAGGCTATTGGCAGTGGGCAGAGAGGCCACGACACACAAAATGGCTGCCACTTACGTGCATGATGGGGCCTAAAAGGGACAAGATGGCGTGGCCACTGTTTCACGATTCTCACTTTACTTTCAACAGTGGCTGTGGTGAACATAAATGAACGCCGCTTATATATACCTAATTTTAGTCATTTTCCACATTCCGAATCTGGGGAAGAACTCTTTCATAAGGGCTTTAGCTGTGGATAAGGCAGTGTTGTCTTTTAGGGGGTAGGCTTCCACCCATCTTGAAAAGGCACAAACAACAACGAGTATGTATTTTAAATTGTTGCACCTCTCCATGTGGATGAAATCTAGCTGCAAAACCTCGAACGGATACGTAGGAGGTGCAAAATGACCAGCTGGAGTTGGGGTTCCCCTACCAGGATTGTGTTTCAGACACACCATGCAATTCTTGACCACATTCTCTGCACACTTAGGAATTCCTGCATTTTGCCATACTGGAGCCAACAACTTACAAATCCCTTTCACACTGATGTGAGCCATTCCATGAGCCATTGTAACCACTGCAAGCACATACGCATCGGGTAACAACCATCTCTGATGCTCTGACAATTCAATCCAAAAACCATTGGCATCCAATTTACCCGTACTTTCTCTCCACACACTCAACTCTTTCTCTGTAGCTTCAGCTTGAATAGATTTCACACTCTCTATCGTGTCTTCACACATTCCAACATCACCAACAGGGCCTGCAACATACATTCGGCTCATCACATTCCTTGCAGTTTCTTTTGCGATTTCGTCAGCAAATGCATTTCCACGACCAACATCATCAGTCACCTTCTTGTGAGCACTACATTTCACAATCGCCACTTGCAGAGGCAAGGTCAGTGATTCAAGAAGCTCATTCACCAACTGACCATGCTGAATCTTAGCTCCATGCGAAGTCAGGAACCCACGTTCTTTCCACAATCGTCCAAAACTGTTAGCCACTCCAAGCGCATACTGACTATCGGTGTAGATGGTCACTTTCATTCCTTTTGACAACACACATGCTCTTGTAAGTGCAATCAATTCTGCTGCTTGAGCTGAATTATGTGGAATACGTGCAGCTTCAACAATTGTATGTAAAGTCGTGACAGCATATGCTGCAGTCGTGTCACTATTCGGGAGCCTGAAGCATGAACCATCCACCCATAATGTACCATCACATTCAGCAAGAGGAGTATCCTGGAGATCTACTCTCCCTTTCGTTTCTTCTTCTGTTCTAAGAAAACAATCATGCTGTTCAGAAGGATCTAGTTCCTCTACAATTGGCAACAACGTAGCTGGGTTGAGAGTGTTGCATCTTTTTATGTGCACATGACTTGCTAACAAGGTTAATTCGTAACCTGACAATCGAGCACTAGTTAAGTGCTGTGTCTTAGTTCTGTTTAACAACGTGTCTACTGCATGTGGAACCATCACAACTAACATGTTATTCATCACTAGACCAGCAGACTGTCGAATAGAAACAGCTGCTGCCGCCGTTGCTCTTAAACAACTCGGCAATGCTTTAGCTACCGGATCCAAAGTGGACGAAAAATATGCGCATGGACGCTGCTTGTCTCCAAACAACTGAGTCAACACTGATAATGCACAACCCTCTTTCTCATGGACATACAATGTAAAGGGCTTACTGTAGTTGGGTGTACCTAACACAGGAGCCGAACATAATGCTGTGCGCAATTCAAAAAAACTTTTCGGACACTCTTCAGACCAAGGAACGGGATTGGGTGTATCTTTACACGTTAATGCCACCAAAGGTTTGGCTAATAACGAAAAATGTGGTATCCATTGCCTGCAATATGATGTAATGCCCAAGAAAGCACGCACTTCTCTCTGTGTTCTTGGCACACTCAATTTCGCTATTGCCTGAATTTTTTCTGGGGTCAGTTTCCTTCCCTCCTTCGATAAGAGATGACCTAAGTAGGTCACTTCTTGTCGACAATATTGCAATTTTGAGAGAGACACTTTGTGGTGCAAATCACACAAATGACGCAACAATGACAACGTGGCTTCTTTACAGATTTCCTCAGTATCTGCAGCAACAAGCAAATCATCCACATACTGAATGAGGGTAGCGCCATCAGGTAAAACAATCGTATCAAGCTGTGTTTTTAAAGCTTGACTATATATTGACGGACTTTCACAGTAGCCCTGTGGAGCGCGTTTAAAGCGGAAGCTTCGTCCTCCTAAACTGAAGCCAAAAATATCCCTGCTCTCCTCAGCAATCGGGATGCTGAAGAAAGCATTCTTCAATTCAATCACCGAAAACCAGGTTGCAGAAGCTGGAATCATAGTCAATAGGGCAGTAATGTCAGGAACAACTGGGAATTGTGGCACAACTATTTTATTGACCTCTCTAAGATCGATCACAAATCTGTAAACAGGTGGCTGGGAAGGGTCAGTTCGTTTCAAAACAGGCAGAACAGGACTATTGCAAACGTTGCCTCTTGTCTCTTCAATTACATCTTTTTCAATCAGATCATAAATGATCGCTAGTAAAGCTTTTTCACCTTCACTAGAGATTTTGTATTGGGGAATTCGTGGCATCTTAACATTGGCTTTCAATGTTACAACATATGGTGGTATTTCCAAAAGGCCTACATCATTAGGACCAGTAGCCCAAAGAATATTAGGGAGAGATGACAATTCTGTTGGAAGTTTATCCCTTGACAAATACATTGGAGAAACCACGTTCTTACCTAGTGTAAGTTGTACTCCAGAAGGAGAACAGTACAAAGTCGCATACAATCTTTTCAGCAAATCTAATCCTAGCAAGTTTTCACCACAATCTGTTGTCAGAATAAGGGGTGCTTCGAATTCACAAGGTCCAACAGAAAGGGACAAAGGGTCAAAAATCGGATTTCTAACTGGGGCGCCAGAAAAACCTACTGATACATTCGTTTTGCCAGACAAAGGTGCGCCAGGGACTTTGGAGTGCATAATAGAACTCTTTGTAGCACCAGTATCCAACAGAAAAGGCTCTGACACACCTGATGTAATCACCTCAACATAAGGTCCACTCTGATCTACTGGAACTGAAACAACTCCCTCTCTTTGTCTATGGCTGTCCTAGCAATCATTACCTTCCATATGCTCATCTTCTGCATAGTAATCATCAGCATAGTACTGAGTCGTCCTACCAGATGCGTTATTCTGCTGATCAAACTCAATCATTGAAATCTGAGGCGGAAAGGAACGAGCATTCTGGGGGAAATTTCCACGTCCTCTACCTCTAGGTGCTTGTGAAATACCTCGACCTCTTGCACTGGAAACACCATTCATGCGCTGTAATAAAGCAGGACAACTACTTTTAAAATGACCCTCCTCCTTACAATATGCACACTGATTAGGACCTACAGGGACACGTGGTTGAGTATACTCGACTCTTTGCGAGTTCCTCTGAAACTGTTGAGGCTGCTGATAATTATTCTGATAGTTACTCTGAGCACCACTATTTTGACCACCACGTGGCAGATATGCTTGCTGTAACAAAACCTTCGTTTTTAACTCTTTAGTTTTCTTCTCTGCTCTATCTTTCTCATCTTTATCTCGATTTTCGTAATATTGTGCAGTAGCCAATATCTGTGCTGAAGAGGAAACTGCCCAAGAACTCTCTGAATCTTTTAACTTTTTACACAACTCGGGAAGTAAATTATGCACAAATGTATCGACTAACAACCGCTGACCACCTTCTGTGCTCATATCTTGACCACTGTGGTCGACAAATGTTTCTTCAAACCTGGTGAAGAAATCTAATACCGTTTCATCTTTCTTCTGCTTACACGCAGACAATTTATCCCAATTCACACGCATCGCAGGCATTATAGTTTTCATGTAATCTATGATCTTACCAGGAAGTTCTGTTACTAAAGGCTCGGGTTTAGCACCACCAACTTGTCGGGCATCTGCAGCAGTAATATTAGCCCATGTGTCACCTAACTCTTGATCATGATCTGCATGACGAATCTTTCCCCATAAAGGTTGGGGAACAACATTCCCAAACAACATGTCTATGTCAGCTAAATTCATAATGCAAGAACCTGCAGTCTGTGACAATTCCTTGTAATACCCTGTAGGATTCTTACGGGGATCAGGCAATGTCTGTTTAAGGGCCAAAACTTCAGCTCGCTTCCAAGGAACATGTACCCATACACGCTGAAAATGAGGCTGGACAGGTGGGATAGCATTCGCGTCCCCTTCCCTCCATTGTGGGGGAACTTCTCTCATGGGATACTGTCTTTCTTTCTTCTTAACAGAGGAATCAGACTCAAACAACGACTTAGAAACACCTTCAGTCCTAAGCGACAACAACGTCGCAACTGCTTTCTTAACATCTGAACCCACAATTGCGCCTTTTGAAAACTCGAACCGTACATGGCTCAACTCAGGAGGATTAGAGTCCAAATCATTTTCCTCTAAATCTTCACACAGGAAAACACACATTTTCTCAAAAACGTATCTCTGCTTCGATGTTTCCCACTGAGTGAAGACATCCATAACACATTCTAAATCATATTTTTCCGGGTCAGCGACCCATTTATGTGCCAAACAATTCAACGTTTCCTTCTCCCTAGAATCAGGCAGTTGACTACGCAATTGCTTGCGCTCTGTGTCAGGAGTTACACTTGTTGCACCAAAGAGAGGATGCAAAAAACTAGCGACAGTACTAGCCACTCTCTGACGAACAGAAGGAGAAGTCGATGAAAAGACAAGAGGGAAAGCAGGGTGAGACGAGGCAGATGCAGAGGCAGTGTCAGGAGAAGTACCAGGAGTGGTAGTCGATATAGTAGTCAAAGTTGTAGGAAGTATAGCAGGAGCAGATGTAAAAGCCGGTGGCCCTTGGGGAGGCTGCACCGGAGGAGCAGGAGCCAACTGAAGAGTAGCTGGTGGGTGCTGTAAAGGAGCAGGAGGCAATGCAACCACGGGTTGCGCAACTAAAGGTTGTGGAGGTGCTGTAGCATTCTGCGCATAAGGGGGTGGTGAACTTAACAAATGTGACATAAGGGGATCTTTTTCAAGCTCTTTTGCTGCATATTGCTGAAGAGGCGGCAAAACTGGATAACATTTATCTATTACCATTTTACGTTGCCTGTGCAACTGCTCACTCATCTGTTCTTCTTCGTTATCTTTAAAATGCATAGCAGCTTGCATTATCGAAATACCCCTTTCTCTCTTATTTTTCTTCGCTAATTTAATATCTTTCTGTTTGGCCTCCTTATGCCATAGGCGGAAAAAGTCAAACATCGCCGGCCGGGCTTTCTTCTTGAAAAGTTTAACTTCGAGGTTATCTAAGATTTCCGTGTCAAAGCTACCATATTGGGGCCATTTTAGAACACCATCTTTTCTGGTGTAGCGGATCCACACTTCATTATATGTGATGGGGCCTACTCCATGTTTCACATACAATTCATAAGTTGGAGTTCCAATCGGAGGAACCGGACACGAGTCCTCCAATCGGGAATCCCTATTACAACCAAGACAAAACAAATTTCCAAGTCTGCTAAGACCAGGCATCTTCGCTCTCTAGTCTAGCTTCAAACTTCAAAGGATTATCGATTACGATATTCTCGTGAATACACGAGTCTTTTGGCTTTGGTATTTGCAAGTTCCAAACAAAGTGATCCCAAAGGGGATACTCAAACTAAGACCAACTAAGGACTGGGAGACGCCCCACTTATACTTAACTGAGATATCGATGACGTCACCAGAAGACTCGTCTATCGTTTCGCTCTACCAAACTTCAAGGGTCCAAATCAGGGCGATAGCCAGGGCAGCAGTCCTTCGTAGCCGTCGGGAAGCGGGGAACCTCGCAGCAAAGTCTTTCGGACCACGTCGACATGCAGGGGTCGATGAAGTGGCGGCCTTCCTCCAGAATTTTCACACGAAGCTCCTCACGAACCTCTGGCTTGGACCGGTACCGTTGGTATCGCCCCACGTTGGGGCTGAGGTACTGGGTTTTTCAGAACCGGTACCGAACCGGTAACCCAGTGGCGTCAGGGTACACCCTAAGACCTCGAGTACTTTCCTGATTCAGACCACAGAAACTCAGAGTCTTCTAGGTGAAGTCAAAGATCAAATTTATTGGCTGCAACAAAGTAACAGGCGTCCTAGAAGTACAACAACACGGTGTGTATATTCTCAGGAGACTGCTCAAACTTACAAAGCCAGGCTTCTCTTTTTATACAAAATATTATGCTTCAGGCAAACATTCTTAAATTTACAGTAGGCCATTCACATATTTTCACTACAAAAAAAAAGCAGAGTCATGATGACAATCCCACATTTCAGTTCGTCCAGCCCATAACAAATTACCCGGCAAGGCCCAACATTTTCATCAGATATTGGTGTACCCCCAATAAAAACGGGCACCTCCTCCTCATAAAGCAAGACATATGTAAAGAAACAGGGACAGGTGTGAGCAAGATTAGGCAGGGTGTGTGTGTGCGATGAAAAGGGTTTATGGCACGTTGTGCCTTGATGCTATCTCATTCGGCCACTGGGAGAGGAACTGACCAAACAGGTTCGGCCTGGGGCAATGGTTTCAGCTTGCCCAGGTCAGAGAGAAGTCAATTAAGGTGTACGTGTCCTTTGGAATCGAATTTAGCTGTATTATAAGCCTATGTGAGGGCAACTCTCAAAATGGCTGCTGTGCACAAAATGGAAGCCAAGGTTTCAGGACGAAAATGACGATTTCGAGGTGAAATCGTTACTGGAACATGACGAAAATGCTTGTACATAGTGTACTAGCCATTTTCGGTCTTTTGATATAAAAATCGTCATGCTACAACGAAGTTTTATTCATGAGTTCAGATTTTTCAGAACTACACTATGCTGTCCCAGTTTGTGCTAGGAACAGAATCTTGCACAGTAGCTGCCTGTGCTGTCCCAGTGTGTGCTAGGAACGGAAGCTTGCACTGTTGCTGCCTGTGCTGTCCCAGTTTGTGCTAGGAACAGAAGCTTGCACAGTTGCTGCCTGTGCTGTCCCATTGTTTGTTAGAACGAAAGCTTGCACTGTTGCTGCCTGTGCTGTCCCAGTGTGTGCTAGAAACGGAAGCTAGCACTGTTGCTGCCTGTGCTGTCCCAGTGTGTGCTAGGAATGGAAGCTTGCACTGTTGCTGCCTGTGCTGTCCCAGTTTGTGCTAGGAATGGAAGCTTGCACTGTTGCTGCCTGTGCTGTCCCAGTTTGTGCTAGTAACAGAAGCTTGCACTGTTGCTGCCTGTGCTGTACCAGTTTGTGCTAGGAACAGAAGCTTGCACTGGTGCTGCTTGTGCTGTACCAGTTTGTGCTAGGAAAGGAAGAGTGCACCATTGCTGCTGGTGCTGTACCAGTTTCTTATAAGGAACAGAAGCTTGCACTGTTGCTGCTGGTGCTGTACCAGTTTATTCTAAGGAAAGAAGCTTGCACTGTTGCTGCTGGTGCTGTACCAGTCTCTGTTAGGAAAGGAAGTGTGCACTGTTGCTTCTGGTGCTGTACCAGTTTGTGCTAGGAAAGGAAACGTGCACCGTTGCTGCTGGTGCTGTACCAGTTTCTGCTAGGGAAGAAAACGTGCACCATTGCTGCTGGTGCTGTACCAGTTTCTGGGAAACGTGCACCGTTGCTGCTGGTGCTGTACCAGTTTCTGCTAGGAAAGGAAACGTGCACCATTGCTGCTGGTGCTGTACCAGTTTCTGCTAGGAAAGGAAATGTGCACCTTTGCTGCTGTACCAGGGGAAACGACTTTAACAACGTGGTCAAAACACTGCAGTACATTTAGATCGCTGCTTTTACAATGCAAGTCGTTACCACTGTTGCAGCTTGTGCTGTACCCATTTGTGCTAGGAACGAAAGCTTGCACCGTTGCTGCCTCTGCTGTACCAGTTTGTGCTTGGAACAGAAGCTTGCACTGTTGCTGCCTGTGCTGCATTAGTTTGTATGGGAGGGAAGCGTGCACCGTTGCTGCCTCTGCTTTACCTACTTGTGCAAGGAATGTAAACATACACTGTTGCTGCTGGTGCTGTACCAGTTTTTGCTAGTAAAGGAAGCTTGCACCGTTGCTGCCAGTGCTGTACTAATTTCTGCTAAGAAAGGAAGCTTACACCGTTGCTGCTGGTGCTGTACTAATTTCTGCTAGGAAAGGAAGCGTACACCGTTGCTGCTGGTGCTGTACCAGTTTCTGCTAGGAAAGGAAGCGTGCACCTTTGCTGCTGGTGCTGTACCAGTTTCTGCTAGGAAAGGAAGCGTGCACCTTTGCTGCTGGTGCTGTACCAGTTTCTGCTAGGAAAGGAAGCGTGCACCCTTGCTGCTGGTGCTGTACCAGTTTCTGCTAGGAAAGGAAGCGTGTACCGTTGCTGCTGGTGCTGTACCAGTTTCTGCTAGAAAGGGAAGTTTGTACTAATGGTGTCTTTACTGTCACACTTATGTGTATGCGAGGAAAGCTTACATTGCTGCTAGTGTAAAGGTTTGTACACTCCTTCTGAGGAAGCTTGAACTGCTGATAGCTTTTCTGTATTTTAGTTGACGATAGTGATTTTTGTATAGTTTCACTACATAGAAAACAACATTATTGGCTTTGCCAACCCGTGTTTCAATTGTGTCCTGGTGGCAAAATCCCCAAGCATCTCGAAAAAAGTATTGTTTCATAAGTGGCTTTCGTGACGTTACCCCATGTGCCTGTCTATAAATGTTCCTGTGGAGGGTTCAACTCGGACCCACAAAGCTCTGACATCAGTTTCGCTCACTTGCCTGCAAGGTGTGGCGAGGGCCTTCTTCAAACCCGGACCCACAGTGATTTGCTCCACTTACTGAAAGCCACAATACATCAATATTTGACGTTGCTAGGTTACTATTTGAAGGACACGAACACCAGTTACTTTTTGAGGTTTGGGGTTTGTGGGTATAGTTGCAGAGCACACATTTTAAACAAACAATTCATTATTTTGTCAATTATTGACGGTTTCGTGCTGCACCTTCATTGCACAGTTTAAATGATCTGTTTTTCTTTACATGTGGTTAGTGAATTTATCTTAAAGATGCTGTAGGAGGCTAGCTTAATATACGGTGCACAAAAATGTAAGTGAAGCACCCTGCACTAATCCAGACAACCCTTATGGTGATTTTAGTGGTCTTAGACAACCTTAGAAAGCTCTCTGAGTGGTAGCTGTGGAGAGCAGCCTTCAGGCTGAGACCAGAAGGCGTGTAAAGCAGTTTGTTTTACCAGAACTAATCATATGGTGTAGGTTAATTGAAAAAGAACCGCTCAGTGCAGTTATAAAATATGTATTTAATATAAAAACTCACAATACACAATACTTTAGCAATAGAACAATTAAGTAGCACAAATACACAGTGGTCTCCAGGGGGAGAACAAACCATATACTAATAAAGTGGAATGTAAACGGCGACCTAAGTCGAGACTGGCACCCAAGGTAAGTACCCAGGAACCCCACGTAGGCTGTGTGCAGAGTGAGAACATGACCGCGTGCTCAATACAAGTCAATCGGGAAGTCGCTGTTGCAATTTTAATGACCCTGAAGAAACCCCATGAAAGATGGAAGGTTGGAGAGCCACCCCACCCACGAATACCCCCAGAACCAGGATACCTACACCAGGGAAGCCGGGTGCATAGGTGTGAAGTGTCGTCAGAAACCGCCGTAGAACCCAATGGTGGACTTCTGGAAGATGCAGCTGACGAAGAAGATGAAAGAGTTTGGTGGAACCCAAAGGTGCATTCAAGATGAGAGGTACCTGTAAGTAGAGGGGACGGAGTCTATGCAACTCAAGACTGACTAGGAGGCACGGAATACGAATGCCCACCGATGTCAGAGCTGCAGGAGAGTTGATGGTGACCTTGGCGCTGAAACTGTGCAGACCCGGCGGCGCTGTGGAAGACTAGGAGTCTTTCATGAGCTGTCCCGCGTTGGATGTCAAGGGCCTGGGGGTCGGTGTCCGTCAGGAGCACCAACAAGTCCCAGCAACGGCAACAAATGTAGTGGACAAAAAAGGTGCTGTGTCGGGTCCAGCAAAGTCCAAGTGACTCACCACGAGCAGGAAAGTCAAAGCAAGCCCGAGCGAGTAGGGGAGCCCACTGGAGCCAAAAAAACTCAAGCAGACCCAAAGACTGGAGAACAAGAGGATCTCAAGCAGCACACCAAAGGATGAAGACCCATGGTGCAGAAGATGTGGTGAGGACAAAGGTCTTGGTTGCAAGAAATTCTGGAGACTAGAGCTTTTTGGAGCCCGATTTCTGGAGAAGAGAATCAACAAGTCTTGGCAACAGCAAGTTTGATACCAAACACGACAGCGTTCGTTACAGCCAGTTTATAGATGGTCATCTATAAAAGACGCAAGGCCACTCTATGTATCTTAATGGCTGATGCACTTACAGCCCTGGACAATGGGCACCGAAGGTTGTAGGGGTGTCACGCTCATGCAGGGTCACCCTCACACTTAGAACCAGCACCCTGCCTTAAGGATTGAAAGGTCTGCTTTACGGTTGAAATATAGATTTTCACTGCAGTGACCTTATATATAGGGAAACCTATATCTGTCATAAGTGGTGCAAGTACCAGCTTGCACAGGCTACAATTGCAGGCCTGTAGTCAAAGTTTGAGTAGTTTCTCAGAGGTGGCATAATACATGCTTCAGCCCATGAGGGACCCCTGGTTTACCTATGCCCTGGGTACCTTGGTACTAAATACTAGGGACTGATGAGGTCACACCAGTAGCCAATAAGGGGTGTACCTAAGCACTTACCATGGCCAATTTAGGGAAAAAGCACAGAGACTGAGGTGCTGGTTAGCAGGATTCCAGTCAGACTAGTCAGAAACAGCAGAGCACCAGTGAAAACATGGGGATAACCATGCTAGAAGGATCCTACGTTCATGTTTCACCTACTACAGACGCATTTAGCAACAATCCTGTAATCAATGAGGATGGCAATGTTCTTTGATCAAATATAAGGTTATTAATAAACTCAAATATGCACAAGTGTTAGCAGAAGAAAAAAGTCCTCGAAACACGCAAGTTCCACGGATGCATTATTTCTAGATTTGGCCGATATTGATCAGTTTTTAATGCAGTACAACACAGTGAGTCACCCTGCTTACCTACTTTCAATTCCCACACAAGGTCTGCTATCTAAGAGTGTGTGATATCAATCTTACTTTCGATTCCCACAGACGGTCTGCTATCTAAGAGTGTGTAACATCAATCTTACTTTCGATTGCCACACAAGGTCTGCTATCCAAGAGTGTGTGATATCAATCTTACCTTCGATTCCCACAGACGGTCTGCGAAGAGTGTGTGATATCAATCTTACTTTCGATTGGCACACAAGGTCTGCTATCTAAGAGTGTGTAACATCAATCTTACTTTCGATTGCCACACAAGGTCTGCTATCCAAGAGTGTGTGATATCAATCTTACCTTCGATTCCCACAGACGGTCTGCGAAGAGTGTGTGATATCAATCTTACTTTCGATTGGCACACAAGGTCTGCTATCTAAGAGTGTGTAACATCAATCTTACTTTCGATTGCCACACAAGGTCTACTATCCAAGAGTGTGTGATATCAATCGTACCTTCGATTCCCACAGACGGTCTGCTATCTAAGAGTGTGTGATATCAATCTCACTTTCGATTGCCACACAAGGTCTGCTATCTAAGAGTGTGTAACATCAATCTTACTTTCGATTGCCACACAAGGTCTGCTATCCAAGCATGTGTGATATCAATCTTACCTTCGATTCCCACAGACGGTCTGCTATCTAAGAGTGTGTGATATCAATCTTACTTTCAATTGCCACACAAGGTCTGCTATCTAAGAGTGTGTTATATCAATCTTATTTTCGATTGCCACACAAGGTCTGCTATCTAAGAGTGTGTAACATCAATCTTACTTTCGATTGCCACACAAGGTCTGCTATCTAAGGGCCCGATTCACAGAACTAACTTAAGAGAAAATCCTAAACTTACTACTTTTGGTATTCACAGAAGTTAGGATTTTGTCTTAAGACAGACTTAAGACAGACTTAAGTTAGGATTCTGTCTTAAGTCTGTCTTAAGTCTGTCTTAAGACAAACTTAAGACAAACTTAAGACAAAATCCTAACTTCTGTGAATACCAAAAGTAGTAAGTTTAGGATTTTCTCTTAAGTTAGTTCTGTGAATCGGGCCCTAAGAGTGTGTGATATCAATCTTACTTTCGATTACAACACAAGGTCTGCTATCTAAGAGTGTGTGATATCAATCTTACCTTCGATTCCCACAGACGGTCTGCTATCTAAGAGTGTGTGATATCAATCTTACTTTCGATTACCACACAAGGTCTGCTTTCTAAGAGTGTGTAACATCAATCTTACTTTCGATTGCCACACAAGGTCTGCTATCCAAGAGTGTGTGATATCAATCTTACCTTCGATTCCCACAGACGGTCTGCTATCTAAGTGTGTGTGATATCAATCTTACTTTCGATTGCCACACAAGGTTTGCTATCTAAGAGTGTGTAACATCAATATTACTTTCGATTGCCATACAAGGTCTTCTATCTAAGAGTGTGTGATATCAATCTTACTTTCAATTGCCACACAAGGTCTGCTATCTAAGAGTGTGTGATATCAATCTTACTTTCGATTGCCACACAAGCTCTGCTATCTAAGAGTGTGTGATATCAATCTTACTTTCGATTGCCTCACAAGGTCTGCTATCTAAGATTGTGTGATATCAATCTTACTTTCGATTGCCACACAAGGTCTGCTATCTAAGAGTGTGTAACATCAATCTTACTTTCGATTGCCACACAAGGTCTGCTATCCAAGAGTGTGTGATATCAATCTTACCTTCGATTCCCACAGACGGTCTGCTATCTAAGAGTGTGTGATACCAATCTTACTTTTGATGGCCACACAAGGTCTGCTATCTAAGACCGTGTAGTGTTAAGCTTACTTTCGATTCTCACTCAAGGTCTGGTTTCTTAGGCTGCAGAGTAGCAAATGTACTTTCAATTTTCACAGAAGGTCTTGTGTTTTAAGGTCTGTAATATCAAGCTTAGTTTCTATATCCAGAGAAGGTCTTCGATCACAGGATGTGCAATAGCAAGCATACTTTCTATTCCCTGAGAATATTTCTTGTATCTAGGAGTCTGTAATATCAAGCTTACTTTCTAAACCAATGAAATGTCTTCTACCACAGTGTGTGTATTATCAAGCATACCGTATATCACCAGAGAAAAGTCTTCTAGCTTAGAGTATGTAATATAATGCTGACTGCCTATACCCACAGAAGTTCTTCTGTTACAGAGTGTGTAACACAGTGGCGGCCGTCATGGCTCACGGGTGGCGGGCGGGCTGTGGGGGTCGCACATATAAACAAAAACATTTAAAAAAAATAAACCTACCATGCCGCCGGGTCCCGCGTCTCTGCTCCTGGAAGAAAGCACCACTGACCAATCATAACGCTGCAATGCAGCGTTGTGATGGGTAACCACCCAGGCTCCTCTGACCAATCACAACGTTGCAGTGCAGTGTTGTAATTAATCTGAACGTCGTGGTTGGACATTCAACCAGGGAATGGGGGTCTGGGCATCTTCTTCACCAGGCTGTAATGCAGCCTGCATGGAGAACAGGGAAAGTGCGCATGACTGGTTTGGGCCGCCCGAGAGGGCCGATCAATCAGTCATTGCATAGTGGGCAAACCACTCTTCCCCTGCCTTGCTCCGAGAGTAACGCAGCCCCACCGACCCACCCGCATGCAAAGCAGGATGAAGCATAAAATGATGTAAAATAAAAGTTATTATCATTTTATGTCTCATCTTCTCACTGCTTCAAAGAAGTGGGGCCACAGCGGAGGAGCCGCCACTAGTGTAATATCTAGTTTACTTTTGAAACCCACAGGTCTGCTATGTTAGGCTGTGGAATAGCAAGCTTCCTTTCTACATCCACAGCAAGTCTACTATTTTAGACTGTATAAGAGTAAGCTTACTTTCTATACCGATATTAGACTTTTAAGTCTTCTAGTATAGAGTGTAAAATAAAGGTTACTTTCTATGCCCACAGCTGGTCTTATAGGTTAGACTGGGTAATATGGAGTTTACTTTCTAAATATCCAAATTGGGTGTGATGTTTTAAACTATGGACTATCACACCTACATCTGACCTACAACCTGGCTTCTATCTTAGAAGGTGTAATATCAAGTTTACTTTCTAAGTCCACAGCTGGTCTTATAGATTAGACTGGGTAATATGGAGTTTACTTTCTAAACCTGTGATGTTTTAAACCTTGGACTATCACACCAACTTTTGGACCAACAGCAGCTCTTCTGTCTTAGAAGGTGTAATATCGATTCCAGCTTCTATGCCACAAAAGGTCTGCTATCTTAGGCTGCAGAATATTAAGATTACTTTCAGTACTCACAGCTTTCAACATACTTTTTATACCCAAATTAGGTCTGATGTTTTAGAAATTGGAATATCATTACTGCTCAATATTCCCACAGCAACCTTACATTTAAATTCTATTTCTACAGGATGTCTGCTATCATTTTCTGCTGGCTATCGCCTAACCTTTTACTATGCAAGCAGGTCAGCTCTCTTGGACCACAAAATAACAAGTTTACTTTCTGTTCCTATAGCTGATCTGTCATTGTAAAACCTGGTTGGACTCACAAGTTTCTGTGTAGAATAATGGAACTTTGCCTGGGTGAGGAAAGTTGGATAAGATGCACTTGATGTTGGCTTGCCAAACATAACTGGGATCAACAGTCTCACTTTAATTGCCTTCACAGCCACCCTGATCACAAGGGCTCTGAAAAATTACCTTTTCCTTACTTTATATGAATATGTGTAGCCTGATGCCCCCTTACATGGAGTTCAAATTTTGACCATCAGGAGAACTTGTTGCAGCTGATAAGGTTTTAGGGCCTAACTCAAATACATTGCACCCACTTCTCAGGGCTATCATGGTATTATGTCCAGTTATGGAGGATACACCTGTAGTGTTGATTGTGGTGCCCACCTGAAACATATTTTCTGATGTTCTTGAGCCACCCATGGAGTATTGTGTCCAGGTGTGAAGGTCCAATCTGAGGTTTTGCTTACAAGTGAGTGAGAGAGAGAGAGAGAGAGAGAGAGAGAGAGAGAGAGAGAGAGGGAGGGAGACAGAGTGTGTGTGTGTGAGTGTGTGTATAGACAAGAACATGAATGCATTAACAGGTAAGTGGCTTTATAAGAAGTGTGTATGGCTAATTGGTTAATGAGGCAATGACTGGGTGCATGGATGAACAGCATATTGTGAGAAGGTGAGTTTTGGTTAAGGATAAGTGAGTGTGAGTTGATGAGAGGACAAGGCAGGACTTGAGGGATGTGAAGAACTACCACATGTGATGCTGAGCCTTTCGGAGTCCGTGGGATCTCAGAATCAGCAGACCGGTCAGCTTTGTTGCTGTGCCTACAGATTCAGGGAAGTCACTCCTTCACTTCAAGGGAGATTCCTTCAGGTGTTTTGGGTACCCACAGGCCTTGGAAGGTTCCTGTATGGAGCATGGGCACAGACGTTACAGCAGACTTGCAGGATGAGGAGACCAGGAGCAGCAGGAGTCATCCCAGTTGCAGTCTCGGAGCCTAGGGCAAGGTCCAGCAATGTCCAGAGCATCCAGACGGTCAAAGATGAAGTGGAGTCTTGATATGAATCTTGTCCCACAATGAATCTAGAGACCCACCCACAGGAAGCCCTTAAGTACCCTAAGGAAAGAGTTGGGATGATTCAAGGTTCCCTCCCAGGGGAGGGGTCGGACAGTGGGGAGGAAACTCCCATGTCGTTTGTCCAGTTTCGTGCCAGAACGGCAGTCAACAACTCCCTGAACTGGTTTAAACTGGACTATGCAAGAAGGGCACCAAATGTGCCATAGAAGCAGTCTCAGTGGCGCTGGCAAGCGCTCCCACCCTGCATTATTACAATAAACCCTGTCTGCGAGGTGGTCACACCTCCTTGTGACAGGATATCTATTGTTCTGCCTTCCCCTGCTCGAGCTTGGCTCAGCAGCAGGAGGGCAGAATCGTGTCTCTGGTCCGCAGCAGCACTAGTTTGCTGTCCGGTTCTGGAGGACTGGTACCGGGAGCCCTGACGGCTTCCCGGAGGAGCTTTGTACTGCATGGAATTGTGCCTCCCACACCGTTTATGGTGTGGGAGGTATGACTCCAACATGCTTGATACTAAACATGACAGGGTTCGTCACAGCCAGTTTAGAGATCGTCATCGCGTAATGACTCATGGCCACTCTATGTATCGTAATGGCTGATGCACTTACTGCCCAGGAGAATGGCCTCCGTAGGGGTGTCCTGCTCATGCAGGGCACCCTCACACTTAGAACCGAGCACCATGCCTTCAGGATTGAAAGGCCTGCCTTAGGGGTGACTGATAGGTTTTAAGTGCAGTGACCTCGGATATAGGGTGTCTTTTCTGTGGCAAAATGTGATGTATCTATGTTGCATTTGGGGCCCTTGCCTGTCACAGACACTAGGCCTACCCACACAAGCGAGGTAGTATTTTTATCGGTAGACTTGGGGTAATAATGGGTGGTAGCAAATTTGTGGCTTACTACAGATGCCAGACTCTTTCCTCACAGAAATGTGTGGAAAATGTGGGTTTTTAGTAAAAAATTGCAGTTTGCAAAGGCTTTTGGGTAGAATTACCTGATGAAAGCTATGCAAGTTATCCCACCCTGGATTCTCTAGGCTGAACAGGAACCTAAAATCGACAGCTACCCACATTGCAGAAAAAGGGTTGTTTTCAGTGGAATAATGTGATATGTCCATGTTGTGTTTTGGGCCCTTTCCTGTCGTGAGGACAAGGCTTATCCACACAAGTGAGACTGCATTTTTAAAGGGAGACTTAAGGAAATGTTGAGTTGAAGGAAGTTTGTGGCTCCCCACAGATTCCAGAACTTTCCATCACAGAAATGTGAGGAAGTGTTTTTTCAAGGGATAAAAAAGCTGGTTAGAGCCAAGCAAGTCACCCAGCCTGGACTCCACTAGTTGTTTAGTTTTCAAAAATGTGCAGGTTTGCTAGGTTTCCTTAGATGCCAGCTGAACTAGGACCCAAAATCCACAGCTACCGACATTGCCAAAAAAGGGTCAAATTTCAGTGGAAAAATGTGATATGTCCATGTTCTGTTTTGACCCGTTTTCTCTCACAGACACTAGGCCTACCCACACAAGTGAGATACCATTTTTATTGGGAGATTTTGGGGAAAGCTAAATGGAAAGACATTTGTGGCTTCCATAGATTCCAGAATTTGCCCCATCACAGGAATGTGAGGAAAATTAGTTTTTGTCTGTCAAAGTTTGAGGTTTGCAATGGGATTCTGGGTAAAATGAAATCTGGTTAGAGCCTCTCAAGACACTCTTCCCTGGATTCCCCTATGTGTCTAGTTTTCCCTACATGCCAGATAAAATAGGACCCGAAATCCACAGCTACCCACATTGCAAAAAAGTGCCAGTGAAAAGATGTGATGTGTCTATGTTGTGTTTTGGGCCCTTCCCTGTCGCGGGCACTAGGCCTACCTACACAAGTGAGGTAGCATTTTTATTAGGAGACTTGGAGCAATGCTAGATGGAAGGACGTTTGTGGAGCCATGCAGATTCCAGAACTGTCCATCACAAAAATGTGAGGAAAAGTCTGTTTTTTCAGTCAAAGTTTGAAGTTTACGAGGAATTCTGGTTAAGCAAAAAGCTGGTGAGAACCACACAAGGCTCCCCACCCTGGATTCCCAAAGTGCATTCAGTTAAAAAAAAAAGTACAGGATTGCTAGGTTTCCCTAGGAGTCAGATGAGCTCGAGCCCAAAATCCACAGCTACCCACTTTGGAAAAAGGAATCAGTTCTCAGTGGGAAAATATGATGCATCCATGTTGCATTTTGGTCCATTTCCTGTTGTGAGCAGCACTAGGCATACCCACTAAAGTGAGGTACCATTTTTATCAGAAGAGATGTGGGAAGGTAGAATAGTAGAACATTTGTAATTACCAATTGGATTTCATTGCATTTGTGCCTTACAACTGTAAGCCATGGAGTAATAAAGAATACATTTTGAAAAATGTCCTCTGAATCACATGCTAGTATGGGAACCCATACACTTAGAAATGTACAAATAACCACTGCTCCTAGACTCCATGGGCCATATGTACCATCATCACCATTTGCGATTTCTAAATAGCTATTTTTAAGGAATCGCTATTTAGAAATCGCAAAATGGTATGTATGTAGAAAATCGCAATTTTTTTAGCGATTTCCAATTATTCCTTATTTGCGAAATCACAATTTGCGAATTCGCAAATAAGGAATAATTTCCCATTCATTCCTATGGGCCAGGAGGCCCATTGGAATGATTGTGAAATGCATTTCATTTTGCGATTTGCAATTTGCTAATCGCAAAATGAGATTGATTTCAAGGGTGCAGGGGTGTCTCAAGGACACCCTGCTGCACCCCTGAAATCAGCATGTATGTGCATATGGCGCACATACATGCCTTATGGGCATGTATGTGCGTCACATGCCACATTAAAAAATTTCAATTTGTGCATTTTTAAAAGAAATCGCAAATTACCACCAATTGAAAGTTGGTGGTAAATTGCGATTTCTTAAGCTAAATTCGCCATAGAAAAATGCTTCATACATAGCATTTAAGGAATCACAAAATTGCGATTCCTTAAATGCTATAGCAAAATAAGGAATCGCATATTTTTGCGATTCCTTATGATGCGATTTTTCTTACATATCAAAACATGCAAAAAAGCCTTTTGCGATTCGCAAAGGCCGGAATTCGGTGAATTCTGGCCTTTGCTAATCGAAAAAGGCTTGATACATATGTCCCCTAATCTTGTGTCCTTTTCAGAAAAACAAAGCTTTCCCTGTTTCCATTCTTCACTCTGCATATATCACAATATGAATTGGTCTATACTCGGTACACAATGAAAAATCATTGTACGAGGCAACTCCGTTGTTGGCTCTGGGTACCTTGTGGTCTTGGAGAACCTACAAACCATACATATCCCCACAACCAGAAGGGTCCAGTGGACGTAATGGTATTTTGCTTTTGTAAATCGTCTATCATGACAAAAAGTTACAGATGAAAATGCCACAAATGGCCATTTTTCCCTGCTCCTTTTCAATATTTCTTTATTTCAAGAGTTACTTTCTTTGGGAAAACCTTGAGGAATATACACATAACCCTTGCATAATTCATA
This sequence comes from Lissotriton helveticus, assembly GCF_964261635.1. Taxonomy (NCBI): domain Eukaryota; kingdom Metazoa; phylum Chordata; class Amphibia; order Caudata; family Salamandridae; genus Lissotriton; species Lissotriton helveticus. The sequence goes on from NC_136069.1 coordinate 55,221,059, forward strand.
ATTTTGTCTCGTTCTCAGAAATCTATAGCTTTTCTTGATCACTCATGGGCTTCACACTGGTTTCTACCACAAACTGGAAGTAAGTTGAAAGCACAAAAACTAGAAAAAATGGGCTACCCCTTTGACAAATACCAAAACTGTGATAAAAAAAATGTGCTTTTTTATTCAGCGCTACATGTTCCTGAATGTTGAGAAGATGTTGACTTTAGCACAGCAAACCATTAGTTGATGCTATTTTTAAGGGGAAAAACTGACACTTTTTTTCCAGAGAACTCTTTTTTTTAGATAAAAACTTGAAATTGAGTTATGTTTACCTATTTTTTCGATTCCCTCCAGAAGAATCCACAAACCTTGGGTACCTTTAAAATCCCCGGGATGTTGGAAAAAGGACGCAAATGTGGCGTGGATATATTATTTGAACAAAAAGTTATGGAGGCACAGGTGCAGCAGTTAAGGGGTTAAATGATCCTCTTGTTGCCCATTTACCTTTATGCTGGACAGGAGGGGCACAGAGCACAGAGGACCAGTTGGTTTTGGCCCAGAGATCCATCCTGGGATTGGGAATAACCAGCTCAGTCTTGGCGGCATTTACCTTGGGGCAGTGAGTGCCGTCCAGTTCCAAATTAACTTCGGGGTAGATTGAAATTACTGTTGTGATTGGGCAGGACCCTAAAGCCGTACATTGAGCCGAGACTCATCAGTGTTCATGTTAAGAACTTGCTTGTACTTACTGGGATGCTACATTTGAAAGACACTGCTGTCTGTCAGTATCATGTTCGTCATGAACTCTCGCCGACAGTGGTGTAAGAGGTAGTCTACCTCATCAAATACGTGTGCCGTGGATACCCATCTTGTTTCTGATCTCTCTTTCTGCACAGTGAATATCCAGCAGGGATCTGTATTTTGGTACCCTGGTCTTGCAGGAATCTCCTGTTAGGCTCTCTCCTCTATACGTAGTCCAACAACAGAAGTTGAGTCTTTAGATTGCCCGTCCCCTCCGGGTCTACATCCCAGCATGGCCCATGGCCAGGAGTGCCCTTGCACTCTGTGCAGGCCTCTGAATGCCCCCAGGTGGCTCAGCATTGGCTCAGGGCTCTCAGTAATGTGTTCCAAATGGCCTACCAGAGATGCTGGATGGAACAAACTCCTTTGGAGTCTTGCCTTTCCTTGCCGAAAGCCCTTGTGCTGGAAGATCATTGGTGTCTCTTGGTTGCTCCCAACGAACGAGGTCAAGAAATTCTCCAGTTACATTGTCCTCTTCTGGGAACCCTCTCTTTGAGCCCCACATCCACATCTTGCAGCTTGGGTGAGCTTGGCCATGAGGGTGTAGGCAGGATGAGTCCCTCTCCCTATATCTAGAAAAGATAAAAGGCCCAGTGATAGAAACATTCTCAAAGGTTGCAGCCCATTCACACTAACTCTACGATGTATATGAAAGATCTGGAACTGTCACCAGTTTGACTTGGACCCCAACATTCTGAGTAGATTCCAAGCAACATTTTTTGTCTGTGCTGAATACGACATACATCACACCTCTGGGCTCTTCTTCATCCAGCTCTTACAATGGTATCTTGTTAGTGGAGCTATCAGATGTGTCGTCTAGAACCTTCTTCTGTTGAACCTATTCTACGTTTGTGGGTACCATAACCTATCTCTGAAGAAAGGAATATGTGCAACGGTCTTCCCTGATGACCGGAGCAGATCTTATTTAATGCCCTTCTCCCAAGTGTATGCGAGGATCCAGGGATAAGGGCTAATGTAATAGAGTGTCTTCTGGTTATGGCCACAGTGGTCGCTTAGGTTATGATAGAGTGATGATCCCCGGTAAGAGATGCAAACTCAAGGTGATCCCTTCTGATATGTCTGCAGGGAGCTTCTTCATAGAGTTTCTAGAGGGATCTTATTTTAATTGATCTTATTTTAATTGAATATTCACAAGACCGCTAGCCAAAGTGATCAGGTCCTAAGGGTTTGATGTGATATTATATGCTGATGACACCCAGCTACTGATCACCCTAGGCCCCGACCCCACTGCACGAGGTTCCGTTTCAAAAACTGTATGACCCACATTGACAACTGGATGCACACCAATCATCTCCAAATCAACAGAAGTAAGAAAGAGGTCATCCTTTTTGGCAAGGCACGCAAATTTTGGTCGATTGATTGGTGGCCCCAGAGTCTAGGCCCCTGCCCATCTCCCAAGCCCATGGTGCGAAACCTTGGAGTGAAGATTGATAATCAGTCGTATCAACTATGGAAATGACCTGTTTGCCTCCATCAACGAGGAGCTCTATTCAAGACTCCAGGTCCTGCAAAATACGGCTGCCGGGCCGGTACTAAACCTCCCATTGAGGTCTCCATCTGCGTCCATTCTGAAGACTCTCCACTGTCTTCCCATCAGGAAGCGAATCCACTTTAAGGTTCTCTCTCTGGCACACAAAAGCATGTACGGAAATGGACAGACTACCTTGCCAAAAAACTCAGCTGGGATCGGCCTAATAGGAAACTCAGGACCAGTACTAAATTCCTGCTTACCCCTTGTAGGATCCGTACTGTCAGGAATGGCGTACATCGTTTTCCTTCCGGGCACCTGCCTTTTGGAATAAACTATCACAGCTCCATTTTATCACAGATCACAAGCCATTCCGCAGGGAATAACAAACCTGGCTGTTTGATCACCTTTAACGGCCACTTCGTTCTACTGACCTTCAGCACCAGCGGAGTTTTACACTAGCGCCATGAGACCCGCGCAATGAGACCCTTGGGTGATACGTGCGCTTAATAAATCTCTTTGACTTGACTTGGCAGCTGACATATGCAATCCTGTCTGCATTGGCAGGAATCTAGCATAAAGTGTCTGACTCTTGCTGCTTGGCGTGCGCTTCCATGAGTGTGTAATTGAGGTGTCCAGTTGTAGGAGATGCATGATCGAGCTGGGATGGCCACTTCTAATGGTTCTGCATCTGATCCATTCCTGCCCCCCCTACAAATCACATGAGCTCTCCATGCTTTACCATCAGTGAAGAGCCAGGACACTCGAGTGCAGTCATGTGTGAGATTCAATAAAAGAGAAGGCAAGAAACTTTAAAACGTTTGCAAAAACCGCAACGCCAACACCTACAGGCCAATATCTTAAAGGCATCACCTTCCCCTACATAGATTAGAGGAGAAAGCTCTTTATCATTTTATGCTCCAACTTTCCACTAGTCCAGTCCAGACCTTAATCCCATCAACACTCCCTAGGTGTAGCAAGTGCCACGCAATAGAGCATAGTTCCCTCTCTGTTCAGGACGAGATACTTCTGGGTTTCAGGAGTCTGGTACTGTTGCTTGACTTCCCAGAATAACCAGAAACTCCCACCCCATAATCCCATCTTCATTCTGCAGTGTAACAAGGTGCCCACTTGAAGACTGGGGGGTATATTATCAAGGGGTTTATCTCCGCTTTTTTGGCTTTAAAAGCCAAGAAAGCGGAGATAAAATTATCTCCCTATTACCAAGCTGTCGCTAACACCAGTTAGTGACAGCTAATAGGAGATAGCGACCATCTTGGGCCCCGCTTTGCATGTCAGTGATATTTATCACTAATGACATGCAAAGTGGGCGTGCCAAGATGTTAGCGACTGGAAACAGTCGCTAACATCGCTATCTCCTATTACCAACTTTTGGAGATATTCGCGCTAAGCGTGAATATCTCCAAAAGCTAACACCTGCCCTGAGCAGTTCTTAGCCATGTTATCCAATGGGAGGTGGATAACATGGCTAAGAGCATTTGCTCGATAATGCATGAATATCGCTGACTTTTCAGCGATATTCATGCATTGCGGCCGTTTTTTATCGCATTTGCGATAAACCTTGCTAATAGCAAGGTTTATCTGCGATAAAAATTGCCGATGTGCGGCGATAATTTTTGTCTCTAAACAAGTTAGAGACAAAAATTATCGCTAGTTGTTGGTAATATACCCCTGGGTTCTCCTGGTCAGCCAAAAAGAGGATTCTGTGTAGGCAGATGATACTCACTTCGACCAGGTGAAGTGACCAGGATCATGCATTTCACCAAACATATGGCTAGAATATGAGATTGATGCTTACATTTTACCTGGAAGTTTTATGTCTTTTTTTTTACCAGACAAAGATTAAGCAGCCTAGCCCTGCCCACTAAGATGATGTCAAGCTGCAGGATCTCACTCCCACTGAGGATTTCCAGTTAAAGGATGTCCCGCCCTCACTGCAAGGATTTCTAGCTGTTGGATGTCCCGCCCACTGTGACGATTTCCTGCTGCGGGATGTCCCATTCGCTGATGGTGGGATATTCTGGGTCTTAGCAAAGCTTACAAAGATTTACAAAAATATATACACTTGGCACACACCTACATACTGGGAAGATCACACACCCCGTCACCCTGACTCTCTTGAACGCTTTGTTGTAAAGGGTTTATTGATAGTAAGTGATGAGTGAAATTGTGCTTCCCTGGGTTATATCTCATGCTGGGCTGCCCGGCCCTTGCACTCTAGGTCCTTGTGGCTTCCTTAAACTGGAGACCCTCCCTAAAGGTATAGTCTGGCCAAGTTCCATGCACCAGGCATTAGACTAACACATTTCAGTGTGGTGGTCTGCATCATCGCACTTAAATGCAAAAATCACGCATTATAGCGCCTCTCAGCTGTGACACCAGAGCACCTATTATGCACCAATACTGGAAGCCGCAGTGGCAGCGCACACTGCGCGCTGCTCCTGGCAGGCTTAGGGGCTGGCTCATCTGCTCACTAGCTACTGTGCTACAATGTAGCACAACACCAGACAAAACACACTTAGCATAACTTTGACGTCAGGGGGGGAAACTGTCAGTGCCCAATGGCTTTGGTCAAACAGTTTGCTCTCTCTTTCTCTCTCTCTCTCTCTCTCTCTCTCACACTGAGTTGTCAGACTCATTTTAATAGGGATGCGTGAGTGGGCAGCATTTCAAGTTTGGTAAACGTTGGAAAGTGGGTCATTAGTAGTGGTAAATGTGAATCTACCACTGGCATCAAGGCCACTAACACAGTCTTGGGCTCAGTACAGGTCTCTGTAAATTATTCCCATGCTCAGCCCTTGGTAGCTTGGATGCGAGCAGGCAGGCTTAACTTCAAAGACAAGTATATAAAGCATTTAAAAACACCAATTCAGTCAACAATTAAGACATTACACACAATAAAAATCCAACACCAATTTATAAAGATAGGACATATTTTATCTTTAAAATGACACGAAAATGACAAAAATCCAATGTAGGGACCAGAGATATGACTGTTTAAAGATTAAACACTTTCTAGAACTTATAAATCTATAGCCCTACTCTGGGACATCTGGTCACAATTGACTGGGACAAAGTCAAACTTTCAGGCCGACCGCGATGGAGTCCTGTGTGGATACACTGAGCGGGAGGCCCTGGTCAAAATTTTACCTCAGTACTTAGAAGCTTTTATGGAGCTTTTTCTGCTGGGGTCCCTTGATGTTCTTCACCAGTCCGGATTCAGTGAGGGTTCGCAGGAATGACTTCAGGAGCTCCGAGTCAAACTCTGGAAGTTGGACCTCCGGAGCTGTGCAGCGGATTGAACATGGAGTCCTGGCTGGGTTGTGGATGGCTCTCTCGTTGAGTAGGTCAACTTATGGAGCTTTTTTCCAAAGTTGCTCCAAACTCCTCCAAACTTCTGGAACATCTTCCCGAAGTTCCTCTTGAGGGTCCAAAGTGTACAAAACACGATGCAAGGGTCTGGAACACCCGTAGAAATCCACTGGACAAAGGATCCAAGCAGGGGTATCTTGGGGGTGATGGTCCAGGTGAGCTCTGTTAACCTGTATCTTGCAGGGAGTGTACTCTTTAATCCCTTTGAAGCAAAGTACCTTCACAGGATTGAAGTTCTAGATTGCACAGCAGGTGCAGTCATTCAGAATGCAGGGCCTGGTGGTGCAAATCAAGGTTCCAGCTCGGCTGTCCTTCTTCTTCTCTTTGTTTCAAGCAGCAGATCTGAGAGCCTTCCCCCCAGCAACAGGGATATTCTACATCAGAGGGTGCTTCTGTGAGCTGTTTAAACTGTGTTTACTAGGGACTGTGCACTTCGTTTATTAGCCAGGAGAGGGAATAAACTTTTATTCAAACAGTATTGTTAGATTTCAAGTTAGTGAGGTCTTTACCTGCAGAAGTCCAAACTGTAGATTGAGCCTGTCTGTCTCCTAGGAGATTCTGAACAGGAAAAGCAGCTGCCCAGTCCCCCACCCCAACAGGCCAGCAGACCCAGGACTAGGGATTAGCTATTCAACTACCAGGCAACTCTGAGCCGTCCCATCACACTAGCCCAGGCTCCTTAAGGCCTTGCTGGGTGCACCCCAAATCCTTTTCCTCCAACTTGTGAGTTGCAGCCTACCTGTGCCCCAGATTGCAGTGAGCAGAGTCTAGGAAGTGGTAAGGAGGCAGACTAGTGCTGTCTCCTCCCCAAAACAAACGTTTTTTAAAAAACGATTTTCACTTTCTGTGATTTCTGTCTTTGCCTGTGGTTGTTACAGTTAAAAAATTGTAGTTTTAACCTGCCTGTGATTGGATATTTTATCACCTGTTTTGTATTTAAACTTGTGTTTTTTTCCATTATTGCTTCCATTTAACGTGTTGAATTGTGGGATTTGCAGTCCAAACTCTGTAGTTTTTCCCTCTCATTGCTGATGACTTTCAGTTTTCCCTCCAAATTTCTCCTCTGCTCTGTGCTAAGACCTGTATGTTAAAACAGTGCACCCCCAGCCACCATTTTTGTGTTCACAAGCCAGTGAAACCAGCCCCCCTGCCCACCCCCCCAGCAACAGGGATATTCTACATCAGAGGGTGCTTCTGTGAGCTGTTTAAACTGTGTTTACTAGGGACTGTGCGCTCTGTTTTTTGGCCAGCAGGGGGAGTAAAGCTTTATTCAAACAGTATTGTTAGATTTCAAGTTGGTGAGGTCTTTACCTGCAGAAGTCCAAACTGTAGATTGAGCCTGTCTGTCTCCTAGGAGATTCTGAACAGGAAAAGCAGCTTCCAACTCCCTGGCCAGCAAACCTTGTCTGAGGTTACTGGGACCTTACATGGTGTGATATTGTTTGGTACATGTGTACACTGATTGGTGGTTGTATCTGATGTTTCTATTGGATTAGGGTTAGTGTCCTCATTGGTTGGGTATTTGAGTGTTCTGATTGGTTTCTCGGTCTGTGATTCAATCAGTGTAGGGTTGGGACTAGGGCTAGGGTTAGGATTTCTATTGGAAGTAGGGACTAGAGTTTCCTGTGTTATTGGTTGTTGGGACTAGGGTGGGACTATGTCTAGGGCTAGACTTTTAATTGGAAGTAGCGATTAGGGCTTCTGGTGTGATTGTTTGCTGGACTGGTTGTGGGACTAAAAGTAGGGTTAGGCTTTCTATTGGAAGTAGGCACAAGGGCTTCCTGTGCTATTGGTTGCTTGGACTTAGGGTGGGACTACTGGTAGGGCTAGGGCCTCTATTGTACGTAGAGATTAGGGTTTTTGAACTGATTGGGTGCTTGGACTAGGGCTAAGATTGGCTGTAAGGTCCTGGTCTCCTATTGGTTCTAGATTTTTAGGGCTAGTGTTGTGATTGGATAGTGTTAGGGCTAGGGTCCCATTGGCTGACGGGGTCACCTGATTACTAGGGCTATAAGAGGCCAGGCTTAGGGCGTCTCAGCCAGGGCGTCGAGGTTAAGGGTGGAGAGGACAAGGGCAGTTGCCTGTTTGAGCCTGTCAAGGGCGGAGAGGACAAGGGCAGTTGCCTGTTTGAGCCTGTTCGAGACTGACCAGGGCCAGGGCCAGAAATGCTGCCCAATATACATACCTCCATTATGCATCTATATACTTTCAATGTACTTATGGATCTATACATTTATCACTTTCTTCTAATTTAGCATTTCAAATGCACTTCCCTATTACTCAGCCTATACTTCGCTCAATATATCCTCTACATCCACTCTCTCATTTAACCCCAAACCCCATACCACTACTATTAACCCTTTCTAGACTCTGTCCTACTCTACCCCTCCTTGCATCATCTTACACCTCTTTTACTATACTGATCCTCCAAAACAAACCTATCTAAACTCTTCCCTCTGTTTTACTCCTCCCCAACCCTTCTTCCAAATAACTGACTAACCTATCCACCACTAAAATTACTTTCATGTTTCACCACACTAATTCAACACTAATCCTGATGGGTTCCAGAGTACTGTGCTACTTGCGCTTCAGATCCCCATCAGGGGTAGCAAGCGCTATATAAATACAAACCTCTTTCCCTTCACTATCCCCCCACCTACCCTTCTCTACCCAAATAACTGAATGACATATCCACTACTCAAATTACTTCATATTTTACTATACTCATTTTCAACACTAATCCTTTATGAGTTCCGGAGTGGCGTGCTACTCGCCAGAAAAGCGCTTCAACACCCATCAGGGGTAACAAGTGCTATATGAATGCAAACCTTTCTTCCCCTTTTATCACTCCGCTATCCTTCTCACTCCAAATAACTGACTAATATCCACCACTGAAATGACTTTCATATTTCACCATATTAAATTCACCACTAATCCTTTATGTGCTTCCGGAGTAGCGTGCTTCAACACCCAATCAGGGGTAACAAGCGCTATATAAATACAAACCTTTTTTCCTCCTCTATCCTTCTGCTATCATTCCAAATCCAAGTAACTGACTAACCTATCCACCACTTAAAATGTACTTGCATGTTTCACTATACTAATTCAACACTAATCCTCTATGGGTCCAGGAGTAGTGTGCTACTCGCCGAAAAAACGCTTTGACGCCTCGTATGGGGCAGTAAGTGCTATATAAATGCAATTACAATTACAATACAATACAATTTAATCTTCTCCCAGAAAGCTCTATTCCTCCAAAATTCGACATGGCTGGAATCTCAGCAGAGCCTGAAGAGCTAACTAAACAAACTCTCAGTATGGCTCATTTACATAGCTCTCTGCCCCCTAACATCCGCAGATTCCTTTGTTAAACCTCACATCTGCCTGGGTCAGAGGGAATGGGGTAGATGGACCTGCATCCCTGCCTGTCCTATTTCTCCTTTGAAGCTTCATGCTTTACAACCCCTCCCCCCTCTCTGGCACTCTTGTGTAGCAGAACCCTCTCCACCACATAGCCTCCCTGGGTGAGCCACTTATCACTTCATCAAAGCAGCCCGGCTAATCCTGTTAACTCCCTGACCAATCAGGGAAGAGTATTGGAAGGCTGATTTTTGGCTTTCAGACAAGAAAGTCCTATAGCTTCTTTTCTGTACAATTTAAGATAAATTCAACAATAGGATAACATTCGATTTATCACTACCATTCTCTTAAGTCCTTGCATGATATTTTATGTAATTCCCAGCAGTATTTATGTGTTCATAGACTATTGCAATGTCATCCTAAGTGGCTGGGGATCTACAATAGGGAAAATGAAATGTGCAATTTCCCCCGGGACGCTTTCTTAATTATTTTTATACTGAGCTGTTACTTTTTTAAATAATACAGCCTGCGTGGCTGGGACCGCTGCGCGTGCCTAACAGCCTGCAGTTTTAAGATCTTCTTAGATTTTCTCATCGCTCAAATGGTTGCCATTTTTGATAATTATATGTTGCCCTTGTCTTTATTGCTCGATTTTGCTCACGAGAAATTGTCACTCATAGTCATTGAAATGTCACTCATAATTACACTGAAATGATAAAAATGTCATACACAGCAGTCTAAAACCTTGGCAGCCTTGAAGGTAAACAGCGATAAGAAGAGGTAGATTGCTGTGGATACACAGGGCCGATTCACAGAACTAATCAGGCCCGGACTGGCCGTTGCGGGCACCGGGCAATCCCCCGGTGCGCCTCAAGGGTGGGGGGCGGTTTTTGGCCATGGGGGCCGTTTTTGTTACAGGGCCGAGTTTGCAGCATAGCTGTAAAATCGGCCCTGTAACAAAATCGGCCGAAAACCGACCCCGGCAAAGAGCTTGGTCGCACCCCCAGGGGCCCGGCCGAGCACTTTGCCAGGGCCAGTTTTGGTTCTCAGTCCGGCCCTGGAACTAATTTAAGACAAAATCCTAAACTTAATACTTTTGGTATTCACAGAAGTTAGGATTTTGTCTTAAGTTTGTCTTAAAACAAACTTAAGACAGACTTAAGACAGACTTAAGAAAAAATCCTAACTTCTGTGAATACCAAAAGTAGTAAGTTTAGGATTTTGTCTTGTTAGTTCTGTGATTCGGGCCCATAGTAACAGTTCGAGAGAAGTTTGTGTCTTGTGGTGTGAATGCCTGTGGATGTCTTCACACCATACAGCACAGACAGGTGAACAACAATCTGTTCCAAGGAAAGCAGAGACCTCCCCATCCCCAAGACTTTGAAATATTATTTAAAAAAACGATGAAAATAAGTTGGATACTTGAGGAAGGTGGAAAAAGGGTGATAACTTTTAAAAATATCCCACCAAGGTGTGATTTGCACTCTAGATTTAGCATACATTTGGAATAATTCCAATATGTGGATGAAAACAAAATTTATAAAACTTTAAAAGCGCGCACAGCTACCACTGCCAATGAAAAGTGCGACATGAAACCGAGTGCGTGGGAACGTCTCACCAGAGGTGTCAAACCACCTTGGAAGTGCAAAAAGGAGATTTGAAACGTCATCTGCACACAGTGCACAGCAGGAAGCAACAGGGAAAGGAAGAAACAGGAACAGGCAGTTTCAGAGAAACCTGACACTGGAACAAAAATAAAGAGCACACTGTCCTCTTTCTGCTGATCTTGTGTGGATGTGGGGCAGACAGACATCTCAGTGAGTAACAGATATTTTACAAATAAAAGTGTAATCCTGTTTTGAAAAAAAAATAGAGCAAAACTATGTTCACTCTTGTGCTGCTGAGGCAGAGAAGTTGCTTGCAAGAGACTGAGGGTGGGGAGAAGGTGTGAAAGGAACTGGAATATTGAAGTGAAGAAAGGCGCCATATACCTTATTAAAATGTTAGACCGCGTGTTTCTGCATAACCATTCTTTCATTTCTTTTTAACCTCTTCCATGCTCATGACGGCTCCCCGCCGTCATGAGTCACGGTGGGCGTGTGCTGATGACGGCCGGGAGCCGTCATGACCACGCCCGCGATCGGAATGTTCAGCACTGCGTCGGAATTCGCGCCGCAGCGATGAGGTTAATATGTGTGTCGTTGTAGTAAATGGCTGGTTTTTAAATAACCTTAATTAGCTGCCATTAAAATGACAAAACATTTTTTAATCTCTCTCGTGGTCCTGAGAAGACCCGCCAATCCCCATGAGGAAGGGTTTAGCGTATAAGTCACAGACATTAATTATGAAAGGCAGGCCAGGCTAATAGCATTTTTTGCTGTGGACATTGGTTGGCCCTGATTAAGAATGAGTCAGTGTTTTCCAGCCCTGCACAGTTCCTAGGGTTGTTTGGCATTTACAGCACCTGGTAATCAGGATTGGTCCTTGGACTTTTGGGGCCCCGGGCAGAGAGGGAATATGTGAGCCCCCCGCCCCCTAATTTGCATACAATATGAAATCACAGAAAATGACATCATAGGAATTGCCATCAATTGAATATTGTTGAGTGACTTTGCAAGAAGCAACTTTCTTGGTGCTGATATTAGTAAAACAAAAACATACATAGGAAGACGAATAAAATAAGCACATATATTTTAAATTAGGAGTGCATGAGCAAAAGACTCTAAAAATGGAGTCTTGAAGACTCGCGTGAATGGCATCTGCTTGCTTGAAAATGAAAAACGCTATTTTACTAATCCTAATGTGGAGAAAGTATTAATAAATAAAGGGGAATAGAGTAGAGATGGGTGGTATACAGTGTGACCACTTTATTTTTTTATCTATTACTGGTCTTTTGACTTGATCACTAGTGCCTATTTGGGCCTCTCATGTATAACTGAAGTAAGCTGAGTCATGTGACACCTGCGCATGACTACTGAAAGTTAACCCGGAATGATGATTCAGATGTTGAATGAAAGCCAAGGACGGGAAGTGTCCCACCCTGGGAACGGACGGTGAAAAGTTCAACGAAGAGGACTTGTATTTAGACTGTATACAATTTTGTTGCAAGTAAAACATGAATTCGGGTGGGAAACAAAATTATGAATAAAAATTAAGGGGATGGGTTTGTGAACAATGGTTTAACTGAATTTAATAACATGTAAGCATGGTGTGATGATCTCCCCCCCCCCCCTGCCTGACCAATCAGATTTAAGGAGTTTTACGATATTGAAACATTAATGGGTGGAACATGCAGAACGAAAGGTATAATTGAGATAGTTTTAGGAAGATGACGATTTGCTGACAGATGGGGTCTTGCCGAATGCTGTGGGAGAGAAGCGCGATTTGGGATGCTGTTGCTGGGAGAGATGCTGTGAGATGCTAATGAAGAACCAAATGCAGAACCTTCTATCCTAATTTAATTGGATTAGACAGAAGATCGGGGAAGAATCTCGCGGAGGAAGAGAGTGTCAGAGAGGGGTGCGACGCAACCGTCGGTATCTTAGAAAGAGTAACTATCATGTCCTGAAGCCTTTGTTACCTGACCTATCCCAGGGGACCCTTACCACACCTTTGGCCAGGGGGTTGGTCTTCACACCATTCTTGGTAACTATAAAATTCTCGTTATTTGTTGATGTTCTTTTCTCTCTATCCTCTTTTTCCTTAGACATTGTTCATTGAATAAGTCTGTGATATATTTGTTTGTTGATTTAATTGAGTTGGGTATGCCCAGACATGGGTCCCGTGCACTCTGTGTCACTTAAAACAGGATGTACCCGGCTGATGATCCCTAACTAGGACAACACCTATCCTCGGTTGCTTGTGTTCTGGGTCAGGGAGGACCTGGCCTGGTGGTTATGTCTAGACTGTTCCTATTGGAGCAGGGTCAAGACTGATTTGCATATGGCTGGGTCCAAACTGAAACGCCAAAATAACTATGAAGTGGGATGCTGCCCGAGTAATTATCAGTTGCTGTGATTAACTCAAGAAAGCCATCCATCACTTTGTGTATACTTTTTTGAGGACAGTAACATGCAGCTATAATTTGGGTGCATTGGACCCGTAAACCCACGAGGCCACGGTGCCACTGCTGCTCTGTTGATAGCTATGCCCTTCAGAGGGGCCTCTTGCCCTGGGCCTTGCAGCCATGCCCCAGTGCTGCAAGGCCCAGAACAGCAGGCTTCCTCCCTTGGGTCTCTCAGCACTGGACCATCACTTGTAGGCCTCGGGGAGGAAGAACCTTTCCTGACCTTCACAGATCTAGATCATGGCTGCGCGGTGCATGCGAGAAGGGAACAGTGGCATAGTAATGCAGCCATGTGCCCTGATGCAAGACAATGATGCAGGACAGTAAAACATAGACATAATCTCGGAGCATTGGGTCCAGAACATCCACGAGCCCTGGTGCCACTGTACCTGCTGCACTACTGATAGCTACACCCCTCAAAGGGGACCCCCAAAGAGCCTCACAGAAATATTGCTGCTCTGCTAAGCTCATGGACTGGGACCTCCTCCCCTGAGTGTCCAACCACGACCGGCTGCAGTGCCCAGGGGAGGGAGGGCCTCTCTCAGGCCTCACAGCTCTGGAACATGGCTGCAATGCCCTTGTGAGAGAGGCAGGTAGCACAGCAATGGTGCCATGGGTGCGGGTGGAAAGAAAAAGCACCCGCTCTCTCTTCTCCTGACTTTGCAGTAAAATAAAACCACATGTTTAGAGCATTGGGCACTTAATACCCCTGAGACCAGTGCCACTGCACCTGCTGCACTACAGATGGCTATGCCCCTGACTGATGGCTATGTCCAGGCAGAAAGGGCATGCTTTAGGCCCCTCTAATTTGCATGCAATGTGAAATCACAGGAAATGACATCACTGGACATGGACTTTGACATCAACCTAAGTACAGAACCATGATGAAGAGCTGTGAGGCTGTTTCAATAGGGCCCACGGGAGGGGCCCACACAAGGCACCCCTCCCCACCCCCTGAGCCTCTCAGACATAGTGTAGTGCTAAGAGGATTAGGGGAGGGAGTCCACTCACCCATGGGACTTGCAGCACATAAGCATGGCTTCAAGGCCCAGGGGAGAGGTGTCCTCCCCATGGCCCACAATGCCACACCCTGGCTACGAGGCATAAGGTAGGGCCTCCACTCCCTTAGGCCTCACATCCATGGTCCAGTGCTGCGAGGCCCAGGAGACGGGACCCAGAATAGGTGAGCCTATTCCTCTACCATTGGCCTCACAACAATAGTCTAGCACTGAAAGCCCATGCTAAGGGTGTTCCCTCTCTTTGACCACCCCACCATGGTCCACAGCTGTGAGGCCCATAGGAGAATTGTCCCATCCTCTGGCCTCACAACCATGATGCAATGGCCCATGGGATGTGGCCCACTGCCCTGACCTTCACATCCATGGTCTGGTGTGGTAGGTCCCAGGGAAGGAGAGCCCCCTTCCCTTGGACTCTTAGTGATGGCCCGAACCATCGCTTCGCTGCAAGAGCCAGGTAGGGTGGAGCTTTGATGTGGCTTCTATCTGCCACCCTTTGTGTAACCAGGATGTGGCGTTACCAACAGAGCTGCTGACTTTGGACGTGGGGAACCAGGTTAGAGCCTCGGTGTCGGCTCAAGATCCTGTGATTCTGGGCAAATCACTTAGTCTCCCCGTGCCTAAAAAAACAATATGTGTCAGTGTGTAATGTAACTGGTGCCCATGTAAAGCGCTCCAATACCTTGGGTCGAGTTGGCGCTATAGGAAACCGCTAAAAGGGTTTTTTTGGTATTTGACTTCACATGCGTTTTCTGATTCAGTAAACACCAATACACATGTATGTTACACATGTTATTGGGAATATGTTATAAATAACCCATTTGATAAATTAAGATCACCTTGGTGACTTGCAGACGAGTCACGACTTGCTGTGTGCAGTAGAGTGTGGGAGGAGACTTAACTCTCTACTCAGGAGCAATAGACTCCTCCCTATCAGCAACAAGGATCACATTACCTGTTCCCACCCTATCAGCAACAAGGATCACATCGCCTGCTCCCACCCTATCAGTAACAAGGATCACATTATCAGCAACAAGGATCACATTACCTGCTCCCATCCTATCAGCAGCAAGGATCACATTACCTAAACTCGCCCTTAACCTTGGTCCAGACAGATATTATATAAGAAATGCTAAATATGTACTTGTCAGGAAATTACGTTCTTTCCTTCCCAGCATGTGCGCATGCTTACATGTGATAGTCGGACATTCTCCCATGAATGATACTATAGCCTTATAGCCCGCCGTAGCGTGCTATAATGGCTATTAAAGGCCCGCTGCAGCGTTAAAGGCCCGAGCCGAAGGCGAGGGACTTTAACGCTGCAGCCGGCCTTTAATAGCCGGTATAGCCCTGCTACGAAGGGCTATAAGGCTATTAGAACATTCTGCCACTAGAGGGCAGAATTTTTCAACAAAGAAAACAAAGCCTTCAGGGAGCGCGAGGGGATTGGAACCACCTCAGGCTCCCTGCAGCCTTTGGTCACAGCCAGAGCTGTGAACAAAGAAACATTGGAATGTTGGAGCTCTGGGCTTATATCAGCCATTATAAGCCTGGAGCACTCCATTGTTTTCAATGGAGCTTCCAACGTTCCAATGTTGATTGCTTGCTGGTTGTACCTGTCTTCAGTCGCTTCTTAGTTCATTATATAAGCAATAATTGTATTCCACTGCATTTAACTTTTTTTTGCTTTGTTTAAGAATAAATGCAATTACAAGGGAACAGGGGCATTTCGTTGAGCTATTGCTTGTATTTTTATAGTAATATCTAAAAATCTGTCAAATCCAGGTGTTAGCAGAGCACATGTGTACCCAGAATCACCAGCGTGCGCAGTGCATCATGGGTGATAACAGAATAATACTCTAAAAGAGGTTCATTCTGCGGTGAAAGAATTGTGCAAAAGTGTCCTGGTCTAAAACCAGAGCAGCATGCATTGGGAAAAACAGTCATAACAGAAGCTCCAAAAATACAAAAATGTAAGCATATTATGCACTGTTATAGTCGTTTCTTTTTGAGACCTTCTCGCTGTTTCCTGCGGTCACTGTGGTTGGGTGATGACGTGTTTCTTTGGGTAGGTGACTCAGGCGTCTGTCTTTTAAGTTCTTTCATGCTTCCTGTTCTTGGTTTCCGGGGTGTCTGAACCACCAGCCCTCCCTGCAGCCTCCACCCCATGCAAGTTGTGCAAAAGTATATCCTGCTAGAGGCAGGGCACAGTCACGCGAGATGCGTGTCACACATATCCAGGGTCACTGGAACTATGTGGCAGAAGAGGGCCAAATTATGCTGCAGAGTTGAGTAAATTATGCGGCAAGAAAAGGCAAACTATGCGGCATAATGCGGTACATTTTGTAATATATATTCATTATTTCATCATTTTTAAACCTGGTAACACTGTCTGTATATTGGTTGCACCTGAGTAGCACCAGTTTAACACCCAAATATAGCAGTAAGCAACAGAAGGCGACCAGTCCACCTTTGCAAAGGGCCTTTCACTGCGCAGCAATACGTGCCGCTGCACTTGTAGTAATTTTTTAACCCTTTGAGCTAGAAACACATTTTTGGGGGTAAAATCTGCAGATTTTGCTTTAGATGATGGATTATGCGGCAAATGCAGCAAATCTATAATGATGTAAAATTACAGCTGCCGCACAATTGCATAATTCCAGTGGCCCTGCCCATATCCCGACAGCACCCGGGCCCTCTACGTGTAAAGCTTAGGATGACAAGACAGGACCTCCTGTGACCAGAGCACAAGGCAAGTTTCATTACTGGAGAGAAGGGACTGGAGAAACAGGAAGTGATGTCACCACCAGAGGAAGGACAGTCCGCAGACCACGGGCCCGATTCACAGAACTAACTTAAGACAAAATCCTAAATTCACTACCATTTTGGTATTCACAGAAGGCACTTACTCATTTCGGTATTCACAGAAGGCACTTACTCATTTTGGTATTCACAGAAGGCACTTACTCATTGATGAGTAAGTGCCTTTTGTGACTACCAAAATGAGTAAATGGTAGTAAGTTTAGGATTTTGTCTTAAGTTATTGTTATTGTTATTGTTATTTTTAATTTATACCGCGCTCAATCACCTACAGGCCTCTAAGCGCATGGGACTAGATGGTAAACAACAACTTGGACAGTACAGAAGTCTCCACTTAACCTGAAGTGGCTCAGAGGGCTCTCCTGAATAGTAACGTTTTCAACCCCTTTCTGAAGCGTAGGAGGTTTCCTTCCTTACGTAATAGCTCAGGTAGTGTGTTCCATAGATGAGGAACCAGCACCGAGAACGCTCTTCCTCCCTTGGTGGTAAGCTTGTAACGGGGACACACCAGTAGCTGAGAATTTGAGGATCTGAGAGCTCTCTTTGGGCTGTATACTGCTAGACGATCTTTAATGTATGCTGGCGCCATGCCATAGATGGCTTTATGGGCAATGCACATATTTTTAAATTCCACTCGCTCCTTAATAGGGAGCCAGTGGAGACTCTGCAGCAGGGGGGATGCTCTAGTACGTCTTGGCAGCCTGAAAATGAGACGAGCAGCATCGTTCATCACCACCTGTAGCCTGTTTATCAGGGTTTGTGGTAGGCCAAGGTAGAGGGCATTTCCATAATCTATGCGTGAGATTACAGTAGCTGTGACGATGGAACGTAGCATAGATTGGGAAATGATAGGCACTAATTTCCGCAGCTGTCGAATAATATTAGTACAGCTACCCACTACAGCGGAGATTTGGTTGACCATAGTGAGGTCACAGTCCAGTTTGATTCCCAAACTCTTCACAACCAGGCTGGGTTTTGGAGCTGGACCCAGCTCTGCGGGCCAGTAGAGGTCACCCCATGGTGAGGTGGTAGATGAAATCACCAGGACCTCAGTCTTGTCTGGGTTGACTTTTAAGAGGTTTCCTGTCATCCACTGGACCGTGTGTCTCAAAATGTTCTGAGTGTGGAGTTGGGCGGTGTTTGTATTATCAACACTCAGCAGCAACTGCGTGTCGTCTGCGTAGTTGTATACTGTGCAGCCCATACTCGCCAAGGAGGCAATCAGCGGCTGTAAATATAAATTAAACAGCAGTGGGGATAAGGCCGAGCCCTGGGGCAGGGCAAGTTAGTTCTGTGAATCGGGCCCCATGCGTGTCTGCTTTATGAGCGCGCATCTACTTATGCTGATGGTGGCAGTAACAACAGATTCTGCAGCAGAAGCCTGCACGTGAGTAAGGTTTCTTCAAAGAGATCCAAGGAGGCACTAGACACCCCATGGCAAAGGGACCCCCAAAAGCATCCAAGATTTACTGTTGACAGTCTAATCGTAAGGATTTTGGGGGCCACTGGCATGACATATTTGGGGCCACAGTTTGGAACAAAGTTACATTTTATTACCCATTTCCTGCTGATTTAAGCCCTCATGAAGCCAAACAGTACTAAATTTTATGTTAAACCTTAACTGGGACTCACAAAAACGGTTGAACTATGTCTTACTTTGGACCCCAAAAATACTCAAAATGACACTGGGTGGTGAGATGGAGACAGAGGTAGAGGTAGGCAGAGAGGTAGAGGGGTTTAGATGGAGAAACAGGATAAACAGGGGTCAAATAAAGAGACATTTCACTTTCTCAGGCCCACGCTGGAATGTGGGGCCCTGGGCGACTGACCACTTTGTCCATGCCTTAAAACGTCTCTGACTGTTGAAGGAGTCATAGATAGATAGACAGACAGACAGACAGACAGACAGACAGACAGGTAGGTAGGTGTTACTGAGTCCATTGAAACATGACCTGCTGAGATTAGAGCCGCCTGGATGGTAAGCCATTGTAAAGGAGGGGCAGTGAGAGCTTGAACGAGCCATTGCAAGGACCTGCTGCCATTTTGGAGAGAAGAAGACGCGCAAAAGACAAGTAATAAAACGTCCTGTAGTAAACAAGTGCTACACGTCCACCCATTCAGAGACCTGCCCGTCTCCAAAGAGTGCACTGGGATGCTGCGCCTGCTCACCTCACCCATTCTCTGCTGAGGAGAGCGCGTAACCGCGCGCCATAATTATCTGCATAATGCTTCCGCCCAGACCCTGACGTCACACGGGAGGGGGATGATGGGCGGCACCAGGGCCTCGTACAAAGGGGGTAATGGCAGCAGAGCTGATAGGAGGCCTCCACCTGCACTGCACAATTAACACGGCCCCATAATGCTCCCGGAGAGGGTCTCTGTGCATGTTGTTATGACGTGTCGTCCATGATGGCGCGGTCTGAGCGAGGGCTGTCGATGTCCCTGGTGACGCAGACCGCGAAACTCCCGCTGAGAGAAGCAGGTACATGCGCCACACAGCAGAGGCAAGGGTTATACTAACTCCAGCCTGGAACTATATCTCACGCTCAGATAATGTGGGCACTTTCATATAAACATACAGTTGGATCATATATCGCAGAGGTGGGGTCAGGTTGCCATGCTCATGCAACAACAATCCAAAGGAAGCGACAATCAAATCTGCAATGAAACAGAGCATCATTCATTCACTAAAAAAACAACCCCATACACCCGAGTGGAGAGTCATTCATTCACTACAACACTGACCCCCGTACACCCAAGTAGACTGTCACTCATTGATAACACTGACCCCATACACTGACCCCAAAACCGGTCCCAGGATGCTTATTTTGTGTCTAGGGAGGACCTAACCTAGCAGTTCAGGCTGGACTGTTCCCATTGGGAGCAGGGTAAAGACTGGTTTGCATATTGCTGGGTCCAAACTAGGGTGACATGACGAACAAAGGAACAACGGATTCAACCCAGATCTCTTGACTGCGGGTGAGTGTTTGAAAAGTTTCAGCACTCCATATATCATCTTGGTATGTTTGCCCGAAGTGCCAAGCGTATGCCCAGACGTGGGTCCCTTGCTCACTTTGCCACTGGATTCAAGCGAGCCTGGCTGATGAGGGGTGTTTCTGGTCCTAGGATGCTTGTTTCCGGTCCGGGGATTAGCTGGCTTGGCAGTTCGGGCTGGACTGTGACCATGAGGCACAGGCTCAAGACTGATTTGCATTTGACTGGGTCTGAACTGGGGTGGCATGGTGAGCAACAGAACAATGGATTTAACCCAGATCTGAGTGTTTGAAAAGTTTCAGCACGCCATCCATCTATCATTTTGTAGTGTTTGCCATACACTTGAGTGGCACAACTCCCTTTTGTAAAAATACTTACCAGAAACACCTGAGTGCAGTTTAACTCATTCATTGCAAACCCAACTCTAAACACCTGAGTGGGCCATCACTCATTCATTACCACATAGAACCCATACACTTGAGTGGAGTGTGAATCGTTCACTACAATGCTGACCTCATACACTGAGTGGAGCGTCACTCGATCATGACAACACTGACCCCCATACACCCAAGTGGAGTTCCACATGTTCATTACAACACTGACCCCAAACACCTGAGTGGAATATCACTGGTTCATTATAACACTGACCCTATATATCTGAATGGAGTATCACTCGTTCATTTCAACACTGACCCCATGCACCTGAATGCAGTGTCACTCGTTCATTACAACACTGACCCCATGCACCTGAATGCAGTGTCACTCGTTCATTACAACACTGACCCCATGCACCTGAATGCAGTGTCACTCGTTCATTACAACACTGACCCCATGCACCTGAATGCAGTGTCACTCGTTCATTACAACACTGACCCCATGCACCTGAGTGGGGTTCCACTGGTTCATTACAAGACAGACCCCATACACCTGAGTTGAATGCCACTTATTCATTACAATACTGACCCCATACACGAGTGGTGCATCACTCATTTGTAATAAGACTGCCCCGAAACACCTGAATGGAGTTTAACTTGATCATTGCAGCACTGACCGCATACACCTGAGTGGCACCTCACTCATTCATTGGGAGACTGATGCCATACTCCTGAGGGGAGCGTCATTCGTTCAGTAGAACATAGACCTCTTACACTTGAGTGGAGTGTCACTGGTCCATCACAATACTGACCCCATACACCTGAGTGGCGCATCACTCATTCATTACAACACTGATTCTGTACACCTGAGTGGAGCGTGACTCGTTCATTACAACACTGATCCTTACACCTGAGAGGAGCGTGACTCGTTCATTACAACACTGATCCCGTACACTTGAGTGGATAGTGACTCGTTCATTACAAACCTGATCCTGTACACTTGAGTGGAGCGTGACTCGTTCATTACAGCACTGATCCGTACACTTGAGTGCAGCGTGACTCGTTCATTGCAACACTGATCCTGTACACTTGAGTGGAGGATCACTTGTTCATTACAACACTGATCCATACACTTGAGTAGAACGTGACTCGTTCATTACAATACTGATCCATTTACTTGAGTGGAGCGTGACTCGTTCATTACAACACTGATCCTGTACACTTGAGTGGAGCGTGACTCGTTCATTACAACACTAACCCCATACACCTGAGTGGAGCGTGACTCGTTCATTACAACACTGATCCGTACACTTGAGTGGAGTGTGAGTCGTTCAATACAACACTGATCCCGTACACTTGAGTGGAGAGTGACTCGTACATTACAACACTGATGCCGTACACCCGAGTGGAGCGTGGCTCATTCGTTACAACACTGATCCTGTACACTTGAATGGAGCTTGACTTGTTCATTACAACACTGATCCTGTACGCTTCAGTGGAGCATGACTCGTTCATTACAACACTGATCCCGTACACTTGAGTGGAGCGTGACTCGTTCATTACAACACTGATCCCGTACACTTGAGTGGAGCGTGACTCGTTCATTACAACACTGTTCCCGTACACTTGAGTGGAGTGTGACTCGTTCATTACAACACTGATCCTTCACACTTGAGTGGAGCGTGACTCGTTCATTACAACACTGATCCTTCACACTTGAGTGGAGCGTGACTCGTTCCTTACAACACTGATCCCGTACACCTGAGTGGAGCGTGACTCGTTCATTACAACACTGATCCCGTACGCTTGAGTGGAGCGTGACTCGTTCATTACAACACTGATCCCGTACACTTGAGTGGAGCGTGACTCGTTCATTTCAACACTGATCCCGCACACTTGAGTGGAGCGTGACTCGTTCATTACAACACTGATCCCGTACCCTTGAGTGGAGCGTGACTGGTTCGTTACAACACTGATCCCGTACACTTGAGTGGAGCGTGACTCGTTCGTTACAACACTGATCCGTACACTTGAATGGAGCGTGACTCGTTCGTTAAAACACTGATCCCGCCAACTTGAGTGGAGCGTGACTCGTTCGTTACAACACTGATCCCGTATACTTGAGTGGAGCGTGACTCATTTGTTACAACACTGATCCCGTACACTTGAGTCGAGCGTGACTCATTCATTACAACACCGATCTCGTACACTTGAGTGGAGCGTGACTTGTTCATTACAACACCGATCCCGTACACTTGAGTGGAGCGTGACTCGTTCATTACAACACTGATCCCGTACACTTGAGTGGAGCGTGACTCGTTTATTACAACACCGATCCCGTACACTTGAGTGGAGCGTGACTCGTTCATTAAAACACTGATCCCGTACACTTGAGTGGAGGGTGACTCATTCATTACAACACCGAACCCGCACACTTGAGTGGAGCGTGACTCGTTCATTACAACACCGATCCCGCACACTTGAGTGGAGCGTGACTCGTTCATTACAACACTGATCATGTACACCTGAGGGGGCCAGACTCACACCCGCAGTGCCCACTGAATGTTGGTGTATTTGGCCAGAGCGGCGCCAGCACTTGGTCTGTGGCATCTAACGTGGCTTTCCCACTCTCAGTGATTCAAAACCAATCCATTCATGGGGAAATCAAATTGTAAACATCTCTGAGGACGTATAAAGAACTCTAGATTCTGTAGGACACCTCCTACTAGCTACAGGAGAGAGCATAGTTCAAGGTTTCTTCTTCTCTCTCACTTAGAGTAACAGGTTATTTCAATACCCGGGCCCAGATTTACTAAAATGCCATGCAGCACAATGCAGCCAGAGAACTTGCAGCGCTGCACTGCGCGACAGGGAGAAAGCAGGGATGCGCCATATCCACTAAAATATGACGCATTCCTACTGTCTCCCTGCACTGGCGCACTGAGTGCTGCCTAGCGCCAATGCAGGAACCGGTGAGCCATGGGGCAAGGGTGCTTGTGCTGCATGCAGGATTGTTGTTGTGCAGGAAGAGACAGCTTCCTTGTTAGACGGGGACCTGGAGGGTCGGCCGAGCACAAGGGGAGAGGCCTCCGGTGAGGGCCGTCTCCAGCGATCGTACAGACAAGTAACTTCCCCCCCACAGATGGACACCACACGAAGATCAGCTTAGCAGCTTTTATAGGCAATTCTTTGAGTAAGGTGGTACGATACAAGGAGAGTAGGACACGAGGATCCTCTCAATTCTAGTCTCTGTTGGGGAAAGGGGGTAGCGGGACAGTCTTGGTACCTACAGGTACGGAGGTGAACCGGTGGTAGCTCACAATCCTCGAGCTTGGCGTTCGGACGGGTCAGACCGCGGCAGCGCCAACAGGTCCCGAAGAGGTCGTAGGAGGCAACGGGCCGCGGCAGCGCCAGCAGGTCCCAGGAGGATGAAGGTTGCAGAAGGCCGCGGCAGCGCCAGCAGGCAGGACGATAGTTCACAAGGCAGGGCTGCGGCAGCGCCGGCAGTCCGTCAAGGATGAGTTCTTCTCGGTGTCTCTCGACTCCAGGATACAACTGCCTTCCTGCTCTGGGCTGCCTCAGTTATAGGTCTGGTGCCCTTTGATGTCCGGACCCTCGCACTGGGAGGTCGGGAGGTCCGGGATGAGGGAGTCCAGACACCCAGCAGGGGGGTGGAGCCAGCACCCGGGGAGGCTGGGGGCGATCGGCACCTGGCGGGGGAGAGCCATCGACACTTCTTTCTCCCATTAACCTGCCAAGGGGTCCGTTCACCTCCTGGGTGGATGGTGGTGCCGGGATGTCGGGGCCCGGCCAGGCCCAGGGTTGGGGTCGAGCCGAGGCCACGCGGCCGCGTGGTGCAGTGTCCAAGATGGCGGCTGGGCCGGGCAACGAGGTTGACGGGGGCCTGGGCCCGTGGCACAGAGATGTCCGGGGCAGGCGTCCCGGAGGGGGACGGGTTGCGGGTTGCTTCTGCGGGTAGCCCCCGGAGAGCCGATGTCTGGGCCCTGTCATGCGGGGAGGGAGCGAGCCCTTCGTGGGGCCTGTCCAACATGCGTCCCCCCCCAGCTGAAGGCGTGGAGAGTCACCCATCCTCTTGGGGACTCTCCTCGTCGAGGCGGAAAAAGCGGGACAGGCCATCCGCGTTGGCGTGGTCTTGGCCAGGGCGATGCTCCACAGTGAAGTCCACCCCCTGCAGGGAGATGGACCATCGCAATAGTTTGGGGTTCTCTCCCCGCATTTGCATTAGCCATTGCAGGGGCCGATGATCTGTTTCTGTTTGAGCTTTTTGAGGGCCCATACCACTGCGAAGGCCTCTCGCTCAATGGTACTCCAGCGCTGTTCTCGGGGCAGAAGGCGTCTGCTGAGGAAGGCCACTGGTTGGTCGACTCCCTCGGTGTTCAGTTGGGAGAGGACGGCCCCGATGCCATGGTCTGAGGCATCAGTCTGGACGATGAACTCACGGCTGTAGTCGGGGGCCTGGAGCACAGGCGCGGTGCACATGGCGGCTTTCAGCCTCTCGAAGGCCGCTTGACAGTCGGGGGTCCAGTTGACGGTTTTTGGGTTGGTCTTGGATGTGAGTTCCGTGAGGGGCCGAGCAATGCTGCCATAGTCCTTCACGAACCGCCGATAGTACCCAGTGAGCCCCAGGAAGGCTCGGACCTCGGTTTGAGTTATGGGGGGCCGCCAGGACTGGATGGCAGCGATCTTGAGCTGGAGGGGGGCCACCAGACCGCTCCCCACTTGGTGTCCGAGGTAGGTCACGGACCCCTGGCCTATTTGGCACTTGCCGGCCTTGATTGTGAGGCCGGCCTGTTGGAGGGCCTGCAGGACCCCTCGGAGGTGGCGGAGGTGGTCAGACCAGTGGCGGCTATACACCGCGATGTCGTCCAGGTATGCGGCGCTGAACTCTTCGAGGCCCGCCAATACCTGGTTCACAAGTCGTTGAAACGTGGCTGGAGCGTTTTTCATGCCGAAGTGCATCACTCTGAATTGGTAGTGTCCGTCCGGGGTGGAGAAAGCGGATCGTTCTTGTGCCCTGGGGGTGAGGCCGATCTGCCAGTAGCCCGCCGTCAGGTCGAAGATGCTTAGGTAGGGGCCGCCCCCATGCGGTCAACTAGTTCGTCGGCTCGGGGGATGGGGTGAGCGTCGGGTCGGGTGACAGCGTTCAGACCCCGATAGTCGACGCAGAACCGGAGCTCGGGTGTGGTGCCCGGGGCCGCAGCTTTGGGGACCAGTACAACCGGGCTGGCCCAGGGGCTGTCCGAGGGTTCGATGACTCCGAGGGCGAGCATCTTGGAGACTTCTTCTTGGATGCAGGTGCGTACCCGATCTGGTACTCGGTACGGCCGGTGTCGGATCGGAGGACTGTCGCCAGTGTCCACGTCGTGCAGACACCAGGGGGTGACCCCGGGTGTGAGGGAGAATAGGTTTGCAAATAGCAGCAGGAGGGCCCGACAGTCTTGGCGCTGCTCCGGGGTCAGGGCCTCGGAGAGGTGGACCCCGTCCACTGAACCATCTTTTTCCCCGGTCCCCAGCAGGTCAGGAAGGGGCTCGGAGTCCTCTTCAGCTCCACTGTCTGTGGCCATCAGCAGGCTGAGCTCCGAGCGCACGAAGTGGGGTTTGAGTCTGTTGGCGTGGAGGACCCGGAGGGGGTTCCGGGGGGATTCCATGTCGATGAGGTAGGTGACGGGGCTCTTACGCTCGATCACCTTGAAGGGCCCCGTCCACCTGTCCTGTAAGGCACAGGGTTCGATGGGGGACATCACCCACACCTGCTGGCCAGGCTCGAATTCGATGGAGGAGGCGTGTTGATCGTACCACTTCTTCATGTCCTCCTGACTGGCCTCAAGATTGGCTTTGGCGAGCTCTCTGAATCGCCGGGTCTGATTGCGGAGGGTCAGGAGGTACTTGTAGACGTCTGGAGGGGTCTTCAGGGGGGCCATTTCCCACTCCTCCTTAACTAGGCTGAGAGGCCCGCGAACAGGGTGTCCGTACAGGAGTTCGAAGGGGCTGAAGCCGAGGGACTTCTGGGGGACTTCTCGGTAGGCGAAGAGGAGGCACGGTAGTAGCACGTCCCACTGGCGGCGTAGGGGTTCTTCCAGCCCCATGATCCTCCCCTTGAGAGTGCGGTTGAATCGCTCGACCAGTCCGTTTCCTTGCGGGTGATAGGGGGTTGTGAATCGGTAGGTGACTCCGCACTGCTGCCATAGGGATTTCATATATTTTGAAATAAAGTTTGTGCCCCTGTCACTGACGACCTCCCTGGGGAAGCCCACTCGAGAGAAGATCCCCATTAAGGCTCGCCCTACCACGGGGGCTGTTACAGTTCGAAGGGGAACCGCCTCAGGATAGCGGGTGGCGTGGTCCACCAGGACCAGGATGAAGCGATGCCCTTGTGCTGTTCCGGGGTCCAGGGGCCCCACAATGTCTATTCCCACCCTTTCGAACGGGGTGGTCACAACGGGGAATGGTTGCAGGGGTGCCTTAAGTTTGCGGCCGCTCTTCCCGCTGGCCTGGCAGGTCGGGCAGGACCGGCAGTGGTTGGAGACGTCATTTCTCATTCTCGGCCAGTAAAAGTGAGTCACCAGGCGGTGGTATGTTTTGTCTTGCCCCAAGTGTCCAGCCAGGGGGACATCATGGGCCAGGTTCAAAAGGAAGTCTCTGAAGCGGAGGGGCACCACCAGCACTCGACTGGCCCCCAGCTCCGCTACTCTTTGTTCGCTGTACAGTAGGTCATTGTCCCAATAGATCCAGTGGGCCCCTGCAGGGCCTCCTGCGCTCTGGGCGAGCGCTTGCTGTCGCAGTCCCTCGAGGGAGGGACATGTCTTTTGCTCTTGCCGGAATTGTTCTTGGGTGGGCCCCCCTTCCTGACGCCACTGGGCCAGGTCCGGAAGGTCTTGGGGCTGAGCGGGCTCTTCTTGGGTTTGTTCCGGGTTGTCGGTAGGGATGGAGTCTCCCTCCGGAGCGATCGGAGGAGGAGGTGCGGGCCATGCGGGTTCTTCAGATCTAGGGATGGTGTCGGCGGCCATGGACCGGGTTGTTACGCACGCCCAGCCCGGGAGGCCTAACATCCCCAGGTGCTCTCTTCTTTCAACGGCTGCCCATGGGGAACTCTCGAGATCGTTCCCCAGGAGGCAGTCCACGGGGGCATCGTCGCGGACAGTCACTTTTAGCATCCCGGACACTCCCCCCCATTCGAAGGGGACGCAGGCCATCCGACACAGGCTCTCCGAATTGTCGGCCGATCGGACGGGGCAAAGAACATTTTGCAGGATTTGTTCTGGGGTCACCAGGTGACAACGGACGGCCGTCACACTGGCCCCTGTGTCGCGCAGGGCTTCGGCCTTACGCCCATTTATGTTCACCCACTGGCTGTACTTCCTGGTGTTGGCTGGTAGGGGAGCCCGCGGGATCAGGTCTCTCCCCCCTAGGCAGGCCAGGGTCATGGCGGCAGGTTCCCACTCGGGCGGCTCCTGCTCGTACTCTTCAGGCCCTTCGGAGACTTGCTCTTCTCCTAGGGCAGCGGCCGCCACCTGGCGGGGCCCGGGGTCTGGTTCTTTGGGCAGGTCGGGTCACTGGCATAGTGGCCGACTCGCTGGCATCGATGACACGTCACGTTGGCTCGGAACCCCGGGCGCATCGGGGGGTTGCCCCGGCCGGCCGGGGGCGGGGTGTAGTTTGCGGGAGCGGCCGGGACGGCGTCTCTGCCCTGGCCCGGGCCTCCTCCTCCTCCTCGGGGGCGATGATGACCTTGGTTGGTTCTGTTCTGCTCGTTGGGCCCACTTCGGGCCACTCGGGTGCTCTCCCATCGGTCAGCCTCCGTGGCGAGCTGCCGTGGGTCAGTCAATTTACTGTCGAGGAGGTGCTGCCTGAGCTCGACGAAGCAGTTGTTGGAGAGGTGCTCCCACACAATGAGGTTGAAGAGCTGTTCGTAGGTTGTTACGTTGCTACCCTTGATCCATCCCTCGAAGGCTCGGCTGAAATAGTTCACATAATCTATCCAGGTTGTGCCCGGGATGCGGGTGCAGTTGCGGAACCTCTGGCGGTACATCTCGGACATCAGCCCATATCGACTGAGGAGGGCGGCCTTCATGTGGTCATAGGACGTCATTTGATGGTCCGGAAGCTGCAGCAGGACATCACGGCCTTCATTGACGAATCTTCCCCATAGACCGGCTCCCCAGTCACTCCGAGCGATCCGGTGGGCAGTCATGGCGATCTCGTAGGCCTTGAACCACTGCTGTATGTCGTCGTTCCGAAAATATTCCCGGACCACATCTTTGGGGATGTGGACCTTCTGTTCGGTAGTACCTGGGGGGCGCGGTTGCTCGGGCACCCCTAGGTCTTTGTTCTGTTTGCGCATCTCTATCTCCGCTAGCTTGCACTCGTGTTCGTATGCCAGTTTCTTTTCTTCGAGTTCTCTCTGTCTCTGCTTCTCCTCTCGCTCTTCTTGGAGTCGTCGGTGCTCTAAGTTCATTTTTTGTTCTGCCAGTTTCAGTTCTCCGTCTAATTTGAGCCGTGCCAGCTCTAACTCGTGAAGTCTATTTTTCTCTCGTTCTCGGATCTCTTCCCGGGAGAGATCCGTTCTCCTTTCTTCTGTCAGAGTGGTGTTTGGTTCCGGGGCCTCGGGGTCCCGGGGTCCGGCGATATTTGTCTCTGCCCAGGATTCTAGGGCGTGTTTGAAGTCCTCTTTCGTGCTCAGACCGGTGGTAGCAATGCCTAGTTCTATGCAAAATTGTTTTAGCTCTCGGTGCTTGTACTCTTCCAGTTTTTCCATCTGGAATTTCTCTGCAGATCCGCTCTCTCTGGTCGTCATTGTGGATTAGTCGTAGGGTGAGTTACTCTCTGTACGGTTACGCGTTGGTTCGGATCGCGCCGCTGGCCACCAATGTTAGACGGGGACCTGGAGGGTCGGCCGAGCACAAGGGGAGAGGCCTCCGGTGAGGGCCGTCTCCAGCGATCGTACAGACAAGTAACTTCCCCCCCACAGATGGACACCACACGAAGATCAGCTTAGCACCTTTTATAGGCAATTCTTTGAGTAAGGTGGTACGATACAAGGAGAGTAGGACACGAGGATCCTCTCAATTCTAGTCTCTGTTGGGGAAAGGGGGTAGCGGGACAGTCTTGGTACCTACAGGTACGGAGGTGAACCGGTGGTAGCTCACAATCCTCGAGCTTGGCGTTCGGACGGGTCAGACCGCGGCAGCGCCAGCAGGTCCCGAAGAGGTCGTAGGAGGCAACGGGCCGCGGCAGCGCCAGCAGGTCCCAACGAGGATGACGGTTACAACGGGCCGCGGCAGCGCCAGAAGGTCCCAGGAGGATGAAGGTTGCAGAAGGCCGCGGCAGCGCCAGCAGGCAGGACGATAGTTCACAAGGCAGGGCTGCGGCAGCGCCGGCAGTCCGTCAAGGATGAGTTCTTCTCGGTGTCTCTCGACTCCAGGATACAACTGCCTTCCTGCTCTGGGCTGCCTCAGTTATAGGTCTGGTGCCCTTTGATGTCCGGACCCTCGCACTGGGAGGTCGGGAGGTCCGGGATGAGGGAGTCCAGACACCCAGCAGGGGGGTGGAGCCAGCACCCAGGGAGGCTGGGGGCGATCGGCACCTGGCGGGGGAGAGCCATCGACACTTCTTTCTCCCATTAACCTGCCAAGGGGTCCGTTCACCTCCTGGGTGGATGGTGGTGCCGGGATGTCGGGGCCCGGCCAGGCCCAGGGTTGGGGTCGAGCCGAGGCCACGCGGCCGCGTGGTGCAGTGTCCAAGATGGCGGCTGGGCCGGGCAACGAGGTTGATGGGGGCCTGGGCCCGTGGCACAGAGATGTCCGGGGCAGGCGTCCCGGAGGGGGACGGGTTGCGGGTTGCTTCTGCGGGTAGCCCCCGGAGAGCCGATGTCTGGGCCCTGTCATGCGGGGAGGGAGCGAGCCCTTCGTGGGGCCTGTCCAACATTCCTGAACAAAAGCAATCCTAAGAAACATTTTCCTCTTTCGATGTGTGCTGCTAAATGCAGCACAAATAGAAAGAGGAAAAGAAGAGGCGAAATAAACCTATTTCTCCTCGTTATGCCTCTGTTAGGAAGGTGTAACATTTCTGTTTAATATCCAGGTTTACTAGTCTTTGAAAATCTGGGAGCTCACTCAAAATCCATGAGTGTATGCATGGGAACGCCCACTCTCCACCCATGGAACGCCCACTCTCCACCCATGGAACGCCCACTCTCCACCCATGGAACACCCACTCTCCACCCATGGAACGCCTTACCAGGGCAGAGTAAGGCCAGGCAGCAACTTGCGCTGTGCTGTGTTACGCTAGATTTACTAATACACACAAGGTCGGTAAATCTGGATTAAGGGCTTGCTTTTCCCTCGCATGGGGCAAGGGCAATGCAAGCTTTTAGTAAATGTGTGCCTTGGGGCTTCGTAGAAAGCACAGATCAATGGTCGATGGCTTGGCGCACGTTAACGTTGTGACCCATCATCAATGACTTCTGAGGCATGATAGTACACACTGTTTCTGAGGTTAACGTGGGAGAATGTGCGGCTTAGTAATGCCGGATGTTTTACATAAAGTAGTGAGGGTTCCAAGGTGAAGGAGGCACGTGTAGAAGTTGGCTGATCAACTGAAAGCTTGATCCAGACTCGAGTCTGAAGCTTTTCTCTGGCTTAGCTCGAGGTACTGTGGAAACCTCGAGCACATAACAAGCCAAGCTTTCATGTGTCTTCTGCGTGCCTCCCTCCCTCTACCCAGGATGTGGCATTACAGCTTAGCTACTGACTTTGGAACTGGGGAACCAGATTCAAGTCTCAGCATTGGCTCAACGTCCTGTGATTCTTCTCAATTAATGTAGGGCGAGATGTTTGCCCATCATGTTTACAATTAATCAAATAAAGATTTGGAATGGACACTAGTATCTACAGAACCATTGGTTCGAAATTGACAACCCTCATAGGCAACCTGATTTTGCGATGCGGTATATCTGTTTTTCCGCCCCATCAGGTGTCATGGCATATTCATAGGGTAGTCAAAAAGTGTGGTATGCCTGCCTCACCCGAGGCTACCTCTGGTCCAAATAGAAGTGTCCAGAAATAATGGGGAGGGTGTAGAAAATATAAAAGCAGTGAATCTCCAAAAATATTTTAATGGAAAGGGAGATAACACTGTTGGTTAAAAATAGGGCGATATAATTGTAATCGAGTAACTAGATTACCATATATCTATATATATATGGATACGTCGTCAACATGTTTCAGCTCTCTGGGCCCAGCCGGGTCTGTAGAGCTTTCGTCAGGACAATAGAACAAACATAAAACATACATAAGGTACTCACACTATTAGTGTAGCTTCCTTTCGCTATTTATAGCGTTTCTTTTTTTGCCACCTGAAATATAGGAGCAGAGACATATACATTCCCAAGCATTGTGGTCTTGTAAATATGGTAATTAGGCATCGTGATTCAGAGAACCACACACACACAAACTAGAATTACTAGTGCATTTATGCGCCTCACTTATAAACACATAAACGTTTTTTAGCGAGAAGAAGTAGTGTGGAGAACAAATGTAAATATATTACAGGAGACATGTTATACACAACTGCTTGGTGCTGCGTGCAGTGATTTCATGCATAGGTCGGGTGACTCATGTCTATGGCCAAGAGGCTGAAGACACAGTATACTGCTAGTCATGTGTGGATCGTTCATATTTGTATTATCTATCAGCAATTGCAATGAGGGCGTCTTAGCGCGCTGCTTTTAAATCACATTCTGGTGCAAGAAAACATCGCGCACACTGTTTA
Source organism: Lissotriton helveticus (assembly GCF_964261635.1). Classification (NCBI taxonomy): domain Eukaryota; kingdom Metazoa; phylum Chordata; class Amphibia; order Caudata; family Salamandridae; genus Lissotriton; species Lissotriton helveticus. The sequence goes on from NC_136069.1 coordinate 55,253,144, forward strand.
TTTTAGACAAAAGTCCGCGTTCATTTCTTCATGCGCCAAAAGACATCGCGCGCACTGTTTTAAACATAACGGTCATTTATTTACTTTGTTCGCAATGACTCATACCTTTATGGCTGTTATTTCATGCTTCAACAAGGGTGCAGGAGTAGCTTTGCGGGGTCTCTACTGGAGAGATAGTATTGGGAATTAGGAGGTCGTAAGGACCAGACTTACCCGCGTTTCTCCGTCTCTTCTTGTTTTTGCTCATTCTTACCCTCGTGGACCGCGTTATGGGCCCTGTGCTGACTCTGCCCTTGGTTGCAGGCGGGGCACTGTGGCTGGGTTTTTTCATCAGTGTGGCAATGACACAAAGATAGGACTCAAAGATAGGGCTATACACTCCATTCAATATGGCCCCTCGTGTGTTTTTTTCAATAAAGTTTAACATCAGTACTCTACAGTATTGTGAGAGTTATTGGTGCACTCGAGGGATTGATTTACAAATAGATCCCGATGTCAGAACTCAATTAATTCAAAATTAATTTGCATTATCCTCCCAGTTAGATGTACATATCTAGGGATGTAGAGGGTTGATTTTGTTCACATTGGCATTATAATGGAGTTTAATTGAACTGACTCCATGGAATATTATCGTTCATTCCAGAGATATGGGTGCCAAGGCGGTCCACCCATCTCTGCTCTTTTTCAAAGAGAATTCGTTCTGCGTTGTGATTTTTGTCTTGCAGTGTCTCTAGGACTGTCCAGATTAAATCATCACAGGTGTGGCCAGCTTCCACAAAATGTGTACATAATTTTGTGTTATTTTTCTTCAGGCGTACATTACTCCGGTGTTCCCCGATTCGCAACTTCACTCTTCTACACGTCATGCCTATATATTGGCGTTTGCACGGGCATGTAATCATGTAGATAAGGTGAGAGGAGTTGCAGTTCGTGTGGTTTCTCTGGGTCCATGTTAGGGTGCTCGTAAGTTGTAAAGTTTTTGTTGGCCTGGTGAACTTGCACACACCACAAGTGCCGCATGGGTAATGACCCGAGACAGGTTGCATTCTGGCATCTCTTGTAATTGTGAGGACTGGTTTTGTTTTAGGTCGTGTATGGACCAGGACATCCTTAATGTTCTTGGTTCTACGGTTCGCAAAACGTGGTTTTGGCCAGTCAAATTGTCCAGAGTTAATTATTTGCCAGTTCTTTCTGATTAGCTTTTGTACCCCATAGGTGGAGGGACAGAAAGTAGTGACACATGTTACCAGATCCTTTACTGGTTCCTTCACATTTGTCTGCAAGAGGCATTCCCGTGGCTGATGTTTCGCCCTTTTCATGCACTTATTAATCACCGCTGGTGTATAGTCCCTTTGTTGCAATTTTTGACTTAGTTCCATCGCCTGTTTCTTGTAGTCGCTGTCTTTGCTACAGTTTCTCTTGTGCCGTAAAACCTGACTGAAGGGGAGGTTATCCCGCAATGGTCGCGGATGGTAACTGTAGTATGACAGCAGGCTATTCTTTGCTGTAGGCTTCGTAAAAGTCTTGGTTTCGAGTTTCCCGTTCTCATGGAAGATTGTTAGATCTAAAAAGGCTATGCTTTCCTTATTTTCAGTAAAGGTAAAGTTAAGCCATTGGTCTCTCGCATTTAGCCATTCGATGAATTTATGCAGATCTTCTTTTGTGTCCCATATTAAAAGCACATCATCGATGTATCGTTTCCAGTAGAGAATACTGGAAACGAAAGGGTTGCTTGTGTTTAGTACCTTATTTTCTTCCAATTGGCTCACATATAGACCCGCCACCGAAGGAGCACAGGCGCTCCCCATGGAGGTCCCATGGCTTTGAAGGAAGAGTTGTCCGTCATACTCAAAATAGTTTTCTTTTAAAACCAGACGACAGCATTCCATAATAAAATGGCGTGGGGTTCTGTATGGCCAGTCTTGATTGAACAGAAGGTCTTCAAGCATTTGTAGCGTGTCTTCCTGAGGCAGGCTTGTATACAATGCCTCGACATCGAGGCCCACCAATGTCATTGTATTCGGGTTGTAATTGAAATCTGTGATTTGTGTCAAAAGGTCTCTAGTATCTTAAGTACTCGGTCCGAGTACTTAAGATCAAAAACGGCGCCGAAAGGACTGTGGGTCACTAATGCCCCGAGAATCTTTCTCCATGACCTGGCTTTTAGATGCGACTGGTCTTCCATCTCATGGAAGTGTACCCTTGACTACCTGGTACTTATAGTGAAGACGGCAAAACGACTTTCAGAAGCACTTCTGATAGAAATTAGAGAGTGCGAAAATGAAATGAAGAAAAACATCAATCCATTAATATACAAGAAACGCCTGGAAGAAATAACGAAAGAAATGGATGACACCCATGAGTATCTAATGCAAAACAAGCTCCAGAAACTAGCTAAAGATGTCAAAAAATTCAGCCAGGAAAGCATGCACCCTTATACAAAGAAGGAATACGTCCCAACAGATAATGGCTCAGACAATGGCTCTACAGGATGGAACTCATCTGCAGGCTCTGATGCAAGTTCAGATGACACTACACCAAGAAGGGGTCGCAACAACTTTAGAGCAAATCGTGCGAGAAGAGGCAATAGGTGGCAACGACCTCCTCTCTTCCACGGACACCAAATGCCATTTTTCCCACCATTCATGCCCCCCTTCACCGGGTGGATGAACCCGTATAATTCAAATGTACACCCCCAGCAACAATTAGAGAATCATCCTCTATCTAATGCCATAAATCAACCACAGCAACCTTTTTTAGGAAGAGGTCAAAATCAATCGCGAGGGAAAAAGAAAAATCTGACATGGCAAGGCCAGCCGAATGTACAGACCCGGAGTATGTCGTCAGCCCCAGGTCCAAGCAGCTAGATTCATTAGTTGTGAATCTGTCAAACATCAACTTAACGGACGACCAATTGAATGTCCTGAATAAGGGACTCGGCTTTGTGCCGACACCCCCCACAGACCGATTCAAACTGAAATGTGAGATCTCGGAATTTTGCCGAACCTTGAAATTAAAAGCTTTCTTCGCCAATTCAGACGGTCAAACCAATGAAGGTGATACCAATCTGAGGAGAAAATCGAAGTTCTGCCCTCCATCATCTGCAGTACCTATCGAAATACAAACTTTCGAACAGGCCCTCATGAAAGGCATCGACAACTTAGGACCAAAAAAGACATTCCAAAATCTCAACAAAAAGGAACGCCTAGCCCTGAAGGACCTACAGGAGAATAACGAAATCGTTATAAAACCAGCAGACAAGGGGGGAGGGATAGTGATCCTGTCAAAAGAAGGATATAACCAGCAATGCCTATCCCTCCTCTCCAACGAAACTTTCTATAAGAAGATTGAGGAAGACCCTACAGACAGACTGACGAATACAATCGCCATCATGGTCCATGAAGCAGAGGTGAGCGACTGGATATCCAAAAAAGAAGCTGAGTTCCTAACACCTAAGAGCCCCAAAACGCCGTTCTTTTACTCTCTGCCGAAAACTCACAAGAACAGGTCGCCGCCACCAGGACGTCCCATAGTTTCGGGCATTGGTTCCCTGTTAGAGCCCTTATCAAAATTTGTAGATGAGTACTTCAAAAAAATGGTGCAACGAACCCCTACTTATCTAAAAGATACTAGAGACCTTTTGACACAAATCACAGATTTCAATTACAACCCGAATACAATGACATTGGTGGGCCTCGATGTCGAGGCATTGTATACAAGCCTGCCTCAGGAAGACACGCTACAAATGCTTGAAGACCTTCTGTTCAATCAAGACTGGCCATACAGAACCCCACGCCATTTTATTATGGAATGCTGTCGTCTGGTTTTAAAAGAAAACTATTTTGAGTATGACGGACAACTCTTCCTTCAAAGCCATGGGACCTCCATGGGGAGCGCCTGTGCTCCTTCGGTGGCGGGTCTATATGTGAGCCAATTGGAAGAAAATAAGGTACTAAACACAAGCAACCCTTTCGTTTCCAGTATTCTCTACTGGAAACGATACATCGATGATGTGCTTTTAATATGGGACACAAAAGAAGATCTGCATAAATTCATCGAATGGCTAAATGCGAGAGACCAATGGCTTAACTTTACCTTTACTGAAAATAAGGAAAGCATAGCCTTTTTAGATCTAACAATCTTCCATGAGAACGGGAAACTCGAAACCAAGACTTTTACGAAGCCTACAGCAAAGAATAGCCTGCTGTCATACTACAGTTACCATCCGCGACCATTGCGGGATAACCTCCCCTTCAGTCAGGTTTTACGGCACAAGAGAAACTGTAGCAAAGACAGCGACTACAAGAAACAGGCGATGGAACTAAGTCAAAAATTGCAACAAAGGGACTATACACCAGCGGTGATTAATAAGTGCATGAAAAGGGCGAAACATCAGCCACGGGAATGCCTCTTGCAGACAAATGTGAAGGAACCAGTAAAGGATCTGGTAACATGTGTCACTACTTTCTGTCCCTCCACCTATGGGGTACAAAAGCTAATCAGAAAGAACTGGCAAATAATTAACTCTGGACAATTTGACTGGCCAAAACCACGTTTTGCGAACCGTAGAACCAAGAACATTAAGGATGTCCTGGTCCATACACGACCTAAAACAAAACCAGTCCTCACAATTACAAGAGATGCCAGAATGCAACCTGTCTCGGGTCATTACCCATGCGGCACTTGTGGTGTGTGCAAGTTCACCAGGCCAACAAAAACTTTACAACTTACGAGCACCCTAACATGGACCCAGAGAAACCACACGAACTGCAACTCCTCTCACCTTATCTACATGATTACATGCCCGTGCAAACGCCAATATATAGGCATGACGTGTAGAAGAGTGAAGTTGCGATTCGGGGAACACCGGAGTAATGTACGCCTGAAGAAAAATAACACAAAATTATGTACACATTTTGTGGAAGCTGGCCACACCTGTGATGATTTAATCTGGACAGTCCTAGAGACACTGCAAGACAAAAATCACAACGCAGAACGAATTTTCTTTGAAAAAGAGCAGAGATGGGTGGACCGCCTTGGCACCCATATCTCTGGAATGAACGATAATATTCCATGGAGTCAGTTCAATTAAACTCCATTATAATGCCAATGTGAACAAAATCAACCCTCTACATCCCTAGATATGTACATCTAACTGGGAGGATAATGCAAATTAATTTTGAATTAATTGAGTTCTGACATCGGGATCTATTTGTAAATCAATCCCTCGAGTGCACCAATAACTCTCACAATACTGTAGAGTACTGATGTTAAACTTTATTGAAAAAAACACACGAGGGGCCATATTGAATGGAGTGTATAGCCCTATCTTTGAGTCCTATCTTTGTGTCATTGCCACACTGATGAAAAAACCCAGCCACAGTGCCCCGCCTGCAACCAAGGGCAGAGTCAGCACAGGGCCCATAACGCGGTCCACGAGGGTAAGAATGAGCAAAAACAAGAAGAGACGGAGAAACGCGGGTAAGTCTGGTCCTTACGACCTCCTAATTCCCAATACTATCTCTCCAGTAGAGACCCCGCAAAGCTACTCCTGCACCCTTGTTGAAGCATGAAATAACAGCCATAAAGGTATGAGTCATTGCGAACAAAGTAAATAAATGACCGTTATGTTTAAAACAGTGCGCGCGATGTCTTTTGGCGCATGAAGAAATGAACGCGGACTTTTGTCTAAAATAAACAGTGTGCGCGATGTTTTCTTGCACCAGAATGTGATTTAAAAGCAGCGCGCTAAGACGCCCTCATTGCAATTGCTGATAGATAATACAAATATGAACGATCCACACATGACTAGCAGTATACTGTGTCTTCAGCCTCTTGGCCATAGACATGAGTCACCCGACCTATGCATGAAATCACTGCACGCAGCACCAAGCAGTTGTGTATAACATGTCTCCTGTAATATATTTACATTTGTTCTCCACACTACTTCTTCTCGCTAAAAAACGTTTATGTGTTTATAAGTGAGGCGCATAAATGCACTAGTAATTCTAGTTTGTGTGTGTGTGGTTCTCTGAATCACGATGCCTAATTACCATATTTACAAGACCACAATGCTTGGGAATGTATATGTCTCTGCTCCTATATTTCAGGTGGCAAAAAAAGAAACGCTATAAATAGCGAAAGGAAGCTACACTAATAGTGTGAGTACCTTATGTATGTTTTATGTTTGTTCTATTGTCCTGACGAAAGCTCTACAGACCCGGCTGGGCCCAGAGAGCTGAAACATGTTGACGACGTATCCATATATATATAGATATATGGTAATCTAGTTACTCGATTACAATTATATCGCCCTATTTTTAACCAACAGTGTTATCTCCCTTTCCATTAAAATATTTTTGGAGATTCACTGCTTTTATATTTTCTACACCCTCCCCATTATTTCTGGACACTTCTATTTGGACCAGAGGTAGCCTCGGGTGAGGCAGGCATACCACACTTTTTGACTACCCTATGAATATGCCATGACACCTGATGGGGCGGAAAAACAGATATACCGCATCGCAAAATCAGGTTGCCTATGAGGGTTGTCAATTTCGAACCAATGGTTCTGTAGATACTAGTGTCCATTCCAAATCTTTATTTGATTAATTGTGGATCTGATCAGGGGAACTGAATGGACCGACTATCCTCCTCCCTCTATTTGTGATTGATGCCCATCATGTTTGCCAACTCACAAATTGCCTTTTTAGGGACTCGCAAAATTTGATGTGTCTGAGACACTGTTTGTGAACTCCAAATGGGCAGCTAGTGACCTGCCTCATTAATATTTCTGAAGCAGGTCTCAATTTGTTACCCATTTTGAATGGCCAGCACTCACAGAGATGGTGGCCTGGTGGGATCAGCATACATCCATATCTGTGACTGCTTTTTAATAAAGATTTTTTTTATTCAGCCTGTTTTCCTTAAAGGAAAACAAGATGCATTTGAAAAATAAAAAATGAAAAGTTTTATTTTTATTTTTACGGAGTGGGAAGTGGTCCGTGGGACCACTGCCTTCTACTAAAAAACATTGGCGTCCCTTGGGACCCCCTCCCGTTTGCTAATGGCTCACCACCAATTTGAAAATTGGTGGTAAACTGCGAATGTTTTGCAACCACGTTCCCAGTCACAAAGCATTTCTACATACCAGTGCAACTTGCTTTTTGGAAGAGACACGCTTGGCACACCCCTTTGTAAGAGCTACTAGCAAACCTTTTTTGCGAGTCAGCACTAGGTTACCTACTCGCAAAATACGGTTGGTACATTTGAAAATGCATTTTACCAGTCGCAAATGGCCTGATGGGCCATTTGCAACTAGTAAAATGCGTCATTCTTCTGGCGCTTCACCTCCCCAAGACTACAAAACTTTAAGCTAAACTTGTGAAATCTGTAAAACATCCTCAATTAATGTATAAAAGATTAATCTATAGAAAGGTGTGCATGTCCTCAGTGTTATTCAGTCCAATTGGTGTTTTGCTATCGAGTTCTAAGATGAATCTGGTTTCAAGCTGCCTTAACAATCGTTCCCTGTTCCCCCCTCTACAGAGGATTGTAATCGCATCAATTACATAATATGTTAGGCACTTGAGATCTTTGTTATGTACATCCTTAAAATGTCGAGCTACCGGATAGGATAAATCGCTGTTCACGATTGCCCTTAAGTGCTGCAATATTCTGACATGCACCTGCAGCTTAGTACTTCCCACATATCTAAGCCCACATGTGCATGTCAGAACATACTCTGCGTGATCTGTCCTGCAGTTATAATTACCCCTTATGACAATCTCATCCTGACCAAATGGATCGGTATAGCCTTTCATGTTGACTCCAAACTTGCAAGCTCGACACAATGAGCATCTTTAAAAGCCTTGCCTGGGTGAAGAACCAGGTTTTAGAACCCAGCGGCGCCAGGGGCACGCCCAAAGTCTTCGGGTTCTCCTGTCTTGGTATACAGAGACACGGAATACTTCTGGATGGCGTCAAAGATCAAATTTATTAGCTGCAGCTAGTAATAGTAATCCCAGCAATACAACACGGTGTACAACTCAGGAAACTGCTCAATTTTCATAGAGCAAGACATCTCTTTTTATACATATTTTGCTCATTACAAATGCACACCCACTGCGACAAATACTGACGAATGAAATACATTTTCCCACACATTATCACATTATAAAAAGCTCACTTTACATTGTACCAACCCACAGGTTAATTATTAGGAATGTCCCAAATTCAATTTCCACAAGCCGGACAAACCCATAATTGAAAGCACTACCCATGTAATGAAAAGACATAAGAAAAGGAAATAGTTCAGATGCTGAATAAGATAAGATATGTACAAGAACACTAAAGGTAACGATATCCTGAACATTGATTGGCAATCTCAGACAACGATCAGCCAGGGAAATTGGCTTAGCAAAAGGTCAGTTTCAGGTGACGGGGTCAGCGTCCTGCAGTTCACTCACAAGTCAGAAAAGGCCTAGTTAATACGTACATGAACAACGAAACCCATGCAACTTTGTTCGTTCGGTTACCTCCATAGGCCTACGTGAGGGCAACACAAAATGGCGTCACGAACAACTCAAACAAAATGGAGTCCGGTTCGAGAATCACAGAACCTCAGACACTCCTTTTGCCATTATGTAGGCAATAACCTAAACTCATGTCAATCTGAATCCAGGTCTATATCTATTCTCATCAGTTCATCAAGGTGTTGCTGTAGCATCATCTTATTATCCTTCACTTCTCTCGGGACAGGTCTTCTCACACAGATTGTAGCACAAAGACTACAAATGGCGGGACCACACTGGATGCATAAACAACACGAGAAAAGGATAGCTAAAGCCATACCAAAGAACATCAGAATCTTCCATCCCCATTTAGACAACAGTCCCCAAATCCATCCAGTCAATGACCAGTTCCCTTCGTCTACATGTATAGACTCCGCGGACTTATATAACTTCATGATGGCTTGGTACACTGTCGGGGCATTATCTGGTATGAAAACACAGCAACTAGACCGATCAATTTACATACCCCACCTCTATCTGCTAATATGATATCTCAGCTGTAATATTGCTAAGATCACCTGCAGTTTCATTTATAGTGGCCTCAACCACTCCCGTAAGCTGTCGAATATTCCTACTATTGGCCATAGGACCCCAAAAGGGCACGAAACCCTTGAAGAAGTCTCCAGCTTCTTGTGCAACAGTATCTTTCGCATCGATGACACCTCTACCATATCTTGTCTTATGGTAATTGAAAACAGCAGTGTATGTAGGGGGAAGCAAAAACGCCACATAACATGTACCTGAAAAATCAGGTGGCAACCATGTATAGGCTCTATTGTGACAAACAAAATATGTGCCTTTAGCTGGCACGAACGGTGGAGAACTCTGGGATGCATAGACATAGGTGTGAACACACACACTCAAGTCAAAATACACTTTATTCGATTTTTGTTAAAATCATAAAAGGCAAGATATAATACATAACAATTTTTAAAAGCATTAGTGAATTTGATTTCCAGTTATGACAATAAATTATCAATCTCATTATTTCATAATATTTACAAAGGTTTAAAATTGATTACAGATAGAACCACATTTAAAATAGAATTAAAGTAAAACATTCCGGGAATTTTTTTTATTCCTTAATCTGAAGGCAGCTGTTAGAAAGCATGCAACACTAAAAATCGTATGAGTGTCCGGTAATGATTGAAGGAAAATTAGCGCTGGCCTTACTTGAATAAAACCAGCAGCCTTCAGGACAGGTAATAAATATTTTGCCCTCTCTATGGTATACAGGCCACAAAAGAATGTAAAATGGAGGGCATCCTGGTTCGAAAAACACACACTCTTACCAAGCTGAGCTCTCGGATTCTGACCATTACCTTGCAGACAAAGGTGACCTCGGTGGTGTACAATAAAAATAGGCGGAGACCTTTTTCGTCTCTCCTTCTCTGTCAGACTAATGCTATATCCAGTCTTGTTCCAACCAGTATATGCTCGTACTTCATCCTTAGGGATAGCATTATACGCATCGATATCTCTGATCATATCTACTATTCCCTGTATCAAGGCATTATTACTCGCATTATCTTTGACGGAACGTAAAGGAGATGCTTCATTCGCATAAATAAACATTGCTTGGAGTGCCCATACTGACCCATTAGGCGAAAAAGGCAAAACCAAATATGGCATTCCCTTATCTGTCGTATGCGGCATTAGACCACATACCCAGCAGTTCGTTGTATTTACTACTAGCTGATGCTGATGCAACAACTGTATAAATGAATTGTTAACAAATTCTGATCTTTGTGTCTGCTCATGTTCAGGCAAAGTATGAAACTCATACGAAGGAACAGTAGGAAAAGGAAGAGTAGGTTGGGACGTAAGTACAAGCGTCTGTTGTGTAACATAGACAATCCAACCCACACAAGCCAATGTAATATTCAAAAGCATCAAGAAACCCAATATTAAAAAACATTTGCTGCAAACCAATATACACATTTTCATTTTAAAATCAATTCTCTCAACACTTTTCTCAGATACAAAAGACTCCATCCTCTAACGTGCTGCTCACGGCTATTACCATCTTCGCTTAAGTGTGCGTCAAGATCGTACTAACGACCATGAACCACAGACCTTTCATCAATTCGCGGCTCATCCCTTAAGGCTGTACCGCGACCCTGCAGCTGAGTCTGGATGGTGGCTCGAAAAAGAAAAAGAAAAATAGTCTCTTGTCTGAAAAAGGTGTAACTCACAACAAAAATTCAAATTTTATTTGTCCATTTATTTGTCCTTTCTCGGCCTTAGGTTGTAGCGCTCTTTGCCAGGCACAGTTTGCTCTTGAAAAAGTGTTTCCGGATCCGTTGTGTCAAGTCTTAGGTGTGGATGCACAGAAGCTTGGAGAATATCATCGTCCGCACGTTCTGACTGAGTCCATTCCAAATGTGCATCACTAAAAGGTACGAATCTAGGAATTCTTTCACATTCAGAATCTGCTATACCTCCCCTTACCCACTTGTCATGCGGTAAGGGCAACGGAACCTTCTTACAATGGGTGGCATGCACCCAGTTCTTTTTACCAGCTACCCTAACTGCAGTCCGAGTTGACAATAGAACTAAATACGGTCCAGTCCACCTTGGCTCCAAGTTCTTAGTTCGTTGAAAATTCTTCGTAAGGACGTACTCTCCAGGTTGAATTGTGTGCCCTGGAGCTGCAGTTGCTGTCGGTAAACTGTCATAGACCTGTTGGTGGAGAACACGTAATTTAGCAGTCAAGTCATGTAAGTAATCCACCAACATAGGGTACTCGATATCGCTGTACTTTTTAGGCCTAGGGACACCCCAAACATTGGCCGGACGACCAAACACAATTTGATATGGGCTAAGTCCCACACGAGAATGTACTGTCGTCCTCGTTGACAAAAGGGCCAATGGCAAAGCATATGGCCATGTAAGACCAGAGCTCGCTTGTATCTTAGCCAATTTCAACTTCAGAGTGCCATTATAGCATTCAACAAGTCCAGAGGACTGGGGGTGATTCGCAGCATGAAATTTCTGATTGATACCCAAACCCGCACACACTTTCTTCATGATCTGGCCCACAAATTCACTCCCATTGTCGCTCCATACAATTCTCGGCAAACCATACCTAGGGAAGTACTCTTTAAGCAAAACCTTGGCTGTAGACAAGGCAGTATTATCCTTTAGGGGGTAGGCCTCTATCCATCTGGAAAAGGCACAAACAACCACAAGGACATACTTCAAATTGTTGCATCTATCCATGTGAATATAATCTAGCTGTATCACTTCAAACGAATACGTTGGAGGAGCAAAATGACCAGCTGGAGTTGGAGTTCCCTTGCCAGGATTATGCATCAAGCAAATCATACAATGCTTCACCACATTCTCAGCACATTTAGGAATTCCAGCATTCTGCCATACTGGAGCCAACAACTTGCATATCCCTTTCAAACTAATGTGAGCCATTCCATGAGCCATAGTAACCACTGGGAGCACATACGCATCAGGCAACAACCATCGCTGGTGCTCCGACAACTCAACCCAACAACCTGTCGAATCCAACATACCCGTACTTTCTCTCCACACACTCACTTCTTTCTCCGTAGCTTCAGCCTGAATCAACTTCACACTTTCTATTGTGTCTTCACACATTCCACCAGCCATAACCCAATTAGCAGGGCCCGCAACATACATTCGACTCGTCATGTCTTTCGCCGTTTCTTTCGCAACTTCATCTGCAAATGCATTCCCTCGACCCACATCATCCACAACCTTCTTATGCGCACTACACTTCACAATTGCAATCTGCTTTGGCAGAGTAAGTGATTCAAGAAGTTCATTCACTAATTGTCCATGCTGAATTTTCGTACCATGAGAAGTAAGAAATTCTCTCTCTCTCCACAAACGGCCGAAACTATGGGCCACACCAAACGCATACTGGCTGTCAGTATAAACATTCACTCGCTTTCCTTCTGACAACACACACGCTCTAGTCAATGCTATTAACTCTGCTGCTTGCGCTGAATTCTGTGCTATACGTGCTGTTTCAACAACTGTATGTAAAGTTGTGACGGCATATGCTGCAGTCGTCTCTCCATTCGAAAGCTTAAAACATGAACCATCTACCCATAGGGTACCATCAACATTCGAAAGAGGAGTATCTTTTAAATCAACTCTAGCCTTTGTTTCCTCCTCTGTCCGGAGAACACAATCATGCTGTTCCTGAACATCTGTCTCTACAGAAATCGATAACAACGTAGCTGGATTCAACACATTGCACCTTTTAATGTGCACATGGCTAGCCAAAAGCGTCAACTTATAACCTGACAAACGTGCACTAGTAAGGTGCTGAGTCTTCGTCCTATTCAATAGAGTATCCACTGCATGTGGGACCATCACAATCAATGTATTATCCAATACCAAACCAGCAGACTGTCAAATAGAAACAGCCGCTGCAGCTCTCAGGCAACTCGGCAATGCTCTAGCTACCGGATCTAACATCGCTGAAAAATACGCACATGGGCGTTGCTTGTCTCCAAATTGTTGCGTCAACACTGACAATGCACAACCTTCTCTCTTGTGTACATACAGTGTAAAAGGTTTACTGTAGTCCGGGGTACCCAACACCGGAGCAGAACACAATGCATCACGTAATTCAGAAAAACTTTTCTGACATTCGTCAGACCAAGGTAGAGGATGCGGAGTATCTTTAAGAGTCAATGCCAACAGAGGTTTTGCTAGCAAGGAAAAATTGGGGATCCACTGCCTACAATACGAGGTGATACCTAAGAAAGCACGCACTTTTCTCTGTGTGGATGGTACAGTCATTTGGCCAATCGCTTGAATTCATTCTGGGGTCAATCGTCTTCCCTCCTTCGACAAGAGATGACCTAAATAGGTTACTTCTTGTCGGCAAAACTGTAACTTTGAAGGTGACACTTTATGATGAAGGTCAGACAAATGTCGCAACAAGGAAAGAGTAGCTTCTTTACAAATCTCTTTGTCATCAGCGGCGACCAGCAGATCATCAACATACTGGATAAGAGTAGCACCAGAAGGCAACACAAAACTATCAAGCTGAGTTTTCAACGCCTGACTATAGATGGAGGGACTTTCACAATAACCTTGAGGAGCTCTCTTAAACTGGAAGCTTCGACCTCCTAAAGAGAAGCCGAAAATATCTCTACTTTCCTCAGCGATCAGAATGCTAAAGAAAGCATTCTTCAGATCGATAACTGAAAACCAAGCAGCTGAAGCAGGAATCAGAGTCAACAAAGCAGTGATATCCGGGACAACAGGAAACTGTGGCACCACAATCTTATTCACTTCTCGAAGATCAATCACAAACCGATACACAGGTGGCTGAGAAGCATCAGTACGCTTAAGGACAGGCAAAACAGGACTGTTACACACATTACCTCTCGTTTCTTCAACCACACCCTTCTCAACCAAATCATAGGTAATCGCCAAAAGAGCTCTCTCGCCATCACTAGAGATTTTATATTGCGGAATACGAGGTAGCCTAGCATTCGACTTAAGGGTAACAACATATGGTGGAATCTGCAAGAGACCATCATCATTGGGACCTGTAGCCCAAAGTGTATCAGGAAGAGAACGCAATTCCAGTGGAAGACAATCTTTAGACAAATACATCGGGGAAATCACTTTCTTACCCATCGTAAGATGTACTCCCGAAGGAGAACAATGTAATGTCGCATGCAGTCTTTTCAGCAAGTCCAAACCCAACAGATTCTCACCACAACCAGTCGTTAGAAAAAGAGGAGCTTCCAATTCACAAGGACCAACAGAAAGGGGCAAAGGATTAGAAACCGGATTACGAACTGGGGCGCCAGAAAATCCTACTGAAACATTGGTCAAACCAGACAAAGGTGCACCAGGAAGTTAAGAGTGCATAATAGAACTCTTCGTCGCACCAGTATCCAAAAGAAAAGGTTCTGCCACACCTAATGTAATCACTTCAACATATGGTCCACTCTGGTCTACTGGAACTAACACTACTCCCTCTCTTTGCCCAGGGCTGTCCTAACTATCATTATAACCAGCACTCTCACTCTCGTCATAATATTCATCAACGTAGTACTGTGCAGACTGAACAATCGGAACATTCTGTCCGTCAAAACAATTCGTAGAATTCTGAGGAGGAAAGGAATGCTCATTCCGGGGAAACACACTACGTCCCCTACCCCTAGGAACTTGTTGGAAACCACCACGACCTCTCTGACCAGATACACTATTCGCACGCTGTAACAAAATCGGACAACTATGCTTGAAGTGACCTTCTCTGCAATAAGCACACTGATTAGGTCCTAGCGGCAATCGCGGAGCGAAAAACTCAGGTTTCTGTAATAATCTCTGAAACTGTGGGGGTTGCTGAAACTGAGGCTGATTCGTACGGGGCGGATAAGCTTGCTGCAAAAGAACTTTCGTCTTTAATTCTTTAGTCTTCTTCTCTACTTTATCCTTCTCATCTTTATCCCCATTCTCATAATATTGTGCAGTAGCCAATATCTGGGCTGACGAAGAAACAGCCCATGAACTCTCAGAGTCCTTTAACTTATTAGAAAGTTCGGGAAGCAAATTAAAGACAAATTTGTCTACGAATAACCTTTGACCACCTTCAGTGCTCATGTCCTGACCACTATGATCGATAAACGTTTCTTCAAACCTCGTGAAGAAATCAGACACACTCTCGTCTTTCTTTTGTTTGCATGCTGCTAACTTGTCCCAATTCACTCGCAAAGGAGGCATCATCGTTTTCATCAAATTAATAATCCTACCAGGTAATTCTGCAACTAAGGGCTCAGGTTTGGCACCTCCTACTTGCCGACCATCTGCAGCAACAATATTAGCCCACATATCTCCTAATTCTTGCGCATGATTCTCATGACGAATCTTCGCCCACAAAGGTTGAGGAACTACATTACCCATCAACATATCTATGTCAGCTAAATTCATAATACACGCATCAACTGTCTGAGACAACTCCTTGTAATAACCAGCAGGATTCTTACAGGGGTCAGGCAAGGTCTGCTTAAGAGCCAAGACCTTTGCTCTCTTCCAAGGAACATGTACCCATACTCGCTGAAAATGAGCCGTTTCGGCCTGAATACCCTGATTAACATTAGCAGCAACTGCCTCTCTCCATACAGGGGGAACCTCTCTCATAGGATATTGCCTCACTTTCCTCCTAACAGAGGAATCAGGTTCGTGCAATGTCTGAGGCGGAAGCCTAGACCTGAAAACAAGTATCATCTCTACGGCATCTGTAACATCAGACTCCACTATCGTCCCTTTAGCAAACTCTGACTGAACATCAAGCACTTCCTGCGGAATCGGACCCAACTCATTATCTTCCCATTCCTGATGAAGAAAAGTACACATTACGTCAAAAACATACCTTTGCTTAGGCGGATCCCATTGAAAGAAAACATCCATAACCGCTTGCAGATCATATCTAGAAGCATTTAAAACCCATCTACGAGCCAATCGATCCAACACTGTCCGCTCCTCGGGACTAGGAAGCTGACTACAACTCTGCTTTCGTTCCGAAACAGGGGTCATATTCAGTGACCCAAAGAGTGGAGACAAAAGATTAGCAACAGTCTCAGTCCTTCGTTTTCGAGCAGAAGGAGAAGAAGTGGACATAAAGACAGGAGAACGAATATTTTGAGGCAAAAGAGGTGTAGGGACAAAAGTAGCAGGAGTCGGAGATACAGGAATGGAAGGCAAAGGAGTTTGAGGCAAAGCTGATAACAAAGTTGGCGGCCCTAGAGGGGGCTGCACCGTAGGAGGAAGAATCATCTGTGAAGCGACGGGTGGCTGAACAACAGCAGGGGGCTGAACAACAAAGGGGGCAACAACCGGGGAAAATGGAGGTGCAGTAGCACCCTGCACATAAGGGGGTGGCAATCTCAGTAAATGAGCTATCAAAGGATCTTTTCCAGGGTCTTCAGTCACTTTTGGAGGACAAGGCGGCAAGGCCGGATAACATTTATCGATGGCCATGCAACGTTGTCTATCTGAAACTTCACTCGCACACTCTTCTCCATCTTCCTTAAACTGCCTAGCAGCTTGTAGTACTGACATGTTCTTATCTTTACTATCTCTCTTTGCTTGCTTAATTTCTCGCTGTTTGGCTTCCTTACGCCAAAGGCGGAAAGAGTCAAACATTGCCGGCCGGGCTTTCTTCCTAAATAGCGCAACTTCCAGATTATCTAAAATATTTAATTCGAAACTACCATGTTGGGGCCATCGTAAAACACCATCTTTCTTTGTATAGCGAACCCATACTTCGTTATAAGTAATAGGACCCACTCCGTGTTTTGAATAGAGCTCATAAGTCGGAGTTCCAACCGGAGGTATCGGACACGAATCCTCCAATCGGGAATCCCTGTTGCAACCACAACTAAACCATTTCCTAATTTTGCTAAAACCAGGCATTTTATAGCTCACTAATCTAGCTTCAAACTTCAAGGGGTTATCAACTATCGATACACTCGTAAATATACGAGCCCCTCTGCTTCGATTATTGCAACAACCGAATCAAAACCAAGAAACAAAACAAAGTCGTGGGAGTGACCCACTTATACTTCACCAAAATATCTGTCACGCCACCAGAAGACCGTCTATCGTCTCGCTCTACAAAGCATCAATCAAGGGTCCAAGACAGGGCGACAGTCAGGGCAGCAGTCCTTCGTAGCCGTCGGAAAGCGGGAAGCCTCGCAGAAAAAAACCTTCGGTCCGCGTCGACATGCAGGGGTCGATGAAGTGGCGGCCTTTCTCCAGAATTTCCTCATGTGGCTCCTCACGATCCTCGGGCTTGGACCGGTACCGCTGAAGTCGCCCCGCCGTTGGGCGCCAACTGAAGAACCGGGTTTTAGAACCCAGCGGCGCCAGGGGCACGCCCAAAGTCTTCGGGTTCTCCTGTCTTGGTATACAGAAACACGGAATACTTCTGGATGGCGTAAGAGATCAAATTTATTAGCTGCAGCTAGTAACAGTAATCCCAGCAATACAACACGGTGTACAACTCAGGAAACTGCTCAATTTTCGTAGAGCAAGACATCTCTTTTTATACATATTTTGCTCATTACAAATGCACACCCACTGCGACAAATACTGACGAATGAAATACATCTTCCCACAGATTATCACATCATAAAAAGCTTACTTTACATTGTACCAACCCACAAGTTAATTATTAGGAATGTTCCAAATTCAATTTCCACAAGCCGGACAAACCCATAATTGAAAGCACTACCCATGTAATGAAAAGACATAAGAAAAGGAAATAGTTCAGATGCTGAATAAGATAAGATATGTACAAGAACACTAAAGTTAACGATATCCTGAACATTGATTGGCAATCTCAGACAATGATCAGCCAGGGAAATTGGCTTCGCAAAAGGTCAGTTTCAGGTGACGGGGTCAGCGTCCTGCAGTTCACTCACAAGTCAGAAAAGGCCTTGTTAATACGTACATGAACAACGAAACCCATGCAACTTTGTTCGTTCGGTTACCTCCATAGGCCTATGTGAGGGCAACACAAAATGGCGTCACGAACAACTCAAACAAAATGGAGTCCGGTTCGAGAATCACAGAACCTCATGGGTTTTAACCAAGTGTCGATAGTGCCTAGCTCCGGACTGTTCTTAACTAATTTTGACCCCATGGAGTGTGCTTTTCTGAATGTGATATTGGGGTTGGTGGGAAGTCTAGTCCCAAGGATATTGTCAGGAAGGACAATTGGCCAATTTTTCTTTATTATAGCTCTAATTTTCATTTCTTGTAGACTGTATATTGTTATTAGATTTGGTGTTTCTTCACCAGCAGGGTTTTCAACCTTCTCTTTTATTTGTGATAGCAGTGATTTTATAGGTCGTTTCTCAGCTTTATCTACTGCCTCAGTCAGTATCCTTTCACTGTAGCCTCTCTTTTTTAGTTTGAACATTCGAGACCTCTTGTATATTCTTTAGTATATACTTATGTTTATGCACTTTGTGAGCTCTGGAGATCAGCCCTAGCACTTGCCTGCTTCCGCTTAGGGCCATTTTTTTCTGGTCACTTCCTCTATTTAACTTTCTTGAAAGAAAACGACCAGCAGAGGTCAGTAAAATACTAGAATCCCTTTAGTATGCTCTAGATTCCAGTCCATAGAAATTGTCTTCCACGAGCACCCGTAGACAATAATAATTTTTTTAAAGCTTGTATTTTCAGTGATATGACCACAGAAGGTCCTGATTTTATATTAAAAACAGAGCTTTGGCCTATACCATGTCCCGCTGAATGGCAATACTTCTCTCCATGTGTTCCCATACCTGGTGTGTCACGCAGTTTGGTGCTCACTTTTCCTCCATGTTAAAGAACAGTATATGTTTCAGCACCCAGGCTAATGTGCTGCATAGCTAAATACAGATAAGGTCCCAAAGGCGAGACTGATTGCATTGCAAATACTTGTTAATCTTATGAGGGCTTCTTGTTTGCAACTCTCAAAATCTTGCGTTGAGATACATGTACGTTTGAATCTTAAGATTTCGCTGTATGGGATACTACTGATAAGGTGCTTTGGATGCGCACTGCTCGCATGTAACGTTGCATTTCCTGCTGGCGGTTTTCTATAAAAAGTAGTTTCCAGTTTTCCTTGATTAACATAGACACTTACATCTAAGAATTGGATGTTAGAATTACTTATCTGAGATGTAAAGTTCAGATTCATAGAATTAACATTGATTGTCTCAACAAAATACCTAGCGCTCCCAATGGTACCATTCCATACAATAAAAACATAATCGATATAGCGTAACCAATTAACCACATTATGGGCAAAGGGATCCTGGTGATCTTTTATGAAGACCTGTTCCTCCCAATAGCCTACGTGCAAACACGCATAGCTAGGAGAGAAACAGGCCCCCATTGCTACTCGCATTTGTCTGTAAGTATCTTTACCAAACAGAAAATAATTGTTATGTATCAATTATCATTATTATAGGGAAGATGTTGAACTCCAGAAGCGAAGTGTGAGAAATTTTGTTATGTTAAAAACTAGTGATACTGCAGAGCCATATCTGTTGGGCACATTGACCTCCCATAAAAAGTTCCTGTTAACAAGGTTTAGGTTAAATCTTTTTCATCATCTGTTGATCAGACCCAAAATTGATGATTTTAATAAACTGGCAGCACCCTGTGGCTGCGACGGAGAGTCTCTACAGGATATGCTGCATTTTATCTTTTTATGTAGATTTTATGAATACCCACGCAGGCGCTATCTGGTCACTCTTTTAAAAAAACTTAATTTTACACAAATTAGACCGGCCCTAATGTACTTACAGCTTTTGCACAATGACAGTATTCTCCATATTATTGAATTTTTAAAACTGACTGTTAGACTAAGAAATTGTTTGGATATGTAATGGCTCTTTTGAGTTGAATGCACTAGTCACTTTCTCTCCCGTTGTACTGCTGAAATTGCACTTTCTCACTTCGGCACTTTATCTGATATATGTTCAGAATGAATGTATGTTTAATTATTCTTTTTCTGAAATGTATATGTATATGTACTATTATGGTTTGTGTAAAACCGAATAAAGTTTCTGAATTGATAATTGTTATGTAAACACCAGGCAATAAGGGAAAGCAACATCTTATTGTGTTGTTTAACCCGTTTAGTGCTGCCGTCGGCCGTTGAACGTTCGGAGCACTACCTGGCTGGTGCTGCGCACGTTCAACGGCTGACGCAGCCCCGCCCGTTCTTTGAAACGGCCACACTGCCGTGAAAAAACGGGCGCGGTTAACGAGTTAAATTCACAAGGCCTAGGTATATACTTTGTTAATCATTATTTCATTTTTTGGGGAGAGGAGTTGGCCTAACGGCTAGGGCGGTCAACTTCGCATCTGGGGAACCGGGTTTGATTCTCGGTAATGACGCTGAACATCCTGTGGTTCTGGGCAAATCACTTAATCTCCCCGTGCCAAACAAAAAAATTAATGTGTGCCCTCATGTAACGAAACTGGTGCTATGTAAAGAGCTCTTATACCCGATTCGGGTCAAGTTTGTGCTATTTAAAACTCTGTTAAATGAAAAAAATAAAAAAATTGTCACAGACCCCCAGCGTAGGATTTGCGGTCCCCAGTGGTCCCTGGACTACAGGTTAAGAACCACTGCTCTAGACTAGACAAAACACAGATCTCCCCAGCAAATGCGTGAACCTCCGGAGTTATCACACCACTACTCCCTGAGATTTACTGGTCGTACAAAGATCTCTGCAGCAGGTGCCTTAACCCCATAAGATATTGTAAACTACAGGCTTTGCAACCAACTAAGCAGAACAGATTTACTGCCACGTTTTCTTTGCTGCAGTGTTTTAAAAGATAAATATATAAGTTAAGACCCACATTTTCCATCGGGACTGCCTCACTTTTTTTGGCACAAACCTGAGGCAAACTCTCTTTCGGTAAATATTATAATGCGCTCTACTGTACTCGTGATAGACCTGCTAAACATGTGTGTGGGGTCTGATGTCACTTCCTGTGAGGGCATAGGTCGTGATGTCACTTCCTGTGATGCCACATGCGATGCCCTGCCATGATGTTACTTGCATACTGCCTAACTTGGTTAGTCCCCCCACTTCTTTTATTTAGGGCTTTACCTCTGGGCGGAAGGTAGCAGTTGGAGAGAGATGAGGTGTCCAACGCTGGTCCAGGAGGGCTGGTCTATGCCACATTTTAAGCCTATGCAGATGAGTTTATTTGCATGCAATGAAAACGACTGGAATACATTACAGAGCCATCCCTGATTGGCCCTCGTGAGCCTGGAAGGCACCGCACCGAGACAGCACGCGCCTGTCAGCACCCCAGTATTTATGGGGGTGTCTGCTGGCCCCCTCTGTTCATGCTGCACAGCGCCCCAGGGCATAGATCGGAGCTCCCCGCCCTCGCTTCAGCGGCTCCAGCGTCGCGGATTATTTCCCTCGCATCGTAAGTCATTCAGCAGGCGGGAGCAGCGCCTTGATTAATGCCGCTTTGATGAGCTGTATCCAGATCTGATAACGAGGCGAGGACGTCTGATTGAATGCGAGGCCTGCACGTGCCTCAGGGCCGGGGGCGGCGGGTGCGCGCATCTGGCAGGGATGCGCGGATCATGGGCGCAGCGGGCGGCTGCAAGTGTACCGCAGAAAAGCATATGTCTGCCTCCCAAAAAACACTGCAGAGAAGCGCAGAACAGATAGATGGATGCTTGTAAGGAGGGGAGCCTGCAGTCACCACAGGAGAAGCTTCTGAGGCTTCTCGTATTACAGTCTAGCTGTGCTACACCACTACTCATCTGAAGTAAGATTACATAACTACCCTAATGTAAAGACTTATTACAAGTGAGATGCCTGTAAGACACGGAGCCTGCAATCAACACAGTGGAAGCTGATGGGGATGCTCTTATTAAAGTCTAGCTGTGGCACCACTACTCATCTGAAGTAAGATTACATAACCACTCTAATGTAAAGACTTATTACAAGTGAGATGCCTGTAAGACACGGAACCTGCAACCGCCATAGCACAAGCTTCTGGGGACCCTCGTATAACAGTCTAGTTGGGACACCACTACTCATCTGATGTATGATTACATAGCTACTTTACTATAAAGATTTATTACAGGTGAGATGCTTGTAAGACACAAAACCTGCATTCACCACAGCACAAGCTTATGGGAATCCTTCTATTACAGTTTAGCTGTGACACCACTACTCATCTGATGTAACATTGCATGGCTACTCTACTGTAAAGATGTATTACAAGTGAGATGCTTGTAAGACACGGAGCTTGCAACCACCAAAGCACAAGCTTCTGTGGACCCTCGTATTACAGTCTAGCTGTGACACCACTACTCATCTGCTGTAATATTACATAGCTACTTTACTGTAAAGACTTATTACAGGTGAGATGCCTGTAAGACACGGAGCCTGCAGTCACCACAGCGCATGCTTCTGGGGACCCTCGTGTTACAATCTAGTTGGGACACCACTACTCATCTGATACAAGATTACATAGCTACTCTCTTGTAAAGACTTAGTACAGGTGAGATACTTGTAAGACACGGACCCTGCAATCACAACAGTACAAACTTCTGGGGACCCTCTTATTACAGTCTCGCTGTCACACCACTACTCATCAGAAGTAAGATGGCATAGCTACTCTACTGTAAAGTCTTATTACACGTGAGATGTCTGTAAATCATGGAGACTGCAATTATTACAGTACAAGCTGCTGGGGACCCTCTTATTACAGTCTAGCTGTGACACCGCTATAAGATTACATAGCTACTCTACTGTAAAGACGTATTACAGGTGAGTGATGACATCAGAATTCACAGAGAGAGCACCTAACTGCCACTTAAACTATTAAAGGGAAGACTGGATTTTCCTTCAAACCTCCATAATTCGCCGGTGAAGGTAAAATATGCAATTCTTGCCCTGCTGGGGTTCAATGAGGGGAGCTGTGGGGGTGTCACCCACTCATTCCAAAGCACCCAAGCAGCCTTGATCCTCGATTACATGAAGCTGCTTAAGAGCCTGAACTTACAAGAAATTACAAGCTGCCTGTGGGGCTTTTTATTTTATGGCTCCAGGAGCCACAATTACCGGACATTAATTACACCCAGAGCATCTCTTTGATTAGAAAGAGCGAGGGACCTCGAATGTAATGAAAAGCTCGGGTGCGAGGGTGATGGCAGGACCATCAATGCCCCCACCCCACCCACCCTACTTAAAAGAGCCCCCCAAATCACTCTGAAATTCTATGATTTATAAGGAAACTCATGTTTCAGCCTTGTTTCTTTATTTGGTCACAGAACTCTTTCCCGACTTTTAATATTCTAACAATGATGTAATAAATATAATATAGTTTTCCATCCATTTTGTATTTTAAATAGTGTTTACAAAAATATTGCTTCTACTGGAGTTAATAACAAAAAAACGTGCACCCAATGGGGCGATTTTTTTAATGTTGTATAGAACGGGATATCTATGTCAGTCGGTGGTCTGACATGCACCCTTACAAGAGGTAGCAGAAGGTACTTTATTCCACATACAGTGTCCGAAAGAGGCAAAGGGATGACTCCAGGATGACACTAAGGGGTGATTCCAATCTCATTGGTAAAGCCGTCAGTCCTAGTCGGATCCGGAGTGCTTTCCGGCCGACTCGCACTCCGGGGCTCCGAAAGCCCAAGTACGATGCGAACACGCGCATACGGACACGGGTCGCTTGGAGCTCCATTGAAGTCAATGGGAGCCTGTTGTACAACGCATACTTAGGCTCCCATTGACGTAAAAGGTATTTTGTGCAAATGGGCCCCCCCAGTTGTGGGGACGCGCCAGTGCCACCTGTACCATACATGCACATGTTGGGGGGACCGGTCCCCCCCATGACCGACTTGTAAGGCTAGGGTGAAGGGGGGGTCCGGCGTGGACCCCCGACGTCTTCTTCCCGGAGCTTTTACGAGTCAGGAACTCCGTCTCGATCCGAATCGTGCATCGTACTGGCTCGGTTGGAAATTGACTCTATTGCACAGCACGGTTCGCTTACGGCTGACACATATGGAGTGATCCGGACCCGGAAATGTTTCGGTCAGCGATTTCACGTTTCCTGCATCGTAATTGCTCGCTCGTACAGTTGTACGAGTCGGTCGGAAAGCACGCGTCCGCATCATACTTTTCTCGGACGGATCGCGTTCGGTGCCATTCCAAGCGAGATCGGAATCGACTCCATAGTGTCAAGTTGCTGAACTGTGAATCAACCCGATAGGTTCTCACTTTGAAATACCACACCCTCTGGGGGTACATGAATTTCTTCGGAGCTCAGAGAGACAACCGCTGCGGCTCCTGCTGTGAGCATGCATCGGTGCTTAGGGCCGAGTCACAAAGTCACTGTTTACAAGTTGGACACTTGAACACACGTGAGGCATCTTATGATTGTAGAAAATGAATCGCTTTTGAGGGATTCATGTATCACACTCCACATTTGTATCTCTTTAGGGGTATGACATGGCCTTGCATGTCACTGTATTAACTGTTATTTCTCAATTCTTAATTTTATCAATATAATAATTGATACACACAAAAAGAGAGATTCACAAAGAAAGGAGTGGATGGAATCTGTGATAGATCACCAGGACAGGTGCCGCTCGGAATATTTACTTCTGCAGATTTTCTGCCAGGTGCAACATTTCACAGGCATGAATGTGACTCGCTTGCAGTTACATATGTTTGTTTACCTCGCTCTGGTGAAACTGTTCCCCATGCATAACACTCCTAATGCATGGGAGGATTTGTCAGCGTTGCTGCACGTGGTTAACCATCAGTTGTCAGTGGACTCAGGTTACCTACGACCAGTGCTTGAAATGGAAAAATAGAAGTGCAGGTATTCTGTAGCAGATTACCTGCTTGTTTCTTAGTAGTGCCGGTGCTCTCCAATTATAAGTATAGCATTTGTCTTGAAAAGTGCCAGTACTCTACCTCTCAAAATAAAAACGTGCCAGTACTCTCCCTCTCAAAATAAAAGAGTGCCGGTACTCTCCCTTTCAAAATAAAAAAACTGCCAGTACTCTCCCTCTCAAAATAAAAAAGTGCCGGTACTCTCCCTCTCAAAATAAAAGAGTGCCGGTACTCTCCCTTTCAAAATAAAAAAACTGCCAGTACTCTCCCTCTCAAAATAAAAAAGTGCCGGTACTCCGTACCGCACAGTACCTGCCCATTTAAAGCACTGCCGACTGACAGGGATGTAAACCAGGCCTCTGCGGCCTGGGCGGTGTGGGGGGGGCAGACTTAATCGGACTCTTTATACAGACTAAGGCCTCTGAATTCAGGTAAGATATGAGTGACAGTCTCAGGGGCCCTCTTCCCTACATTCAGCAGGGGCCCCCATCAATGACCTACAACCAGTGGTCGAAGTGGGGGGAAAAAAGTAGGGGAACTGTGGGCGGGCAGGCAATCAGAGGGCGGGAATAACTAGAGAACTAGATCAGTGGGCGGAGTCAGAGGTGTGCCCACAATGCACAAAACATCCCAATTTGTAGTATTTGTTTGGCATTTCACAGACCAGTTACCGCTTATTATGTTATTTAGTTAAACCAATAGGTACACATGATTATTTAAGGTGTAATATGATTTATTGACATTAAAATACATTCACAAAGTGGGATACGTTTCCAATCACAGAATGTCCCAAATACGCTCAAAAGTGGAAGCACAAGCCACTTGTCTCCTAGCCATGCAGCTTCTGACGTCAGCACGTCTCCCTTTTTACACAAGAGCAGTTCAAACATGAATAGCAAAATATACCAGTTTGCAAATGTTTTCTGTATATTATGGCTTTGTCATATTTGACTCATAGCACAACATCTGCTACGTAATTTGACAATTTTAATTTATAAACTGTTTGTAGCTCAAACGGAGCAAAGTTACAAATAAAGTGACTTGTGTTGCTGCGAAGTGGAGGGCCCTTTGCAAAGGTTGATTGATCACCTTTCTCACTGTTGCATTTGTATGTTCCACTGGTACTAATAAGGCAAAATATTTCCAGAGACTGTTAGCATGTGTAAAATGTCAAAATAATAAAGTATCAGAAAATATACTGCAGTACACTGCAGCCTTTTTTTTGCCACATAATTTAGTGGACACTGCGGCACATTTTGTCCTCCTTTGCTGCATAATTAATTCCAGTGGCCCGAAGAAGGCAGCACATGTTAAAAGTGCTTGTGCATGAAGCAGAGAGACTGTGAAGATTGTGAACTTAGGGGTCGATTAGGATGGCAGACGGACTTTGTCCGTCCGCCATCCTGTTGTGGCAAGGGATCGTCCACCATAATGGCGGAGGTCCCATGCGTCGTATTAGGATACACCCGCCACAGTGGCGGGTGCATCCCGCATTTTTAACATTGCGGCGGGCGGTGCTGAAAGCACAGCCCGCCGCAATGCTAAAAATGCATGTTGTGCGTTTCAAAGCACAACAGGACAGGCACCGCGCAGTGCCTGCCATGTTGTACTTGGAAACGCAGGGGGGTACCATAGGTACCCCCCATGTGCTCCCCCCATCCACCCTTCACCCTGGGGGCCCGCAACGGGCCCCCAAAGCAAAGATCGGCCGCAAGGCGACCGCGGCGGAAAAGCGGTGGACGGTGTTTCCGTCCGCCGCGGTCCCACCCGCCATTGTAATATGGCAGGGGGGGAAACAGGTGGCGGACGGGCACGAATGGCGGATGGATCGCCACCGCCTGCATGGCGGTGGCGATCCGTCCGCCTTCCTAATCGGCCCCTTAGTTTGGTGTGCGTGCAAATCCTGCATTGCCAATCCCTGGTGAGTTACAGCGACTACTGCTGAAGCAAGGCCAATGGAGGTACCAAAGTATGAGGCCAACTGGCATCAAGGGCAGGGCTGGTTTTAGCGCTGGTGGCACCCTGTTGCAACAGTGTTTGTTGGTGCCCCCCAATGACCACCTCCGCCACGGATTCCCTCACTGCCACTCGTTAACAGTGCCCCTCAAGTCTCCATAACCACACTCTCTCTCAGATGCATTTAATTTGATTTACAGCACTGCTCACACCAGTGTAGGGTGTCAGAGCACTTTACATCACACACAGCACACAGAATCAATCAATTATATGTGTTTAAATCACTGTATAGGAAATGTTATGTAAGACAAAGGACTACAAGTTGTAGGAGTCACATGTCATTCATACTCGTAGGCAGTATAGTTTAATAGTGATTGGTCGATAGAAACACAAACTCTGAATTTAAAACGTAATACCATGGTTGTGAATTCTCTTTAATAATCAGAATTAATTTCCCTCTGAATTAACACCTTTTGCATAATTAGGATAATCAAAGACTGGGGAAAAAAAACATAACGCTCTAACCTATACCTTGCTGTCTGCAAGCAGCTCTTACATGACAGTCAGTTGCCCACTGTTCTATTTTAGGATTTTACCTTATAAACTGCAAGTAACTAAAGGATCTCTCTGACAAAAGCACTAACTCACTGACCTATTTACATTATGTGCACTTTGGGATCTGCGTGACACATGTTCTTTGCAGCAGGAACATTAACCCTCTGCATTACCTTTCTATGAGGCAAAACTTCCACTAGACAAAACTCGGATCTCTCTAGGAAGAACATGAATCACCAGAGTTATCACAACATTTTCATTGTTTCCGAAAATTGCTGGAGGCCAGTTAGGAGGCAGCAAGTGCTTTTAAAACCATATTTTACTTGCAAACACGCCCCCACCCAAAGTCCCCGCCCAGTGCGGTCACACCGGTCGCAGCATCCTAGAGCCGCCCCTTCCCAAGGGTCCTGTGACCTCAGTGACAGAGTCAGTGTTGTTCTAGGGTGTGCTGCTTCCTAGACCTGCCCGCAAGACTAGAGGTGAACTTCAGAATGGTTTGTGGTGGACAGGCATCAAGGTTAACCTAAACTTGCCATTGCTCGGGTCCACCTGCTGGTGCTAAGATACTAGGCTTTCTAAGGTCTAGCCTGGGAATGTGCTCCCTCAGGAAAGTCGTCTGGGGGACTGGTCATGAAGGCTGAACCTGGTTCCCCAGTTCCAAATTCGACAGCTCTGCCCAAGGTGCCATATCCTCTCCCTCACTGAACACCATACTGCCCTACTGAGAGAAACTCGCACTGCCTTCTACTACAACCCAATTGCACCCCGCTATAAACACCTAGATGCGTCTCAATTCAAATTACGCACTGAACAAGAGCAATATGCAGCCTAAAAACAAAAAGTACCAAAATCCTGAAAAAAGAAAACACTTGTAGGGAAAGCAAGATTGAGTAAAGCATGTGAAATGTACACAGGAACAACATGGTTTCCTGAAAGCCTTTACACTCACTATTCAGAAATGAATGAGTGCTTTTGCCCGAAAAGTTAATGACCTGACTACAGGGCCCGAAGGGACCCATTTCAATGTCCATTGCTTATATCCTTACAAAACGTAAGCAGTATGGTTTAAAAAGACCACCTCTGTGAACACAGAGCCGGGGCACACATTTTGTTTACCAATCCACCCATCAGTCTGGCATTGCAGTACCTCCAGGATTGGTGCACTTCCCTAATGCTGTTCAAAGAAAGACAAGAAAACAAAAGTAGGGCTTCACTGGCAAACTCTGTAAAGTGACGCAAATGTGTTTGGGTGTGAAGACAATCAATCTTGCCACTTTACGACCACTCTGTCTTGCTTGGTTTAATTTTTTATTTATTTTTCATATTTTGAACCTTTTATTCCCAAGACTGCACTGTGGAAAAGAAAAATGTCAGAAAAAGACGACAACAAATATTTTTCTTTTTTGGACCCATTTCACAGGGGAACAAATAAACGAAAGGAGGAAAGAGAGGGTGAGAACTGTTTCTTGAAGTCACGGTTTTCAGTAAGTGAGGAGGAGCTAGTCATAAAGAGAGGGAATAAGAGGATGAAAGAAAGGGGGACAGCTGCCAGTGGCAGAGCAGGAGTGGACACTGTTCTTGTCTTCTCTGGGCAAGAAGGAAAAACCTTTTCCGTCTCTGCCCACCAGACCCATCCCCGAACTGGCACGAATGGCGAGCCTTCCCTACAGGCCATGTCTATTTCTGCCGCCCTGGGACGAATGTTTAAAATAAAAAAGTAGGGGAACAGAATCTATTGAATAAAAGAAGTATGGGCACGCCGAGCCATGCAGAAGCTCCCCACTTCGACCTCTGCCTATGTCGGCTTGGGTGGGAAAGCACTGGTCCTCACAGACTGTTCAGTATTGATGTCACTCTTACATCAAGCTGTGACTTTCATACGTGCAGTTATTATACAAACGCTGTTCACGGAATTGCCTGTATATGACAGCCTGGGTGGGAGAGAGGTAGGCAAAGTGTGACGTCTGAAGAGGGAAAGAGAGGGAGAGGAGTTAGGAAGACTACAAGGGATAAAGGTTAAGCGTGTTGTGAAAGGACATCTTTTGGTATAAAACAAGAGGGCTGCTCCATCAGAAATGATGAGTGGCCCAGGAAGAAGAGGGCTTGTTCTCTTGCCATGCCTTTTTCTCTGCTTCCCCCAAACCCTGTCCCTTTCCCACTTCACCACCCCCCCTAGCCTGCTCTCCTGATCTCGCGCATTTCACCAGCATTTTTCCCTTTTTCAATGCCGGCCCTTAGGGACAGTGATGCGTTGCTGCAATGCACATTTCTTGAATTCGCAAACAGAATTTTATGGAAAAAAATACTTTTGTGAGGTGTCCATACTGGCTTTGGCTGCCTTGCCTTACTCCATATCTATGAGGCCACGATAAGCCACGCTGATTGAAAGGCCTGCACCACTGGACTGCCAAGAAGAGTGATGCTCTGGCGGCCTCTTGTAAACAAGGCCCAAGTACCCAGAGGCATCTCATTTATAGTGCTTTTGACATAAGACTGGGCTGAGGCCCTTGCTGCCCTGAATCAGTATTTCCAGAGCAAGGTGGGGTTAAGGGGGGCTCCCCTTCAAAACTGGGAACCAGACAAGTCTCTCCCTTGTTCTCTGTAGATGAGCTGCTGTTACCAGATGGAGCACCTGGTGGGTCTCAGAGTGGTCCAGAGGGTCTGGATAGAAAACCATGCATCTTGGGGTTAAGGATAATAGCATTTAACTAGAACCCAGGAGCACCAAGACTCACACGGATAACTAGTTAGTGCTATCGTGGCATTGTGGTTGGCCGTACCCTTGATTGGCTGTACCCTTGGTTGGCTGTGCCCTTGGTTGGCTGAACCCTTGGTTGGCCGTGCCCTTGGTTGGCCGTACCCTTGGTTGGCCATACCCTTGGTTGGCTGAACCCTTGGTTGGCCGTACCCTTGGTTGGCCGAACCCTTGGTTGGCCGTACCCTTGGTTGGCTGAACCCTTGGTTGGCCGTACCCTTGGTTGGCTGAACCCTTGGTTGGCCTTACCCTTGGATGGCCATACCCTTGGTTGGCCGTACCCTCGGTTGGCCGTACCCTTGGTTGGCCGTACCCTTGGTTGGCTGTACCCTTGACAGCAGCATTGTTTCTCTGTCTTCCAGCGTGGCCAGATTTAACAGGCGACAAGTCGGCAATTCGATCTTAGCATATAGGAAGGCCTATGCTGCCAAGGTCCTTCCACTTCTAACTATTTGTGCACCCTTCTGGCTTTTAGGGAATGTTATGATATAGACACATTTAAGAGCCTGTTGTGGCAGTGTGTACCTTCTTTCAGACAGTCACTTACCTTGCAGGCAGTCTACCTGCCGTGGGCACCACAGTCAGGCTGGGGTGTGGTCTGGTAGCGTCACGTTGGGACCAATTCACAGAAAGTATTCTGAGACAAAATCCCAAACTTACTAGTTTTGGTATTCACAGAAGGCATTTAGTAGTAGTAAAGTTAGGATTTTGTCTTAAGTCTGTCTTAAATCTGTCTTAAGTTTGTCTTAAGTTTGTCTTAAGTCTGTCTTAGGTCTGTCTTAAGTCAAACTCAAGACAAAATCCTAACTTTACTACTACTAAATGCGTTCTGTGAATACCAAAAGTAGTAAGTTCTGTGAATCCGCCCAGTTGATTGGAATGTCCAGATAATATTTGTATCAGTTATAGGAGAGGAAAAAATAAAGGATGGTGAAATATTAGATGGTGGACTCCTCTATAATTGTTAGAACACACAGATGGATGTGGGAAGGTAGTGGTATCCCAAGATTGCGGAGGTATGGAGGGGGTAGCCAGGTAATTTTCAGCTCAGGACCTGGTCCAGGGAGTACATTATTATTTAGATAAGGGTCTAGGGCAGCCAGAGCTGTCTAGATCTGGTCTGGTTGTAAT
Organism: Lissotriton helveticus; assembly: GCF_964261635.1. Lineage (NCBI taxonomy): Eukaryota > Metazoa > Chordata > Amphibia > Caudata > Salamandridae > Lissotriton > Lissotriton helveticus. The sequence continues at coordinate 55,284,514 of NC_136069.1, forward strand.
TTTAGTTGAGAATAATTTTGTCTGAGCTTCTGAGGAAACATGCTTAGAGTTCTTTAAAAGCTGAAAAAGGAATACCTCAAATCTAAATAGAGTGTTGAACCTCAGACATTATTCTCTAGTGTATTGCAAAACGTTCTTCAAACTCTAATCAGCATAACTTCTTTTCTCATGTTCCCATTCTACATACATTCATAGGCCCCACTGGGCTTCACTGTATTTATCCATTGATTAAGTTTCCTCTCAATCATGGCTATATATTAAAATCTCGATATCTCTTCGGGAGGAGTAGTACTAAGCTGTGTTTATTGTATTTAGTTACAAAATCCTCTTTTTGTCTGTTATGTGGTATTTTTATAAAATTTTGAATGCTGTAAATAATAAGTGATATTTATTATGCTTTGTTTGCTCACTTTTCACAGCCCTGAAGAAACAGTTGGTGAGCCCCCAAACACATGCTGGCTGTGACTGTACCAGAGTATCAAGAACTATCCATGGGACTTGTACTTTGTTTTAAATGTGATTAGAAAGTTATCACTGTCAAAAAAATTTGGACGAAAATTCTCTGTTATTAGAAGTAAAAAGTTTTTGGGAAAGAGGAATTTAAATGAAAATTGTTTCTTAAGAAAAGAAAAATCTAAAAGAGGGAAGGTATATGGATTATTTAATATGTAGCTTGTTGATAACGGCTCCTCGCTGATGTGTATATACGTTTCCTTGCAACATATCTGTTTATTGGGTTACTGATATAGTGGGTAGTAGCCTAGCGCAGGGACGTTCATATCTGTAACCCATAATATAATCACCCTCCAAAGCAAGGGTTGTAGAGAAGACACAGAGTGAATAAAGGAAAGAAGGAAACATTAGGGAAAAGAGGAGAGCAGAAGAGAGTAAAAATAGGAGGGGCGACCAATCTTTAAATTACCTATACCCATACTCAGAACCCAGCCCATTCCCACCCCAACCCAATACCGGCTTAGAGGAACAGTGGAAGCCTCATATGGCCAGTCAAAAGAGGCTCAACGCTAACTAGGAAAAGAACAATTATTATTTTGTGCTAAACTAAATACCCTGAAACAGTATGGTGAGACAGAGGAGCTATATATATAAGTGAACCATATGTATTGATACCCCATTGTTTAAGAAATCATGCCAATGCTAAAGCCTCTTCTAACTCAGTAATAGTTCTATAAGACAATGAATCAGTAGTGATAAGGGGCCTAATTTAAATGTAGGCAGGCGGCCCTTTTATCCGTGAGGGCAACAGAGTAAATTACTCCATCATTCTGACAGAGATTTATTTTTGAAAACAAAATAGTAAATGCTCCCCTTGCCATGAGAGTCCACTCCTCTGGCGAAGATAGCCTTTTGCAGTTTTCATTGCCTCTTGTTGCCAGGGTTTTTCTGGCAGAGTCAAGCAGTAAAAACTGACCCCTAATTTTGCCCATCTAAATCAGTCGGCGGAATTGCAGGTCTGCCTCCAATGGCCCATCGTCCAAAGGGCGTCGGAGGGGCTAAAGCACTGTGGAAACAGTAGTCTCTGTCGTGATTAAACTTATGGTCCGCCTGCATTTAAACCGTGTGGACAGAGCACTGTGTTGGAGGGGAGGGAACACTTTTGCCGTTGCTATGGAGTTCCTTCCCTGCCAACATATAAATTAGGCTCTAAAACTGCTTCAGAAGATGCAATAAACAAGTAAATGTATGGCAAATGTATCCCATCACATAGACTCAGTTTTTCGGTAAAAGAAACTTTTTATTAAAAAAACATTAACAAACATAACTCGTTTGGATGTGTGTGTGTGTGTATATATTTATCTATATATGCATATATATGTGTTTTTAGACATATATATATAAATATAAATATATATATATATTAGGTAGTTATAGTTAGGATCGTTTTCCATGGGAAATCGGCACCATTCTATTGGGAATAACTTTGGCGCCGAATGAGGGATCTGCCTGTAATTTTCCTTAACTTTGCCTCGCTGCGCTCCGCTCCTTCCCTGAAAGTTTCGGGGGGATCCGTCAAGCGGGGGCCGAGATAAAAGGGGGGTCCCAAAACGTGTTTTCCCCATGTTAATTTCCATAGGGCATTTGGACTCACTTTTAGCCCGAACGGCTAAATGGATTTCCACCAAACTTGGCAAAATTGTAGGGACTGGTACCCCGATGTGCCTTTGCTATGTCTCAAGATATATGCTCCAGTGGTTTTTACAAAAATTAACTTTGAAAAAATATATATTGGGCTACATTGGGCTATATATATGTTAGAGCCCAAATGTAGCCCAATGTAGCCCAATGTAGCCCAAAGATGGCCACCAGAGACAAAAAAAACAAATGTAGCCCAAATATCAGCCAGATGTAGCCCAACTATAGCCCAATGACAGAATGTCCCAGAGTGTTCTAAAGAACAACTAGAGCGCTGACAGTCTTACTTATGACAAAAGTATGGCACACCTGAAGTCATCTTGATTGGAATAAAGTGGTAACACTTAATACATTTAATTTGAAAAGGAACAAAATGAGGGGTTTCATTTTGCCATAGAAATATATATATATATATATATATATATATATATATATATATATATATATATATATATATATTCACTGAAAAAACCATAGGTTATAGACCATATATAGTTAGGAATTAGCATTTAAAAAACCTTATTTTACTCACACAAAACCATTGAAATTCCATATATAGTTAGTTGCACTAACTATATATCGCGCACCCGCAATCCACTGCTGATCATGTCACATATTACATCATTCATGACATGGTCAGTGACATCACTGATGACATCACTGATGACATCTCAAATGACATCACTGATGACATCACTGATGACAACATCCAGTGACTGTATGTTTCTGTAAAGTTAAAATATGTCTTACATATTGAAGAATGAGTGGATGTATAAGTGTCTGGATGAAGGATTTAGTAGGTGCGTGACTGACTGTATGAGTGAGTGATTAAATGTGTCTCACTGAATGCATGGGTTAGTGACTAAACTGTCTTAATTTGTGCATCATTATGTCTGTTGTGATGTAAACTGCTGCATGTGTTGATCATTAGCTATACGAGAGGCTATATGTGGTATTAATTGGTTGCCCAAGTATTTCTATGGGAGATTGAGTTTGTGTGGGGGTGGCTGGAAGGTGTGTGACTCTATGCATAGATGTGTGAGCAGTTTATTCACTAGGTGTATGAGTTCAAGACTGCATGTGGAAACAGCTACATGGGCAGTTGACTGTGTGCATGAGTGTATTGATGAGTGAATGGATATTTCAATGCTACATGTCATAGTAAGTACATATGTTAAACACAGTACATGTGAGAGTTGGCATATATAAATAACTGTGCATGAGAGCCACTGAATGAGTGAGTGGTTGTATCGATCATTGTGAACTTGTATCAGGGATTGTATAAGAGAGTAAATATGTGTTAGTATATGTTTCAATAAGTAAGGTGTGTTTAACTGTATAGTTGAAGAAATGGAGGTGAGATTGTTTCTTTGCATGACTGACTGGGTGTGTGAGTAACTCCATGGATGAGTGGCAGTGTGTGAGTGTCTGTATACACTGAGTGTATCTAAGGTTATATTAGAGTCTGAAGAGGTTTATCGTATTAGCACAAGAATGATGTCAAATGAGATGTCATCAGTGATGTCATCAGTGATGTCATTTGAGATGTCATCAGTGATGTCATCAGTGATGTCACTGACCATGTCATGAATGATGTAATATGTGACATGATCAGCAGTGGATTGCGGGTGCGCGATATATAGTTAGTGCAACTAACTATATATGGAATTTCAATGGTTGTGTGTGAGTAAAATAAGGTTTTTTAAATGCTAATTCCTAACTATATATGGTCTATAACCTATGGTTTTTTCAGTGAATTTCAATGGTTTTTTAATAGCAAATATCATAAGCTGTCGAATGTCAAGTACGTGGTAAGTAAAAACATTTTCGTGTTTATGCACACTGATCTGCTTTGAATGCTGCCCCCCACCCCTCATTTCTATTAGGAGTACTCTCTCTTTGCAGATAGTGAAGGGTAGTTAACGCAGGCCTTTGCCCCCGTTGTAATCCGTCGTGCCTGATTCTCTCTCCATTTGATTGATTGTTCTCTTTCGTTCATTCTCTATTTACAAACAAGCACAGAGTCGCAATACTCTGTTTAGTCTTTGCAGATAGCGAAAAATCGTGTAAAAAAACAAAAGGAATCGAGCAAAATCAGTAGGCCACTAATGAGATCTCTTTTTGACCTCCCTAAAATAGAAACATTAGGAACAACCTGTTGATAATACCAATGTGTATGTACATAAGCGGCGTTCATTTGTGTTCACAGTACCCCTTGTTGATTGTTTGAATCGAGCATTGAATTGTTCGAAGTTGGTTCTCTTAAGAATCTTCTCTGCCTGCAAACGAGGAAGAATAGGAATATTCTCTCTCCCTTTGCAGATAGTGAAGGGTAGGTAACGCAAACCTTTAACACGTCGTGCCTATTTCGTTCCTCATTGATTGATTGTTTCCCCAAACATTGACTGTTTGGGAATTGGTTCTTTTTGGAGGTATTCCCTGTTTGCAAATATACGTAGGAAAATCTTTGCAAATAGTGAAAGGGTACGTAATGCGGACCTTTCTCCCCCGTTGTAATCTGTCATGCCTATCTACTCCCCACTGATTGATGCACCTGTTTCACCCGGACCATTTACTAGAGATACGTCATCTGGCCCGACCAGAGAGCACCCCTAGTGAAAAGGACATATGCAATAATAACGAAGTGATCACTGTATCCTGTTAACAGAAACTTTAGCATGAAACAACCTGGAAAGAAAAGAATAGGAAAACGAAAATCAGTAGGCCACTGATGAACATGAACTTTTATTAAACAACGAACAAAGAAACGATAACATAACGTAATGATAAAACCTATTAATGTCCTAGAAACAAGAAAACGTTAAAATATGCCAGTGGTGAGAGACCAGAAAAACAGTAAGAGAAACCAAATCACCCCTCGCTGTCCCACCGCCTGCCATGCCAAAAAAATCGATAGACTAGGGAAAATGCAAGTCAGTAGAACATCCGCCCCCACTCTGGAAACTTCCAAGGTGGGGCAGGGTTGCGGCTACGCCCAGCCGGGAGCAGCCCATATAAGGCGGGTCCTGCTGCCACGCCTCGGCCAGGAGATCCTAAGGTAGGGTGTAGCCGGAGCAGAGGCCGAGGCCAGCGGGACCCGGCCAGGGGATTGCCTTTACAACGCTGAAGAGTTACAGGGGGGGGAATATCTCCTCGACCCTCCCCTCTCTCTCCCAGTCCGGCCGCGGTGGCCCTTGACAGTTTCAGGTAGTCCCGCCACATGCTCTTCCGGTCCGGCCACCAACGGTCGGGGGGCCGAGGCCGACGGGATCCGGCTGCAGCCGATAAACCAAGGAACCCGTTCATGGGGCCAGAGCCAGGGGCGTCCGGCCGACATCCACCGGAAGCCCGGCCCAAAGACGGACGGGACACTTCTTCTGTCTTGAATAATGGCTGCGACAACACTGGGGGGGGATGTCTTGCACATGCCTCCGACCCCCCCCCCCCTCATCGCCTGGTCCGGCCATAACAAATGTCAAGCGGGGCGCCGTGGGGTGCACTGGGAGGGAGAGACGGTGCGAACAGGCCTCTCCCGCCTCCTCAGGTGAAGGCTTCGCAGCTGCACCCTCAGCGCTCCAGGCGCCCGGAAAAGGGTTCTTCCACTGTGGCCATGCTGCAACATCTCGCCCGGCAGGGTGGAGCCCGTCCGCTCATTTGACCCCGCGATCGCCAGTAGCTACCGAACTCTCAAAATGGCGGTCGACCTGGCAAGAGCGGGCCCAGCATAAAGAAATGGCCCGGTCACTGGTTGACTCCACCACCGTAGTCCTCCACGACCTTGAAGATTCTAGAGGAGCCGCGGGAGTCTCCGACCCCCGATGGGGAATGACTGCCATGATCGCCCGTGGAGTGACGAAACTGTATCCGCGGGACGTCGGCGCTCCCATGCTGGCGCCAGCCTCACTTTGAATTACTAGAATCCTGCAGACCTCAGTTCCGGTGAAAGCACAGTGTGACCCGGTAGGAAAAATTGTTGCACCCCCTCCCCTTTTTGACTGATAGTTCAAACCACCGATCCTTTCCTTTGCCCTTTTAACGGAACTTTGGACTGCCTCCCCCTCTTTTACATTTTCTAGAGAAAACAAAACATTAACCACTACATTAGCATAGCAGTTGACACCAGAACTGTTTTCAAATTGAAAACCAACAACATCTTCAACAGAATCCTTTTTGTTTCTGCTGTGACCCTGCTACAGCACAGGCATTGTCCCCAGCAGTAATTCTGCAATGCCGGTAACAATAGCTGTGGTGCCTACTGGACTCACTCACCCCCGCGGCGCCCCACGCCGTTATTTGCTGGGCGGCAACTTACTAGACATCACTTTCGTGCCATCTAGATTTCAGCGCGTTCTGCTGCCTTGGAACTACTCGCACAACAGACTGCTACTGACGACCCACCCCCAGGCAACATCTTCTGAATTTTCATAATTTGAAAGAACTAGTAACATGTCCTCATCAGGAATTCAAAAGAAATTGCCACGGTCTCTTCGTTGTTTAAATGTTTTTACTGTTTTTGTTTTGTTGTATATATTTATATGTTATTAAAGTTTTATATTCCTACTACTTTGTTGGAGTGCTATATATTTTTAATGTGACACATAATTGTAAAAACTTTGATGTACAAAGAGTCATTCCTGGAATCTTCCGCTTCAGGCTCGGTCCCCTCCCCAATCACAATACAGGATGGTTTTCAGATAGTAGGAACACGTGTGGTGTGACGGATCTCATCGGGTGTGGGCCTTGATCTACTATAACTCCTTTGAAGAGGGGTGATTCTTTACAGCTGGGGCCATAAACTACATCTGCAGGGCTAGGTGATAGCCTGGACAATCGGACACAGAGGAAGAGGAGTGTCAGAGGGTGCGGTAGTGAATAGGGCGAAAGGGAGGTGTCGGGCGGGCACAGAGTGTGATTTTCAGGGAAGAGCAGCGCAGATGGGGGGAGGTTTATTGCCGATGCATAAGACAGAGAGCGGGGGTGACCAGTGCCTGGGGAAGATGCTTGCGAGGGTGGGGAGCCATGCTACGAATCGACAGCGTGCAGAGAGTGGGTCTGGTCAAGGCATCTAAAATGGCTGCCGTGCACGACAAAAGTGTGGCATTTCAAAAAAGGCAAGATGGCGCAGACAATGTTTTTCAACACTTCCTCATTTCCTTCGAATCGAACGTTAACAGACGTTGGTGCATATTACCAAAGTTAAGCGATATTTATCGCTAACGATGCTTACCAACGAATTTTTTACCGCTAAGCATCGTCAGAAATTATCGAAGATAAACCTTGCTATTAATAAGGTTTATCGCAAATGCGATAATAAACGGCCGCAATGCATGAATATCGCTAAAAAGTCAGCGATATTCATGCATTACCGAGCTAATGCTCTTAGCCATGTTATCCACCTCCCATTGGATAACATGGCTAAGAACTGCTCAGGGCAGGTGTTACTTTTTGGAGATATTCGCGCTTAGCGCGAATATCTCCAAAAGTTGGTAATAGGAGATAGATATCTTGCATGTTGTAATGCAAATTATTGTGGTATATGGAACTCATACCATAATCTCTCAGGAAAGCAGAAACTGATCCTTTTGGGACCGCCTGAAAAGGCCTAGGGGGTGAGGGGTACTCTACTTTGCCCCCTTTTCACGTTCCGAACTATTTTATTTTACTCTCTTCTGTAATTACACAAAATAGCAGCGATAAGATGCATCGGAGACACACAGTGAGAGAAAGGAGGCCGGAGATGAAGAAGAGATGTCAAATACACATTGGAGATAATATAGTGGCAGAAGGGAAGTAAATATGAGTAAACTTACCATGTAACATAAAAATGTTGCACTCTATACTATAAGTCTCATTTTATACTACAATCACTTCGCTACAACCTCATAAATTAAAAATAAAAATGAATAATGTCTCAAACAATTTTTGATTTCTAAATATACATTTATTCTTCAGAATTTTCTAAATTTGAAAGAACTAGTAACATGTCCTCATCAGCAATTTCCTCATGAAAAGTCTGCAATGATGATTCTTGTAACTCTATGGTCTCCAAACATTCGATAAATTCGCCATCAACAGATTGATCAAAAAAATCATTCAAGTCATCTCCTCCTTGTGACAATATTTCATTATTGGTGCTGTCAATTTCAATCAATGTAGTGGAATCATTCAAGTCATCTCCTCCTTGTGACAATATTTCATTATTGGTGCTCTCAATTTCAATCAATGTAGTGGAATCATTCAAGTCATCTCCTTGTGATAATATTTCATTATTGGTGCTCTCAATTTCAATCAATGTAGTGGAATCATACAAGTCATCTCCTCCTTGTGACAATATTTCATTATTGGTGCTCTCAATTTCAATCAATGTAGTGGACAATTCAAAAGAAATTGCCACGGTCTCTTCATTGTGAGCCATTTTATTTTGAAATTGCTTGCTGTAAATTGCAGAAAAAAATAATCACTTTCATTTATCGTTTTTAGTAATACATAATATAAAACTAACTTTATCAAGTATTTAGTATAACAGAAGGACTGCAAATAAATAACAGAAAACATTTTTCAAATTATCTTCAAGTGTACAACATAGTTCCCCTTACAAAGAAATTGCCACGGTCTCTTCATTGTAAGCCATTTTATTTTGAAATTGCTTGCTGTAAATTGCAGAAAAAAATAATCACTTTCATTTATCGTTTTTAGTAATACATAATATAAAACTAACTTTATCAAGTATTTAGTATAACAGAAGGACTGCAAATAAATAACAGAAAACATTTTTCAAATTATCTTCAAGTGTACAACATAGTTCCCCTTACAAATTAACAACTCACCTTTTTAAAAGTAGGAGAAGTGTTAGTACTGTGTAAATCAAACACCAGAAATTCACCACCAAAAATTCCTCACAAATGTACCTCAGACAGTAGTATCACAAAATGGCTGTGGTTTCCTCTCATTTGACATATATACATAACCAATTAACTTTCATCACACACAAATACAAAACCAAAGTAACATTTTAATTGGTTCTAAATTTCAACACTTTCAAATGTGTTTTCCCCATGCAATTTTCCATAGGACATTTACATACGTCTACAGCCTGAATGGCTGAACGGAATTACACCAAACTTGGCAAAATGGTACATCAAACCTAAGAGGTCAGGAAGGATCTACTATGCGCCCTTATGGTCATTTCCCCCTTCGCTTTGGCCTCCTCTTGTCTCTCAATCCTACCGAGAGACAAGATGGCGGCCGCTACGGACTGTTTGGAATGTTGACAGACGCCGGAGAACCAATCAGCTTCGCAAAGCTCCGTAACGCGAAAAGTACGCGAAGCGTAGCGCTGTTACAGATATATATCTTTTTTTGAACGTTAATTTCTCAAAATCCACTGGAGCACATATATTGAGACCTAGCCAAGGCACATCGGGCTACCAGTCCCTAATATTTTGCCAAGTTTCGTGCAAATCCATTCAGCCGTTCGATTATTGACATTTAGATACGTCTACAGCCTGAATGGCTGAACGGAATTACACCAAACTTGGCAAAATGGTACATCAAACCTAAGAGGTCAGGGAGGATCTACTATGCCCCCTTATCGTCATTTGCCCCTTCCCTTTCGCCTCCTCTTGTCTCTCGATCCTACCGAGAGACAAGATGGCGGCCGCTACGGACTGTTTGGAATGTTGACAGACGCCGGAGAACCAATCAGCTTCGCTTCACAAAGCTCCGTTGCGCGAAAAGTACGCGAACTGGAGCGCTGCCCGGTCCGCTGTTACAGATATATATCTTTTTTTAAACGTTAATTTCTCAAAATCCACTGGAGCACATATATTGAGACCTACAAAAGGCACATCGGGCTACCAGTCCCTACAATTTTGCCAAGTTTCGTGCAAATCCATTCAGCCGTTCGGGCTAAAAGTGAGGCCAACCGCCCTATGGAAAACTCAATGTTAAAAACACGTTTTGGGACCCCCCTTTTTTCTCGACCCCCCCTGGACGAAACCCCCCCCCCCCCAATTTTCAGGGGCTGCTCAGAAACAAAATGTGCCATTTTCCTGAAAATTTCAGCCAATTCCGTCCACAAACGCCAAAGTTATTAGACATAGAATTTTCAAAAAACCCATAGAGAAAAAATCCTAACTATATATACCTACTGGCGACCGCCAGTAGGTAATATATATATATATTCACTGAAAAAACCATAGGTTTCACACCAGTTATAGTTAGGAATTAGCATTTAAAAAACCTATTCAATTCACTGAAAAAACCATAGGTTTCACACCAGTTATAGTTATGTGGAAATTTTACTCGCAGAAAACCATTGAAATTCCCACGTTATAGTTAGTTGGACTCACTATAACTCGCGCGTGCAATGCACTGCTGATGACGTCACATATTACATCACTCATGACATGGTCAGTGACATCACTCATGACATCACTGATGACATCTCAAATGACATCACTGATGACATCATCCAGTGAATGTGTATCTTTCTGAAAAATAAATATTTTTTATATATGTATATCTAAAGGTTGATGGAAGAATAAATGGGTAAATAAATGTCTAAATGGATGTTTTTTTGTGTAAAATTGATTGGTTAACTGCCTTATTAAATGTATCTTAGTGAATACATATATTAGCGAGTAATGTTTAAATATTTAAATATCTGTATCTGTGTCTCACTTTGTGTATAAGTGGCTGCATGGGTTGATGAGTAGCTACATGAGTGTGTATATGGGTTATTAGTTGTTTTTTTGAGTATCAGTATCAGTGTCTGTGGGGCGTGGCTATGCACGCGAAGAGAATGGCCGCCTCTGGGTAGAGCTCCGCACTGAGCCTACCTTCCCGGCGCATTTATCCGGCTCACTGCTGCCTGCAGACGGCGGCAAACCACCAGCGCTGCCGCCGGACATCATCGCTGACCACCTGGCCGATTTTGAGACAAATCGGAACACCCGCGAACCACCGCGGACTACGCAGATCGGTGGCCGCGAGCGTTGCTCTCAGTCCTGGGCACCTCCTACGAGAGACCGAGGCTCGGGATGGCGGCGCGGGCCCGAAGCTGAGGCCTGCGAGCACAGAGACCACGAGACGCTCCGCAAAGGCGCGGGGGCAGACTGCGACGCCTGGCCTAGCCTAACTGCACAATCCGCTACCCGGCTGCCCCCTCCCTGAGCGCTGGACCGGAGAGGCGCTAAAGAGTGACCGGTTGTGGCTGAACTGGCGGGACCCGTGCTGCATGCCGGTGTGATACCGCCGGCCCCACCAACGGCGCTCACGGGACGGCTCACCCTCGTGTTGGCCAGGGCCAGTGAGCCATGCTGATGCCCTCAGCCCGGCAGACGGAGCACCCTCGGCACCACCCGCGCCTCGGGTGAGCAGCGACAGCTCACGTGGCCCGCCACAGCGCCTAACCCACCGCGGCACGACACGCGCTGGACCTCCGCCGCGCGCGGCCCTGCCACACCGGCCCGCCATACACGAGGCGCTGCCCGAACACACGCCCACCTGGGGGCCACGGACACTGTGCGGTGATCGCATGCCGCACGCCTGGACAGTCTTCGGAAGTGCCGTGACACCTTGCAAGGCCCACCCCAGTGCCTACCCACCACGGTGCGACGCACTCTGGGCCTACACTACGACCTAGCCCTCCCAGATCGACTCGCCAGTCACAAGGCGCCACGGCCCGCTACCAGAGTGCACGCCCGCACGGGAGCCACGGACGAGGTGCGGTGCCCACCTCCCCTGCGGCTGACGGATCCTCGGGAGTGCCGCGACAGCTCGCTAAACCCACACCGGCGCCTTCCACATCGTGGTGCGACACACGCTGGGCCTGCGCCGCACTCCAGCCCTTCCATACCCTACCAACCCGCCAGACACCAAGCGCCGCAGGCTGCTGCACGAGCGCACACCCACCTGGGAGCCACGGACGCTGCACGGTGGCCACTTACCCTGCGCCTGAACATTCACACAAGCGGACTGGTCCTCTGAGAGTGCGACGAACCGCTGGACCAGAAATAGTGAGGAGGCTCAGATGTCTACCGGGCCCAAAACGAGGACTGGTACCGGCAACACAAACCAGAAGGCCAAGATGGACAAGACCGGGAAGAACGCTGACCCGGACCAGACGGCGGCTAAACTAGACACCATGTTGGCGGCAATGGAGAGGCTCGAGGAGTCAATCAACCTAACTCGCACCTCCTTGGCCACCAAGATCGACAGCGTGGTCATCGACCTCACGCACCTGAGGGCGGATCATAAAAAACTAGCGGACCGCACCACCGCCCTGGAAAGTGCAGTACAGACACTTCAGCCTCAAACCGACCAGTCGCACAAACACATACAGGACTTATTGAACAGAGTGGAGTTCTTGGAGGAGAGAGCCGAAGACGCGGAAGGCAGGACCCGAAGGAACAACGTACGCTTGGTCGGGGTTCCGGAGAAATGGGAAGGGAGATCCCCGGAGGAACACATGGAGCGATGGTTGAAAGGCATCCTACCGGAAGGATCGCTCTCCCCACACTTCGTGATAGAACGTGCTCACAGAGTCCCCACCAAACCTCTGACGACGGGCTCCAACCCGAGACCAATGCTGCTCCGCATAATGAACTACCGGGACAGGGACTCCATCCTGCGAGAAACACGCAAACTCCAAGTGGTCCGGATCGAGAACGCGTCAGTGATGTTCTTTCCCGACTACACTGTCCAGGTCCAGCGGCAAAGACATGATTTCATGGCGGTGAAGAAGCGACTGAGACAAATGGGCCTCCAATACTCGCTGCTCTTTCCCGCGAAGTTGAGGGTTGTAGCGGGTGAACGGACTCATTTCTTCACGGACCCCGCAGAGGCGGAAACCTGGCTAGACAGCGGGGTTGATACAGAACCCAAAACGACTGCGGGCCCTTTGCCCCCGCGACATCCCGGCAATCACAGGTGGAGACGGCGACCCCGCCGGCACTCTCAGCCGGAATCACAGACAGCGACAAGACCTTCCCATCCAGCGGATGCCAGACGCCAGGAGAAACAAGACGCCCTCCGCCTGGTGATGGAGCTCAGCGGATCCCCTGCACAGAGCGAGGTAGCGGGCGGCAGCGCACAGGACCTCCAGAGCGACGACGAAGCCATCTATGGAGTGCCAGACTCCCCGACCTCGGAAGACCGACCTGACGTCACACCCCAGACGGCGGACAACATCAGCTGACCACGCGATGCCCACAGCACTCTACCACGCCGTTCGAAACTGACTGCCTCAGCGGCCCGGGGGCAACACAGCTGCAATGATACCTGACCATAGCAGCGGACTACACCCCCAACTCTCCGTGCTACGCACGTGGCATACGCACGCCTGACATCCCACCACCGAACATGAACCCGGGTGCTGGTGGGGATGACCCGCGCCCGATTGGTACACAGCTACAAGGACGCTTGGCCCTACCTGGTGGCGGCTCGATTGGAACACGTAATGTATGAGTTTTGTGCATGTACATGTTGGGTTCACTGTCTGCAACGGCGGCCAAGATTGACACGTTCCTTCCGGGAAGGCGATAGGCCTTCGCTCAATAACTATATTGACACTGACCACTTGATCTAGTGCGTATAGCACAACCACCCCCTTAGACTTGAATTTCGTTGCTCTCCTAGAGAGTATGGACGGGGGCACGTTTTGCATCCGACCTTTTGGTATTTTGATTGTTCATATTGTTCACTGGCTTATTGTTCTGTTAGCCATGTTTTTGATTCCCCCCCCTATGGTCACAGTGCAGCAATGCAACGCATCAGGCGCCTATTGGGTGGCGGGGGCCGTTCACTTGAAAACAAACGCCTTTGCATGGAGGGGTGGCGGGATTGCTGGGTGGGGGGTATTGCTGCAATATTGTAATGTCGCCCATTAAGATATGCACATGGAATGTGAGGGGTATACATACGCCATCCAGACGTTACCAAATATATTCATACCTCAAACGCCACCACATACAAATTGCCCTCCTACAAGAAACGCACCTTGCTCACACGGAAACTCCCACATTACGGCGCAGGTGGCGGGGACAGCTTTATGCCACAGGTTTCTCGTCGTACGCTAGGGGAACGCTGATATGGATTAGGCCGGGCACTCCATGGACCACACAAGATGTACATATAGACCCCGAGGGCAGATACGTAGCTGTGCATGGCAAACTGGATGGCAATCCGCTGGTAATAGCTTCCATATACGCACCTAACACGGGGCTGGCAGATTTCCTCACACACTTGTCACACACGTTGGCCCCCTGGCATGGAATCCCTTGGGTGCTTGGCGGGGATTACAACAGTTCATTGGACTTAACACTAGACCGCTCCCATCCTACACCACCCAACGCACAGGCACAGGCCACTACGAAAGCGCTGCAGACGTGGTCCGCGCAATGGGGCCTACGAGATGCGTGGCGCGCCTGCAATCCACACTCCCAGGTTTACTCGTATTACTCAGGCGCACACGCCCTACATGTGCGTCTAGACCGGTACATGATCTCCAGTGAACTCCTACCCAATGTCACGGACACCTGTTACATGGGGCGCACACACTCCGACCACAACCCGCACCTCTTGGACCTGCTGTGGGACCAACCTAGACCACCAATACCCACGTGGCGGTTACAACCCGACCTCTTACTGGACAGTACATTTAGGAGTTCCATAAGCACACAGACGGCACAATATTTCGAGGACAACGCAGGCTCGGCATCGACTCCGCAGATAGAATGGGACGCGTTTAAAGTGGTCCTTCGGGGCCAATGTCTGGGCACACAGGCCCACTCCTGACGGCAATTGGAGGCAGATCTCCGACGCCGGGAATCAGATTTGTTGCGACTAGAGCAGACGACAGCCACAGACCCCAACACTGACCTATTACAGGCACGGGCAGAACACGACAAACTGATTGACAGGCTGAAAAACATCAACTACAATGCTCACTCAGCCCGCTCACATCACGCTGGAGACAAACCCGGCAAACTGCTGGTATGGCTGATACAACGCGAGAATCATGTGACACCAGTGACGGCGATACAACCGCTGGCTGGTCCAATGGTCTACACACAGGCGCAGATCCACGAAGCCTTTGCGACGCATTACGGCGCGCTTTACAAATCCCGTCTGCTGACCACACAACCTATCATCACTGCGTATCTAGGGAATATCATGTTGCCTGCCCTGACAGACGACCAGCGGGATGACCTAGGGTCACCGTTGCTGGCGGAGGAACTCCATGAGGCCATCTTTGCCCTTTCGAATGGCAAGGCACCGGGGCCCGATGGCCTGCCGGCGGAATACTATAAGGCATGCTCAGACATCCTGATTCCGGAGCTCCTACGGGTCTATGCGGCGGCACTGGAGGACATGACCTTGCCTCGGTCAATGAATGAGGCAACGTTAGTATCCCTTTTAAAACCGGGCAGAAGTGACACACTCCTCGGCTCATATCGACCCCTAGCACTGCTAAACACTGATTACAAGATACTAGCCTCAACTCTCGCCCGACGGCTAGCAGGACTGGTGCCTGACTTGATACATACTGACCAGAACGGCTTTGTGCCCACCAGATGCACCTCTCACAACATACGGAGGCTATTCCGAATACAAACATACGCGACGCAAGACTGGCCTCGGTCGGGCTGCCTGGTCCTTGATCTGGAGAAGGCATTCGACTCGCTCGAGTGGCCTTACCTACTGGCTGTCTTACGCAAATTCGACCTAGGCGATGACTATATTGAACTAGTGGGACTGTTATACAGACACCCAACAGTGCGAGTCCGCACAGGTGGGCTACTATCCGATGCCATCAAGGTGCAACGCGGCACCAGACAAGGCTGCCCCTTATCCCCATTGCTCTTTTCACTAGCAATTGAGCCCCTGGCTGCACTACTGCGCAATAAGGGCATGCACTGGGGAATCCCGCTGGCGGATGGCACACACACGGTCTCGCTGTATGCCGACGACCTCCTTCTGTACGTCAGGGACCTTACTCATATACCGCCAGACCTTTCGGAGATCTTCAGATCCTTCGAGAGCATGTCAGGTCTCAAGGTAAACTGGGCCAAGTCAGGGGCATACTCGTTCAGCCCAGACATCCCGGACCCTGGTATCGAGATCAATGGTGAGCGACTACCATGGCACCACACTACGTTCAAATACCTAGGCGTGTACATATACAGGACGCCGCAGGACATACTGGACGGCAACCTGACGCGCGCCATTACATCTATTAGGTCCCAGATTGCCTTCTGGAAGTCCCTGCCGCTCAATGTCCCGAGCAGAGTGACGCTGACAAAAATGATCATCCTCCCCAGGCTTTTATATTACTTCGCTAATATACCAGTTTATGTGCGGGCACACACCTTTAGAGAATTGGCCTCCATGATCAGGGACCTGATATGGAACACTGGGCGACCCAGAGTGGCCCTCCAAAAACGACACGCCCCAGTCGATGAGGGTGGCCTCGCGGTACCGAACCTCGAACTTTACTATCTCGCAGCCCAGCTACAGTGGGCCACTGCCTGGCTCGCGGGAAACCGTCTGGAGGACACGGCCACAACTACAGACGTACTATCCCCCACACAAATCCATACCCTGTTCCACCCCCTGACACGCCAGAGGAGATCAACTCAACTACATGTAGGTGTAGCGGTACGATGTTATGTCAGAAGCCTGGGGCTTACGAGACTGACTAAACCATATGCCCCGGCTCTCCCACTATTGGGCACCCCCATGACCGCCTCCATAGTCACGGAAACAGCACTGGAACACTGGACGCGGACTGGAGTTGACACCATATCAGACCTGTACGCTGACGGCGTCCTGATACTGTTCGCGACATTGGCTGCTGACACAGGCCTCCCACCAGGACAGTTTTTACAACACACCTCCTTACTTTTGGCATACACGAAGCGGTGGGGCAGCATCACTGCAGAACTACCAACACATCAATTGATTCAGAGCCTCCATGTCATGGGAAACGGTACACACGTGGTGCACTGGCTTCATCAAGCGCTGTTGTCACATACGCAGCACTCGTTGCAACCGCTCCGTGACAAATGGGCAACTGACAGGGGGAGGAACTGGTCAGATAAGGAGTGGAAAACGATACTGCTAGGCCCCAGACACGTTCCCCGAAACGCACGCTTCAAACTGATTCAGTTCTACATTCTGCATAGAGCGTACCTCTCCCCCAATAAAATTAACCAATACTTCCCGGGAGCTGCAGCCAGCTGCCCGAGATGTGCACTGGAAGGGGCAGATCTACTACACATGCTATGGCAGTGCCCACAGATTCGGACATACTGGGGGGCGGTACTGAGAACGCTAGGCAAATGCACAGCCATGGCAATACCGCACACGTGGGAGGCATGCATACTGGGCCTCTATCAGCGGACCCCATTGAATAAAGTCCCCTCTCGCTTCTGGGACCTTGGCCTACTCACGGCAAAAAGATTGATCACGAAACACTGGAAACGACCCACCCCACCATTACCGGCACACTGGCATACATCGCTAGACACCTGGGCGAAGGCGGAAAGCACCACCCTTCATAACGAGGAAACGGCAGGCCTCCGACAGTTTCCGATAGCGGTGCTCTGGGATGTAATGCTCAATTCCTTTCATAAGGAATGCCGTCTAACACAGAACCCTACAGAGGCCGACCACCCGGATGGTGCCACCGGCGCACCCCCTGCCGATGCACCGTGCGGACAGCCTTGATGCTGCTTCCCCCAGCACCCCCCTCACTAGACATAACTACCACAACAGGCACATTGCCCCCCCCAAAAGCCATGCTCACTCCCTTGGTCCATTGTGAGCGACACCCACACGACCCCCCGCGTTGACGCACCCCTGACTAGCTGCAAACTTAGCCGCCTCACATCCGATGACCATAACCGACCCTCCCCAGTCCCCCCCTTAATCCTATGTACCCTCTCCTTCCCTCCTTCCCTCACTGTTTAATTCAGAATGTTATATCCTTTGTAGCGCTAACATGTCCTGGAATAATTGTGATGGAGAAAAATAGCTGTGAAATATGAAGCGATGAACCACTGCATTGGGTGATATGCCCCGTAAACGTGACAGACATCCCAGAGATGTAATGCTATATATGTTGTAAAATTCATGCTCTGCTTCTCCTGTGTTTCTAATAAAGGATATTTAAACAAAAAATCAGTATCAGTGTCTGTATGGTTCGGTGGGGGATATTACTTAGAGCACAAATGCATGAATGAGTGACTCACTATTTGTATGTATTTTGAAGACAGCATGTGTGCAAGACTGTATGGGTGGATGATTGTGTGTTTGGGTGGGTTAGTGAGTATGTGTTTTTATAATTGATTGTTTAAGAGAGTAAATATGTTTCCGTTTCTGTAGAAGTATGTGTAGTGGTGTGTATATAGCAGTATAATCAAGTAAATGGTTTTTTGATAGTTTATTTGCATGTGTGAATTTGTGTGTGAGTAACTATATGGATGAGTATTAGTGTGTAACAGGATGTATAGGTGTATGAGTACATATGATGAGTAAGTACATACATGAGTGACTATATAGAACTGTTGGTGAATGAGTGGATGTGTATGTAGATGTTGGAATTACCTAATAAGTTGTTGTAATTGGTATTGGTTTCTCCTTTTTTAAGAAAATGTTAGTTTCTATTTTTGAATGTGTGTGTCAAAGGTTATTTTATGCTGATTGGAGGTCTGGCACTTTTTCACAAGGATGTTGTCATCAGTGATGTCATTTGAGATGTCATCAGTGATGTCATGAGTGATGTCACTGACCATGTCATGAGTGATGTAATATGTGACGTCATCAGCAGTGCATTGCACGCGCAAGTTATAGTGAGTCCAACTAACTATAACGTGGGAATTTCAATGGTTTTATGCGAGTAAAATTTCCACCTAACTATAACTGGTGTGAAACCTATGGTTTTTTCAGTGAATATATATATATATATATATATATATATATATATATATATATATATATATATATATATATATCTATACTACTATAATAAAGTAAGAACTTTCAGGCTTTGAGGCGGGTAAACTCGGGAACCACGGCGCCAATCTACACACCAGATACAACGTTGAAATCGTCAGGGTGTGTAGATAGTTATAGGCTATATAAATGTACAAAATAAACGTTATTTACAATATTTATATTTAAAAAAAAGTAGTCCTCCCAAAGTAGCGCCGGCCGCGACGTGTGTGCTCACGTCAGGAGCACGGGGAGGAGCGGCGTCCGAGGAGCGGCGGACATGGCGTGGGGGAGGAGCGGTAACGTCAGGAGCAGCGGACAGGCCAGCAGCGGTGCGAGCGGACAGGCGGGAGGAGCGCCGGGGGAGGAGGAGCCAGGGACATGGCGCAGGGGAGGAGCGGTCACGTGAGGAGCAGCAGACAGGCCAGCGGCGGTGCGAGCGGACAGGCGGGAGGAGCGCCGGCGGAGGTAAGGGGACCCATGTCGGGGCAGGCGGAGGTCGGGGCAGGCGGGGGACGGGCCGGGCGGGGGACGGGCTGTTGTAGTCATGCGGTCAGGCCACTCTGAAATATGCATAGTGGGAGAGTGGTTACTTTTTAAAGATTTGCCCTGCCTAGCAACGAAAGTGGGAGTTTGGTCCAGAGAGATATGTTGTACACAAGTCTCTTGAGAAGTGGTTCGGGTCGGGGCAGGCGGGGGACGGGCCGGGTGGAGGCCCGGCCTGATAGACAATGTAGGGGCGGGCAGGGATCGGGGAAGCTGCCTGTTGCTCCCGGACAAGGTCGGGACGGGCTGCTAGTATATATATATATATATATATATATATATATATATATATATATATATATATATATATATATATATATATATATATATATATATATATATGGAAAGCAATCCTTTAGAAAAAGCGAACTCCTTCAACAGGAACGGACCACACAAAAGGTTTTCAAATTTCACGTGCGTTTATTAGCCTTGCACAACATGACGCGTTTCAGCCGGGTCGCCCCGGCCTTGATCACATGACGTGCCAAGAGGAAAATTCACCCTTTAAGTACTACAACACAATGTTAAAACCCTCCCATACATCAATCGGAAGGGAAGACAGACTAGCAATAGCTTATAAAGTGCAAAATACATAGCGCAATTATGCATAAATTAATCATGTTATACATATTTTTAACACCATAATTCAGCACGATTCTAGTATAACTACTTACATCAAAAGTAGAATATTTCAACGAATATCATTTGTTGATTTTACCATGAAACTCCAGGGCAAGTGCCCAAATCTTTATCATAAATCATGCACTAGTTCAGTGAAATCCTAATAACAATTGTGTGTAGTGAAACCATTTGTGAAGGTAAAAAATGTGGTTGATTTCAACCATACATTAATAAAGAAATAGAATGAATGAACATATGCGGATGCTGTAAATAATTAGTCTGATGTTTTTTTCACAGAGATGAATGCATTATAAGATATAATCATGTTGTTTAACTAACGGTTTGAAAGTTCAAAGAGGATCAGATAGTCATAACGTAAATAAATATGTGTATATACGAAAATATAAATATGTATATATATGTATAAAACAGTGTTATCATCAAAATATAGATGAAATACAAATTCAGTCATATAGTGGGATCAAAACCTCTGTCACCAATAGATTAATAAGCCTTTTTCTCAGAACAGCCCAAAGTCAAACCAGAATAAACTAGAAGACCATACAGGTACTAAGCTCTAAAAGGTTAGAATAAAAATCCATTATGTACACAAAAAATATTATTGAATTTTACCCCAAATATAAAATCTAAATTCATATATATACACACACATATACATCCATCAACTCTTAAAACGATTAGGATCATCATGAGGTAGACATAATATGCACTTGACCAAAGAAATCACTTAATATTGAGCCCAATATCAAGTATAAATCTAGAGTGATCAAACTATCCAGACAAAAATGGCCTACAAAATCATAGGAAATTCACCAAATCCTCTCCCGTATTCAACCCATTTGGTATCTTGGTATTTAATCTCACTATGTATTTGCTTTCCAACTGGCGGAGCTTTTTCTCCCTATCTCCCCCGCGTATTGATTTTGGAACAGCGTCATAGTATTTAAGGTCCTCCAATTTGTTACGATGAACAAGTTTAAAATGGCGAGCAACTGGATATGATGGATCAGAATTTACAATTGCTCGCAAATGTTGAAGGATCCTATTGAACACCGGGAGTTTGGTACTGCCAATGTATGATAGATGGCATGTACATTCTAAAACATATACTGCAAAATCAGTTTTGCAGGTGAAATAACCACCGATTTTATTCGGTATTTCTGAAAATGGGTCAACAAATGATTGTTTATTTATACCAAATTTACAAGCACGACGAGAAGCATTTTACAAAACCCCTCTTGTCAGTCAGCCAATTTGTTTTGTTTACCACTTCAGGGCTAGTTTTAACTAGAGCATCCCTCATAGAAGGGGCTCTTCTGAAAGTAACCGTAGGCTTATTTAGTAATTCTGCTGACAGGATAATATCAGTATGAAGAATAGGCCAATGCCTATTCACAATCTTCCTGATATCATGCTCTTGATTACTAAAAGTGGTTATAAGCCTTACTTGTGTAGGAGCAGTCACTACACTTTGAGTCTCTCCTGGTACCTCGTTAATTTCTCCTGGAGGGGTAATATCAAGTTTGTCTAGGGCCCATTGTAAATCTTTGGCACTGTAACCTCTTTTTAGAAATCTCTCCTTTGCTTCATGCAAACAAAAGTCTAAATCCTCTTTTCTATTGCAGATCCTTTTTATTTGTAAAAACTCACCAAAGGGAATACTTTTTATAAGATGCCTGGGGTGAGCACTGCAGAATAGAATTTCCAGCAGTTACTTTACGGTGTAATTTAGTGCAAATAACACCATGATCAATAAACACTTCTACATCTAGGAATTCTACTCTTAATTCACTGACCTGCGCCGTAAATTCCAAATTCAAAGAATTGCAATTAATCTTCTTGACAAAATCATTCGCTGATTCTAATGTACCTCTCCATATGACGAACACATCATCAATAAATCGCCACCATTGGACAACATGTTCTAAATAATCATCTTTATGAGTCTGCATGAGGACGTGCTTCTCCCACCAGCCAACGTGTAAACACGCATAGCTTGGAGAGAAGCACGCCCCCATTGCAACACCCCGTAATTGATGAAATAACTCTTTATTAAAAATAAAGAAGTTGTTTGTTAAACACATCTCTGTCATCTGGAGTAACATTTTGTTGTGCTCATTGTAGCAGATATTTCTACTAGACAAGAAGAAATTGACCGCATTTAAACCATCTACGTGATTAATACTGGTGTACAAAGAGCAGATGTCCATCACTAAAAAATAACTATCTTCCCAAGTTACATCTTTCAATTTGTCCAAAAAGTGACCAGTGTCACGAATAAAAGATGGTAACGCAGCTACATAATCGTGAAGAAAGAAATCAACGTATTTAGACATTGATTCGAGTAGACTACCTTGGGCTGATATAATAGGGCGTCCTGGCACAGGGCTCATCTGTTTATGAATTTTAGGGAGCAAATATAAAGTTGGAGTAATAGGATGCTCTGTTCTTAAAAAATTATATTCATCCTTATCAATTAAGCTCTCCCTCTTCCACTTCGATAATTCTTTAAAAGTTTGATCCTTTACTTTCAAAAGAATTGGAAAGGCTACCTGTTTGTAACATTGAGCATCACTCAATTGTTTTCTAGCCTCTTCCAAGTAGGCATCTCTTGGCCATAAAACAATATTGCCGCCTTTGTCAGCTTTATTGATTATAATATTTTTCTCTTTAGTAAGCTTATCCATAAGGCGGAAATATTGTTGTTCTTTATACTGTATTCTTTTGTTCATACAAATACATTTTTTATGAAGAGCCTTAAGGTCGCTAATCACACAATCACCAAAAATGTCAATGGCATCTCTTGCCATGACAGGCATAAATGTCGATGCTGGGCGAAAAGGAGTGAGGGTAGCATTAGTAGATGAAATACACATGCTCAAAAAATCTTCCTGTGTATTTAAACCTCTTTCATCATTATCATTCACCAGATCATTCGCTGTACGGAGAGCAGATACATCCCCTGCTTGAAAAAGAGTACTAGGCTGATTTTCAGCAATAATAGCTGTTGCCTTAACATTAGCTTTCTTCAATTTATGGAACTTGACAAGTTTTAACTTTCTGATAAACTTAAAAATGTCAATACGAGATTGCACATATTTAAAGTTATTTTTCGGACAGAAAGAAAGTCCCAAAGACAGCAACTGTAATTCTGCAGTGTTTAATTGAAGCTCAGTCATAGTTATAACAGTGTTGGCAGATGAAAATTCCACATCATTCGACTGATTCATAGGTATGTTTAATTTCTTTTCTTGAACCCTCCGCGCCTTCCTCCTCTCTTTGCGTTGTTTGTTCCTTCTACTGCATTTTGTGGCTGTGGATGGGGGGCCCATGATCTCAGTGTTTGACGCCGGTCCTCTATCATAAACCCCAATTCCTCCGAGGGAGTGAAGCTTTGGGGCACTGGCAGGTTTAAATTTTCTCCTGAGATTGAGTCTGCATTGCTAGATGGTAAACTTGATCCTGAACTAGATGCAGTATCTGGAGTAATTCCTTGGTTTATCGAAATCAAAGGCGGTTGAACTTTATTCATTGCCAGTTTTTTTACATTGTCGAAACGCTTAGCAAAAGTAAAAATGCGTCCAGTCTCATAATCGCGTTTGTCCCTCGCAAATTTACTTATTTTCCGATTTATTATGGTATTTTCATGTTTATCCAGGCGTTTCTGTATCTCATCTTTTCCTTTTTTCACTGCATCTTTTTGGTCCAATGCATCTAATTCTGCAATTAATAATTCAATTTCTGCCGCAATTTCCAGTCTGTCAATCTCCGCATACTCAATAAGCATTATCACCATATTCATGGAGCATTCTAGATTGTTCGCAGCCCATTTTTTTAGCATCAAAGGATTAGGTTTATCGAATGAAGGTGCAATTAAAACACGCAAACCTCTCGGCACCCTTCCTGCCTCTTTATATTTTTCCAAGGATTTTCGTTCCCACCACTTCGTTAGTTCATTTTTTTGTAGTTTTTCAAGTTTTTTCAAAAGACTTTTAACATCTTTCATCTCTGTGCCATGAACATTTTGCTGTTGTTGCCCGGTACCAGAGGCTACCGGCATATTTGCAAACATTGCATCCGCACGTTCATCTCGGTTCCTCCGCACGTCAGTTGTGGACGCCATAACGTTAACTTCAGGCAATTATAAAGATATGCACAGTTAATTGTATATCAACCTAATTTCCTATGTTATCTCTCACAAAAAACCGATAACCTGGTATTCAAGCAAATTTTCGGTATATGAAGCGAGAGAAATATTAGGTCGATAAAAGTCCTTTTCAATCTTCACACCCACCGCTATTTTGGCAAAGGGCTCCTCCACGGGTTTGAGCAAACACGTCTCACCTGCTCGGCAATACCTTAGACCGGGAATCCTCCGATGCCGTAGTCCAAAACGCTGCCGGTAGCAAGCTTGATGCCTCGCCTACTTTCCGCTTGGAACTTCCTTACTTCCGCCTGGTGGGGGGCTGGAGTGCTGTACCTCTTCCGAGGTCAAATCCAATATCGCGAACGATAACAGCCGCCAAGAAACCAGCCACAAACGTGAAGAGGGTCCGTTGAACACGCCGACAGCCACTACGTGTTTAAATCACATGGAAAGCAATCCTTTAGAAAAAGCGAACTCCTTCAACAGGAACGGACCACACAAAAGGTTTTCAAATTTCACGTGCGTTTATTAGCCTCGCACAACATGACGCGTTTCAGCCGGGTCGCCCCGGCCTTGATCACATGACGTGCCAAGAGGAAAATTCACCCTTTAAGTACTACAACACAATGTTAAAACCCTCCCATACATCAATCGGAAGGGAAGACAGACTAGCAATAGCTTATAAAGTGCAAAATACATAGCGCAATTATGCATAAATTAATCATGTTATACATATTTTTAACACCATAATTCAGCATGATTCTAGTATAACTACTTACATCAAAAGTAGAATATTTCAACGAATATCATTTGTTGATTTTACCATGAAACTCCAGGGCATATATATATATTCACTGAAAAAACCATAGGTTTGACACCAGTTATAGTTAGCTGGAAATTTTACTCGCATAAAACCATTGAAATTCCCACGTTATAGTTAGTTGGACTCACTATAACTTGCGCGTGCAATGCACTGCTGATAACGTCACATATTACATCACTCATGACATGGTCAGTGACATCACTCATGACATCACTGATGACACCATCCAGTGAATGTGTGTCTTTCCGAGAAATGAATATGTGTTATATATGTATATGTAAAAGTTGATGGAAGAATAAATGTTTAAATAAGTGTTTAGATGTTTTTTTTTTAATTGATTGGTTAACTGGCTTATTAAGTGTATCTTAGGCAATACATATATTAGTGGGTAATGTTTAAATATTTAAATATAAGGATTAGTGATTCACTTTCTGTATAAGTGGCTGCATGGGTTGGTGAGTAGCTACATGTGAATGTATATGGGTTATTAGATGTTTGTTTTAGTATCAGTATGAGTGTTTGTATGGTTTGGTGGGGGTATTACTTAGCACATAGATGCATGAATAACTGACTGCCCCGGGACATCCTTTGGACCGTGTAGTGGTGCTGCTGCTGGCTCACCTAGCCTTCTCTGCCACAACTCGCGGTACCCGCTCCGCGGGTCCCGCAGCGCCGTGCCTGCCTTCTAGGAGCCTTGGACTGTTTCTGTGGGTGCATTGTGTGCACGCAGGGCTGCGAGCGTCGGGACCGGACTTCGCATCCCAGAAGTCCCGGTAACCCGAGCCTCCCGACACCTGGCCGCTCTCCCTGCTCGCCACGCCCCACCTCCAGCCTGAAAAGGACTCTGCCTGCTAACTGCCCGGGACATCCTTTGGACCGTGTAGTGGTTGCTGCTGCTGGCTCACCTAGCCTTCTCTGCCACAACTCGCGGTACCCGCTCCGCGGGTCCTGCAGCGCCGTGCCTGCCTTCTAGGAGCCTTGGACTGTTTCTGTGGGTGCATTGTGTGCACGCAGGGCTGCGAGCATCGGGACCGGACTTCGCATCCCAGAAGTCCCGGTAACCCGAGCCTCCCGACACCTGGCCGCTCTCCCTGCTCGCCACGCCCCACCTCCAGCCTAACAGCCCACGTATAATTACAAGTGTTCTTTCCGCGGCGCGGGAGCGCGCGGGAGCGTCCCGGGAGAAGCCCGGGACAAGGGCGGGACCGTCTGTGGCCGTCAGGGGCCGAGGGAGGCCGGGCTGGGCCCGGTCCCTAAGACTTTGCACTTTCCCTCAGTCGTACTCCGGTTAGTTTTTCTCTATATCTTCTATTACTGTAAAACTCTTCACAGAAATGTCTAACTCCTTACCATCCTGTGTCGGAGTCCCAATTTTGGGGCCTCTTGACAAATATTTTGAGAAAGCCAATAAGGAGATAGATAAACAACTCCTATTAGAAGAGAAACACGCAGAGCGACGCAGATCCATAGAACATCTGAAACAGAAACCCTTACCCTCCATGGTTGATAGAAATATTACTCAGGACACGGGAAGCTCTGGTAGGTCGGATAGAGATGCTGATCTTTTTTGTACTGACCACCTCCCTAGTATTTTTCGTGATCTTAATACTACTGTCATCAATTCAGGCAATAATAATGTTGACAATGGTACTAGTCCACTCACTGTCTCAAACAGTCTAATAGACTTAAATACCCCTGTAGCACCATCTATAGTGCCCCAATTACACTCTTCTCTGACAAACCAATCAACCGATAGTATAGTTCCAACTATGCCAATTCTTAAAAATAAAATAACCCCTAACTATAGCAAAAAAGCTATTGTAACCAAGCCTATGAATCTACGTCGGGTTCATCATTCCCCGCCTAGAAAAAGGAGAAAAACAGGGGGTGTTAAAAGGAAAACCCCTACAAATCAGGCCCCCCCATCTCCGTTGGGAGAAACACCTAAGATAAAAAAAGCGTCCCCTCAGTGAGGGTGGATTTACCAGGTTCTCTTATCCAATCTACTCCACCCGGCACTGTTGAACAACTACATATTACAAAAAAAGAGACCATAGATCTTTTTGATAAAATTTTAAAATCGTATATGCTCCACCTTATGGAGAGGGTTAGAATCTTGGGGGAGAAAATGGATAACCTCTTAGCAAAAGCTGATCCGATTAAAACACTCAATCCAACACATTTAAAGGAACAGCCACAACCAAAGGTACAACCACCCACTTTAATAATGACCCAAACTACATTGTCTAAAACAAATATAAATCCACCCAGTAAAAACTTAACACCTAAACCGTCATTAGCAAATAAATCAGCTAAAGCAGTGTTTCCCAAACTGGGGTCCGCGGACCCCCAGGGGTCAGTGACACATTCCCAGGGGGTCCGTAGGCAGCAGTTTTAAAAGCACAGAAAAGTTTCTTGTATAATTAGCAGCTTTCCAGCAACAATAAAAGTGTCAAGATAATGCCAGTGATTAATGTACCTGCTGGAGCATGAGGAGAGTTTTGTTCAGTGGCAGCTTTGACTGAACTAATGTAGCACAGAGGGTTAATGTGCCTACTGCAAAGAACATGTAGAATGCATTTTAAAAAGCAGTATTTCATGTGCATAGGTTCGTGGTTACTGCTTTTGTCACAGAGATTCTTTCGTTACTGTGCACTTCATAGGTGAAAATCGTAATGTAGCAGAGGGACCTATAAACGGTCATCAAAGAGCTGCTTGCAAACTGCATGGTACCAGTTAGTAACTTATATTTTGTCACAGTTATTCATTATCCTGATGCTGCTAAAAAGATTTATTTGGGTGGAAATACATTTTTTATGTTAAAGTCAGTGCTAGCCACTGTGTTATGCTTTGAATCCTGAGTTTGTGCTTTTCCAGACCAAGCACTCTTTAAACATTTAATATACACACTGATATACATGTATGATTCAATGTCTCTATATGTGCGTGATGTAAAGTGCTCTGACATCCTACAATGGTATGAGAGATGCTACAAAACAAATGAAATACATGTGACAGAGGGGCTATTCAATTTAAAATACTACGGGCCAGATGTACGATCTGTTTTTATATGCGCAAACGGGTTTGTGAACCCGTTTGCGCCTGCAAAAACCTATTGGGCCGTGTACATTGTCTATTTTGCAAGTCGCAATTTGTTTGCAACTCGCTAAATAGGTTTTGCAACTTGCTATTTGGAAGGGGCATTCCCTTCCAAATAGCGAGTCTCAAAACCATGTTTTGTTACCGCAATACAGTGTATTGCGGTAACAAAACACTCACAATTACCATCTACTTCAAGTAGATGGTACTGCATTCGCAAGTGGGAAGGAGTCCCCTGGGGACCACTTCCCCTTTGCAAATGCATGCAAAATTATTTTTTAAGGGCAGGCAGTCGTCTCAGGGACCTCTGCCTGCCCTTAGAAAATGAAACGATAACATTTCATTTTTGTTTTATTTAAATGCATGGTAAACGGGCTGCATTTTTTAAAAAAACTGCTTGATTTTAAAGCTGTCCCAGACTTGGTGGCCAGCAGAGCCCAGCAGGCCACCATACCTAAGAGGGCTGGCATTCCCAATGGGCTCGCAAATTGCAAGACGCTCATTAATATTAATGAACCTCGCAATTTGCAACCACATTGGGAATCCCAAACAGCTAACTGTCCCAGGTTTATTACTGAAGTCATCTGACTAAGGACTTATTGTGAATTTCTTTTAATTAACTTCAAAGTAGTCTTGTATAATGATTTAATCTGGTCTTTGACTGTTTTATAATTATTCTCTTTTTTATGGAATGTACATGTATTTTAGAGATTTGTTTTTTGTGTTACATGTCTTTTATGATTTAATTATCGAATAAAGACTTTTTGAAATTGAATTGAATTGACTCTCTGTATGTGTTTTGAAGACAGCATATGTGCAGGACTGTATGGGTGGATGAGTGTGTATATGTGTGTGTTAGTGAGTGAATGACTGTCTCACTAGTGTCTTTATCAATAACTACATATGTTTTAATCTAATATATGTGAATATTGATGTATGTAAGTTAAGCATGGGCGTAAAATCCGCTCCGCTCGCGGATTTTTCGGATTTTCGGCAAATCCGCAATCCGCGAACGCTCGCGAATTTGTCGAAAATCCGTGAATCCGCTCGCGGCGGATTTTTTGCTTGGTTGCGGCGCGCGGCGTGGTGCACGGCGTTCACTTTCCGTCATTTTAGCGTTTGCCGAGTTGTTTTTCTTTGCGAGTGACGCGCCATTTTAGATCTTGCTGCGTGTTCCCGCGGGAGTTTGTCGCCCGCGAATACGTACTCGCGGCTTGCCACCTTGCACAGCACACCTCGCGAGAGTTCGCAATTGCGAACACGTAGTTGCGGCGGAAAGGAACAATCTCGCACTTGCGAAATAGAGATTTTGCAATTTCGCACAAGAAAATCACCAGCAAACAGGATAAACCTTCAGAAAATTATGATTTTTATCAGAATCACTCCTCAGGTTGACATTTGCATGGCCTTTTTTTTTTGCAAGGAGTCCATTTTGGGGGGGGGGGAGGAAGGAAGTGCCCCACAGTCTCCAACTTCCTGTTCCTGTCCAGCAGGCTCCTCCCAGTGCTTTGTCCATCTCCTGGTCACTTTCATTTGGATCTGGAGCTGGAAGGATTACTTTTTGTGGGTGCTGCTGGATATTTGGATTTGAGGCCTTTTTGACTGTCTTTGGATCACTTTTGGATTAGAAATCAACTTTCACAAGTAAGTTTGTTTGGGGCATTACAGTTGCTGCAAGTAAAATTTTGGAACTTTTTCAGAACATTAAATAAATTATATTGTGGGTAGCCACAGTATCCAGTAGGACCAGGGTTGGTTAGGGGTGCATGATACAACTGTTTTGTTGAATTTAAACACCATTTAGGCCATGGATGGGCTGGGATTGTGCTGATTTTTGTCTTTTTTTTGGGACTGCTGGTGGGGCCCTTTGCCCAGGGGTGGTGAGTGTTGCATGGGCCTAGTCTTTCTGTGGGGTGTCTTCTTAAATTTAAACATAATTGAGGCCATGGATGGGCTGGGATTGTGCTTATTTTATTGTTTTTTGTCGTTTTTGGGGGGCTGCTGGTGTGGCCTTTTGCCCAGGGGTGGTGGGTGGTGCATGGACTGAGTGTGCCTGTGGTGTGGTCTCACTCTCTTTAATGTAAACATCATGGATGGCATTGGATTGTGGTGATTTCTGGCTGTTTTTCTGTTTTTTGGGGGTGTACTGTTGATGTGGACTGGCCATGTGGGTGGTGGTGGTGGCCATCTTGAGTGCTGGCTGCTACAGGCAACATGTGCTTGGGGTGTAAGGGGCCATTTTGAGGAGAGGCAGTGTCTGAGGCCTGCACTTATTTTGCCTACTTTTCATCCATTATGCCCAGGGGTAGTGAGTGTTGCATGGGCCTAGTGTGTTTTTGAGGGGTGTCTTCTTGAATTTAAACACCATTGAGGCCATGGATGGGCTGGGATTGTGCTGATTTTATTGTTTTTTGTCGTTTTTTTGGGCCTGCTGGTGGGGCCCTTTGCCCAGGGGTGGTGAGTGTTGCATGGGCCTAGTCTTTCTGTGGGGTGTCTTCTTGAATTTAAACATAATAGAGGCCATGGATGGGCTGGGATTGTGCTTATTTTATTGTTTTTTGTCGTTTTTGGGGGGCTGCTGGTGTGGCCTTTTGCCCAGGGGTGGTGGTGCATGGACTGAGTGTGCCTGTGGTGTGGTCTCACTCTCTTTAATGTAAACATCATGGATGGCATTGGATTGTGGTGATTTCTGGCTGTTTTTCTGTTTTTGGGGGGTGTACTGTTGATGTGGACTGGTCATGTGGGTGGTGGTGGTGGCCATCTTGAGTGCTGGCTGGTACAGGCAACATGTGCCTGGGGTGTAAGGGGCCATTTTGAGGAGAGGCAGTGTCTGAGGCCTGCACTTATTTTGCCTACTTTTCATCCATTATGCCCAGGGGTAGTGAGTGTTGCATGGGCCTAGTGTTTCTGAGGGGTGTCTTCTTGAATTTAAACACCATTGAGGCCATGGATGGGCTGGGATTGTGCTGATTTTATTGTTTTTTGTCGTTTTTTTGGGCCTGCTGGTGGGGCCCTTTGCCCAGGGGTGGTGAGTGTTGCATGGGCCTAGTCTTTCTGTGGGGTGTCTTCTTGAATTTAAACATAATTGAGGCCATGGATGGGCTGGGATTGGGCTTATTTTATTGTTTTTTGTCGTTTTTGGGGGGCTGCTGGTGTGGCCTTTTGCCCAGGGGTGGTGGGTGGTGCATGGACTGAGTGTGCCTGTGGTGTGGTCTCACTCTCTTTAATGTAAACATCATGGATGGCGTTGGATTGTGGTGATTTTTGGCTGTTTTTCTGTTTTTTGGGGGTGTACTGTTGATGTGGACTGGCCATGTGGGTGGTGGTGGTGGCAATCTTGAGTGCTGGCTGGTACAGGCAACATGTGCCTGGGGTGTAAGGGGCCATTTTGAGGAGAGGCAGTGTCTGAGGCCTGCACTTATTTTGCCTACTTTTCATCCATTATGCCCAGGGGTAGTGAGTGTTGCATGGGCCTAGTGTTTCTGAGGGGTGTCTTCTTGAATTTAAACACCATTGAGGCCATGGATGGGCTGGGATTGTGCTGATTTTATTGTTTTTTGTCGTTTTGTTGGGCCTGCTGGTGGGGCCCTTTGCCCAGGGGTGGTGAGTGTTGCATGGGCCTAGTCTTTCTGTGGGGTGTCTTCTTGAATTTAAACATAATTGAGGCCATGGATGGGCTGGGATTGTGCTTATTTTATTGTTTTTTGTCGTTTTTGGGGGGCTGCTGGTGTGGCCTTTTGCCCAGGGGTGGTGGGTGGTGCATGGACTGAGTGTGCCTGTGGTGTGGTCTCACTCTCTTTAATGTAAACATCATGTATGGCGTTGGATTGTGGTGATTTCTGGCTGTTTTTCTGTTTTTTGGGGGTGTACTGTTGATGTGGACTGGCCATGTGGGTGGTGGTGGTGGCCATCTTGAGTGCTGGCTGGTACAGGCAACATGTGCCTGGGGTGTAAGGGGCCATTTTGAGGAGAGGCAGTGTCTGACGCCTGCACTTATTTTGCCTACTTTTCATCCATTATGCCCAGGGGTAGTGAGTGTTGCATGTGCCTAGTGTTTCTGAGGGGTGTCTTCTTGAATTTAAACACCATTGAGGCCATGGATGGGCTGGGATTGTGCTGATTTTATTGTTTTTTGTCGTTTTTTTGGGCCTGCTGGTGGGGCCCTTTGCCCAGGGGTGGTGAGTGTTGCATGGGCCTAGTCTTTCTGTGGGGTGTCTTCTTGAATTTAAACATAATTGAGGCCATGGATGGGCTGGGATTGTGCTTATTTTATTGTTTTTTGTCGTTTTTGGGGGGCTGCTGGTGTGGCCTTTTGCCCAGGGGTGGTGGGTGGTGCATGGACTGAGTGTGCCTGTGGTGTGGTCTCACTCTCTTTAATGTAAACATCATGGATGGCGTTGGATTGTGGTGATTTCTGGCTGTTTTTCTGTTTTTTGGGGGTGTACTGTTGATGTGGACTGGCCATGTGGGTGGTGGTGGTGGCCATCTTGAGTGCTGGCTGGTACAGGCAACATGTGCCTGGGGTGTAAGGGGCCATTTTGAGGAGAGGCAGTGTCTGAGGCCTGCACTTATTTTGCCTACTTTTCATCCATTATGCCCAGGGGTAGTGAGTGTTGCATACTTGCATGTCCGTAGTCTTTCTGTGGGGTGTCTTCAATGTAAACATCAAGGATGGCATGGGATTGTGCTCATTTTTCTGTGTTTTGTCGAATTTTTGGGGTGTATAACTGAACTGATGTTCCTCTGTCTTCCATTGCTTTTAGGTGCACAAGAAGACTCAAGAGAACCACCAGTGCCAGGAAGAAGTCCTGCAGCGGTGTGTGCAGCATAACGTCACGCGACATCACGTCTGGACACAGAACCCTCTGCAACTCGTGCAACTGCTGCCTGCTGACCTGCTCTGAAGAGGATGGCCCCAAAAAAAGTAACCCGTAGCTCCTCTAGCAAGAAAGGTGCCAGTAAGGAGCAGAAGAAGCAAGTTACCAAGGAGACTGGTGTGCCGCCCGCCCCTTTTTTTGGGAGTAAAAAAAAAAGTATGCCTGCAGCAGCAGCAGCGGGATCTGCTGGGGACCAAGCTGGCAGCACCCCCCCCCCGCTCCATTGGGCTCAGTGCCACCACCACCACCACGCCAACTTAAGTCCAAGCCCTTGAGTGCTGCAGAGGCAGCCAGTATAGTTCTTCAATCACCATCGACCAGTGATGTTGGCTCATCGCAAGAAAGCAGCAGCAATGTCCCTCAATCAACACAGGTTGTTGTAGCTCATCTGACGAGTGTTGAACAACCACAGCCGCAACAACAATCACATGTGCAAGTACAAGCCCAAGTACATGTGGAAGGAGAGGCAGCGCAAGGAGATGCGCAAGCAGAGGTGCATGGAGGGTCACAAGTGCCCACAATAGTTGTTCCTCCCGAAGTAGGGGCACATCAGGAAATCGACAATCAAGGCGAGGTATCATTTGAGGAAGCCACTCCTCCTGCTGATCCTTCATTGTCTTCCACAACCCTAGCAAGGAAGAGATCAAGGGTGGTGTCTACATCCTCTTCAAGCACACCTCCTTCTGATGATACGGATCAAACTTGGGAACAAGCACCACAGCCGTCTGAGAGTGAGGCACACCATGATCCAACAAAGGTACTTAAGCGTAAAAGGAAGCTCGTCCAAAGTCTCAGACTTATGGAGTGTGATGAGGCTCAACAAGAAGTGGCGGATACTGCTGCTGATGAAGACTCTGCCAACGACGACCCAGTCATCATAAAGGTCACTGCAGCCCCAGCGGGCATGCAGCAAACAGACATTTTGACCCTAGCCCGAAGAGCTGCTGCGCGTGATGATGATGATGATGATGTTGTCGATGAGGAGGCAGTGGAAACACCACAATCATTGGAGTTAAGTAGTACACCAACTCGTCCCGCTTCCATATTTCTTTCTGGCAAGAAGAGACCTGCGTCAACCTCGACCTTAATTAGTGGCGGTGAAAGTGGAAAACGTACAAAAGTTGGGCAATCCAGATCCTCCACTTCATCTGGCATTAGCTTCATGACCACCACCACCAGTATCGCCGCCTCCTCCAGGTCCCACAGACACTTCAAGTCCCCAGTTTGGGACTTCTTTACTGTTTGTCCCAAAAATCCAAAGTTTGCCATTTGTACCCTTTGTAAGCTTGCAGTTAGTCGTGGTAAGTCAGGTACCAACTATGGTACCGGCGGCCAGAGTGGTCATCTTGAGAGAAAGCACGCTGTCAAATGGTTTGCGCACCTAGCTGCGATCAAGAAAGGCCAAAATCAAGGAAACGTTGATGTTTCATCTGATGTTGACGAGCAGGAAGAAGACGTGTCAAACACTTCCCTTACACCCAGTACCCCTGTCAGCAGCACACCCAATGTGAGGCACACTAAGAGTGTTGGAGCGAGTGAGACACCAACGCACAAAAGTTCACCAGCGAGCAAAATTGGGTCAACGAAGTCATTATCAGCCCGTAAATGCTTGGTCCAGGGCAACATTAGAACAATGCTTACTTCAGACGTGCCATATGAACGCAACCACCCACTGACGCGTCTGTATAACACTAAGCTGGCTAAAATGCTAGCTGTGGACCTTCTACCTTTTTCTTTTGTAGAAGCGGTAGGTTTTCTTGAATTAGTTGCAACGCTCTGCCCTAAATGGAAGGTTCCGAGCCGGTTCTATTTTGCCAGAGTTGCGGTTCCAGCACTACATGAAGATGTGCTGCAGGCGATTGGGGCAGCTTTGCAGAAGAGTGCTGTTCACACAATACATCTGACAACAGACATGTGGACCAGTGGCCCAGGCGATGATTACATGTGCATCACTGCACACTGGGTCTCTTTTTCAGGTGTTATAGCAAAGCTAAACGCAGGTGTTGACCCGGACCAAGTTTTCAAAGCTGCTCGGAAACATGCAACACTAGCCATGTTTGGCTTGGAGAAAAGTCACACAGCAGAAAACCTTTTGGAAGAGTTTGACAAAAAGGTCTTGACAATGCTATCCCCCCTAAAACGCAAGATTGGTTATGTTTCCACGGATAATGGCGCCAATGTAGTTAAGGCCATGTTCCTTGGTGACCATGTTAGAGTGCCGTGTTTGGCGCACTGTATCAACCTGGTAGTTCAAAAATTCTTGAGTGATAAAGAGAGTCCAGCGTTCGAGGTAATGGCCACCTGCCGCAAAATGTGCAACCATTTCAGCCATTCTTTTAAGGCCCGGAAGCATCTGCGGAGACTGCTACTTGAACGTGGAATGCCAGTGAAAGCACTCATCCAGGAGGTGGCAACACGTTGGAACTCAACCTTCTACATGCTTGAGCGTCTGTATGAGCAGTATACGGTACTCGATCACTATTTCTTGACAGAGGCTACATCTCAGAAGGAGGACCTGCGGATGAGTAAGGCGCAATGAGCCATAGTTAAAAGCCTGACAGACATGCTTCGTCCTTTTGAGTTCTTCACGCGTGCAGTCAGCCAGGAGGACTGTAATTTGGGAAAAGCTATCCCATTGTTGTGCATACTGGAGCACCAACTGATGGCGGTTTCTTCTGAGTTTGGAAAAGATGAAAAAAAAAAAAAACATTTCATTTTGTCTGAGAAATTATTACATCGCCTACGTGGTGATGAACGTCT
The DNA here is from genome assembly GCF_964261635.1 of Lissotriton helveticus. NCBI lineage: Eukaryota > Metazoa > Chordata > Amphibia > Caudata > Salamandridae > Lissotriton > Lissotriton helveticus. Next base: position 55,320,557 of record NC_136069.1, read on the forward strand.
TAAAAACATCAACTCAGATCAGCATTACATTTGTGCTACTATTCTGGATCCACGCTACAAAAAGGCGCTGGCAGACAACGCATTCTTTCCTTTCGCTGATGCAGATGTTCAAAAGTACAAACATTGGTTAGCCTGGTCAGCCAAGAGGTTTGAAAAAGAACGGCAGGTTATTGAAGGAGAAGCCAGTACATCAGCATCAGCATCAGCAGGCCATCCGCAGTCACAAGAATCCACTTCTGCACCTGTGGCTGGGGCACAAGTGACCTCTCAGCCGTTAAAGACACCGGCAACTGGATCATCTGCACCACACACAATGACAACACTAACAGTGGCTGGGGAGGAGGATTGGCTAAGTTTGATGGGGTATGGTTCTCGAAAAAATGTCACAGGCACAGCAAAAAGTAAGCAAAGTGGAGGAACAGTTGATGACCTTGAGTCGATGGTGCAGGACTATCTGAATGACTCAACAGAGGTCTTCCTTAATGATGAGCCATTGCAGTATTGGCATGGCAAAAAACAATTGTGGCCACAGCTCTTCAACCTGGCTATAAACTATTTGTCTTGCCCACTCGCAAGTGTGTCTTCTGAACGTGTTTTCAGTGCTGCTGGTGGTATTGTAACTCCCAAACGGAGCCGCCTCTTGCCCAAAAATGTGGAGCGGCTGACAATGATCAAGATGAATCAGCACCTCATACCACCAGATTACAAAGTACGAGAAAGCACGCCGCATGAAGACGAGGAGGACAGCAACGTAGATGAGGGGATTTTTTCTCTGTTCGGTGCCACTGACCTCATCTAGCCTGAATTCGCAGAGTATGATGACGAAATCTTGTTCTTATTCCCTGACACCGAGCCCTGAAAATGAGACAATCAATCAAGAACTTTCTTTTTCGTCCTTATTCACTTTTATTCCTGTGTGCTTTGTGTCTCTCTTTCTTTGTTTTGCACAGTTAATTTAATTCAAACTTTAATCACCTAATCCCAAAAACAAGACCATCATCAGAACTGTCTTCACTTGTTTGCTTATTGATTTGAAGGTGCCGCAGTCTACATTCCTCAGGTTCACAAGTTCTGAAGAACATGCTCCTCTATCCTCCTCCTCCAGACTGCGATTTCCCTCCAAGCAGAGTGCTGGATTACGCACAATGAAGAAAGACTCAGCACTTGTGGGGGTGTTGTACTTCTTTGCGGGTGAGTTGACGGTTTTGGGCCCATTGCTGTGAAGCTCTAATAATGGACAAAAGTGTTTTGGACCAAATATGAGGTGGAAATTTCTTGCCGTTTTTGCTGACTTGCTTGCCTTTGAGGTGCTCTTTGGCGGGGTTCCGGGGGTTTGTGTGTAATTTTTGGTGTCTGTCGAAGCACTGCTGCGACAGTCTAATCTTGATTGCATTTGCTTTTCAGGAAATCCGTGGTGGAAAACAGGAGTTATGATGATTGATGATGATGACGACCTAGCTGCACAGCGCCGCGTTTGGACCGAAGGCCGAGAGACATTGTAAGTATGAGATTTAGCTTTTCCGCTGTTTGGGGGTGTTGTGTCGGGTGTTTTTTTGCGGGTGGGTTGGCGGGTCTTGCCTGGGGCATTCCTGGGAAGGTCTAATACCGGATAAAAGTGTTTTGGACAAAATCCATAAGGAACAGCCTTTTTTTTGCCATTTCTTCAGACATCTTGCTCAATGTAGCGTTTTGGGGGGCTTCCTGCTGTTCGTGGGTGGGTTGCGGCCGGGGTCTCTGTCGAAGCACTGCTGCGACAGTCTAATCTTGATTGCATTTGCTTTTCAGGAAATCCGTGGTGGAAAACAGGAGTTATGATGATTGATGATGACCTAGCTGCACAGCGCGTTACTTTGGACCGAAGGCCGAGAGATATTGTAAGTATGAGATTTAGCTTTTTCGCTGTTTGGGGGTGTTGTCGCGTGTTTTTTTGCGGGTGGGTTGGCGGGTCTTGGCTGGGGCATTCCTGGGAAGGTCTAATGCCGGATAGAAGTGTTTTGGACAAAATCCTTAAGGAAAAGCCTTTTTTTTGCCATTTCTTCAGACATCTTGCTCAATGTAGCGTTTTGGGGGGCTTCCTGCTGTTCGTGGGTGGGTTGCGGCCGGGGTCTCTGTCGAAGCACTGCTGCGACAGTCTAATCTTGATTGCATTTGCTTTTCAGGAAATCCGTGGTGGAAAACAGGAGTTATGATGATTGATGATGATGACGACCTAGCTGCACAGCGCCGCGTTTGGACCGAAGGCCGAGAGACATTGTAAGTATGAGATTTAGCTTTTTCGCTGTTTGGTGGTGTTGTGTCGGGTGTTTTTTTGCGGGTGGGTTGGCGGGTCTTGCCTGGGGCATTCCTGGGAAGGTCTAATACCGGCTAGAAGTTTGTTGGACAAAATCCATAAGGAAACACCAGTTTTGGCACTTTTTGTAAGTTAGGGTTCGTTAGGGTTAGCCCTAGCAGCAGGATTGCATGTGTTTAGGGGGGTTCTATTGCAATGCGGTTCTGTTGTTGTAGAGCACTGTTGGAGCGATGCTGGCTATGGATACTTTTGCTTGCAGGCAAGTGGTTTGAATACAATCCACGGTCTGTATTTGGGTCTACTGTTACTTTCAAAGTATGTTTTGTAACCATTTTTCTGCTAGGCATCGTTTTTGGAGATATGATTGGGTTCTTCTACATTTTTGCGACTGGCTTTAGTAAGGGTCTTGGTGGGAGCATTGCTGGGAAGGTCAAATTTTGTTCTAAAACACAGTAGTAGTAGTACACCCACCTTGAGGGGAAAGATCCGCTATAATATTTTGGCCATACTTATTGATCCTTAAAAAGGTGACTCAGACAGAGCACGCAATTTCAAAAATATTGTACTGTCTATTAGGGAAATCAAAGTGTCACTTTTTGAACCACACAGCGTACATACCTTTTATTTATTTATCAGTGGTATTGTAATAGCACTTCCTGTTTTCCGTTCAATAATTACAGGCCGGGTTTCAGTCAACATCCGCCAGGCAGGCAGTGGACAGGGTGTCTCTTCTGTCAGTGGTCACCACCACATTGATGGACGAAGCGTCAGCTGGAATGGAGGAGTGCCGCCAATAAGAGGAATTGTTTGCTGCATGCAACTTACTTACCAATTTCAACAGGACAACTCCAACAACATACGCAATACAGATACAGTATCCATTGTTGTCTTTTATTCTATGAGTGTGACTGCATGTGCTTACCTTTAGTTTGTAACCAAAGATTGTCTGTAAACTCTGTATCTTCAATTATTGTTTGTCCATGCTCTGCTTTTTTTTTCTTCTCTCAACAAAACCTACCCAAAAAGAAACCCCCATTCCCATCCATTTTACAAACCCTAACCCTCTTCCCCCGGGCTGTGTTGTTTTGCTTGATGTCTGACTAAAATGACATCAATAATTCCACACACTTGCTGGGGAGGATAAGGTGATAGCAGCAACAGGCTGGTGAAGGAATACGAGGATATCTTCTAGACTTACTCAGCTTCAGTACTATATCTTCTAGTAGTAGTAGCCAATGTCAAATAAATTCAACGCAAGTACTAGTTATACTTGCAATACTTTACCATTTGTTAGGCTACATTATGGCACTGTTCTAGTGTACTGTCACCTGCTATTTTCTCGATCGTACCGTAACCGTTGTAATGCTACAGTAAGGAGTACAAACAAGGTTTCGTTTTCTTTTTTTCCATAGGCATGCAACTGCCACTGTGTCACACCACTAGTACCACCGCAATGAGGAAATGTCACCCGCCCAGGATTGACAACGTTAATCCCCATTTCACCTGGAGCCAGCCCTGGGCCTAGCCCTAATTTCTAACACAAATTACAGGTAAGATAAGCGTTTGGTGGGAGGTAGTATAATGGAGTATTATTTCGGAGTAGACAAGAGATTGACGGTTGTACTACTAAAGTCCTACGACTGTTCAGGAAAACAAAGTTACTGTTACACCCCCGCCCCCCACCCACCAGACTGAAAAGCAGTAAAAAACAGGTATGGTCAGATAAAGTTGAAAAATATATTTATTTAGCCCTAACAAAATAATCTCCCTCACCCACCCTAACCCCAACGATTGTCTCTGAAACGTCCCAAAACGATCCCAACTCCCAAATCCCACCCCCCAAAAGTCTATAAAAAAAGGGCAAGGGACACTCCACTACTGGAGGGTGCTGGTGCTGGTGCATGATGCGGCATGGGCATCATACTCCTTGCGGAGGGTGGCAAGCTCGGAGCGGAGGCCCTTAACCAAGTTCTTATACCTCAGGACCTCCTGCTCCAGGTTGGACATGCGGACTCGTAGGCGGCGTTGGCGTTCCTTGCAGCTCCTGTGGGGGGCAGCTGGTATTTCGGTTGCTTGGCGGTGGCGGTCGGCTTTCTTAGCCCGGCTCGGTCCCGCTGGCTTAGTCACGGAGGAGGATGCAGTGGTCACAGTCGAAGATGTTGCCCCGCTCGACTGCGTGTCCTCCTCCTCCTCCAGGGCCACCAGCCGCCGATACTCGGCGACTGTGGCCTCCAGCCTCCGTTGCCGGGCCAATCTAGCCTGCTCCCTCCTTGTTGTTGATTTGGAAGGAGCAACTATATGAAGAAAGAAAGACATAGTCTGTAACCAATGCTCCTTATTAATAACACAAAGTGATTGAGCCGAAAGTTGGGTCACAGAGTACAAGTAGCAAATTGAAAGCACAGTACATAACTATTGAGGACAGTATCTATGTAACCTCCCACTTCTGCATCCTTGCTCTAACAGTAGTGGTAGTTTAATGAACTAATTCTACGACCACTATGGACTTCCATTACAGTCGACTATGACAGTACACCAGTCTTATTCTTCTTCTTCTCTCTTGTTTAGGGAAATGGGTACGTTATCTTATGCAAGCCGGCAGAATGACATGGACACAGCACAGTGAAGTTGCACCCGAGAAAAAAAGTTGCACACCATGATGATGGAGACAGACTTGCGTTACTGTACCGGTCCAGTACATGCAGGTGGTGAAGCTATTACTTTTCTATTACGGGTGGCACTGAGAATACTCTGTTACAAGGGCTACTGCTTAATTAATTTACCTTTCACCCTACAGTGCAAATGAGTACTAGAAAAGGAAACTGAAGAAGCTAACTAATTTGATTATCTATCACTTCACATGGGACGTATTTAATGACAGATGAGATGACTTTAGGTGCTTTGCTTAATATTGAGTGAACAGTGATACACCCACACATGAATGACGTACTACAAGTAAACTAAAGTTATTAAGAGAGGTACGGAGTGTCCACCGTAATAACCAGATATATGCTGTGAATGCAAACGCAATACAAAGTACTGCTACTATTCATGGTAGTATTGGACACATTTACAATTTCTTTTCCTTGCCTTCCCTGCACTGGGACGGACGTGCGGGTGCGGTGGTACATGCTCTTCAAGGTAACACTTACTTCACCTGGCGACCATCTACTCTCTCTAGATACACATGTGCTATGTAAGAGTCAGAGAATACCATGCTCCAGGCATCCATTCAGTCAAAGTATACGCACACATACAGTTTCTGTTTCACCCACCCAGGCTGCTGTCCTTCCACCCATCCTTGCTTCATCATTGACCCAGCCATGCACCATACCATATTCTTTCCTTCCCAGCCACCTCTGGGTCCAAGCAAACACATATCGTTCTTCTTTGCCAGCCATCATACAAGTTCGCGTCCCACTTACTTACACCCTTCTTTCGCTTTTCGTTCATTCCATCCATCACGTTCGTCTAAGAACTTATTGGGATTCTTCTCACCAAAAACTTCACAGCTAAGTCGAAGTACATTTCGAGGAGGCTACTACCTGGTTGATTTGTAATTGTAATACACCCGTGCAGAAAGCACACTATGCAGTCTTCAATCTCAATAAGTAAGGAATATATAGCTTACCTGTTTCCGCCACCACCGTTTGATCCCCCACAGGAACGGCCACCAGCTCTTCTACCGCCGCCTCCTCCCCAGAGGCCTCCGAGTCCAAGTCCAACACAGCCACCTCCGCGCTGGCCCAGTCACCAGATGTTACACCTACAAAGTACATTTAAGAATGTTAGAATACACCACTCACTACTATATAATATTTGGTCTAGGAGAAATGTTAAAAAAACAGAATACAATGTAATAATTTGTGACTGTCTACTCCATAGTAAAAATGTCCCATTTTCCAGGGAAGGCTGTTGTCTTGCTGCACTTTTATGCACAACTGATGAATGCTTGCTTTTGATTTTTAACACGCACCACTTTTTCTCCTAACAGACAGAAGCTTGACTCCTGAGTCCTAAGAACACGACCAGGATCAAGTTCAAACTAGGTGAGAGTTCGGCTCGACCACAAGAAATGTGTCCAATTAATCGTCAGCACTAACCACTTTTCCGTTTACAGTTAAATAGTTTTATGACAAAGTAGATTTTAATAAATGTGTTTACTTTTAATAAAGCTTTTACACTTAAATAGACTCTGTGGTTTTTGTTCCTCTAGACTAGAGTGGATGAGCTAAAGGTTTTGGAATTTTTGCAAGCATGAGTGCCTCTGACACTTCTTGACTGTGCTGTGACTCCGTACTACTCTCTTGTCCTGCGTACGATAATCTAGAGATCATTGGGGATCTATAATCGGTGACTTCGGGAGCTGAATGACTCTGCCACACTATCTAGTCAGTAAGGAGACAGTGCATAGAGGTATTGCTGAATATAATGGGAGTCCAATGGAATTGCCAAATGTCCAATCTTAGTTAGCTACACAGACAGACTAATAAGAATAGTCTAGTAATACCACAGGGAGTCATATTCGAGGCAGGATAAGAATTTATATCCAGTCTACAAGAAGATCAAAGACGATTTAGAAAAAATCGAATGAGGAACGCTAGGAAAAAATATGTACTGTTTATTAAAATGTAAACTTACTGGGGCCAGCAAAGGAGCCCTCGCCTGCCCGATCCTGGCCTGCATCCTCAGCACCCTCCTCCTGTGTCCTCTTGCCCTTGGGGGGAGCTGATGTACAACATGAAAGAAAGAAAAACCAGAAAACATGGATGAGATTTTTCAACCAAATCAAACATTTCAAAAGAACAATAACAACATATTTTGGAAAAATAGCAAATAGATAGACAACTATTCCACGGGATCTATCTCATGTGGTATACTACGTTATTCGTATTGCCTGATTTGCGGAACGTTGACTTAGAAAGTTCCTATGTAACTCAATAAACAGACTACTAAAGAGGTTTGCCTAGGCCTGGCACTGCAGGCAGCAGTGCGCAACACGTGACAGACAAAGTCCATCCTGCTTGCAGATCAGTGAATACTCAAACTATCAATCCACCCGCCACCACCGCCACTATTTCTTCTGATAGCCATGTGACTGTCTAAAGGAAGGACTGGACTTCAGTCTGTTGGGGCTGATTTATAAGTCCCTTGCGGAAGTTGCGGCTGATTTTCCTCCATTGTTGCGTGCCTTTTCTGACGCAGCGGCAGAACAAAAGACTCGCCATGGTGTTGGTGCGGCGTATATATTAAAAAAAAAAAAACATATGGGCATATGGGCGATGCATCACGTTGTAAAGCCCTGCGCCATCAGGGGGCGTTCCGGCGCAAGGGAGGGCGTACCTGCGCAGGAACGAATCCTAAAAGTGGCTGAGGGAAATCTACAAGATGTCAATCAGTCACTTTTAGGACAATGATGCATGACTCAAACCCTGCGCGCTTGAAGCCGACGTACGGCTTGATGCAGCATTGGGGAGATAGGGTACCCCAGAGCATTGCTGGAGCTGCGCCATCGTTGGCACGCAACTCCAGCAATGCGCTGCCTTTACGGCACAGATGCGTAAGGCTTCTGTGACGTTTTGGGCCAATGGGTGGTGGTGGCATGGCACACAATTACTGCCGCATCCCTGCTACTTTGCAGGGATGCGCCGGTAATTGAAAATATGACCCTTACTGTCTAGCATTACGCAGTTCTTTTCTTTACAGTACACTCATACATAATTTCTCAGGCCAATGAAATGCTTCTGAACACAACATACAAAACAAAGAAGCATAGTAGCAAGCAAGGCTACTGAGAAGGAGAGCAGTGCACCTGAAATGCATAGAAGATTTTGAAATATAATTTACCTCAATGTAATCGGCAGCATTATTGCCCTTGGTAAAGAACAAAGATTTGCAAATAACAGAGCAGGATAAAACAGAGTAGTAAATGTACTACTACTACTACTCACCAAGCCCGGGGACCTCTACGCCGAGCGCGTCCAGCAAGTCCCGCTCCCGGTCCATGACATCGGTCCAGCGGTGGGTGGCCTGGTTATATGTGCGCCGGACCCCAGAGATCTTGTACATGGCCCGGCACACCTTCTCCCACCGCTTGCGACGCTCCCGGATGCCATAGCCGGTCGCGATCTTGCCGCCTCCCAGGATCGTCTTGGGGAGGCGGCGCTGGACGTGGAAGATCAGTGCCGCCACTTCCTCCGCGCTGAAGATCTCCCTCGGGACCACTTGCTCCCCCCTTAAACGCCCGCACGGGAGCCGGGCACGGGGTGCGGGACCCTTCCCCTTCTCAGGGTGCTTCCCGGCTCCCTTTACCATGGTCTGGGCAGAAATAAACTTAAATGATAAAGAAGAAATAGAATAGTGAAGAAGAAAAGAAAAGAGTTTTAAAAAGTAGTTTAAAAGTAACTAAAAGCTGCAGAAAACACAAAAATATAGAGCTAGAAAAATAGAGGGTTAGATAATAAGTAAAATTAGATCAAAAAAACTTCAAACAAGCAAAGGATGGCAGAGATTGAGAGAGGATAGAGAAAGCATGCCCAGAACCATAGCAATGAATGAGAAACAAGATGGCCGCGCCCGTTCACGACCGCGTGGGTAAGTTCGCGCGAGATTTTCCTTGCGAGTACGCGCGAAATTGTACTAGCGAGCAGCACACTTTGCGAGATTACACATAGCGGGCGGAAACGGAAGTACGTCACGCCAACAAGATGGCCGCGCCCGTGTACGACCGATAGGGTAACTTGGCAAACGTATAGCTAGAAGCGCCTCGCGAACACGCGCAAGATCACGCGAACATACACGTCGCAACAAAAACAATTTTATATTCGCACGTATTCGCGGCTTCCAAAATCGATCTCGCACGGATTCGCGCCCCAAAAAACGCGCAAAATTGCAGAAAAAACGATTTTAGCTAAACTGAAAGCAATGAGCAGGTGCAAAAGTTCAAACTTAACATTAGTAACATTCAAGGTAGTGCTTCCTGATGGGCCCCTCCAGAGTTTGCAACTATTCTATGACCCTGCTATGACCCAAACAGCAGGCTCATAGAATAGCACCATAAAGGTCCTGTGAAAAAAAAATTTCACTGCAACAAAAAGCAAATTACAGATAAGGAAGGAAGCAGGTGCCAGCCAGACTGGAACTTTCAAAATTACTGACACATTAATGAAACACAAATTAATTGATGGCAGTTGAAGAAGGGCAGGTGTGCTTGCTTTTTTCAACCACCATAATCTACAGTGATAAATAAACCTAATAGGTGCCAGTGAGGATGTACTAGAGGGTGGCATGGGTGTCCCAGAGGGTGGCAGTGGTGAAACAGAGGGTGCTGTGAACATGTGATGATAAACCAGACGTAGAAACAACATAGTCGCGGCCGTTGCAAGCCGAAAAGTAAGTTCGCAATTGCGAACTTGTCCCAAAATCGGCGCGAACACGCGCCAACACAAAAAACGGAAAAATCCGCAAATCCGCTAGAGTTCGCGGATCTTCGCGGATTGCGAATCCGTAAATACGCAAATTCGCGGATTGCCAATCGCAAAATCCGCCCATGCTTAATGTAAGTGAGTATATGTGAGAGTATGAGATTGTAAGAGTTCCTGTTTAAATAAGTATGTGTTTCTATAAGTGATTGTTTAAGAGAGTAAGTATGTGTAAGTTTCCTTAGAAGTAAGGTGGTAGTGTGTGTATAGCTGTATATGTAAATAAATGGATGTTCAATAGTTTATTTGCATGTGTGAGTATGTGTGAGAGTATCTTTTGGATGACTGTCGGTGTGTAACAGGATGTATAGGTGTATCAGTACATATGATGATTGAGTATATGTATGAGTGACTATATAGAACTGTTGGTGAATGAGTGGATGTGTATATAGATGGTGGAATTACTGATTGTTGTAACTGATATGGGTATCTCAATTTTTTGGGAAATTTTAGTTTCTATTTTTGAATATGTGTTTCAAGGGTTACATTACAGTGAAAAGAGGTCTGTCACTGTGTCACAAGGATGGTGTCATCAGTGATGTCATGAGTGATGTCACTGACCATGTCATGAGTGATGTAATATCTGACGTCATCAGCAGTGCATTGCACGCGCAAGTTATAGTGAGTACAACTAACTATAACGTGGGAATTTCAATGGTTTTATGCGAGTAAAATTTCCAGCTAACTATAACTGGTGTGAAACCTATGTTTTTTTCAGTGAATAGATAGATAGATAGATAGATAGATAGATAGATAGATAGATAGATAGATAGATATAGATATAGATGGGAGTGATAGACATATATATCTATATATATAAAGTGGTTGCCAAGTTATTTATGTCAGGAAGGAAAAGAGCATCACTATTAGTGAGGGTGGTCAGAAAGAGTGTTAGGGTGTCTGTAAGGCAAGAGGTTGTTGGGGGTGGGTCTGCTGTACAGGGTAAAGTATGACCAGACAAGTTTTATTGGCACAAGAGAATTTGATGGTTATCTGTTGTTGTTGTTGTTTCTACAACTGTTAGTGCAATGGTGAGGATAAGCAGGCCATTAGTAGGAAGGTACTGTCCTTGTGATTAGTGATTTGAAATAGTGCTGTTTAATATAGTTTAATTAAAAAAGGAGATTATAATATTGTAGATTAATCATAGGAGATATGTCTTAGTGTGCTAGTACAGATGAAGAGGGAAGGTGGTGGCAGTCTCTGATAATAGGGCATTAGTGCATCTGGAAGGTCCTTCATAAATGTTTCCATCCCCATTGGTTCATCAAAGATTATTGGTCTCAGGCTGTGTATTATTTTAAGTTTTGCTGCACCTATGAAGGAAATCGTCCGAGATCTCTGTTAATTTCTAAGAGCCAAGAAGCCTTTTCTGCGTGTTATTGTGGGTTTTGAATAGTCTTGGAAAGTGCCAAGTTTATGGCCTTTCCAGAGATTTAATTTTTCTCGTATACCCTAGTATTTTTTACAAATGATCATCATGAAGTGCTCTGAAGCTCATTGGCCTCAGATTGTGGGGACACGTTGAGCTTCTGGAGAAGATTCTGTGGGCCCGTTCGATTTCAAAATCCTTGTCAAAGGATGTTCCGAGGCTTGCGGGATCTATGATTCTAAACATGCAATGTACACTTTCATCACTTCTTGCTCTATATTTTCTGGGAGGCAAAGGATTCTCAAGTTTTATTTCCTGTGTCTGCCTTCAAGCTCTCTAATTTGCTTTTCAAGGTCATCCATATTTTTGGGTATGATATCTATTTTCTTCTATAAGGCATTTTATTGTTGTCTGCTTCCCCAATTCTTGCTTCCGCTTCTTCTATTCTGCTTGTTAGAGCTTTAATGTCACCACTTCAGTCCCTTGTCTCTGATTGCAGGAATTCTATGTTGCATTGGTGCTCTGATTGGAATGAATTTAAGCATTGTAGCATCACTTACACATTATTTGTATTCTCTGATTTCCCTTTAATAGGGGTGTCAGGCAGCAGTGGTTTTTGTGTGGATCTTTTATATCCAACCTTTGTTCTTTCTAGTCTTTGATTCTCTTTATGGGCCTTCTCTTTCTCCTTAATCTCTGCAATGTTGGTTAGTAGAGTGAAGAAATACCACAGTGTTGGAATGGTAAACTAGGACTTTAATTGTGTCCCTTATAGAAGGCATGGAGTCTTCGAGAGCCGAACATGTTGCCACAGTTTTGATGATGTTGATGCCGTTGTTGAGTGAATGGGGCCTACAAGATGTGGAAATCACTTGTTGAGTATGACCAGTGTTGAAACCTAACAAAACACTGTTGAGTGTCACCAGTAGTAAGGGCCATCAATTTTTCGGGTACTATTGGCCCGAGTCAGTGGTATTATTAATTGATGAGATAATTCTGTATGAAGCTCCCGGAGAACGTACCTGGTGTTAATCACACGTCTTATGCGCCATCAGGGAGCTGTTGCCGCACAAAGGATGCCCCATGGTCTGAAGCGTTTGGGGAGATCGGTGTTTAACCATAACAGTAATTACCATTGAGGTTATAACAAGAGTTTATTTTCCCTGACTTTAAAGGTAGATGGAGCCTTCTACATGTCTAGCTTGTGAAGCGTTTGTTGTCTAGATTCAGTTCGGCTTGAAATGAAAATAGAACTTGCGTGGTCCTCTACACCCCGCAAGCGGCATGTGGCGTGCTCTGGCGTGTACATAATGATTGCTGTGATGGAGGAATTGAGCATTGGTTAAGGTTACTTTTGAGAAACACTCCAAATTCTACAGGTAGTGGGCAAGGAGAGCAGTCAGGTGCCAGCCATTGTTGCAGGCGGCGCCATGTTGGGTTACTTGAGAGCCGGTAAGTGAAGCACTTGGGGGCATATTATCAAGCAGGGCGATAGGCAATTATTGCCGCTTTAGCGGCCGTTTTCGGCCGCTAGGCGGCGATAATTCTATCGCCCTATTAGCAAGCTGTCGCTAACTGATGTTAGAGACAGCTTTTAGGCGATAGCGATCGGTTTGGGGCCCGCTTTGCATGTCAGTGATGTTTATCGCTAATGACATGCAAAGTGGGCGTACCCAACCAGTTAGCGAATGAAAGCAGCCGCTAACGTCGCTATCGCCTATTAGCAAGGCAGGCGTAGCGATGGAAATATTCGCGCTAAGCGCGAATATCTCCAAATACTAACACCTGCCCAGACCAGTTCTTTGCCATGTTATCCAATGGGAGGTGGATAACATGGTTAAGAGCATTTCGTCGCTAATGCGTGAATATCGCTGTATTCTCAGCGATATTCACACATTTCGCCGCTATCGCTGGATATTTTAGCACAATGTTTTGCGATAAATATCGCTATTCCTTGGTAATATGCCCCTTGATTCTACATATTTTCCATATCAGAGATTTACTATTCTTCTTTTGCAGCTTTAAGAGAGAGAGAGAAAGAGAGAGAACGAAAGAAAGAGAGAGAGAGAGAGGAGAGGAGGAAGAAAGAGAGAGGGGGAGAGAGAAAGAGAGAGAGAGAAAGAGAGAGATAGGAAGAGAGAGAGGGATGGAGAGAGAGAGGAGATGGAGAGAGGGGGGAGAGAAAGAGAGATGGAGAGAGAGAGACCCCAAGGAGAGATTGTGCACTATAAATCACCAGCGTTATATATATCTTAACATCTAAGCACTCAACAGACTCTTCATCCTTTCTTCCAGAAGGAATTAAATTTAATAACAAAATAGAAGCCATATTTTGTGTTTTATCTTGTTTAACTTGTAGAAAGGAATCATGTAGTTCATGCACCTAGTCCTCTTCTGGTTGCAAATGTCACAAGCTTAGGAACTTCACTCACAGAGGCTAGGTATTACCAAGGTAGCCCTCCCAGGCTGCCAGGAAGTGAAGAATGTATAAATATAGTCTCTGCACATTTTAATCTCACAAAGAATCACCCAATAAATGCCTGTGGGACTGAGTTCCACATGAAACCACTGACATTTGGATGCTTTTCGCTTGTACGCAGGGCTTTCACTTGATAAAACTATGATCTCCTATTGTACATTCTGTACCCATCTCTGTCCTTCCCCAGCCAGGGCTGGTAAGTAGTTTGTAGTCAATATTGGATTTTCAGCTGAAACAAGCTTTCCTAGCTGACATTCTGAGGCACCAGGAGACAAAGTCTAAAAAAAAAAAAACTTGACATAAAATTAAAAAAAAGATCAGTCAAAAGAGAGTGGGGGTGGCTCTTTTCCAGATCTGGGTTGACTGGCACGGAAAGATGAGACTTGATGTTAGCCCTCTGGGGCGGCGCCTGTTTAGACCCCGCCCACGTCATCTCTGTCATACGGAGATGCAGCTCATGGGAAGTTCTGTTTCCAGTCTGATGCCTGGTGATTGTTCTGAGGTGGGGATTCTGCAGCTAGAAGTCTCTATCAGATTCAAAGATTGTACATCCCCTTTAATGAACATGTACCTTAGGGTCTGATTTTCCCCTCTCTCCAACAAGCAAATGTGTCTCCAGGCCTGGGAAGGATTCTCCCTCCCCCACAATGGCGCACATGGGGATAGGAACAATGTCACGACTTGTCTTATTGTAAAAAGCATTTCAGACTTTTTCCTTTAAGGTTTTCAATATAAAACAAGCATTTACAATGCAACGGTTTCGCTTGCTGCTATCTGCCTCTATTTCCATTGATGCTGACAATTTGAGATCACTAAAGGACAAGATGGTTTTTAGTGTTAAGACGTGTGTAAAAAAAAAGCTTTTGCATGATGTGCACCAGTGTTTTTTAACCTTAATTTTCCCGACGGCGCCTAGAGACCCTTACGGGTGATTGTTTGCGCTTTACAAATGTGGATTATTTAGCAGACATATATGTTGAACTGAAGGCCAGCTAAACAAGTCTCTGTCCAATTAAGATTGAAACACGATGTGCTGGTGGACTGTGCACTAAATTATCGTTGAAAATTAAGAACAGTTGTTTTGCTGTAAGCAGTTTTTAAAAAACTACCCTGGGAGCACTTCCCAACGCTCCTGACCTGCCGCTCCAGGAATAAGTCACCAGGGAATCGCTGCTTCAGGACACTCAGTCCAATGCCTCGCCTCCTCTTTGCAAGCCCCGAGCGTTTCTGGGCAAACGTGAGTTTTAATAGTATTGAACACTCCTTGCCACAGGAACGCTGCACATCCGCAGCACACCAGACACTTGGTTAGTTCTGTATTCTTCCTTGGGAACGCTGCCTATCTTGTAGCACTCACTAATCACTTTAGGCAGTTACCATATGCGATTAGCATGACACATTTTAACATGGTTCTGTACCCAGTATTAACTCATGACCTGCCAGTTATCTTTACTACGGTCTAGTCTGTAGGTCTGCGTTTCTTAGTGTGTGAAATGTGCGTGTTATGAATGTTTCCTTAACTTGCTGTGGGACTTTGTGAATGCATTCCTGTGAGGTGGACTGCCTGTGTTCTACAGTTTATGCCCTTTGGATTTAAGTGTCAGCGGTCTAGAAGGCCTAATGCACATCGCGACTGATCAATGCAATTTGCATAAAACACACACTTCAATGTCCGACGAGAGACAGGGGTCTTAGCTGGTCTTGTACATCACATATAAACGATCACAGTGATGTAACTAATAAAACAGCATGTTATATATAATTTCTAGGGTGCCCGCGCACTGTAGCGTCCTGAAATGTCAATATGTGATTATAATGACTTAAAGGCTGTGTTTGTGATGTCTAAAATGACAACATAAGGGGAGGTAACGGGCATCAATCACCCAGCTCTTGACCTAATTTCCCCTATAGAAGGCCGTGTTTCAAGTAGAAGCATAATAATAGCTTCTACTGTAGCAAAGATGCGAGTGCGGTGTGTCATCCTATTCCAGTCAATCACAAGGATAGAAACACTAGGATGTGAACTTTCTCATGAAGTCCTGGGAGCAGGTGGGGTGTTATTGAGCCTTGTATCATCCCAGACACTTGTTAGACAGCATACAAGGAGTCAGAAACAGGACATTTGCCAGCACACGAACAGGTTGTGGTGTATTTGGTACCCCTTGCTTTGAATAGAAAACACAGCTAGCTTAAAGTATCAACTACAGATGGCTAGGGTGTCAGTTTACACACAAGAGAAGAGATGGTATACACCATTTATCAATTCATACTGTGACAGGAGCTCGTGCCAGGACCACACAAGAATAAAATAAACAGGTGGATTCAATAAGGTCTTTCATTACTCATGCTATTTTAAGGAAGCGTTGTTATAATGAACGCTACAAAGTCAACCATATTTGGGGGTTTAAAGAAGTGCTGGTGAAAGGATGCTTTCTTTAAGCAATACATACTTTCACACACTGCCAGCAGTCACCAACTCAGTATGTCAAGTAAGGAGATCGTCCACAATCCATGTTTTCTCCAAACTAGGCTTCCATGCAGAGACACCTTTCATCCAGAAGTAGCACTAGGAATGAACAGTACAAGAGGCACGTGATGTGGTAATCTCGGGGACAAAGTGTTACTGGACTGTCTGTATCTAAGAGGACAGAAGAGTGAACACGGCGTCACCCAGAAGATACTCATATTCACATATACATACATGCATTTATAAAAACGAATTGTACCTAGAACACAAGGTGTCAGCCTGTACATGAGCACTTGGTTTGACATCCCTGTCCACTCTAGCACAAACCTCGACGTATATGGCAGGGTTTTAAGCCTTTGGTGAGAAATGTTCGTCCAGTTACTTAGTTGTCCTTTATTGACCTGTTAGCCCTCGAATCAACATTGTGGGATGCTAGAATTGCTTCAACAATCCTGTTGATCCTCAAATTGTCGTTGATCAGATAGAGCACAGTTCTGCTCTTTCCTGTTTATTTGGTAATGACAGGCCGGAACTGATACTGAGAGGGGCAGTAAACTATAGATACGAAAACAAAACTGGATAAACTACTCCACATCACATACTGAGGTTACATGTTAAGAGTGCTAGAGAGGACGTACAATTATACTATTATACTGAGTGGAAGCGCCTTACAAGCCTCCTCTCACTGCACAGTACACGGACAAGTCCCCTCACCTCGGAGCTGCGGCAGTGGTGAGAGCTCCACCACACTGCCCTAACATCTGAACTGCGACGAGCCTTGGGAGCGCTTCTGGCGCTGCGCCTTGCGCACAGATTTGCGCATGAATCCGTCCACCTTCTCCGCTGCAGAGATAGCCGACATGGCTGCGGCTATGCTGGCGGCTAGGTCACCGGCAGGGGGTGGCGCTCAAAAGCTGCTCTCCACCCCGTTCTCTCGGTCACTTCTCATCCCGCACATGCCCGGGGTGCGTTGATGTCCACCGAGAAACAAGGGAGCAGCGAGGGAAATTCGACTGCTGATGAGACAGGGGCAGAAGGTAGAAAGCGGAGCCTACCGGGGCGGCGGTGGGGTGAAAATTCGGAGCGCAAAAAAACTGCAGAGGGGATTAAGCGACGGGTGTCCTAAAGAATTAGGAAGAGCAAAGGATGCCGGCTTTAAGGAAGCTAGATAGGGAAATGGAGGGAGAGATTTAAATAAAGCAGTAAAATAGGGACACAGCAAAGCAGATAACATGCACTTTTAAGAAACAGAGGACGTACAGGGAAAATTGGGAAAGAGCTGAAACTGCAGAGGAGAAGGAGCGCAGAGACAGACAGAAGCTGAACAGAGACTGAGGAGAAAGCAAAGAGTAAACAAGTCAGGTCCCGGGCCGGCCAGCCAATCACAGCGCGGCCCGGGGAATGACGTCACGGGGGTGTCCCGGGCCGGCAGCCAATGACAGCGCGGCCCAGGACAAAGGGGCGGGACTTAAAAAAAGCCAGAGAAACGCCCCCGAATCGCGTTTTCACGAGAAAGCGTGATTGACAGCCTCTGTCTCCCAATGGCTAGCCTCCATTTATGGAGCTAGCCAATGGGAGACAGAGGCGGAACCAAAGCACATATGTAGGATCATGAGGTTTCGCCGTGGGCGGAGCAACTGCTATGCAGTTGCAACGCCCAGGGCGAAACCTAAAAATGAGTATAGTTTGACCATAGCTGTACATGTATACAGTGAGCATGTTTTCCTTTAGACCAACAATCCTACTGTACAGTAGTGCTTTGATGTATCACAAAGTTTACACTATTAGTAATAAAAATTCACTCTTGTTTACTACATTTACCTAGAGATATCAATTACTATCCTTTGGTCGACTTCTGTGAACTAATTGCAGAGTTGCCATTTTGTATCACTTTTCCTCTTTAAGTGTATGGGACATCGTGGGGCTATACTGGGTCTAACCCAAAGACTCTTAGGGCTTATAACAATGTCGGTCATAGTTTCCTCCGACCGACACCGTGGCGGAAATGGGACCAACGACCTCCGTCCGGCGTCCTGACCGCCTAATTACGATGCGACCGCACCATTCCCACATTTCTCTATGGGAGCATGTGTTACTGCCATAAACCAGCCGTAGCACAAGCTCCCATAGGGAAATGGGAGTTTGTGTTAATCCCTGCAGCCCTTGGCAGGCACCTCAAGGTGCCTGCCACAAGGTGCAGGGATTAACAGGGGGGCACCATAAGTTCCCCCTCGACCCACAACCAGAGGCCGCAAGGAAAAGGGGGCCCTGCTAGGGGTCCCCAAACTTGCTTTCTGAGAGGCTTTCCATGTCGGAAAGCCCGATATGGAAAGCCTGTTGGAAACCCAGCATTGTAATCCCGAAGGCGGAACGCCTTCCTATGGGATTACGGGCCGGTCTCCAACTGGCCGACTGACTCCTGGAGCCCATCAGACGGCAGCCAGAATGAACAGCCGGTTTCAATTCTGACTGGTTGTATTGTAATCAGGCGTCGGTATTGAAACTGACGATCTTGATCGTAAAGCCTCAGACTGAGACCAAGATCGTAATAGGCCCCTTAATAATTAGCTTTCGTTCAGGCCTAATCTAAGTGGTTTTGGTTGTTTTGCTTTTCTCAGGATATGTAATGACTGACGGGTCCTGATATATCTTTTGGCGTGACCGATTTGGGAGAGTCAGCGCATAATCATCCCTTGCATTAATACATTATATTACATCAAGTATCCATAGTTTTGTGCTCGGTGCAGGTCCACATCTTCAGTAAAAGCCAACAAATAGAACTGAAGATGCCAGTCAGTGTTTCAGGACTTTTCAATGACCGGTGTGGGTGACTCCTCGAAGGGTGTTGGGGAAACTTCTGAGATACATGACTCGCGTTTCTAACAGCTTGCTACCCAGAGGTGAGGGAACATCACCTGAAAAAGTCTCCAGCTATTTAATGGAAGCACCAGTGGGTTTGGTCTAGTATGGAGCCTGCCTGCCTCTGAGAGAGGCCTGCTGGAATTATCCCTGAAGTTGGAATATGCCGACATGAAGAAGCCCACTTAACCTCCGAGGGAAATGCCCAGAACAGTGGACTGGCAAACTGATGAGATGTCAAACTTGGACCAACAATATAGCAGACACTGTGCCTGCAACTGTGGTAGCTCCAAGTTGCTAAGGTCAGTGTCTGTGGCTACCCTCATTCGGCGCTTCAGAAGTTTTTCATCCTCTTCTCTAGCCTCGGATCAATCAGGGGGGTGGTCAACACAGGGCTTCATTTGTAAACAAATAAGTGTCAGGGCCCTCGTCAGAAGACCACTGCAGCGTGAACCACCTAATCCCACTTCCAGCACTGCCAATGTGTACATACACAACTATTAAATATCATACAGCTACAAGGGTGACAGTTCAGACTATTCAAGGTCCACAAAGCTATAAGAATGGCTTAGGCAGCAGGTATTAGTGGTTTTAATGTACATTGAATTAATAAACAACTGCTGTTCTGCTCATCTCTAAATTACATAAACAGCGCCACCATGTGGCAGTTGTCATAAGTGCAGGTGTTGACAATTAAGGGCCGGTGCCCAGCACCGCAAACCACCGGCTCAAATTAAGCATTGGGTCAGCATGGCTGTAAGAAGTCACACTGCTGGAGCCGATCCTAGCTTGATCAAAATGAGTCTCCTTGTACCCCCTGATGAAGGTGTGCTACACTGTGAACAAATGCGGCGACATCCCACGGACAGAAGTGAACTGTGGTCACAAATTGTGTGGCGCAAAACGGACATAACAAACCAACATCTGCAGACGTTGCTGCAACCAGACTGTGCTGACGCTGCTCTGTGTACCTTGTAATCTTTGACCCCCCCCAAAGATCCTTGAGCATGCGTCAGAGGGATCAACTCCCCCCCCTCCATTTGAACCCCCATAAATGTCCCTCAAGATCCGTCGCTGGGTTGTGTCGCTTGGTTTGGTCCTGGGTGTTTTGCTTTGGGTCTGAACAGCGTCATGAATGGCGACCGCTACTCTGCAGGACTGCTGATTATCTGAAACAACCGCTTGTGCCTGGAGGAAGGTGGGGCCAGACATCAGGGTCGGACTGCAAAATACCAAGTAAAACAGTGGGCCCAACGCCCTCCATGGAGCCTGAGTGAGACTGCGGATATTATCATCATGTCCTTCGGGTTCTAGTTTTCCGGCTGCGACGCTTGGCACTCTGTTGAAATCCTGACAGATCCCTGACAGGCTAATTTTTGCTGCAGGCTTTTAATTGACGGCATAATCTCTTAGAAACGTGTGAGGGACATGGTTTAAAGTCGACAGTGACCCTTGATGCTGTGTATATACGAGGACATCAATTTGACTGTTGGGTGCCAACTATCGTGATTGATTTAAGCTGGTGGAAGGAAGTGCACATTTGCTGACATGCTCTGGTCATGACTAGGAACATGCAGCATTTGGATTAGATCTAATTATATTTTAGATCTCATTATGGACCGCTCCCGAGTAGGAACTTGGTATAAAATTTTGCTGTCTATCATCTTTATGATTGGATTTATACGTCTGCCCAAGCATTATTACTACTCTTCATATCTCTGGAGGAAGTAGTGCTGTACCTTGTTATTTAGTTATCCCAATACAGAATGGGGAACCACTAATGCCCTGAAGAAGTCCGTTTCAGGGACGAAACGCATCGGCTGTGCCGTTGTGAACAAGTGATGCTCATGAATTTGTTTTTTAGAAAGTCTTTGATATTGGAATAAAGGAAATTTTGGAAGAACACTGTTGTTGGAAATAGACTTTATATCTGTTCTTCCTGGATACTGATAATGTGGTGCACCTGTGCTTTTGTTTAAAATTGCTGGGTTCCGTAGGGACTAGCATTGTGACAGTGGGTGCAATACAGTGTGCAGACACAACCTCACAAGTATAGATGAGGTCAGAATAACAGAGGGATAGCAACTCAGGTGCTGCCGATCAGAGGGTTCCACTGTCGGGCGCATTGTTTTTGCATTGGTGAAGGTACTCAGCCTTGGGTTTTGCAAAATTCATATATCGGACTTCAGTCACTTCCAAATTTACCTCCTGAAAGTCTAAAACCTAAAACTAATGCTCGCCAAAATGTTTATTTGAAAGAAAAACATAGTGCAAATTAATGAATTTAAACTATTCAGTCTTGAAAATGTCATGTTTCTGTTTAATTAATTTTTTTGCTTTAGTATGCAATTTATGGTGAACAAATATATGATGTATACAAGAATTGTGGGCACAAAAAATAAGGATAAATTGTATTACTTTAATAATATTTTTTTTCGTAATTTGGCTTGTGTTTGGCTTCGGTCGGACGCTTAGCCAACTATATGGCAATGCGCTGTACACCCAATACAACTGGTACACTTCTTAGGCACATTACTAAAACTGTGTCCCCTCTGAGGGGACACAGATTGGTAGTTCATGGGGCCTTAGGTGGTTGCAGTACGCGGACTGCAGGACTCTCCAGGTTTGGAAGCCTGGTGCTGGCTCTAAGAAAGCAGGCGCGGTGGCTCCGCTGCACAGGCAGACACAGCACCCTTATGTGCCTGCACTGGGGGACATTGACATTCATTGTTGAAAAGGTTATCCAGTTATTGGATAACCAAATGCATCCAAAAATGATACTGGTGCAGCAATTTTATGTGAATAAAGTGCATGGTACTCCTGCACACACAGGTGAGCGACTATGCACCACTGTGGACTCTAGTCTTGTGCACCAACATGGCCAATATATGCCATAAAGTGCAGGAGCCCTAGGCCCTTGTGTCTCTGCCAGTACCTGGTCTCCTTCCCCCCTCATATTCACCCTTCCACCTTGTTGTATTAAGCTTTTCTAGAAGTGCATAGACGTCTACCCCAGGGGTTTTGGTGGAGAAAGAGCCAGAGTCAATATGGATTTGTCATCATCAGAGCCATAAAACTTGAGAGAGCTAGGAAACAGCATTGTCTAACTCAATACAAATAAACAAAATTGAGTGCATCCTTCCTATACCACCAGACTCTACAATCAGCATTTTGAAAATGCATCTGTAGCAGGAGTGGACAGTGAAGCCGTGCCTGGCTTGGAGCTTGCTTTGGCCCCGGCCACGCTCCGCAGCTGTGTCCTCTGGCTTGTCCAATAATAAAGGTTTGCAGACAAAATTCCAACACATGAGCATCCTCAGAGGACACTTTTTTCTTCTGCTTCTCCTCCTTCATCTTCGTCTTCATCATCTCGCTTCGACCGGACACTGATGGACCGCACTGGCTCACCCGAAGCCACCCACAGATCTTTTTTCTGATGAAAACGTTGATGGTCAGAGCGCCTTAACTTCATCCACAGGACTACGATGACGATGACCAGAATGACCACTAAGATGATGGCAACGACCAGGATGTAGGTGGCCAACGAGGTTGAGGAACAGACCGAGGAGGAGACAGTTTTCTCTGTAGGAACAAAACGGAAATTGGATTTAATACAAAGACTGATCCATTTGTCAAATCTATACATTGTAAAAACAATAAGACAATTACTTAACTGATAACTCCTACAATAAATCACACTGACCATGTGGATTGTGAATTAGCCTTAGAGCGCTGTTGCTGCTAGAGCCGGCATCTGGATAGAGGCTTGATTTAGATCATGGCGGATGGGTTATTCCACTGAAACCAGGAAGACGGTCGCCCAGGCACTCGCCACCAGCTGAATGGACTACGGGAACACCCTCTACGCGGGAACCACAGCCAAACTTCAGAAAAGACTTCAACGCATACAGAACACCTCCGCACGACTCGTCCTGGACATCCCCCACCACAACCACATCTCCGCCCACTTGAGAAACCTGCACTGGCTCCCCGTCAACAAGAGGATCACGTTCAGACTCCTCACCCACGCACACAAAGCTTTCCACGACCTGGGCCCCAAGTACCTCAACGACCGCCTGACCTTCTACACACCCACCCGTCAGCTACGATCGACCAGCCTCGCCCTCGCCACCGTACCATGCATCCGCAGAGCCACCGCCGGAGGAAGATCCTTCTCCTACCTGGCGGCCAAGACATGGAACTCCCTCCCCATCCACCTACGGCTGACCCAGGACCATCTCTCCTTCAGGGAGCAACTCAAGACCTGGCTTTTTGAGCAATAACTAACCCCTCCCCCCCCAGCGCCTTGAGACCCTTCCGGGTGAGTACCGCGCTATACAAATTGTTCTGATTGATTGATGTATATCCTGTCTGCTGAAATATAAATCCCATTATATCCTATGGGATTTATATTCGGCGGACGGGATATCCGTCACCGTTGTGACAGAGTAACCCGTCCGCTGAGATCTAAATAAAGCCCTTAGTTTTATTTTAATCAATATATGTTTAGTCTTTTTACTAAGTAGTTTGGGAACTTTACTGTTTGGTTGGTACTAATTGTATCATTATGCTGATTTTGCAGAGGAAAAGCTTGACCCTTCCCAGCTTTCAGAGGTAACCTCGGATTGTCTCTTTAAAAACAAATTTACAGAGCAAGGCACTGGATTATCACGATGGTGAGAACATCTCTATCCGAGTACTTCTCTGGTTTCTTAAAGGAACTAAGGGGCATATTTACGAGTTCTGGCACATCTCTGCATATCAGCAGAGATACGCCAGAACAAATGCGTCACGCAACACTACCCTTGGACACGGCAGATGCGCCGCATTTACAATGCGGTGCGCGGTGGCGCAAGGGTAGGCAGATGCGTGACGCATCTCCTGACGTAAGGGCGCCGCATCGCTGGAGTCGCGTCGCAAGCGCGATGCAACTCCAGCAATGCTGACGGCCGCCCAATACTTAACATGCTGTGTCAATCCTTACGCCTGCTTCAAGCAGACGTAAGGAATTGACGTAGCAGTGCCTGCGTGAAATCTTGCAGATTTCACGCAGGCACTTTTGCGAGGCGCACAGGCGCCGGAACGCCCACTCTGCGTGGGAACGCCCCCATTGTGGCGCTGGGCATTATAACGTGACGCATCTCCCTTGATGCGTCACGTTGTAAATGCCTCGCAGGGATGCACCCCGTTTACGCCGCTGTTGCACCATGCAAGGCGGCGTAAACATGGCGCAAGGGGCTTGTAAATCTGCCCATAAGTGTGAATACACCTACAGGT
Source organism: Lissotriton helveticus (assembly GCF_964261635.1). NCBI lineage: Eukaryota > Metazoa > Chordata > Amphibia > Caudata > Salamandridae > Lissotriton > Lissotriton helveticus. Next base: position 55,344,782 of record NC_136069.1, read on the forward strand.
GACCATAGGCGAAAAGAGGTTAACAGAGGCCCAGAGCAGTGTTTACCACAAGAGACAAACAAGGACCCTTCATGCTACTCAGGAATGGTTGTGTGCTTGTAAATCAGGGAGGAAGAGCCTCTAACATGCTTGAGGGATAAAATATTCATCTGAGTTGATCTATGTTCAGAGAGGTAGCCTGTTAAGAGCTACATCCAGGTGCATTCTGTACAGCAAGGCTAGAACCTCGCCCTACAGATCTATAGGGACAGCAAAACTGGACATCCTGTGATTCCCAGCTACAGTAAGGAAAGTCTCCCTCCATCAGGAACATGAAAATGGACATTGGGCACCAGAGCTATGAAGGCCTCCTTCTAAAACAGAGAATAGTGTATGTCCCTTTTACACATATACTACATCATCTCCTCACATGGTAGATTCAGCAACAGATCTTCAAACAGAGACCACTAGTACCGGATGCTCACACAGAACACTGGGGGGGGGGTGATTTACTAAGAATTTACGCCATGTTTGCATCACAAAAGAGACGCGATTCAGTGCAAAATCACGATTTACTTTCTAGTGCTAAATTTGTTTAGAGCAGGAAATACCGTGAAAGTAACGTGAAGCAGGGCATAGCGCTGCTTTGCATTTCTTAGCGCCAAGGGGGCATACTGTGGGTGCTGCATGGCCGTTCCCATGCAACCAGTCAATATTGCTGATGCTAAACCCAATTTACTCAACAAAGTAGAACGGGTTTAGAGTCAGAAAACTGCCCTTTTCAAGTTGGTGCAAGGAAGGAGAAATGCTTTGGGCTAAAGTCAGTCTACGCATAGTATTTTGTGCTGGAAGGGTACCCTTGCAGTGCAAAACCTATGCGAGACTCACTGATACACCACCCTTGAACTATGGCGCAAAGGTGCCTCCGTGGCGCACGGCAGCTGATTTCAGCGTCACACTAGGGAAAGGGGAGGAGAGTGTCATATTTCTGTAAATATGGCGCTCTCCTCTCTCCTTTTCACGCAGCTCAGCATTTACGGCTGCTGCACTGCATATTTACCACCATGATGCATAACAGTGACCAACATTGACCGAAAGTCCATATATTTACCTGCAGGTTGAAGGGTGACGTTGAAGTTCCCAGACCTCTTTTTGCTGATCCTGTACAGACTTTCTGCAGGGCTCCTCATCCACTCCTCCACCTGGCAGAAGTATATGCCACTGTCGGACGCCTCTGGCCTCATCACAGTGAGCTGGTACCACATCTCAGATGGCCTCTCAAACCTCAGCCTGCCTTCCCTTTTCTTGTCACTCCCATGGTTACTGGTGCGACCAAACTGGAAGACCAAATCCTGCCCAACTCTGAAGACCAGCTCCTCCCCTGTGCCTGAGACTTTCCACCAGGTCACAGAAAAGATAGAAGAGGGGCTGGACCTTGAGGTGATCTCACATGGTAAGATGAGGCTGCTGTGGTCCTCTTCTGACAGGAGAAGAGCCAGCTCAGTGGTGTTTATCCGCAGATTATCGGCTACATAGAAAGAGAAAATCTGTCATAAGTTTATCTTATAAACATACGTTTTACAATAACAACTCGCTCAATTATCCATGAAAGAACCACATTAAGGTGAATGAAAACACTACATGGATGATTGGAAGGGGTTATAATCTTGAATGTTACAATTAAGTAACTGTGATAGGAAGAAAGTGTGAGTGAGAGAGAAAATGCAATGCAACAGTGGTTGCTAAATGCCACCAAAGACAGATGATCAACAAGGGCCTCTGTGATCAAACAAGCATTTCAATCAAACTCCTCAGCAGTGTTTTGAGTTAATTGAAAATAAATTGCTCCCAGAATTCCAGGGGGACATCTATCCTGTGAGACTGCCCACAAGCCCCTTGGACCCCACTGATGTCAGGTGAATTTCATTGTCCTAGTAGGGAACGCATGCCTATTGCTAGGTGGAAACAACTAGTTTCACTGCACATCAGTGAGGATGGAGCACTGCCATCTCTCAAATTAGGAATTGTAACCTTCCTCCTACTCACCGATGCTGGTGACCACCTAGGGCCCGATTCACAGAACTAATTTAAGACAAAATCCTAAACTTACTACCATTTTGGTATTCACAGAAGGCACTTACTCATTTCGGTATTCACAGAATGCACTTACTCATTTTGGTATTCACAGAAGGCACTTACTCATTTTGGTATTCACAGAAGGCACTTACTCATTTTGGTATTCACAGAAGGCACTTACTCATTTTGGTATTCACAGAAGTCGCAGCTGATTGGCTAGGAGAATGTCAGTGAGTATAACTTACAGAGTAGTGGACTGTACCACCTGACTTAGTCCTAGGTGTCAGATCTGTAAGAAAAGAAGTTGCATACAAGAGACTGGATTGCAGCATTACCTGGTCGATGCACGGTGAGGTGTGTGAATCCTGAAAGATCTGCGCCTTCCTTTACCCATGAGCCCGTGGGGTCCAGTAGCCACTCCTCCACCTGGCAGTAGTACAGGCCTCCATCTTTCTCCTCCAATGCCTGCAGAGTCAGGCTGTAGTTCCCCCGGGAGGGCGTGTCGAAGCGTATCCTCTGCCCCTTCTCCTTGTCAGGATATTCCACCAGTATATGGTGGCCCATTTTAAGCAGGGTCCTTGATCGGCCGGGGTCTCGCTTGTAGAACCAGGTGACGGAGAAGAGTGAGTCGGGCCTTGCGGAACTCTCCAAGCCACAGTTCATAGTCACCTCCTCGCTTTCAGTCGCCACGATAGTGCTGTTGGCCTTCGCGAGCTGCAGGTTATTGTCTGTTGAGAAGGAGAAGGCAGGCAAAAATAATAATAGGTGACAAAGTCACATCTCTGTTCTTCCATAATTTTTAAAACAATATTAATAAAATATATATATTGTGAGCAGACCTCGCGACAATAGGCTGAACTGGGATTCATAACATTATAATACAAAACTAAAGTACATTTTAAGTATGTCCCATGAGGTCTGCCCTTTGGCGAGAATTGTGATTTTATTCTTACATAGGTGTGTGGTTGTCTAGATTGTTGCCACATTTTGGGGCAGATTTAGAAGAAAGTGACGCATCTGTAGAGATGTGTCACTTTCCCTGCGCCACCCTGAGAAACCCTTGCGCCACCATGGATGCACCATATTTACAACACGGCACACGATGGCGCAAGGATTGACAAATGCGCAAAAGTCATGCATTGCTGGAGTCGTGTTGCAAGCACGGCGCAACTCCAGCAATGCATGTTAACGCCTATCCTCATTGTGCTGCATCACTCCTTTTGCCTGCTTGAAGCAGGCGTAAGGTTTTGACGCAGTGGCGTCCTAGAAGTGGAGCTGTGAAATCTTTTAGATTTCACAGCGTCACTTTTACGAGGCTTTCCTGCATGGGAACACCCACCATGCATAAATTACACCTGACGCAGGTATAATGTGACACAGAGCTGTACAACATGACGTATCTCCCCAGATGCATCACGTTGTAAATGGGCTGCATTTTTACATCGCCGCTGCATCACAAAAAGTGACGCAAAAATGACGCAAGGGGCTTGTAAATCTGCCCCTCAATGTTGTGTTTTATGTTGCATTGTGAAGTTAAGGTTCTACGTTGTGTTGTTTTATTTTCTGCTGTATTTTATCTTGAGATGTGATATTTTATGTTTGGTTGTTTTTGTCTTGTGCTGCAATTCATGTGCTGATGTACACTGTGTTGTGTCCTGGGTTGTATTTTATTTTGCACTGTGCTTTATTCTGTGTGTGTCATGTGCGACTGCCTTCAGTGTGCTACGTAGATGTGTCACCACCCCCGGTAAAACACCACCGCCAGCCCTGCGGCTATGATCTTGTTTGCACCCAGACACCATCGTGTGTAGTAAGAAAGATGGTTGCGTAATAACCTTGTAATAGGAGGGATGGATGCTTAATATCACTCCCTCAGATCAGTGTAATAAGAGGGATGGGTGTTTCATTTTACTTCATAAAATTACATTAAAAATGGGATATGTGACTACTAACACCTTGGATTACAGTAATAGGATGCTTGTTATTACTTCTTCAGGTAAGTGTAATAAGAGGGACGGATGTTTCATTTTACTTCCTAAAATTACAGTAATAATGGGATGGATGGCTAATAACACTTTGGATTAGAGTAATAGGATGGATGGATGTGTACTACCACCTCCTCAGATTAGTGTAATGAGAGGGACTGGTGCTTATTATTACACACTTAGATAGGTGCAATAAAAGGGATGGATGCTTGTTATTACCTCCTCAGATTAATGTAATAAGAGAGACGGATATTTAATTTCACTTCCGAAGATTACAATAATAATTTGATGGATGGCTAATAACACCTTGGATTAGAGTAATAAAAGGGATGGATGCTTGTTATTACCTCCTCAGATTAATGGAACAAGAGGGGCGGATGTTTAATTTTACTTCCTACAATTACAGTAATAATGGGATGGATGGCTAATAACACCTTGGATTAGAGTAGTAGGAGGGATGGATGCTTGTTATTACTGTCTCAGGTTAGTGTAATAGGAGGGACGGATGCTTCATTTTACTTTCTAAAATTACAGCAGTAGGGGTTGTGGGAGCCTATTAACTACTTGCATAAGAGTAATAGGTGGGCTGGATGTTATCTAGTAACCCCTCAGAGGGATTGAAGTTTATTATTTCACCATTATATAAATCTAATACAAGAGGTGGGTGCTTATTATTATTATCACCCTATCAGATTAGTGTGATAAAAGGGATGATTCTTATTACCCCCTTAGATTATTGTAATACAAGGGATGGATTATTATTATTACCCCATCAGATTAGTGTGATAAAATGGATGATTCTTATTACCCCCTTAGATTATTGTAATACAAGGGATGGATTATTATTATTATTACCCCATCAGATTAGTGTGAATAAATGGATGAATTTTATTACTCCCTTAGATTATTGTAACACAAGGGATGGATTATTATTACCCCATCAGATTAGTGTGATTAGAGGATTGGATTATTTTTATTAGAGTTTAATATAGCGCAAACTAGACCCAAGACATTGGGTATCAGAGCGCTTTACATAGCACCAGTTTCGTTACATGAGAACACATTAATTTTTGTTAGGCAGGTGGAGATTACCTGATTTGCCCAGAATCACAGGATGTTGATTGTCGTTGCCGAGACTTAAACCCGGTTCCCCAGCTTCAAGGCCGACCTCTCTAGCCTAAAGGCAACATCCTCTTCCCTCTTAAATTAGTGTGATATAAGGGATGGATTATTATTATAACTAATCCTGGGTGTAGTTTGCGTAGTGGCGCTCTGCGTAGCTACGCGAAGTGCGTCGTGCAGTAGGGAAAATGCTGTTCGCACTGATAGCACAGTGCTGGATGCTTGTCCGCACTGTGCAATCATTGCAAACGGCATCTTGCACAGTGCATGCGGTCGTTTTCTGCAGCTTGAGTAGATTTGTACTCGCGCAGCAGCTTTCTCAATGCGGACTGGTAGTTTCTCATCATGAGCGGACGCAGAGGACCGCGAGCAAGCAAAAAATGCCTGTTACGCTACACGGTTTTGCACAGTGCTACGTGCAATTCGTGTAGCGCCTAGTAGCGTGAACTACGCACTCTCCACGAGCGGAGCGTAGTCCTACATCCAGGGTTAGTTATTACCCATCAGTTTAGTGTGATTAGAGGGATGTATTCTTACCCTCTTAGATTATCATAATACAAGGGATGGATTATTGTTATTACCCAATCAGATTAGTGTGATTGATTCTTATTATTACTCTCTTAGATTAGTGTGATACAAGTAATGGATTATTATTATTACCCATCAGTTTAGAGTGATTAGAAGGATGGATTTGTATAATTACCCTCTTAGATTATAGTAATACAGGAGATGGATTATTATTATAACCCCATCAGATTAGTGTGATTAGAGGGATGGATTCTTATTATTACCCTCTTAGATTTGTGTGATACAAGGGATGGATTATTAATATTACCCATCAGTTTAGTGTGATTAGAGGGATGGATTCATATTATTACCCTCTTCGATTATCGTAATACAAGAGATGGATTATTATTATTACCCCATCAGATTAGTATGATTAGGGGGATGGATTCCTATTATTACCCTCTTAGATAATTGTAATACAAGAGATAGATTGTTATTACTCCATCATATTGGTGTCATAAGCGAGATCGATTTGTGTTATTAGCCCCTCAGAATAGTGTTGTAATAGGGATGTATATTTATTATTACCCCCTCAGATGGGTCTAATACAAGGTATGGATTATTATTATTACCCCCTTAGATCAGTGTAATCCAAGGGATGGATTACTATTATTACCCCATCAGATTAGTGTGATAAAAGGGATGATTTTTATTACCCCCTTACATTATTGTAGTACAAATGATGGATTATTATTATTACCCCATCAGATTAGTGTGATTAGAGGGATGGATTCTTATTACCCCATTAGATTATTGTAATACAAGGGATGGATTATTATTATTACCCCATCAGATTAGTGTGATTAGACGGATGGATTGTTATTATTACCCTCTTAGATTAGTGTGATACAAGGGATGGATTATTGATATTACAAATCAGTTTAGTGTGATTAGAGGGATGGCTTCTTAATATTACCCTCTTAGATTATTGTAATGCAAGATATGGATTATGATTATTACTCAATCAGATCAGTGTCATAAACAGGATGGATTTGTGTAATTACCCCCTCACTTAAATGTTGTTATAGGGATTGTATATTTATTATTACCCACTCAGATGAGTCTAATACCAGGGATGGACTATTATTATTATCTCCTTAGATTAGTGTAATACAAGGGATGGATTATCATTACTACATCAGATTAGTGTGATTAGAAGGATGGATTGATATTATTACCCATCAGATTAGTTTGATAACCGAGAATGGATTCTTATTACCCCCCTTAAATTAGTGTAATCCAAGAGATGGAATATTATTATTACCCCTCTTAGATTAGTGCGATTAAAGGGATGGATTATTATTATTACCCTCTTAGATTAGTGTGATACAAGGGATGGATTACTATTATTACCCCTTTAGATTCGTCTAAAGCAAGAAATGGATTATTATTATTACACCTTATTAGGATGAGAATCCATTTTAAGGTTCTATGTTTGGCTTTTAAAATCTTGAAAGGTACTGCCCCTCAGATTTTGTCCAATCTCTTGTCTTTTTATGTCCCGGCACGCTCTCTCCGTTCCTTGGGCCAAGCTCTCGCTGTGGTCCCCCGGTATAAGCTTTGTCGTGCTGGTGGCAGATCCTTTCGAGTGAAAGCCGCGGCTATCTAGAACTCTCTCCCGGTTGAGATTCGTCTGTTGGAGGATCTCCTGCAGTTTCGAAAAGCCATCAAAACGTTCTTGTTTTAGCCTCGCCCCTTAGCTGTTCCTTTCTTTCCTTTTGTGTTGGTAGTGTTATGTTTTACCTTGTCGGGCGCCGGGACGCTCCTTTGCTGGAGCAGCTGTGCGCACAATAAATAATATTAACATAACACCCATCAGATTAGTGTGATTAGAGGATGGGTTCTTTTTATTACCCTCTTACATTAATGTGATACAAGGGATGAATTATTATTATTACCCCTTTAAATTAGTCTAAATCAAGAGATGGATTATTATTATTACTCCATCAGATTATTGTGATAAAATGGATGATTCATATTACCCTATTTACATTAGAGTAATACAAGAGATGGATTATTAATATTACTCCATCAGATTAGTGTCATAAGAGGGATGGATTTGTGTTATTACCCCCTCAGATTAGTGTCGTAGTAGGGATGTTTATTTATTATTACCCCCTCAAATGAGTCTAATACAAGGGATGGATTATTATTATTACCCCCTTAGATTAGTGCTATAAAAGGGATGCATTACTTTTATTACCTCATTAGATTAGTGTGATAAGAGGGATGGAATCTTATTATTAAGACCTCAGATTAGTGACGCAATAGGGATGTATATTTATTATCACCCCCTCAGATTAGTGTGGTAAAAGGGATGTATATTTATTATTACCACTCAGACTAGTGTGCTACAATAAATAGATTCATATTCATTCATCGGGGTTAGCTTTAAACAAGGGCGATGGGTTCCTATTAAGCCCTCAGACTAGAGTTTGAAGAGTAGGAGATGACCATTGTAATAAGAGGGTGTAGAGCTGTAACTGCGTCAGGTTAGGATAGTAATGATCACAGATTACCAATTATCTCCTCAGATTGTTGTAATATTTTTTAATGCTTAATAACCACGCAGATTATGGTGGTAGAGGTCAGAATGCCTATTTGCCCCCAGAATTCTCCAACAGCTGAATATTAACCCTTCAGATTAGTGTGTATGTGGGGAGCACCTTTGCTTGATAAGTTTCAGAGCTGGAAAAGACCCCAACTCATTTCAATGGCTTTACCTGAGCGTTGAAACTCCACAGTGGTTTTCCCTGATTCACGCCTTCCTAAGAAGGTCCAACCATCATTGGCCGGCCACGCCCATTCCTCCACGGCACAGTAGTATGCCCCCTGGTCACTGTGGTCCAACCTCAGGACATGCAGCTTGTACATGGTCTTGGAGACTCGTTCTGTGTGATATTTCGTCTTCACATCCAGCAACTCAACCTCCGGGCTGTATTGCACCACCCCGTCCAAGTCGGTACCCAGGAGTCTGCTGGGCTGTACGTTGCCTGATGGTGGGATAAGGAACCACGTCACATTGTATCGAGAGCCATCCTGCAGTTGTGTGAGCCGGCAGTCAACCTCAAATGTGTCCGTGGCGGGACCTATTTCGACGTGCCTGTTGGTGGTGTCGACGATCAACGTGCTTTCTGGTGGTGGAGAAATAGAGAAATTCAGTTACTTTAGGCTAGAGGTTACATATTCAATGTTGTATGAGCTCCAGTAATGACTGGTTCCTACAGTGGCCATGAGACGCACTGAAATAACTATGTGCTGTGGTAGAATTTGTTTTCAAAATTACATTTGGACGTTTACAAATGCACAATTTTGAGCACCCAGACAATAACAACATTACAGCAAGCAGATTGGAACTGAAGGGTGCATCTGAGCCAAGATTCATGAACTACTGGGAATTCCTCTGGGTAACATTCCATTCCATCATTTTACCTTATTTCTGCTCTTATACATGCTCTTATACATGAGAGAGATGCTCACTGTCCCATGTAAACCAGACATTAAATTGTCCCATGTAAACCAGACATTAAAATTGCATCCTGATCTGAGTGAAAGACACCCACTAGTCCCCCGTAAACCAGACATTAATGTGCCCCATGATCTGAGTGAAAGATGCCCACCAGTTCCTCTGAAAGAGACATTAATCAGAACCTGGTCTCCTCTACGAACCAGGTATCACTATCTTCTCTGGTCTCAGTGAGAGCTGCCCATCAGCCTTCTCTGGACATTTCTATGCGCCCTATTCTCAGTGAGAGAAATCCACCATTAATGAAACAGACATTCCTGCGCCACCCTGCTTCCTGGTGAAAGCATTGGTGGATTCCTCTATTAACTCCTGATTTTCGTGACAGTAAAACACCAGTGCTCCAAAAAAGAGACATTTCTCCCCACCCCCAATCTCAGTGAGAGCTGCTTGTCAGTCTTCTATGAACCAGACATCACTGAGCAACCTGATCTGAGCGGGCGATGCAACCAGTCCCCTGTAAACCAGACACTAATGTGCACACTGGTCTGAGAGAGACGCCCACCAGTTCCCTGTGAACCAGACATTATTGTGTGCCCTGATCTGAGTGAGAGATGCTCACCGTCCCTTGTAAACCAGATATGAGTGTGACCCTGATCTGAGTGAGAGATGCTCACCGTCCCTTGTAAACCAGATATTAGTGTGCCCTGATCTGAGTGAGAGATGCTCACCGTCCCTTGTAAACCAGATATGAGTGTGACCCTGATCTGAGTGAGAGATGCTCACCGTCCCTTGTAAACCAGATATGAGTGTGACCCTGATCTGAGTGAGAGATGCTCACCGTCCCTTGTAAACCAGATATGAGTGTGACCCTGATCTGAGTGAGAGATGCTCACCGTCCCTTGTAAACCAGATATTAATGTGACCCTGATCTGAGTGAGAGATGCTCACCGTCCCTTGTAAACCAGATATGAGTGTGACCCTGATCTGAGTGAGAGATGCTCACTGTCCCTTGTAAACCAGATATTAGTGTGCCCTGATCTGAGTGAGAGATGCTCACCGTCCCTTGTAAACCAGATATGAGTGTGACCCTGATCTGAGTGAGAGATGCTCACCGTCCCTTGTAAACCAGATATGAGTGTGACCCTGATCTGAGTGAGAGATGCTCACCGTCCCTTGTAAACCAGATATGAGTGTGACCCTGATCTGAGTGAGAGATGCTCACCGTCCCTTGTAAACCAGATATTAGTGTGACCCTGATCTGAGTGAGAGATGCTCACCGTCCCTTGTAAACCAGATATGAGTGTGACCCTGATCTGAGTGAGAGATGCTCACCGTCCCTTGTAAACCAGATATTAGTGTGCCCTGATCTGAGTGAGAGATGCTCACCGTCCCTTGTAAACCAGATATGAGTGTGACCCTGATCTGAGTGAGAGATGCTCACCGTCCCTTGTAAACCAGATATGAGTGTGACCCTGATCTGAGTGAGAGATGCTCACCGTCCCTTGTAAACCAGATATTAGTGTGACCCTGATCTGAGTGAGAGATGCTCACCGTCCCTTGTAAACCAGACATTAATGAGCACCCTGATCTGAGTGAGAGATGCTCACCGTCCCTTGTAAACCAGATATTAGTGTGACCCTGATCTGAGTGAGAGATGCTCACCGTCCCTTGTAAACCAGACATTAATGAGCACCCTGATCTGAGTGAGAGATGCTCACCGTCCCTTGTAAACCAGATATTAATGTGCACCCTGATCTGAGTGAGAGATGCTCACCGTCCCTTGTAAACCAGACATTAATGAGCACCCCGATCTGAGTGAGAGATGCTCACCGTCCCTTGTAAACCAGATATTAATGTGCACCCTGATCTGAGTGAGAGATGCTCACCGTCCCTTGTAAACCAGATATTAGTGTGACCCTGATCTGAGTGAGAGGTGCTCACCGTCCCTTGTAAACCAGACATTAATGTGACCCTGATCTGAGTGAGAGATGCTCACCGTCCCTTGTAAACCAGACATTAATGTGACCCTGATCTGAGTGAGAGATGCTCACCGTCCCTTGTAAACCAGATATTAGTGTGACCCTGATCTGAGTGAGAGATGCTCACCGTCCCATGTAAACCAGATATTAATGTGACCCTGACCTGAGTGAGAGATGCTCACCGTCCCATGTAAACCAGAGATTAATGTGCACCCTGATCTGAGTGAGAGATGCTCACCGTCCCATGTAAACCATACATTAATGTGACCCTGATCTGAGTGAGAGATGCTCACCGTCCCTTGTAAACCAGACATTAATGTGACCCTGATCTGAGTGAGAGATGCTCACCGTCCCTTGTAAACCAGACATTAATGTGACCCTGATCTGAGTGAGGGATGCTCACCGTCCCATGTAAACCAGATAATAGTGTGACCCTGATCTGAGTGAGGGATGCTCACCGTCCCTTGTAAACCAGATAATAGTGTGACCCTGATCTGAGTGAGGGATGCTCACCGTCCCATGTAAACCAGATATTAGTGTGACCCTGATCTGAGTGAGAGATGCTCACCGTCCCTCATAAACCAGATATTAGTGTGACCCTGATCTGAGTGAGAGATGCTCACCGTCCCATGTAAACCAGATAATAGTGTGACCCTGATCTGAGTGAGGGATGCTCACCGTCCCATGTAAACCAGATATTAGTGTGACCCTGATCTGAGTGAGAGATGCTCACCGTCCCTTGTAAACCAGATAATAGTGTGACCCTGATCTGAGTGAGGGATGCTCACCGTCCCATGTAAACCAGATATTAGTGTGACCCTGATCTGAGTGAGAGATGCTCACCATCCCTCATAAACCAGATATTAGTGTGACCCTGATCTGAGTGAGAGATGCTCACCGTCCCATGTAAACCAGACATTAATGTGCACCCTGATCTGAGTGAGAGATGCTCACCGTCCCTTGTAAACCAGATATTAGTGTGACCCTGATCTGAGTGAGAGATGCTCACCGTCCCTTGTAAACCAGATATTAGTGTGACCCTGATCTGAGTGAGGGATGCTCACCGTCCCTTGTAAACCAGACATTAATGTGCACCCTGATCTGAGTGAGAGATGCTCACCGTCCCTTGTAAACCAGATATTAGTGTGACCCTGATCTGAGTGAGAGATGCTCACCGTCCCATGTAAACCAGACATTAATGTGCACTGATCTGAGTAAGAGATGCTCACCGTCCCATGTAAACCAGATATTAGTGTGACCCTGATCTGAGTGAGAGATGCTCACCGTCCCTTGTAAACCAGATATTAATGTGCACCCTGATCTGAGTGAGAGATGCTCACCGTCCCATGTAAACCAGACATTAATGTGACCCTGATCTGAGTGAGAGATGCTCACCGTCCCTTGTAAACCGGACACTAATGTGCACCGTGATCTGAGTGAGAGATGCTCACCGTCCCATGTAAACCAGACATTAATGTGCACACTGATCTGAGTGAGAGATGCTCACCGTCCCTTGTAAACCAGATATTAATGTGCACCCTGATCTGAGTGAGAGATGCTCACCGTCCCTTGTAAACCAGATGTTAGTGTGACCCTGATCTGAGTGAGAGATGCTCACCGTCCCTTGTAAACCAGACATTAATGTGACCCAGATCTGAGTGAGAGATGCTCACCGTCCCATGTAAACCAGACATTAATGTGCACTGATCTGAGTGAGAGATGCTCACCGTCCCTTGTAAACCAGACATTAATGCGCACTGATCTGAGTGAGAGATGCTCACCGTCCCTTGTAAACCAGACATTAATGTGCACCCTGCTCTGAGTGAGAGATGTTCACCGACCCTTGTACACTAGACATTAATGTGACCCCGATCTGAGTGAGAGATGCTCACCGTCCCACGTAAACCAGACATTAATGTGCACTGATCTGAGTGAGAGATGCTCACCGTCCCTTGTAAACCAGACATTAATGTGCACCATTGATCTGAGTGAGAGATGCTCACTGTCCCCTGTGAACCAGTTATTATTGTGTGACCCTGATCTGAGTGAGAGATGCTCACCGTCCCTTGTAAACTAGACATTATTGTGACCCTGATCTGAGTGAGAGATGCTCACCGTCCCTTGTAAACCAGTCATTAATGTGCACTCTGATCTGAGTGAGAGATGCTCAACGTCCCTTGTAAACCAGATATTAGTGTGACCCTGATCTGAGTGAGAGATGCTCACCGTCCCTTGTAAACCAGATATTAGTGTGACCCTGATCTGAGTGAGAGATGCTCACCGTCCCTTGTAAACCAGATATTAGTGTGACCCTGATCTGAGTGAGGGATGCTCACCGTCCCTTGTAAACCAGATATTAGTGTGACCCTGGTCTGAGTGAGAGATGCTCACCGTCCCTTGTAAACCAGATATTAGTGTGACCCTGATCTGAGTGAGAGATGCTCACCGTCCCTTGTAAACCAGATATTAGTGTGACCCTGATCTGAGTGAGAGATGCTCACCGTCCCATGTAAACCAGATATTAGTGTGACCCTGATCTGAGTGAGAGATGCTCACCGTCCCTTGTAAACCAGATATTAGTGTGACCCTGATCTGAGTGAGAGATGCTCACCGTCCCTTGTAAACCAGATATTAGTGTGACCCTGATCTGAGTGAGAGATGCTCACCGTCCCTTGTAAACCAGATATTAGTGTGACCTTGATCTGAGTGAGAGATGCTCACCGTCCCTTGTAAACTAGACATTAATGTGACCCTGATCTGAGTGAGAGATGCCCACCGTCCCCTGTGAACCAAACATTTATTGTGTGACCCTGATCTGAGTGAGAGATGCTCACCTTCCCTTGTAAACTAGACATTAATGTGACCCTGATCTGAGTGAGAGATGCTCACCGTCCCTTGTAAACCAGTCATTAATGTGCACACTGATCTGAGTGAGAGATGCCCACCGTCCCATGTAAACCAGATATTAGTGTGCCCTGATCTGAGTGAGAGATGCTCACCGTCCCTTGTAAACCAGATATTAATGTGCACCCTGATCTGAGTGAGAGATGCTCACCGTCCCTTGTAAACCAGATATTAGTGTGACCCTGATCTGAGTGAGAGATGCCCACCGCCCCTTGTAAACCAGATATTAGTGTGACGCTCACCGTCCCTTGTAAACCAGATTAATGTGCACCCTGGTCTGAGTGAGAGATGATCACCGTCCCTTGTAAACCAGACATTAATGTGACCCTGATCTGAGTGAGAGATGCTCACCGTCCCTTGTAAACCAGATATTAGTGTGACCCTGATCTGAGTGAGAGATGCTCACCGTCCCTTGTAAACCAGATATTAGTGTGACCCTGATCTGAGTGAGAGATGCTCACCGTCCCTTGTAAACCAGACATTAGTGTGACCCTGATCTGAGTGAGAGATGCTCACCGTCCCTTGTAAACCAGATATTAATGTGCACCCTGATCTGAGTGAGAGATGCTCACCGTCCCTTGTAAACCAGATATTAGTGTGACCCTGATCTGAGTGAGAGATGCTCACCGTCCCTTGTAAACCAGATATTAGTGTGACCTTGATCTGAGTGAGAGATGCTCACCGTCCCTTGTAAACTAGACATTAATGTGACCCTGATCTGAGTGAGAGATGCTCACCGTCCCCTGTGAACCAGAAATTATTGTGTGACCCTGATCTGAGTGAGAGATGCTCACCGTCCCTTTTAAACCAGACTTTAATGTGCACCCTTATCTGAGTGAGAGATGCTCACCGTCCCTTGTAAACCAGATATTAGTGTGACCATGATCTGAGTGAGAGATGCTCACCATCCCATGTAAACCAGATATTAATGTGCACCCTGATCTGAGTGAGAGATGCTCACCGTCCCTTGTAAACCAGATATTAGTGTGACCCTGATCTGAGTGAGGGATGCTCACCGTCCCTTGTAAACCAGATATTAATGTGCACCCTGGTCTGAGTGAGAGATGCTCACCGTCCCTTGTAAACCAGATATTAGTGTGACCCTGATCTGAGTGAGAGATGTTCACCGTCCCTTGTAAACCAGATATTAATGTGCACCCTGATCTGAGTGAGAGATGCTCACCATACCTTGTAAACCAGATATTAGTGTGACCCTGATCTGAGTGAGAGATGCTCACCGTCCCTTGTAAACCAGATATTAATGTGCACCCTGATCTGAGTGAGAGATGCTCACCCTCCCTTGTAAACCAGATATTAGTGTGACCCTGATCTGAGTGAGAGATGCTCACCGTCCCTTGTAAACCAGACTTAATGTGCACCCTTATCTGAGTGAGAGATGCTCACCGTCCCTTGTAAACCAGATATTAGTGTGACCCTGATCTGAGTGAGAGATGCTCACCATCCCATGTAAACCAGATATTAATGTGCACCCTGATCTGAGTGAGAGATGCTCACCGTCCCTTATAAACCAGATATTAGTGTGACCCTGATCTGAGTGAGGGATGCTCACCGTCCCTTCTAAACCAGACATTAATGTGCACCCTGATCTGAGTGAGAGATGCTCACCGTCCCTTGTAAACCAGACATTAGTGTGACCCTGATCTGAGTGAGAGATGCTCACCATACCTAGTAAACCAGATATTAGTGTGACCCTGATCTGAGTGAGAGATGCTCACCGTCCCTTGTAAACCAGACACTAATGTGCACCCTGATCTGAGTGAGAGATGCTCACCGTCCCTTGTAAACCAGATATTAGTGTGACCCTGATCTGAGTGAGAGATGCTCACCGTCCCTTGTAAACCAGATATTAGTGTGACCCTGATCTGAGTGAGAGATGCTCACCGTCCCATGTAAACCAGATATTAGTGTGACCCTGATCTGAGTGAGAGATGCTCACCGTCCCATGTAAACCAGATATTAGTGTGACCCTGATCTGAGTGAGAGATGCTCACCGTCCCTTGTAAACCAGATATTAGTGTGACCCTGATCTGAGTGAGAGATGCTCACCGTCCCAAGTAAACCAGATATTAATGTGACCCTGATCTGAGTGAGAGATACCTACTAGTCCCCCGTGGACCAGACATTAATGTGACCCTGATCTGAGTGAGAGATGCTCACCGTCCCTTGTAAACCAGAGATGAGTGTGACCCTGATCTGAGTGAGAGATACCTACTAGTCCCCCGTGGACCAGACATTAATGTGACCCTGGTCTGAGTGAGAGATGCTCACCATACCTTGTAAACCAGATATTAGTGTGACCCTGATCTGAGTGAGAGATGCTCACCGTCCCTTGTAAACCAGATATTAGTGTGACCCTGATCTGAGTGAGAGATGCTCACCGTCCC
Organism: Lissotriton helveticus; assembly: GCF_964261635.1. Classification (NCBI taxonomy): domain Eukaryota; kingdom Metazoa; phylum Chordata; class Amphibia; order Caudata; family Salamandridae; genus Lissotriton; species Lissotriton helveticus. Next base: position 55,361,265 of record NC_136069.1, read on the forward strand.
TTGTAAACCAGATATTAGTGTGACCCTGATCTGAGTGAGAGATGCTCTTCGTCCCTTGTAAACCAGATATTAGTGTGACCCTGATCTGAGTGAGAGATGCTCACCGTCCCATGTAAACCAGATATTAATGTGACCCTGATCTGAGTGAGAGATGGTCACCGTCCCTTGTAAACCATATATTAGTGTGACCCTGATCTGAGTGAGAGATGCTCACCGTCCCTTGTAAACCAGACATTAGTGTGACCCTGATCTGAGTGAGAGATGCTCACCGTCCCTTGTAAACCAGACATTAGTGTGACCCTGATCTGAGTGAGAGATGCTCACCGTCCCTTGTAAACCAGATATTAATGTGACCCTGATCTGAGTGAGAGATGCTCACCGTCCCTTGTAAACCAGATATTAGTGTGACCCTGATCTGAGTGAGAGATGCTCACCGTCCCTTGTAAACCAGATATGAGTGTGACCCTGATCTGAGTGAGAGATACCTACTAGTCCCCTGTGGACCAGACATTAATGTGACCCTGATCTGAGTGAGAGATGCTCACCGTCCCTTGTAAACCAGATATTAGTGTGACCCTGATCTGATTGAGAGATGCTCACCGTCCCTTGTAAACCAGATATGAGTGTGACCCTGATCTGAGTGAGAGATACCTACTAGTCCCCCGTGGACCAGACATTAATGTGACCCTGATCTGAGTGAGAGATGCTCACCGTCCCTTGTAAACCAGATATTAGTGTGACCCTGATCTGAGTGAGAGATGCTCACCGTCCCTTGTAAACCAGACATTAATGTGACCCTGATCTGAGTGAGAGATGCTCACTGTCCCTTGTAAACCAGAGATGAGTGTGACCCTGATCTGAGTGAGAGATACCTACAAGTCCCCCGTGGACCAGACATTAATGTGACCCTGGTCTGAGTGAGAGATGCTCACCATACCTTGTAAACCAGATATTAGTGTGACCCTGATCTGAGTGAGAGATGCTCACCGTCCCTTGTAAACCAGATATTAGTGTGACCCTGATCTGAGTGAGAGATGCTCACCGTCCCTTGTAAACCAGATATTAGTGTGACCCTGATCTGAGTGAGAGATGCTCACCGTCCCTTGTAAACCAGACTTTAATGTGCACCCTTATCTGAGTGAGAGATGCTCACCGTCCCTTGTAAACCAGATATTAGTGTGACCCTGATCTGAGTGAGAGATGCTCACCATCCCATGTAAACCAGATATTAATGTGCACCCTGATCTGAGTGAGAGATACCTACTAGTCCCCCGTGGACCAGACATTAATGTGACCCTGGTCTGAGTAAGAGATGCTCACCATACCTTGTAAACCAGATATTAGTGTGACCCTGATCTGAGTGAGAGATGCTCACCGTCCCTTGTAAACCAGATATTAGTGTGACCCTGATCTGAGTGAGAGATGCTCACCGTCCCTTGTAAACCAGATATTAGTGTGACCCTGATCTGAGTGAGAGATGCTCACCGTCCCTTGTAAACCAGACTTTAATGTGCACCCTTATCTGAGTGAGAGATGCTCACCGTCCCTTGTAAACCAGATATTAGTGTGACCCTGATCTGAGTGAGAGATGCTCACCATCCCATGTAAACCAGATATTAATGTGCACCCTGATCTGAGTGAGAGATGCTCACCGTCCCTTATAAACCAGATATTAGTGTGACCCTGATCTGAGTGAGGGATGCTCACCGTCCCTTGTAAACCAGACATTAATGTGCACCCTGATCTGAGTGAGAGATGCTCACCGTCCCTTGTAAACCAGATATTAGTGTGACCCTGATCTGAGTGAGAGATGCTCACCGTCCCTTGTAAACCAGACATTAGTGTGACCCTGATCTGAGTGAGAGATGCTCACCATACCTTGTAAACCAGATATTAGTGTGACCCTGATCTGAGTGAGAGATGCTCACCGTCCCTTGTAAACCAGATATTAATGTGCACCCTGATCTGAGTGAGAGATGCTCACCGTCCCTTGTAAACCAGATATTAGTGTGACCCTGATCTGAGTGAGAGATGCTCACCGTCCCTTGTAAACCAGATATTAGTGTGACCCTGATCTGAGTGAGAGATGCTCACCGTCCCATGTAAACCAGATATTAGTGTGACCCTGATCTGAGTGAGAGATGCTCACCGTCACATGTAAACCAGATATTAGTGTGACCCTGATCTGAGTGAGAGATGCTCACCGTCCCTTGTAAACCAGATATTAGTGTGACCCTGATCTGAGTGAGAGATGCTCACCGTCCCATGTAAACCAGATATTAATGTGACCCTGATCTGAGTGAGAGATGCTCACCGTCCCTTGTAAACCAGATATTAATGTGCATCCTGATCTGAGTGAGAGATGCTCACCGTCCCTTGTAAACCAGATATTATTGTGCACCCTGATCTGAGTGAGAGATGCTCACCGTCCCTTGTAAACCATATATTAGTGTGACCCTGATCTGAGTGAGAGATGCTCACCGTCCCTTGTAAACCAGATATTAGTGTGACCCTGATCTGAGTGAGAGATGCTCACCGTCCCTTGTAAACCAGATATGAGTATGACCCTGATCTGAGTGAGAGATGCTCACCGTCCCTTGTAAACCAGATATTAATGTGCACCCTGATCTGAGTGAGAGATGCTCACTGTCCCTTGTAAACCAGATATTAGTGTGACCCTGATCTGAGTGGGAGATGCTCACCGTCCCTTGTAATTCAGATATTAATGTGCACTGATCTGAGTGAGAGATGCTCACCGTCCCTTGTAAACCAGACATTAGCGTGACCCTGGTCTGAGTGAGAGATGCTCACCGTCCCTTGTAAACCAGATATGAGTGTGACCCTGATCTGAGTGAGATATGCTCACCGTCCCTTGTAAACCAGACATTAGCGTGACCCTGGTCTGAGTGAGAGATGCTCACCGTCCCTTGTAAACCAGATATTAGTGTGACCCTGATCTGAGTGAGAGATGCTCACCGTCCCATGTAAACCAGATATTAATGTGACCCTGATCTGAGTGAGAGATGCTCACCGTCCCTTGTAAACCAGATATTAATGTGCACCCTGGTCTGAGTGAGAGATGCTCACCGTCCCTTGTAAACCAGATATTATTGTGCACCCTGATCTGAGTGAGAGATGCTCACCGTCCCTTGTAAACCAGACATTATCGTGACCCTGGTCTGAGTGAGAGATGCTCACCGTCCCTTGTAAACCAGATATTAGTGTGACCCTGATCTGAGTGAGAGATGCTCACCGTCCCATGTAAACCAGATATTAATGTGACCCTGATCTGAGTGAGAGATGCTCACCGTCCCTTGTAAACCAGATATTAGTGTGACGCTGATCTGAGTGAGAGATGCTCACCGTCCCTTGTAAACCAGATATTAGTGTGACCCTGATCTGAGTGAGAGATGCTCACCGTCCCTTTTAAACCAGATATTAGTGTGACCCTGATCTGAGTGAGAGATGCTCACCGTCCCTTGTAAACCAGATATTAGTGTGACCCTGATCTGAGTGAGAGATGCTCACCGTCCCTTGTAAACCAGATATTAGTGTGACCCTGATCTGAGTGAGAGATGCTCACCGTCCCTTGTAAACCAGATATGAGTGTGACCCTGATCTGAGTGAGAGATGCTCACCGTCCCTTGTAAACCAGATATTAATGTGACCCTGATCTGAGTGAGAGATGCTCACCGTCCCTTGTAAACCAGACATTAATGTGACCCTGGTCTGAGTGAGAGATGCTCACCGTCCCTTGTAAACCAGATATTAATGTGCACCCTGATCTGAGTGAGAGATGCTCACCGTCCCTTGTAAACCAGATATTAATGTGCACCCTGATCTGAGTGAGAGATGCTCACCGTCCCTTGTAAACCAGACATTAATGTGCACCCTGATCTGAGTGAGAGATGCTCACCGTCCCACGTAAACCAGACATTAGTGTGACCCTGATCTGAGTGGGAGATGCTCACCGTCCCATGTATACCAGACATTAGTGTAACCCTGACCTGAGTGAGAGATGCTCACCGTCCCATGTATACCAGACATTAATGTGACCCTGATCTGAGCGAGAGATGCCCAAAAGTCCTTTATGAAAGACAAATTCCCCGATCCCGGTGCCACCAGGTCCCAGTCCACTTTATAACCGAAACCCTTGGGTCTGGTTCCTTACTCTTTAGGGTCACTTCTATGGTCAGGCGGTTGGATCTGGTCATCGCTGCAGCGACCCACGTATTCTCCGGACTCCTCCTCATCGCCTCCACCTTGCACCTGTAGCTTGTGGCATCCTTCCAGCTCGCCCTCCGTAGGGTCAGCCGAGAGGAGGTGGCTGTCCCGGTGACCACACCCTTGTCCTGGAAGTACTGACTCATCCACTCAACGCCACCGCCGTGTAGGACCCGAACCAGGGGGCGGAAGGAGTCATCCGTGGCGCCAGGGGGCAGCACCTGCCAGGTGATGGACACGGGGGCCTCTACAGGCGCTGAGATCATACACATGAGGACAATGGTGTCCCCAAGCTGGACAGTGTGCGTGCGGCTCTGTAAGGTCACCCCCAGGCCAGTACCTGTAGAAATAGAAAACATACTTACACACTGCAAGCAATGAGGTCTGCAAGAAATATCTGACACATTGACTGCAAAAATATACAATACATGTACACAGCAACCTAAACCACAAAGAAAGAAACAGGGGCAGTACTAATCTACCCCTGCCCTAAAGCAATGGCAAGAACTCGCGCAGCCCCATCACCCTCCCGCGGTATGGAACCTCGCGCCTCCACCATGACCACTTAAAGGAACACTTGGATCCTTCCCACTCTGCTCTCAAACCCTGGCACCATCCAAACTGCCTCGCTTTAGCTTCATTTATACCTTGTTTTTAACCGCTTAACCACGGCGCGATTCCACCACGGTGCAGCGGTTTAAATGAGTGGGCAGGCCCATATCAGCAAATGGCGTGTGCAGCACTACCGAGGTAGTGCTCGCGACCACCGTTGGCCGACGCCCTCAGCAAAGGGGTTAATGAATTAATGTAAATAGAGCACAATTCATATATGAATGATTCTAGGAGATACTCCCTCTACCCACAGTGAGCGAATTCACCCTTGGTGAGGAGATGGGTGCTGAGGTCACACTGTACTCGTCAACGACAAAGAGAGACACCCAGAGTATGGATGTCCATTAATTACACAGAAGTGACATTATACTTCCTTTGACCAATGATGACATCACTGGGGAGACACCCAGAGCATGGATGTCCATTCATTACACAGAAGTGACATCATACTTCCTTTGAGCAATGATGACATCACTGGGGAGACACCCAGAGCATGGATGTCCATTCATGACACGGAAGTGACATCATACTGCCTTTGACCACCGATGACATCACTGGGGAGACACCCAGAGCATGGATGTCCATTCATTACACAGAAGTGACATCATACTTCCTTTGAGCAATGATGACATCACTGGGGAGACACCCAGAGCATGGATGTCCATTCATGACACGGAAGTGACATCATACTGCCTTTGACCACCGATGACATCACTGGGGAGACACCCAGAGCATGGATGTCCATTCATTACACGGAAGTGACATCAAACTCCCTTTGCCCACCAATGACATCACAGGGGAGACACCCAGAGCATGGATGTCCATTCATGACGCGGAAGTGACATCATACTCCCTTTGACCACCGATGACATCACTGGGGAGAAACCCAGAGCATGGATGTCCATTCATTACACGGAAGTGACATCAAACTCCCTTTGACCACCAATGACATCACAGGGGAGACACCCAGAGCATGGATGTCCATTCATGATGTGGCAGTGACATCATACTCCCTTTGACCATCGATGACATCACAGGGGTGACCACTTGTCACACCCAGTCCCTTAATAGCCTCCTATTTCAGCACAGAGGTTAAGGTAAGACAGTAAGTGAAAGGTGCAGATAGTGAAACCGGTTTTTAGAGCCCTCTGGACTTTTTGTTGGTCTTTCTGCTCCTGTGGTCCCTGGACCCAGAGATAGCAAGGGCTGGCTGTGCGTGGGGTACCAAAGGCTGAACTAGGGGCAGCAACTGCCCCCTTCCAGCCTCTGAGGATATCTAACCCTAACATAACAGGTGTATTGGTAAAGCGCACGTTCACCCGAAGGTATCTTGGCGCTGAATAACAGATGTTCATTGTTACCCAACTCAATGACACTCATTTTATCAACCTCAGTTGGATGAAAGGCTGAGTGAACCCACCAGGGTTTGAACCTGTGACCATGAGGTTGAACACAGGCCCCTGCAATGGATGCATTAGTCCATTGAGCCACCAGACCCTCTGACCTTCAATGCACTCAAACCCCCTTGACACAGATGGGCTGTTTTGAGCTGTAATTCTTGACACTAGTAGGTTTAGCTCTCTTGGTCTGGGAGGAATAGTGCACTAAGCATTCTAGGCCCCCCAAGCCATCACTATTGCACAGTGTGTGTCACGCTTCATCCTTTACAGTTCACTCCACAGGTGACTTTACATGCTATTAACATTGGTCATAACAGAAACTTAAGGAGCAAACTCTTGGCCAACATTAGAGGGTCTCGTGATGGTGCGGACTCAGGCTTGCGGGAGTAGTGGGGCTGTATAGCCTCAGACACAGCAAAGGTCTTTGACAGAGCTTAGGGGAAGTTATTAAGTGACCTGGTCCTGAACCCCGTTTTACATTATTCAAAGACAATGGAGGCATCCATGTTGAGGATGGTCCTCTCTGCATTGGTCTTGCTTAGAAGCATGAGACAAGGAGTCCTCCAACACATCTGCTGTCCACCATGGTGTCAAAGTACATCCCCAGCCTAGACACCAGCCAGCAGGGAAGCAAAGAAAAGTATTCAGATCCCAAAGGGTGAGGGCCACCACTCGGGCCACCTCACCGCGTGTTGTGCCAACCCCTACACTCCTCACAAAACTACACAAGGTGAACCAGCTCAGGTGAGCAGCGTCCGAAGTAAGGGGTCAAATGAAAACAGTCCATAGTGACCTCTTTATATGTTCCCACAACTATTAACAAGGCTCTATGCCAGGGGTTCCCAACCTTCCCTATGCTCCCACCCCTAGGAAATGTTTGATTAATGTTCACACCCCCTACAAAAGTCTCTCTAGATTCCTATTATGCATACAGTGCATACTTTCCCTCTTTGTCGCACCCCCTGAAATGCTATCTTGCACCCACTGGGAGTGCGGGCACCCCAGGTTGGGAACCGCTGCTCTATGCTAGACTCTGGAATAAACAGCGGGAGAGGATCTTGAACTTATAACGAGAGACCTCCAGTAGGAGACATCTCGATAGCATGCAGTCAGAAGCATGATCCTTCTGCTGACTTGTCCCCAACCACGCCTGCTGCCGTGAGCTCACCACATACCTATATATAAGGCGCCCACCTCTGACGGAATTAAAAGAGCACACCGTTTGGCCTTTGATCAAGCTTTAGCGATGATCCCTGTGGACCATTAAATTATTTCCATAGGATTACTAATACGTTTTATTACGCCTTATTTGCCCGGTTCTGACACACCCAGAGGAGCACTTCTCTCTCAGCTGATTCCTACTCTATCTGTCATTTCTTCTCCCCATGTCTCTAGTCTGAATTTTTGATCTCTTTTTCTTCTTCTATCTGTATGCCCCCTGTTCTCCCATCTTTCCCATTCTCTGACCCTTTACTCTTCACTTCCTCAGTTTGTGAACTGATCATTATCATCAGTATTGCACTTCCATGCAAAGCTGACTATTGTAGATGTCACCTGTGACCCTCAGAGGAACCCCCTCCTCTTCCCATATTAGTGTCTCCATCTGCAAAGACCTATCTTTCTCGGTTCTTCAGATTCAGACAACATTGCAACCCAGTTGGCTTTACGGAAACAAAATGGCGCCATGTTGGCAACCATTCACACATACCTAGCCATGTGACATTGAGAGATGTTTCCTGGTGCTTCTCGTCCAGTGCGGTCCACTTGCCATCGGCTGCTTGTGACCACTCCTTGACCTGACACCCGTAGAGTCCGCTGTCGTTCATCAGTGCATGGTCCAGTTCCATCTCGAACGAGGTGGGCCCTGTCTTCTCCAGCCTGAGGGTCCCATGGGTCCAACGCCCCTGGTAGGAGGGTCCGACCCTCAGCGAGCCGTCCCGCTCCAGTCGTGCTATCTGCTTTGTGTGTTCCTGTTCTCGGATGTGATACCAAGTCACCGACACATGGTTGGTGGTCCCACTTGCGGTGCAGTGAAACGCAACGGATTGGCCTTCCATTGCAAGCGACTTGTTGCTTCTGATGGACACTTCCAAGTTGTTCTCTGTACCAAAAGTAAAATGGAAAGTTTATTGATAACATTCATGGTATTACGAGAAACCTCCTTAAGTAGAGAGTATTCCAAGGAGGTGGCTGATACCTGAAATAATCATATCCCTGTGGGTAATAGAGTCTTACAATGTAAGGCCTGGTTCACAAAGGTAAAGTTACACTTTTGCCTAAATTTACAAAGGTTTACAATTAACAAAGCAATTTTATGAGTAGTATCTTTTGGATAGCCTAACTTTTTATGTGTGAAGTCTTCGCTAGGAGTGTGGAGACTTCAGTCAGAAATATAGTACTCGTAACATTTCTTTGTGAATTGCAAAAAATCGTAAACTTACACAAAAGCATAAGTTAATCTTTGTGAATTAAGCACTCAAAATGAATCATTATCTGCAGCTAAGTTTTACTCTTTCAAGCCACCAAGCAAAATGTATTCTCTCTGCTCTTTGGTGATAACCATTTCTCGTTAGGAAATGTACCTATGGAGACTTCTTGATGACATTAGCTACGTATACTTGTGAGAAAGGCGTAACAGTTGAAACCCGTTACGTTAGAGCGGAATAAACTACCTGAACTTCAAATGGATAGTGTCTTGAGAGGGCACTTATTTTGCGGTGCGAAACGAAGTTGGTTATATATATATATATATATATGAATACTGCACTTTTGAATTAGCAGTCAGGTTAATGTATTATGTGTGTTATACTGCCTTTTCTTTGATTGTACTCCTTTACCTGAATATGGACCATTTATGTGGCATGTTTTTCTTGTATCTTGATTTTAGTCTCTGCTATACGACTGGTTTTATGCATTTTTCCATTTATTTATATTTGTATGGGTGGATGGTTTTTTGCATTCTAACTGGCGTTATTTGCACATACTTTTTACAAGTGTCTTCTGTTTGTCATCACCGCTAGGAAAGTGATATAGTGGGGATTGTTCTTTCACGTTGCTTGTCTGTCTACATTTCGAACTAAAGGGATTTCTTGGGATCTTTAACTTGGGGGGCTCGCCAGGTGACAAATTTGTTTATTCAGGGATGATCAGAACGATCACCTCCAGTGTGTCCTGTTCGAATAGCATATTCTATTCTAACAATATGTCTGAAACCATTCGCTGCCTTCTCTCTAGCAACATGCATGAGTATAACCATTTGCCCTTAGCCCAATTGTGGGTTTTTGGTAACTTTTTTTAGCACTGTGCACTTTATTCACTTTCTTGGGCCGTTAACCGTAGGTAGGGTTAGTTTGCTTAGCAAATGTGTATGATGAATACCCGTGACCAAAATACCACAGGGGAGTATTTTACTGTGCAGCGGTGTTCTATTGGACAAGTGTTCATCTATGTATATGCCCTGCAATTTATTATCACAATTCAGAGTATTTGTACCGCTATTTATATATTCATTATTATTTTTTAATAATATATTGTGTAGATTATTAATAATTGCGTCACAGATGCTGAGTATTTGTACCATTATCTATTCTATCATTGCTGCTATGTTTAAAATATGCTATGCTTTGCACATTACCAGTTCCCTATAGTGAACTACAAAATAGTATTTTCTCTATGTTCATTATTAGTTTGGGGTCGGCCCATCACATGACTGTTGGGTGGGTTTAAATACCTGATGTATTATGTGAGCAAGGTGACCGGGATTGCCGAAACGCGTCACGATTTGCACTGATGCAAGAATAAAAAGCACTTTATATTGCACCAGCAGCCAACGTCTGAAGTGTCCGTTACTCTCCTACTTGGTGCCCGTTACAAGCATTTGGAGTATTACCTGATATATATATATATATATATATATCAATTTCATTTAGAAATAATAATGTTCAAAGAATCATTTAAAAAAATCCCACCTCAAATGCATGTTTATTTTTATTTAGGATGTATTTATTAAAAAAAAACATGTTTAATTCATTTATACTATTTTTTTAACTGTTATGAGATTACTGCGGGCCAGCTGGAAGCACTACTTGCGTGCAGCTCTCATAATATAGCCTGACTGCGTGTATCTCCTAAGAGGGTCCTAGGGAGGGGCTCTTAGCGCTGTTTTATTTTTGGATTTTTATTAAAACTTTTAGCAATTTGATTATGACCATCTGGTAATGTGATTTTTTCAATGTAATGTAATGTTTTTCATAGATGTCTCATCATTATTCCTACTCCAGAACTGTCTGCGCCAGTGCAGATTCATGACCTCTGACACTTGAGTGCTGCCTACAGTGATATTAAATCGACACTACAGCTTGCAGTGCAGAATTCACTTGCTAAGTTTTAGGACATCTTTCCTCTCCACTTGAGAATGTTTTTCCATGTGGAAAAATCCAATGTTATGTTATATTAGGTTGTCTTGTAAAGCGCATGGCTACCCCAGCAATGGGGCGTCCCAGCGCTGTAGACCACAGGGGAACCCGTCCTGGCTTTCCCTGTGGGATGGTCCCTGCTGGGTATCTCCAAGGTGAAACCAGGCATCCCCGGCGAATGTGGGGGGCCGTTGTAGAGATGAGGCAAGCTAATGCCCAGAGTTGCCGAGTGTGATCCCTGGTTAGAGTTGGCACCGAGGTGAGAACTATAGAGTCCGCTGACCCTGGTCCACGACCCTGCCGCGTCGGGAATTGAACCCTGGTCCCGGGCCGTCCTCTGCTTCCGGGTCTGCCGCCTCTAACCAGTGAGCCACACCACTCCACTCCAATCACCTGCACTCCACGAAAATTCTACTTTCTCACTCAACATGTAACTGAAGCAACATGTTTTTGGAACTCAATTTTCCTCTCATTTGGGGAGGGGAAAAACACTTTAAATGTTTGTGAACTCCCACAATGGTTAGACTGTTCCAGGTGACCATCCTGTGAGCCTCCCAAAAAACCCTTTTTCCAATCCTTTTCTAAAGTTACAACAATGAAAAATCGACCACCTGGTGAACTGTCTGCCTTTGTAAGTGACATTTATAATCGTAAAATACTGTAAATCCTGATATTGTGATCTATTATATGGGAATTACAAGCCAAAATTGAACTTTTGTCCCTTGGATAGAATAGCAAGTGTAGTGAGCTGAGACAATGGTGTGCAACTTCTTGGTGGACTTTCAGAGATGTCTCAGACACACTCACCTGCTGGTGCTACCTGAACAGAGACTTCTGCAGACCTCTTGCTCTGAATGACCACCAGGGGTCCAGCAGAGCCTCTGTCCATCTCGGAGACCTCACAGCTGTAGACACCTCCATCGACTGGTGTCACGTGGAACAGCGACAGGTTGTACTCCTCCAAGCTTCTCCTGGCCACCTGCAGCTGCCCCAGGCTTGCTCTAGCGCCATACTCCTTCAGGAGAGTGGTTACACCATGAGGATCCATGGCAGCGACCTCCGCACCTTCGAGGAGCCAAGACAGGTGAAATAACCGGCCAGCAAGGTTTTGGGCTCGTATAGAGCAGGTGACATCGAGCGAGTCTCCCGTCACTAGGGGATTTTTGTTGGTTTTGATGCTCGTTGTGAAATTTCGACCTGGAAAGAAAGCACAAATTAGCAGAAAGATTATGAATTTTTGGGAAAAATTGGAAATGATTAATAATAGTGTGGGATCAATCTATATGATGTTGTTGGTGTCTCCAGAAGTTAAGAACCTACTTCCAGAAAGCTCTATTAAATACAAAGGCTATGGGAATTGTCCCACCTCCCTTAGAGCATACCCTCAAGAACCATAGACAATAGATATACTCTTTTGAACCAGACATACACAATACTGCTCTGTGTACAACAACTTATCTTCCAGATGTTACAACAGCAAGAATATGACTTGGCTGTATGTCAAAACCACGCAGGAATTTACCACGCCTGCCTTAACAACCCGGTTTGAACCACGAATGCATCTTTACAACGCTTCCTTTACCACGCAAGTTGTTGCAACGACTTTCCTTAGGCAAAGCTCTGGAGTTTCAATAATATAATTTACTATTCCATCTCCAGTGTGCGCAACAGTAGGGAAAGTGATGGGCATCAGTCCAACATCAGTCCAACAATGCGTTCCAACATCCAAACATTCAATTCCACTACTCAATGTGAGCACTCATGTTCTGTTGATGTTTTGACATAGCCATTGAGCCGCATTCCTCATGCTAGCTAGTGAGTGGACCAAATGGAAATTATTTTGGTATTTATGTTTTATACATGGGTAGGACCAAAATGAAATTTCTCTTGTTTAAGGTTGAGGGTTATCTATTTGCATATAGACAATAGTTTACATTTAAGTACATACAGAGATGCATAATGGGTAACTGTGTAATCTGGTCCAATATTACCATTGAGGGGTTCTGGTGATATTTTTGGCCTTGTAGTTTGGAAATGTCTCCAGACATCTGAGATGGCAATGACAAGACATGTATTGTGTATTTTCTATTTTACAAGCTGTTTTATTCAAAGCGCAGCCAACAATGGGCATTGACTGGAATTAAAATGTTGAGTTTTTTTTACCTGTCACAAACAAATTCTTGATAGAACAATAGGCAATGGGAGATCAGTGGATTTATGTGACCCTGTGACTGCAGAGTTTACAGCATAATCATGGATTTACTGAATTTGCCACGTAATTTCCAAAATGTCCAGTTTCACCAAAATTGTTGTTTTCAGCTCAAACAGAGGAAAATAATACCGCCAGACAAAGTGCCACATAATTTGCATTTTTTGTCGCATAATTTCGATAACGTTGGTCCCACAAGCTGCATAATCTTATTAGCCTGGACAATGTAAAACCTTTGCCACAGTGGCAACAAAATCTGTATTTCACAAGTAACCGTAAAATATTTTCCATATTTCACTGTTCCTTAAACAGCATTTTGTGCAATAAAAGCCCCAAAACATTTAATACATGCATTTTTCCCCGAAGATGTAATGACTTCTCAATAATCTCCATTGCACCCAGTGTGGAGCAGAGAGGTGAGGTGTGGCACAGCGGTCAGCGCGGCTGACTCCGGAGCGGGGGCTCTCGGGTCGATCCCAGGAGCCGGAGGCAGCTCGGTTCAGCATCATGTGATTCTGCGCAATAGCTCACTTAATCTTGACGGCCCCCAGCGCCTTGAAACCTTAAGGGGTGATATGTTCACACTTTACAAATAGGAATTATTTATTATTTATTTAGTAGAGATCATGGAAGGGATAGGTATATTTTTAAAGTGGTATTTTCTGTCATCTAAGGCAGGGTTCAAACAGTTGATAAATCTTTTTTCAGTTTTTGGCCCTGCAATACTTCTTTTAAATGGCTAAACTGCTGTGAGAGAAATTAGGCTATATTGGAAATTACAACTATCCAGCCAGGTCTCAATCTGTTAGCTCTAGACTAATTTATTAAAATACACACTCACACCTAAGCCAAACTTTCACTCAGTCACTGTTTCTTCCTCTCCAAATGAAAGAAGGTTAGACAAAGATGCACAGATGTAAGTGTGTGAGTGCTGCAACATAAATTCATCATGGGAAGTAGTGTTGGCTACCATTTTAGTGAAGGAGCTGAATCCATGTAAATATTACATTTATTCTTGTTATGGTGAGCATCAACACCACAAGACACTTCTGCAGGATTACTTTGAGATAGCCAGAAGGAGACCTGTGAGTAGCCCCATGCGTGTGTGAGTATGTCTGTGCATGCCCCTACCCTGCTGCACCGCTCTCAAAGGGCTCCTGTAGCGCCAGCCAGTGCACAACGCCTGCACCCTCAGCCAGTGCAGAGTTAACAGATGCCTGGTGCTCTCTCGCAGGAACATGGAAGGTATAACTAGCAGCATAGGGGAGTACGAGGAGCTTTTGTCCACTGAGGGGAGCATGCTTGAGGGCAGCATGATTGGAGTCCTCCCTTTGTTTGTGGTGCCACCAAGCCATACATTAACGATTAGCGCACATGCACTAACAGAAGATCCTGCAGGAATCCATCTTATTGCACCATTGAAGCTGACCTGTCCTCACAAGATTTATGCTTTACCCTCCATACACTCACTTTGGGGTTTGCCTGCTACAACCAAGCCAGGGAAGTGAATATATGAAACGCCAAACGCCTTCAGTAAGTGAAGGGTTTACCATTGATGTTCCACATGAAACACAGTTTAAAAATTGACTGGACCACCTTTTACAAACAGTAAACATGGGTGAAATATGCTGTAAAGTTTGCTTTATTCAATGTAGTCCCTGCCTCCTGCTTCCACACCCTCTAAATACTCAATGTAAACTTCATATGTCTACCAGTCAGCACATGCAGAATGGTCACCCAGCCCTCACCACCAGCAAGCTGGACTACGGCAATGCACGCTGTCGGAGTCACCATCTATCTGCTAGAAAGACTTCAGACCATAAAAACCCAGCAACCAGACTCACACTTCGGCTTTACCCCGTGTTCGCATCACGCTGCCCGACAAAGACCTCAACTGACTCCCATTCACTAGCCCACACGCAGCACACCCACCAGACACTTCCGCGCAGCCAGAATCCTGCTCACACACATCCCCCACCTACAAAGAACCAAAGTCGGCTGTCGTGTTTTCCCCTACCTCGTGCCCAAAGCCTGGAACGACCCACCCCCACACATTTGAGCTGCCGCCACAGTACTTGAGCTCCGCAGGAAACTGAAAACTTGGCTCTTCACCTGGACAAGTCCAAGTCGCAGCCAACAGAATGGCTGCTTTCTCAGCACCAGGATACTCTGCAGTGTGAGCTGCACAGTTCGTAAATTCCCGTAACATAACAAAGTTTGCCCTAGCGTTATTGTTGTGGTGTTGTTCACACATCGCTCACTCTGGTATCTCGTGTTTCTCACTCCGTCTCTGTTCTTTTCCATCTGAATCACACTCCCCTCATTTCTTTCTCACCGTTATGTCCATATTCGCACAAATGCTTAATTCTCCTTCGCTACTATCTCCACCATGTCTTTCTCTCTCTCACTCTTTCTCTCTCTAATCGCTTCTCTCAGTCCCTTCTCTCTTTCTGTCATCCACCCTACCACCGTCCCCTCCTCACTCCCTATCAAGAAGATTAACCTGGGCGAGAGATGTGTGATACATCCACGGAATATCAGCTGGTCCTGGTTTCTCAGTTCCCACAGAACCTCTGGGTTAACATTATAGGAATGAATGCTGAAAGAGCTCAACTCTGGCTGCGAACCATCGCACCTCGATCTGTGTCGACGCAGGGTCTCACCACTGCATGCAATCGACAAAGAAGGTGTCTTGTCTGGTTATTGCTCTAGGAGAATGCTGTATGGGGGAGGGGAGTGTTTGCCGATATTGGCACTTTGCAGGCTGCCCGGGGTCCACGAAGGAGACCCGCTAAAAGGGCGGCCTATTTAGTGCCACAAGAGGCACAGGAGGCAGCCTCCCAGTGTTTGGGACCCTCAGGAGTCCCGGTGTGCTGCGTCACTTCTGGGGAGAGGGGGGTGTGGAGGGGGGGGGGCAATCGACCTCAGTTGCATACTTGGAAGAGCTCAGCTCTGTCTGTCCAGGGTCACAGTGCTATGTATGAAGGAACTCAGCTCCACCTCAATGAAAGAAATTACCAATGTGTGCACAGTCTCTGCTCTGTCTGTGCATGGGTTCAGGACTATGTATGCAGGGACTTGGCTGCATTTGTACCGGAGCTCAGCTCTAGCTGCATAGGAGTGAGTTCAGCTCTACAAGACGATAAGGTACATTTGAAGCAGAGCTCCACTCTCTCTGTATGTCAAGAACCTACTTTTCTTTGTGGAATGTATGTCTTCTAAGTGTTCAGCCTATCTCCTGAAGAAGAACCAAGGGGCATATTATCAAGGCGGGCTATAAGAGATTATCGCCGATTTAGCTGCCTTTTTCGGCCGCTAAGCGGCGATAATTTTATCGCCCTATTAGCAAGCTGTCGCTAACAGCAGTTAGCGACAGCTTGTAGGCGATAGCGAGCGGTTTGGGGCCCGCTTTGCATATCAGCGATGTTTATCACTAATAACATACAAAGTGGGCGTACCCAACCTGTTAGCGACTGAAAGCAGTCGCTAACACAGCTATCGCCTATTATCAACGCAGGCGTAGCGATGGAAATATTTGCGATAAGCGCAAATATCTCCAAAACCTAACGCCTGCTCAGACCAGTTCTTAGCCATTATATCCAATGGATATTCTGGCTAAGCCCCCATTGGCGAAAATGCGTGAAGATCGCTAGATTACCAGCGATATTCACGCATTTCGCCGCTAACGCCGGATATTTTATCGCTTTGGAGATAAGTGTTGCTAATAGCACGTTATCTCTGCGATAAAAGCCGGCGATGCTTTGTCGCTAAACCTATTTAGCGATAAATATCGCTAGTTGTTGATAATATGCCCCCAACTTCCTTTCCTCAATAAAATAGGTACCGAAATGAGCTTCTTGATATCGAGCAGACATCACTGTTTTGAATGGTGATTTTTTTTTTATTGTGTTTGCGCCCCAAGAATTTGGACACCTGCCGCTGATGTCTATTTACCCTGTCTACTTATTCCTTCTCAATAGAAAACCCTTTTCTCTGCCGGAGTGTGATTTGTTGTGAACGTTTTCTTGATGTTTATTGCTTTTGTGTTATTTGATATGTCCTTTTGATCTACATTTGTAGTGAGGAAATTTAGAAAGAACAGGGAAGATCAGGCTGAGACAAAGAGACAATGTTAATTATGAAACGAGACAAAGGTGAAATGTCTGGGGTGGTGGGGGGGCAGGTTGAGAAGAATGAAAGGGGAGGAAGGCAGGGAACAGGAGAGAAAGCAGTGACATGTGGAGAGAGGAACAAGAGGAACATAGGGCAGGATGAACAGTGCTGAGGTCCAGGCGACTACCCATGGGTAATGCAATAGAATTTAAACTGCACTCTAGCACATGGGAAGGTAAGAGTGGGACTGAGCAGAAAAGCAAAGTTAAAGAAAAAAATTAAACTCTTGTCCTCAGTCAGGTACCTAAAAAAATCTGATTTTGTGTAATTGTAGGAAGGTGGCTACCTGACTATGGTTACCCCAGATTTTTTGCCTGTGTTTAGCTGGTTTTTTGACTTAGTTGACCTGGTTCCCTGCTAATCAGGGCCCCAGGCCATCTGCTCTCTCTGTAAAATGGATTCCATGTACCCTAGGTACATACCAAGTGGAAATGGACTCCTTGTCAGCCCCTGTAGAATGCACTATAGGTGCACAGGGCACAGGAGCCACTAAGGCCTACCAGGGGCTGCAGCATATCTTTTGCCACCCCTGGCTGGTTCTTAAATTGACACAACTGGCTGATCACTCAGCTGGGGTAAGGTGGTGTACACACCCCTTGCTTAGATATAGTATACCTATGTCTAAACCTATATCTGGACACATGTAAACCTGTGAGCCACTCCTATAGACAGGCCTCACCAATCCTGGAGGCTGGGTGCATGGTTTTTATGTGAGATGGAGCTCTAGCATGAGCTGAGCCTGTCTGCAGCCGTCGGGAACAAATCCCTAAGCTGTTTCAGGATAATGCCATACCATATACTATTAAGTGCCTTATAATCCTCGCGGTTATTTAGCAACTCTGGTTTGGCTTTATCAAAACATGTCGTGTAAGGTGTCATACGCTTTGGAATACCATCCCCTCGCCAGTTCTGGCGACGGGGATGGCATTCCACCCCTCTAGAGGGGTAAGACATGTTACTTCACTTTAATGCGGTTGATTTCTCCAAAGGCCTTAAGATCCACAAAATGGATGCCTCTGCCACAGACAAATGTCTGGACCCCTGGAGCTGACCGAAACCCAGTCAAGGGGGTCCTGGACAAAGGGTTTCCTGTCACAGGAGGGTGTCACCGCCCTCCAGACAGGAGATAGTGTATTGTAGCAGGGAGGTTTGAAAGAAACCAGACACTGCCTGGGGCGCACAAGGCTGCCCCTTGCATAATCCGGCCAAACCGGTTCTGGGGCACTCCAGCCCTCGTGCCAGGGCGGCCTGGATCAAAGGAAGGGGGTGTATCCACCCACTTCCTGGGTCCCACCCATAGGAGGGGACCTAGCAGGTAATCACGCCCACCAGATTCGAATAAGAGTGGGAGCAGTGCCAATGCACATCAGATTTCCTGGAAGAAACATTTGAAACGATATTCTGGACCCTTCGCCCTCCATCTCAACGTGGAAGCCCGAAGAATCTCCCTTGTGGTCAAGGAGTGACCACCCTGCAGCAGCAGGCACCATCCAGCCCTCGACGTCTACTTAGTTGCAGTTCCCGCCGGAACTCGAGCGACTGAGATCGACGAGATCAAGCCTGCCCAGCTTCTAACAGCCCGATCCACAGTCCCTGCAAAGCTGAGACCCGTGGAGGCGACCGGAAGCGTGGGGCACGCCATCTTGAAGTGACCACGAGACGCTGACCGTGCAGCCCACGAGTGACCCTCGAAGCTGTACACCGGGGTTTGAGAAGCCCCCACCCTGAGCTACTCCTGAGCCGAAGTTCAGCCCTCCACACTCGACGAGTGCTGCGTGGGGCCCTTTGGCACGATTTGGCTCAACGCGTTGGCCCGGTCACTTGCCAGCTGGCTTGTGGTCCCTGTGCCGACGAACTACAAAAGAAGACTCGTGATTCTGGTTGCTCCAGATCCACACCAGCTCCCCTGAAAGGGAGCCCCGACTCTGACCTTCCTGGTCCGAGTGAGACGCCATCTTCCAATCCCGCGTGGATTGCTCTTACCAAGGCTTGTTTGCTCCAAACCGGAAGCCGACTGCACCGACGGTGAGAGCCTGCGTGGGACAGATCGTGACCTGCTCCTGGACGTCGCAGATGCCCCAGAGCCCACGTGACAGCGAAGAGAAGCGCCTCGACGACCACCTGATTGCGCCCGACATTGCCTGGTTCCGTCCTGGTTCCACCCTGGTCACTGCT
Source organism: Lissotriton helveticus (assembly GCF_964261635.1). NCBI lineage: Eukaryota > Metazoa > Chordata > Amphibia > Caudata > Salamandridae > Lissotriton > Lissotriton helveticus. The sequence goes on from NC_136069.1 coordinate 55,380,473, forward strand.
GAGTGACCCAGACTCTGTCCCCTCTGCTTTCAGGTACTCTACAACTTGAGTCCACCCTTGGACTCCACCGGACACTTCGTCTTCACCCTGCCTGCAGCCTTTTCAGCTTCAAGCACCAAGAGCCTGCGTGTCAAAACCCGACGCCACTTCGACCCTGTGCACCCACTTCCTGTGGGTGAGGTAACTTTGCTCCGCCGGTGTTCCCACACTGGTGCACACCTCTAGGGTCTGTGTGTTAAGTTTTGTTCCTCTAGGTTCAGCGGAAGTGTCCTTAAACTTTAACTATTTGACTTTTACGCACCATTGGTTAACATTGGTGCATGCGTGCGCTTTCCGCACATCTCCCGAATCCCGAGGGCCATTCCCGACTTCAGCATTGCTTGTCCTGACTGCTCCCAGCGATTCCCTAGGCCCTAGGCCTAACCACTGTTCGAGTGGCCTCTCTTATACCACTTGTTTAGTATATGGTTTGAGTGGCCCCCCGCCCTCATCCATAATTGTGCAACTTTGTATGTTTAAACAGTGCTTTTGATTTAACGCTTGTGCCCCTTTATTCATAAAGAATACTGGGGATTGTTTTTAGTAATAAACACATATATTTTTATAATATATACTTGTGTGGTGTCCTTTCATTTGGTATTACAGGATTGTATGTGGTAAAACAGCTCGCTTAACACGACCTCTTAAGTTAAGCCTTTAGGCTGCTTAGTCCATGCTACCACTAGGATAGCTTGTCTAATAAGGTTGACTTACAACCAGACACCATAAGGGGATTGTTTGGTCAGGTAGTAGGTGGTTCCAGAATTGGAAACATCCCCTACCAGGCCAACTTCTCACATTGGTGAGCAGCGGTGCGGATTTGAGCTTGCTGTTGTTTTACCATTGCAATCTTTATATCAAATTGAAAGATCACATCAAGTACCTCTAGGTACATATAAAATCAAAAGCTTAGCATATTAAGTTCTACTGAACTTAGTAGTTGTAGGTTGAAGGGAGTAGCACACCCCTGACTACAACTCACTAGCAAGGTCCAGTAGGAAAACACTTAGTGTAGGTAAGTGCACCACTTACACCTCACTAGTAACCATGTCTGACACAGGAAAGGCCTCAGGGTCTAGTCCTGTGACAGTTGACCCTACCCAGGCAACTTCTGGATATGACAAACTAACCCGCAGAGACTTGATTGTCTTGTGCAAAGCAAGAGGGTTAAAAAGGGGCAGAAGCCCCACCTGCCTAATCCTGATAGAACTCCTAGAACAGGATGACTTAGAGAAGGCAAAAGCAGCTTCCCTAGATACAGGAACTGGAGGGAACCCCCCTGCAGTTGATCCCCCTGAAGAGGAGGATGATGATGACTTGGATGAGGACTCAGAGGTTGAGGACTTAGAAGTACAGGATCAGGGTAGCCAGGTTCCAGTTGGTAGGCTTAGCCAGGCCAACTTGGACCTACTGGGGAATGGAGAGGGCCAGCACCTCCCCAGAACCCAACATATGATTCCCCCAGGCAACAGAAGAGTGAGATCTCCCTCAGGGGACTCTCATCTTTCTAGTGCCTCCAGGGAATCACAGAGAGGCATGAATGCTTCTCAAAAGTTAGAGCATAGGGCCAGAATGAGGGCTGTCAAACTCCAGATAGAGAGGGAGGAGGTAGCCTTGGCTCAAGCTAAACTTGCCTTGGCAAGAGAGCAGAAATTGTGTGGCTTAGATGCCACTGGTGGCAGCAATATTCCTAAAGAGAAACCCAGGTCCTATGATAGTAGAAACCTGACAAAGATTGTGCCCCCCTTCAAAGAAGGGGATGACATCCACAAATGGATGACTGCTCTTGAGAGAGCCTGCATGGTACAGCAGGTTCCTGAGGAACAGTGGGCAGCAATCTTATGGTACTCCTTTTCAGAGAAAGGGAGGGACAAGCTCCTCACTGTCAGACATGAGGATGCAAACAATTACAAAGTCCTGAAGAGTGTTCTGATAGATGGGTTTGGCTTAACCACTGAACAGTACAGGTTCAAGTTCAGAGACACCCAGAAGACACAGACTCAGGACTGGACTGATTTTGTAGATTGTGCTACTAAGGCTCTGGAGGGTTGGCTACATGGCAGCAAAGTACATGACTTTACAGGATTGTATAATTTGATTATGAGGGAGCAGATCCTAAGTAATTGTCAGAATCAGCTCTTACACCAGCACCTGGTAGACTCTGATCTGACCTCTCCCCAAGAATTGGGAAAGAAGGCAGACAAATGGGTCAGAACCAGGATTAGGCCTAAGAATCAGGACAGTAACCAGAAGAAGGAGTCTACCAAGCCTCAAGATAAGGGTGGGGATAAAAGTAAAGAAAAGACTTCCCCAGGGCCCCAAAACTCCAAGGATGGGGGTGGGTCCCAAGACACTTCTTCAACTGAGAAAAAACCCTATTGTTATCCCTGTAAACAGGTGGGGCATTACAAAACAGACAGCTGTTGTCCCAAGAATAACAATAAAGAAAATATACCTCCAAAGCCAGCTTCAACACCTCCTGTTACTGTCAGCAGTAATCCCCCAGGAAGTGGAAGCACACCCAGGAATCTGGGTGGGTTTACTTTTGGAAATCAGGTGGACCCTGGCCTATCCAGGTCCCCATCACCCAATGATCTTGTTTATGAGGCTGGCATGGGGTTTGCCAACTTCTCTGCTTGCCCAAATACTTTGAGCAAGTATAGACAAGAACCCATCATCAATGGTTTAAGAGTTGAAGCTTTTAGAGACACAGGGGCTAGCATCACCATGGTGGCTGATGGCATAGTCCCCTCTAAGCAACTTTTACCTGGTGCCACATACCAGGTAATAAACATTGATGGCATCCAAACAAATCATCCCATGGCAGTAGTAAGTCTCAGCTGGGGAGGTGTCACTGGCCCAAAGAGAGTGGCAGTGTCCCCAAACTTGCCTGTAGACTGTCTACTGGGTAATGATTTAGAAATCTCAGCCTGGGCTGGGGTTGAACAGGAAATCCATTCTAGAATGGTAAATTCCAATGGAAAGGTTAGTGGGGCTGTAATGGCTACAGCCCCAATTCAAGATGTCCTTCCTGAAAAGGTTGGTAGGGCGGAGATACTCCCTGCCCCATCTTTAGCAAAAGCTCTTCCTGAACAGAATAGCCAAGCTGTTATGATAACAGCAGAAACCCAAACTGAGTCTCCTCCTGAAAAGGTTGGTGGGGCTGTGATGGCCACAGCCCAAACTCAAACTGACACGTGTGTTGTGAAACCTGAAATGATGGATAACTCCACACAAACTGAGAGCATGGAGGAGGAAGAGAAATCTCCCCCTCACCAGACTTTAGGACAGGATCAGCCTCCTCAGGGAACTGATCTTACCCCTGATGAAGGAACTGCCCCAGAGGTGGTTGGGCCTAGCCTGACAGAACCTCTGATGTCAGTGGACCCTTCTCAGGTGGGACCCAGTCTGGAGCAGGTAACCTGCCCCTCTCTCCCTTGCCTTAGCCAGCCCAGGGCTGCAGAGGACAAGAAGGACAGTGAGACCCAGAGGGCCCCCTGTCAAATAAAGCACCCCCATCAAAAGATTAGGTGCACCAAAACTAGTAGCCCTAGTAAGGTGAAAACTTTAAAAACTCCTGAGGGAGCCCCCTTAAAAACAGTTAGGGACCTCCCCCAGATGGATTCTGTTGGGCACAGCCAAACCTGGGACCCAAAGGGCCCAAACCTGAACTGTCCCTCCAGCAAGCCAAACAGAGGGACCCAGCCTCCAGCTTTAGGTAGCCAGAGGTTGACCCTGAGAGCACAGTGCAACTCAGTTAAAGAAAGAAAGGCACACATGGTGGAAGATAATTGGAGGAAGCTAAGCCCTAAATTAGTAGAGCCTCACTTCAATACTCCATATCCAAACCAGCCTTTAACTTTGCATAAACACACCCAAGGTAGTGATTCCCTATGGTGGAGACCCTCTAATACCCAAAGGGTGAGGGACTGCTTAGTGGACCATGAGACAGGGGGTACCCATGCTAGTGCAGGTACTTCCTTATATGGCCACTCAGGCAATATAGGCTTACCTGGCCAAGGATAGCCTTATCTCCTTTCGTTTGGGGGGGGGTTATGTAGGAAGGTGGCTACCTGACTATGGTTACCCCAGATTTTTTGCCTGTGTTTAGCTGGTTTTTTGACTTAGTTGACCTGGTTCCCTGCTAATCAGGGCCCCAGGCCATCTGCTCTCTCTGTAAAATGGATTCCATGTACCCTAGGTACATACCAAGTGGAAATGGACTCCTTGTCAGCCCCTGTAGAATGCACTATAGGTGCACAGGGCACAGGAGCCACTAAGGCCTACCAGGGGCTGCAGCATATCTTTTGCCACCCCTGGCTGGTTCTTAAATTGACACAACTGGCTGATCACTCAGCTGGGGTAAGGTGGTGTACACACCCCTTGCTTAGATATAGTATACCTATGTCTAAACCTATATCTGGACACATGTAAACCTGTGAGCCACTCCTATAGACAGGCCTCACCAATCCTGGAGGCTGGGTGCATGGTTTTTATGTGAGATGGAGCTCTAGCATGAGCTGAGCCTGTCTGCAGCCGTCGGGAACAAATCCCTAAGCTGTTTCAGGATAATGCCATACCATATACTATTAAGTGCCTTATAATCCTCGCGGTTATTTAGCAACTCTGGTTTGGCTTTATCAAAACATGTCGTGTAAGGTGTCATACGCTTTGGAATACCATCCCCTCGCCAGTTCTGGCGACGGGGATGGCATTCCACCCCTCTAGAGGGGTAAGACATGTTACTTCACTTTAATGCGGTTGATTTCTCCAAAGGCCTTAAGATCCACAAAATGGATGCCTCTGCCACAGACAAATGTCTGGACCCCTGGAGCTGACCGAAACCCAGTCAAGGGGGTCCTGGACAAAGGGTTTCCTGTCACAGGAGGGTGTCACCGCCCTCCAGACAGGAGATAGTGTATTGTAGCAGGGAGGTTTGAAAGAAACCAGACACTGCCTGGGGCGCACAAGGCTGCCCCTTGCATAATCCGGCCAAACCGGTTCTGGGGCACTCCAGCCCTCGTGCCAGGGCGGCCTGGATCAAAGGAAGGGGGTGTATCCACCCACTTCCTGGGTCCCACCCATAGGAGGGGACCTAGCAGGTAATCACGCCCACCAGATTCGAATAAGAGTGGGAGCAGTGCCAATGCACATCAGATTTCCTGGAAGAAACATTTGAAACGATATTCTGGACCCTTCGCCCTCCATCTCAACGTGGAAGCCCGAAGAATCTCCCTTGTGGTCAAGGAGTGACCACCCTGCAGCAGCAGGCACCATCCAGCCCTCGACGTCTACTTAGTTGCAGTTCCCGCCGGAACTCGAGCGACTGAGATCGACGAGATCAAGCCTGCCCAGCTTCTAACAGCCCGATCCACAGTCCCTGCAAAGCTGAGACCCGTGGAGGCGACCGGAAGCGTGGGGCACGCCATCTTGAAGTGACCACGAGACGCTGACCGTGCAGCCCACGAGTGACCCTCGAAGCTGTACACCAGGGTTTGAGAAGCCCCCACCCTGAGCTACTCCTGAGCCGAAGTTCAGCCCTCCACACTCGACGAGTGCTGCGTGGGGCCCTTTGGCACGATTTGGCTCAACGCGTTGGCCCGGTCACTTGCCAGCTGGCTTGTGGTCCCTGTGCCGACGAACTACAAAAGAAGACTCGTGATTCTGGTTGCTCCAGATCCACACCAGCTCCCCTGAAAGGGAGCCCCGACTCTGACCTTCCTGGTCCGAGTGAGACGCCATCTTCCAATCCCGCGTGGATTGCTCTTACCAAGGCTTGTTTGCTCCAAACCGGAAGCCGACTGCACCGACGGTGAGAGCCTGCGTGGGACAGATCGTGACCTGCTCCTGGACGTCGCAGATGCCCCAGAGCCCACGTGACAGCGAAGAGAAGCGCCTCGACGACCACCTGATTGCGCCCGACATTGCCTGGTTCCGTCCTGGTTCCACCCTGGTCACTGCTGAGTGACCCAGACTCTGTCCCCTCTGCTTTCAGGTACTCTACAACTTGAGTCCACCCTTGGACTCCACCGGACACTTCGTCTTCACCCTGCCTGCAGCCTTTTCAGCTTCAAGCACCAAGAGCCTGCGTGTCAAAACCCGACGCCACTTCGACCCTGTGCACCCACTTCCTGTGGGTGAGGTAACTTTGCTCCGCCGGTGTTCCCACACTGGTGCACACCTCTAGGGTCTGTGTGTTAAGTTTTGTTCCTCTAGGTTCAGCGGAAGTGTCCTTAAACTTTAACTATTTGACTTTTACGCACCATTGGTTAACATTGGTGCATGCGTGCGCTTTCCGCACATCTCCCGAATCCCGAGGGCCATTCCCGACTTCAGCATTGCTTGTCCTGACTGCTCCCAGCGATTCCCTAGGCCCTAGGCCTAACCACTGTTCGAGTGGCCTCTCTTATACCACTTGTTTAGTATATGGTTTGAGTGGCCCCCCGCCCTCATCCATAATTGTGCAACTTTGTATGTTTAAACAGTGCTTTTGATTTAACGCTTGTGCCCCTTTATTCATAAAGAATACTGGGGATTGTTTTTAGTAATAAACACATATATTTTTATAATATATACTTGTGTGGTGTCCTTTCATTTGGTATTACAGGATTGTATGTGGTAAAACAGCTCGCTTAACACGACCTCTTAAGTTAAGCCTTTAGGCTGCTTAGTCCATGCTACCACTAGGATAGCTTGTCTAATAAGGTTGACTTACAACCAGACACCATAAGGGGATTGTTTGGTCAGGTAGTAGGTGGTTCCAGAATTGGAAACATCCCCTACCAGGCCAACTTCTCACAGTAATGTAATCTGGTGCTCAACCTTTGTTCCAGGTTTGCTCTATATAAAAAATGCACAAATAAAAAACAACAATTAGCCAAGTACATTTTTTCCAGAGGATTGGGACTGCTACGCACGGGCCCTCTTTGCTATCCATCCTCCCCATCCCCATTTTGCCAACATCATTTTACATGTTCTTATGTTTTAGTCAGTAATTTTAGAGCCAAAATCACAATTCCCCCCCCCAACCCCCCCCCTCCCCTGCTATTGATAGAAAAGTCTTGACTGCTGGATGGTCAATGCATTTGAAACACAACAGAAAAAAAACGTTCTTCACATTTTAGCATTTATTTAATGCCAGTGCCTAATTTGTAAAATATTAAGTCCAGGTGCTCAAATTTGTGTAGGGGGCCGCACCCACTTCCCCAGGCTCCACCCACTTACTCTATTGGCTCCACCCACATCCTCAACCAGTACTGCTGAAAGCCAGATGTAATACCCGATCTGAATTTTAGCAGGGGAGCCTTACTCAAGTAATACTATGATAGGAGGTTCCCCAGGCCTTGTGAAAATTTTGAAAAAAAATAAATCAAAAGTGGTTCTCTCTATCTAAGGAAGGCAGAAAATAAACATATTCTCTCTGCTTGCTTTTGTAAACTATTAAAATAGAGCAGAAGAAAGAAAAGCAAAAGCGGTAATCTGCTGCTCTAGGTGGACTTGCTGCAGCTAAGCAACATTGCGTTTCTGTCGCACCTTCACCTTTGCCTGGGAGAGGTGTGAAGAGGCATGAATGGGACACACATCTGAGGCTGTCTCAGGCGTCCTCAGCTTTTGCTCTCTCCATGTTTACACCAATAAATAAAAGGGAGAGTCAATGAAAGTATATATCAGCCTAGGATCACACAATTTGGCTAAGCAGGGAAGGCGGCGGTGATCCCAGGTTTTTGATATTCACTGCAATTCAGCCACCAACTGGGCATGTTTTTCTGACATCGAAGGGTAACGTCTTGTCCTGAAAGACGAGATGATATTAAATGTGACAGGCAGAAATAATTTTTTATTTTATTTTATTTATAAAGTTTTATATAGCGCGAACTTGATCCCAAAGGATATCAGAGCGCTTTACAATTTGAGGCAAAGGTAACAAATCAGAACATTAGTCTAACATTGGGAATCTAATAGGCATTGAATCAACTAATGCTGCTGCACGCGTGAAGACAGCTTTCTGCACATATTTTATGGCTGACCTGACTGACATCAAAATTAACAGAGGGTCTTCATAATCAAGTGTATGCCCGAACTCTCGACTGGTCTGCACATTATAAAACATGTTCAAGTCTCTGGCTTGTGAACCATCCTGCTAGCTGTACAGGAATACCACCACCAGCGATACAAATATACATTCCACATTTTACTGTGTGACCGCTGTGTTCTCACATATGCCGTCGTGCTGAAATGGTGAACTATAAAGGAGCCCAGCTCACACGTGTCCCCATCTTCCACGCTCCACAATACATCAAGGAAAAGAAGCGTTATCGTCCTAGGGCCTGCTCCCCCTTGGACAGATCTCCTGTCCAGCTTGCCTGCAGTCCACTGCCCTGTCATCTTTTGGTGTCCCCTCTGCTCATTTCTTGCTTTGATTTTCCTTTTTCTGCCCTCTGTTTTGGCTTTTCTGCTCGTTTTTTTCTGCACTTTGTTTCCCTTCTCTGTTTGTTTTCTGCCCTCTGCTTTGCCCTCTTCTGCTCTGTTTTGCCTTTCTGCTTGTTTTTCTGCCCTCTGTTTTGCCTTTTCTGCTCATTCTCTCCCCAATGTTCGGCTTTTTCTGCTTGTTTTTCTGCCCTCTATTTTGCCCCCTTCTGCTCTGTTTTGCCTTTTCTGCTCGTTTTTCTGCCATTGTTTTGCCGTTTCTGATCGCACATCTTTCTGCCCTCTGTTCTGCCTTTATCTGCTAGTTTCTTCCCGCAGTTTCCTTAAGACCTGGCTTTTTAACAGAGACCTCGCACCCCAGTGACGGCACCTTTGTGGAGGAGCCGCCACTGCCACAAACCTCAACTCTTAGATTTGAAGAGTTTCCAGAATGTTGTGTATTTTTTACTTTCAGAATTTTGTCTCACTTCCCAGTGGCAAAACGTCCTCCACATCCTCTCCTGGTGAGCCCCCGCCCTCCTGCCATCACTCCATCTTTTTTAGTGGGTTGCGGTGCATTGATTGCTGGAAAATCTCAAGCTCCCCATTTGTCCCCCCCCCCAAACTCATGGAGAAATACATGCCCCTATGACTGCTCTACTTCCCAGGCCCTGGGGGAGACTCCCTCCCTAGTAGGGCTTGGTATACCATGCAACATGACTTACTTCCTGCATGGCGCCCAAGCTAGAGTGGGTTTTGAGCACCCTGGTTGTCTTGTAGAGGTGAGGGCGCAGTACTGAAAGTCAGCACACACTCCACTCCTTCACTTAACCATTTGAGAAAATATATGCTCTGACAGGTAATGAGAACACCTGTCATTCAAAGGCCCCCATGTAGTTAGCACCCCCTTTCCGCACGTACAGGAAGCAGCAGGGTGTGGGTGAGAGACTGAGACAGGTGCCCATGTGGGTTCCCCCTTGCCAGCACTGGCACTGCAGCTTATCTTATATTTATATATATATATATATATACACACACACACACACATGCATGCATGCACACACACACACGCAGGCACCCCCCCCCCTCACCAGAGCTCTCTCGAGCAGTGGTCGAACTGGGTGGGATCTGAGGGGTACGACGTGCCCATACATTTTTTCCATTTGGGGAAAACAGTTCCCCTACTTTTTGTGAAAAGACAACCGTCACAGCACTGTTAATTCCGGGAGTTAAAATGCTTCAGGTCCTGTACTGTAAAACCGAAGGCTGGCAGACAGCTAAACAAGCCTTCTTGCCAGGGTGCCTGCTGCCTGAAAGAAATATAAATGTCTGCAACTGGTCAATATGAAAATGTAAAAGGTGCCTGGAAGCCGGTATTGGCTTTATTTGAGGGAGTCACTTGAAGCTAACCATAATTGGTGGTGCGCCCGTGAGGTGTTATCACGTTTTTCACACATTTTTTCACATATTAAGGTGTGGGTACTAGAACTGTTGTAGAGAATGAGACAGGCTTTTTTAAGATGGGCCATTGACTGGTATACCGCCAACCCTACACAGCATGGAATGGGTGGTCATTGTTAAAAGAATATGACAATAGGGAGCCAAGTCTAAAGAAATTTATTGCGTGCCCTTGGTCTGGATCATTATTGTTTTGATTAAGTCTGTCTTAAGTCTGTCTTAAGTCTGTCTTAAGTCTGTCTTAAGTCTGTCTTAAGTCTGTCTTAAGTCTGTCTTAAGTTTGTCTTAAGTTTGTCTTAAGACAGACTTAAGACAAAATCCTAACTTCTGTGAATACCAAAAGTAGTAGGTTCATTCTGTGAATAACAAAATAGTAGTAAGTTTAGGATTGAGTCTTAAGTTCATTCTGTGAATCGGGCCCAGAATATATATTTTCTAGCCACACCTTTGACCACACCCCCATGCATTGCAGCATCAGAGTTCCCATACTTTGGTTAATGCACTTCGACCACAGCTATCAAATGCCTTCTAAGTGATAATGTATCGGCTGTCAACTGGGACTTTATAAAAGCAGAAGTCAAAGCTGAGGATGAAATGTAGAAACAGAACCCAAGAATGAGTCACTAATAAATAAATCCCTTGGAACCGCAGCCTGTCTGTGTGTTTCACAACACCGAGACAAGTCTAGAAGAAAGGGAAGTGTGTAACAACATCTAGACTCAAACCCGGCTTCCGGGCAGTGCTTAATTTGTAAAATAATAAGTATCAGGGCCTGGACCAGGAGTCCACAGCAGCTTGCACTGCCCTTGTCATTTCTACCAAAACAACTACTAACCATCTCTCTAGCATGTAAATGCGACAGTTCAGATTATTCCAGGTCCACAAAGCTAAAGGAATGGCTGGGGAGGCAGGTATTAGCATTTTTACTGTATATTGTATTCCTAAACTACCATTGTTCTGCTCATCTCTAAATTAGATGAGCAGCACCACCATGTGGTGAACTGTTTGAAGTATGGTGTTAACAATTAGGTGCCGGTGCCGAGCACCGGAAACCAATTAAGTGCCTGTGCTTAGCACCGGAAAACCCCGGCTCAAATTAAGCACTGCTTCTGGGGAACCCAACTCTGCAGACAGGGGTTCGTTCACACACACACACACACAAACATGGCAATCCTCTTACCCACCAGGAGTATCTGATGTACACCAAAGAAGAAAGGTTAAGGGCTAGGACCAGCCCCCCAAAAAGAAGGGGCGGGCAGAGGGGTCATCATTCCCAGGCCCCACAGCTTTTCAGGTTCAACACTAATGCTGCAATATTTATTTATACATTTTAAAGCAAGCCTGTCCTGTTTGTTACCAACGAGGCAGCTAACATGGCTAATCAGGGCTTAAGTGGGATGAAAAAACTGGGGGTGGGGGGGTCTCTCAAAGAGGCGTGGCCAATGAAATTAATGGCCTGGCTTAAAACACGTAAGCTAAAAATCTGTGCTTAGCATAGCGTGCCGCTCGACTTGTATTTTGCTGTTTCTGGCTCTGCATCCAGATATAGGATACAACAAGTAACATCATACCTACAAGAACCAAGGACTATTGGTTTTGCCAATGGTTGTTAGTTGCATAAGATAAATAAGCAGCAGCTATGGCTTGTATATAATATTGAAAAAACCTCCACTTGAAGCCCTGGTGACACCACAACAAAGTTGCTGCTCCTGAGTTTCAAAAAAGAGAAGGGAAATCCAGTGAGAAAATGACACTCTTTAAAGGATTTCCCTCCCCCTACAACGCTCACCTGGCATGACGTCATGACGTAACTTCTCCACTAGTGAGCAGTGAGCAGTGTGAGCATGCGCACATCGATATGTCACTGTCACTGCAGTTCGTAAAAAATTGGACTGCCTGTGCCAGGGCACAAAACAGAGTCCCCTTTAAAAAAGCATTTGCAATGCAATAGGTCTCGCATTTGCGAGAGCTTGAGCTATTGGAATTGTAAATGACAATGCCTTTTATTTATGCGTTTGAAAAGCTGCAAGCTGTGCGTAAACAAGCACTTTGTACTTATAGCCCTTGCTTATGAGAAGCAAAGCTGGCAGTCTCTTTGTCCTATGAAGGCCATTTTACTTGCTAAGTTTGGACTGAAACCTGAAAGGTACCACTTTAGGCTTTCAGAGATCCACAAACTCCCAAACCAGTCTTAGGTGGATATCTCGGACTAGTCCAGGAAGGCACCGAGTGGTCGGGAGAGGGGCAGCAAAGTTAATGATTACATTGGGCTGTACAGTCTGATTCTGAAGGAGCGCATGCTTAATACTTGTGTTACAGAGCTGCGCCAACACCTAGTGCACAGTAAGCTCACTGACTACAGGAAGCTTTCTAGGGAGGCGGACCTCTGGGTCAGTATTAGAGTCTGCAAGAAGGTACCTGGGAGCGACCCCACGTTTCAGGTTCCTCCCAGCCGAGTGACGGGGATGGCCAGGGTAACAGAGAAAAGTCCCAGAGTAAAGTAGGGGAAAGGGTTCCCATGCCCCTTCCGATAAACAGGGAGGAGGATCTGGTGGGCAGTGGCCCAGGGCACCCCATGCCCAACCTCGCTGCTTTGAGTGTTCCCAGTTAGGACACAAGCAGGACGACTCTGTCCTAAGAAACAACCCACTGGTGGAACCTTTGCAGCGATGGCCAATGTGACTTAATGGGCAAGTAGTCCCCCATGGACAGGTGGTAGACTATGCACTAATCTCCTCAGCTGGGAGACAGATTCAGAGGTTGAGCTTGTGATCCCCGAGGGTGGATGTTGTCACTTCCACCTGGTGAATGTGAATGGAATCCCTGTCACTGCTCTGAAGACCGCTGGGTCCACCCAGTCTATGGTAGAAGAAATACTGGTTTCCCAAGAGCAGGACACCGTACAGGTGTGTAGGGTGATTCAGGCCCAGGGGCAGAACTTTTTCTCCCCCATGTCTCTGGTATCTATGATATAGGGTCCCTGAGGTGGGACACTAAGGTGGACCATAGTTATATGCTCTATGACTGCATTTTCTCAAATGAGTTGCCCCCGGTGTCAGGGGAGCTGGCAGCCACCCATGGCACCCTAAAAGTTCAGGGAGTACCAAACCCAAACAGAGGGTACAGAGTCCCAGATGGAGGGGCAGGAGGAGGAAAGGCTCACCTCAGACTCCTGGTCAACCTCAGGGTACTGAACCTGAGGTGGTGAACCAGTCTCAGGATAACCCCCAGACTGGTGAGAGAGAGAGAGAGAGAGAGAGAGAGAGAGAGAGAGAGAAAAAGGGTGCCTAATACCCAGGGTTGTTGCTCCCACCAATCTGAGACACCTCAGAGGTCAGAGAACCCTAGATGGCCCGGGCCTAGCTCATGACACTGCAGCTGTCAGTGGCCTTTGTTAGTTGCTGTCTTTATGGCCAGAGTTTTCCTTGGGTTCTGGACAGAAGTCCTAACCAAAGGGCAGAATGAGCCACATCACCTTACTGGCCATGGCAGTCCTGTCTGCCTAGTGGGATGCAACTGTGAACAAATTACGGTTAGGTGCTTCACACATGTGGTCCACAAGTGAGGAGTGGATTCCCAAGTGACTTTTGTCAGGCCTAAACCTTCCTTTTTAATATATATAAGTCACCAGTTGGGTAGGCCCTTACCAGCCCTAAACAGCCCATAGGACAGGGTGAAGTGTATTAAAAAAGTTTGGGCATGTACCTTTAGGTTTTACAAGTCCTGGTAGTGAAAAACTCTTGAATTTGTTTTCACCATGGCAGGACCTACTGCTCCCACAGGATACCATTGGGTTACTTTTTTACATTTAATAAGTGATAACTTTTGATTGGGAGTAGGTAGGAATGTCAAGTTTAGTTTCTAAAGAGTTGTAATTTAAACCTTCCTTAATGGTAAAGTCAGATTTCAAGTCACAATGCTGAAAATAACACTTTTAGAAAGTTTACATTTTCTTGTCTTAATAATTTGGTGCCTGCAGCCTGCTCCTACGTCACATGACTAGGTTTGAGTGGCAGTTGGCCTTTGTGTATTTCTCCCAGACAGCCACACAATAGAGAAACTGGGTTGTGGTAACTTGCACTTCAAAGGGGTTGCTTCAGCACACTCACAAAGGGCTTCACACTAAGTAATTGTGCCCCAGACAACTTGTGACCACGGCAGGGAATTCCAGGCACATCCATGGGGTGAAAACTCCAGAAGCTTCCCTCACTTCAAAGGGGGGCGCCATGTATAAAAATAGGACCCTCAGACTAACTCTTCAGTTCATTCTTGACCTTTGGAAGGACTCCCAGTGGACTGCCCTGCTGACTGTGTCCTGCTTTGTACTTCATAGGACTGCCATGCTGCCTGAAGGCTGCCTTGTGCCTCAGAGGACTACCCTGCTGCTTGAAACCTACTTTTCTACTTGAAACCAGGACTACCAGAATGACTCTAAGGGCTAGTTGGCTGGCCTCCTAACCAGACCCTCAGGGACATAAAAGGCTCCAACTATTTAGAACCTGGACACATCCTGACTGAATTCTGACCTTCCAAGTGGTGCACTCCAGTACTGGACCCTTGGAAGTGGGGTTAAAGTTACTGTACCAGTATAACTGAAGGTTCAGCCAAATCCGGCGTAAAGTGATGCAAAGCCCCACAAGACAGCGTTGTGCAGACCACGCACCGAGAACATAAGGTACAATCCTCAGTGGCTCAAACTTGGTCCTGTGCCTAGCTTGAAATCCATTAGGGTGGGCCTAAACCTGTGACTCTGTCCTGGTCCCGCGTCAATAGATACTCTCAGTCAGCACTTAGCGCCTTTTGATGCTACTTATAGCTAAATCTTTAAAATTGCATACCTCCATTTCTACTGATTTGGATTTTTATTGTTTTGGTGTCATTTTATTTACAATTTACTCTAATATTCAAAATAGGTGGGGGATTTTCCTTGTGTTTTCACTTGATTACTGTTTACGTGCTGCATAAATACTTTACAGATTGTCTCTGAGTTAGGTTTGAGTGCTTATGTACCAAGCTACCAGAGGGTTAAGCGCAAGTTAATTTTGTGGCTTTTGTGGTTCACCCTGACAAGGATTGTGGCTTTTGCTTGGGAAGGGCTCACACCCCTCCCAAACAACAACCCAGTTTCTCACAAACACTTACTCCTGTCATGGGACGGAACCAATCTGTTTACAGGGACAAATGGAACAACCTCAAAGTGGGCAACGCAACTGGCCAGTGTCTTCCACATTTTCAAATGTGAAAATGATGCATGTTTAACCGATCATGACTTTGGATTCAGTTTCAGCTTTTCAGGAGTACTCCTGGAGTTTACAGAGAATAAATAAAATATGATACATCAACTCTCTGAAATAGGTGCAAAACTACAGTTGTAGATGTATGTGTTTTTGATGACCCTGGTCACATGACTCTGAAGCCTTTGTGCGTATGGTACTGGACCTTTCTAATAAAATGCACAATCTAAATTAAATGTTCAATATTTCAATTAAGATCTTGCAAATTACATAGGTAGAGCAGGAGAATTAAGTATGTCATTAGTGCAGAATAAAATGTATTTACATGTATTGTTACGAAATGTAAAGAAGAAAAGACATAGGGATGGGTTAAAAAGAGTGTGAAAAAATGTTTTCCTAGAGGTAAATGTCAAACGAACAGCACTGAAATATAAGTGCTCAAACGTCAGGGTTCTTGCTTCAACAGATCATGTCAATAAGACTTGGATTCCTCTTTGACATTGTTCCCACCTGGAACCTTTGTGTCAAGTTCAGCAATACAGCCCGCACTCTCTGGCTTTAAGCCCCGCCCCAAGAGCCTTGGCGCCTCTTAAGCCCAAATGCAAGAGCTGCCGTCTGTGTGCTACAGCTGTTCATTTGCTTGTTTTTGGTAAAGATATTGGAATGTGAAAACTGTACAACCACATGGAGTGAAAGAGGGTTCCCCTTATCTTTCTCCTAAATTAGTGAAATGAGTGCTGGCATGTTCTCGCAATCCCTCCGCGACCACCGAAAGGAAAGAGACGGGTCAAGCATGTCTCTCCGTGTATCACCTTTCTAGCTCTGCTGGAATAGTGACCTCAACACACCCCATCGTTTTGACCCACTGCTACCAATGCAGCAAACCCAACACTCCCCAGGCATCCCGTTCAATTGTAACTTCATGCTTCCAAAACAGCCAACCCAACACTTCCCATTCTTCACGCTGCGAAAACAGATAACTCAACACTTACCATTCTTCAGTCCACAGAAACAGCCAACTCAACACTTACCATTCTTCAGTCCGCCGAAACAGCCAACTCAACACTAACCATTCTTCAGTCCACCGAAACAGCCAACTCAACACTTACCATTCTCCAGTCCACCGAAACAGCCAACTCAACACTTACCATTCTTCAGTCCACCAAAACAGCCAACTCAACACTTACCATTCTCCAGTCCACAGAAACAGCCAACTCAACACTCACCATTCTTTAGTCCACCGAAACAGCCAACTCAGCACTTACCATTCTTCAGTCCACCGAAACAGCTAACTCAACACTTACCATTCTTCAGTCCACCGAAACAGCCGACTCAATACTTACCATTCTTCAGTCCACCGAAACAGCCAACTCAACACTTACCATTCTTCAGTCCACTGAAACAGCCGACTCAACACTTAACATTCTTTAGTCCACCGAAACAGCCGACTCAACACTTACCATTCTTCAGTCCACCGAAACGGCCGACTCAACACTTCCCATTCTCCAGTCCACCAAAACAGCCGACTCAACACTTACCATTCTTCAGTCCACCGAAACAGCCAACTCAACACTTACCATTCTTCAATCCACCGAAACAGCCAACTCAACACTTACCATTCTTCAGTCCACCAAAACAGCCGACTCAATACTTACCATTCTTCAGTCCACCGAAACAGCCAACTCAACACTTACCATTCTTCAATCCACCGAAACAGCCAACTCTACACTTACCATTCTTCAGTCGACAGAAACAGCCAACTCAACACTTACCATTCTTCAGTCCACCGAAAAAGCTAACTCAACACTTACCATTCTTCAGTCCACCGAAACAGCCGACTCAACACTTACCATTCTCCAGTCCACCGAAACAGCCGACTCAACACTTACCATTCTTCAGTCCACCGAAACAGCCAACTCAACACTTACCATTCTTCAGTCGACAGAAACAGCCAACTCAACACTTACCATTCTTCAGTCCACCGAAAAAGCCAACTCAACACTTACCATCCTTCAGTCCACCGAAACAGCCAACTCAACACTTACCATTCTCTCCAGTCCACCGAAACAGCCAACTCAACACTTACCATTCTTCAGGCTGCCGAAACAGCCAAACCAACACTTCCCATTCCACACACTACCAAAACCGATAACTCAACATTTACCATTCTTCACACTACCAAAACAGCCAACCTAACAATTCCCATTCTTCATGCTACCAAGATAGCCAACTCAACACTTCCTGTGTTTTTTTATCTGCAGTAGCAAAACATGCAACATAATATTTCCAAAAAATCCACTCTAACCAAAACACCCAACACAAAGCTTCTGATACTTCCGACTCCATGCTACCAGAGCCACACAAATAATGAGATTCTGTGGGCGTGACATTTTCTGCATAATTGTGGATTTGCCACTACACGTACTGCCACCCGGGGCAGCCCCTAAGTTTGCCACCTGGGTGCAGGTAAAAAGGGGGGTGGGGGTGGCAGCCGACAGGCGACTTGTTCTGGGGGGGTGGGTCAGCCCCGATGGACAACTTGTTCTCAGTGCTGGGAGGCAGGGGGGTAGTCAACAGTCACGACTCTCGCCGCCCCCAAAAGCGGACCAGACCAGCTACACCAGTATTTGCCTCATTTGCCACACGATGCATCGTTTGCTGCATAATCTGCAGATTTGAACACAAAAAGGTGGTTTCTATGACAAAGGGTAAACACATTGTGTTGCCATGCAGTGAAAGGTTGACTGGTCATTTTTAAGCTTCTTATTTCTGTAGTAGGATGTTAAACTGGTACTAATAAAGTGAAATCTTTTCCCAATGTTACCATTGGTCAAAATGACAAAATAATCAAGTAATACTATCACAAAATGTCCCACATTATGCCGCATAATTTGCCTTTTCTTGCCACAGAATGTATTTAACTCTGCCACATAATTTGGTCCTCCCCTGCCACAGAATTCCAGTGGCCCTGACTAACTACCTATCTGGGAAAATAAGGATTTGAATTGCTTTTGAGGCACTACTGCTGGAAGAGTAAACTCAGCTCTCCCATATGCTTCTACTCGTACAACTAAAGGCAAATCATCGCTTCCACAACTTCTGTTTTTTTTCAGTGTAGAGTTTTATCAATAAAACCTTCTTAGAAATTAGATGTTTGTCGACAAAGGCACAACAATTCTGCAGAGCAGCCTGAAGATAGGAAGCAATAGCTACACACAGACATACTTTACCAACCCTGCTCCTAATCCACCACTACAAACCACTTGTCCTGTGGCTGATTCAGTGATCCAGTGCAACTTCTCAAGAGCCAAGTCAACAGGGCCGAAGTGTCTACCCAACAGTCAAACACCCATGTTGCACAAATCCATCCATCATACACCACAGCAGCCAGATCAATGCTTTTGTCTTCTGAACCACAAAAAAAACCAACTCAACAAATGCCCAAGTGTTCCATCCACTGTTAGTGTTACATTGTGAACAGTGAGTTGACAGCGTCACTGTTCAGGTGTTAAGTTGCCATGAATATGGGCAGTTGACTCTTAGGTATGAATTTGTGGTGGTGATAACCTGGCAACTGTGGCTTTGTGGAACTGCAGTGTTGGATTAACACAACTGGCAGAGGTTATTGTGGGTTTAGTCTTAAATCATGGAGCAGGTGCACCGAATGTATAAACCTTCAAGATTGGTAATTGATGGGTTTGTCATGTTACTTTGGGAGTTAGATTAATAGTCTGGGTTCACCCAGTCACCTGCGAATACTGGAAACATTGTCTGGTTTTGCTGTACTTTCTGATAGCAGTGAATGGTTACCAATGCTTACAGCTGTGGCCAGGAGTTTTGGGAATCTCAGGTTGTCAGTGTTGCTGTTTACGACTGTAGTTGACCTTGTTGTGATCATTACTTTTACATTTTAGGGAGTGTTAAGCTGGAAGTGTTAAATCGGAAATGTTACACAACCAGAGATGGGATTGTCGATTCCGCATTGTCAGAGGCTATTATGCACTAAGTGGGTTGAATTGGTAATAAAATGGGGGCTTATTTACAACCCCCTTGCTCCACCAGTACATCACTTTTTTCCATATTATAATTGACACACCAGCGGCGAAAGGGGCTTGTAAATATGTCCCATGGTGTCAATAGTGGATAAGCCCAGCCGGATCAGTGGCACCAATTGATTTTCTGCTTTAGTGAGATGTTTGTGAAGCTTAAGTATCTCTAAATCATGTGAAGATCACACTACTTACCCAATCTTTCGACAGATACGAGCGTAGTCTCCGATTGTTTCTTTGTGATATCCTTCCAGCTCCCATCTGGATCTTGGATCCATTCAATGGCCTTGCAGTAAATGCCCCCCTGGTCCGAGGGCTGCAGTTTGGTGATGGTCATCTGGTAGATGGTGCCCCCCGTCTTATCCATTCGAAGATCTCCTGACGTGAACCTCTGTCTGTATGAAGGTTCCGACGATAAGACAAAATCCCTTGACAGGGAGAGTATCTCCTTGCTGTCAGCGCCGGAGCTCAGGTGCCAGGCGACAGAAAGGTGAGTGTGCTGGGATGTGGCTTTGGACACTGTGCAGATTAGCTCTAGCCGGTCCCCTTCAATTTTCTTCAGAATTTGAGGCGTCATGGTGACATTTAGTGTGTCTGGTATCACTAAAATCAGAAAACAACAGTAATAGTGAGTGCAGCTAGCAGACAACACTGTGGGCAATTAGAACATTGGAATGTTGAGTGCTTCATTGAAGGCAATGGAATGCTCTGGGCTTCTAATGGCTGGTAGAAGCCCGGGGCATCAACATTCCAATGTTTGTTCACAGCAACAGCTGTAAACAAAGGCCTCACAGAGCCCGAGGGGCTTTTAATCCCCTCGGGCTCCGTTAGGCCTTTGTTTTGCAAATTAGAACATTCTGCCATCTAGGGGCAGAATGTTCTAATAGACCTATCGGCTCTACTGACCATTAGAACATTGGAATGTTGGTGGCTCCAATTAAAAACAATGGAGTGCTCCGGGCTCATAATGGCTGGTATACACCCGGAACGCCAACATTCCAATGTTTCTTTGTTCACAGCTCTGGCTGCGAACAAAGGCTTCAGGGAGCCTGAGGGGATTTCACTACCCTCGCGCTCCCTGAAGAATTTGTTTTATTTGTTAGAACATTTTGCCCTCTAGTGGCAGAATGTTCTAATAGCCTTATAGCCCTTCGTAGCAGGGCTATACAGGCTATTAAAGTCCAGCTGCCTTGTTAAAGTCCCTTGCCTTCGGCTCAGGCCTTTAACGCTGCAGCGGCCCTTTAATACCCAGTATAGCCCGCTACGGCTGGTTATAAGACTGTATTGAAGACCTGCTCCCCTGTTAAAGGCTTGTTAATGCTGGAGCTGGCCTTTTGTGGCTGGTAGAGCCCTGGAGGCCGGGCTCTAAGGCTATATTAGAACACTGGAAAGCTGAGAGCTCCTTTGAAGACAATGTCGAAACACGTCACAGCAGATTTTTTATATAAAGAAGCATTATGACGCAGCCTGTGGTGTCGGCTCCCTGTCTGTGAAATGTCGGGAGAATTTAATAATAGCTAATAGGACTGTGATTACTCCTACAACTGCCGATACTCTCCTTCGATTTGGAGTGCAACGGGGTGTCAGCTACAAAAGAGAGTGAGAGGGAGACAGAGACAGGGAGACAGAGAGAGAGAGAGAGAGAGAGAAAGAGAGAGAGAGAGGAGGGAGAGGGAGAGAGGGAGGGAGTTAATTTTGTGAATTCCAATGGTATTACTACGTTGTGGGTGTGCTTTTATTGTTTGCATATCCTTCCCTAAATCCCTCCTTAATTTTCCCTTAATGCACCTGTTTTTGAAGTAATTATTCCCCATTTTCCTACCACTGCCCCTGGCGCTGGAGTTCTGCTTCAAGTACTCCACAATGCAGTTTTTGACTCGAGCCCTTCACGTCTTCTCAGCTCTCAATAAAGCAGCACCAGTGGCATAGGAAGGGGGGTGCGGGCCGCCCGGGTGTCATCACTGAGGGGGGGTGACAAAATGGCAAAAATATGTGTTTTAAAGAAATTTTCCGCACCGGGTACCACCTGACCTTGCTACGGCACTGGGCAGCACGAGGCGGTTGGAGTTCAGGTTTCCTCATGCAGAGGGCTGTGGCAGTCACTTAACATGCATATATCAGGAAAATCTGAAATTAAAATGCCATCTTTCAAGGTTATGTGCCTAATTACGGCAAAGTGTAATGTTATTAAAATGCACCGCGCCGCCCTCTCCAGGGCCCCAGGGTTGACTCCAACAGCAGGAGTAAAAATCACAAATGGTTCTCTTCACCCTCCGGGGCCCGATGGTGGATCACTCATAGGTTGAGGGTTCAAAGCTCCACCCCTCAGGGTGGTGAGAGGGTCATGGGCTAAGGGTTCAAAGCTCCACCCCTCAGAGTGATGAGAGGGTCATTCATAGGTTAAGGGTTCAAGCCTCCACCTCTCAGGGTGGTGAGAGGGTCATGGGTTAAGGGTACAAAGCTCCACCCCTCAGGGTGGTGAGAGGGTCATGGGTTAAGGGTACAAAGCTCCACCCCTCAGGGTGGTGAGAGGGTCATGGGTTAAGGGTTCATGGCTCCACCCCTCAAGGTGGTGAGAGGGTCATACATGGGTTAAGAGTTCAAGGTTCCACCCCTCAGACTGGTGAGAGGGTCATTCTTGGGTTAAGGGTTCAAGGCTCCACCCCTCAGGGTGGTGAGAGGGTCATGGGTTAAGTGTTAATGGCTCCACCCCTCAGAGTGATGAGGGGGTCACAGGTTAAGGGTACAAAGCTCCACCCCTCAGGGTGGTGAGAGGGTCATGGGCTAAGGGTTCAAAGCTCCACCCCTCAGAGTGATGAGAGGGTCATTCATAGGTTAAGGGTTCAAGCCTCCACCCCTCAGGGTGGTGAGAGGGTCATGGGTTAAGGGTACAAAGCTCCACCCCTCAGGGTAGTGAGAGGGTCATGGGTTAAGGGTACAAAGCTCCACCCCTCAGGGTGGTGAGAGGGTCATTCATAGGTTAAGGGTTCAAGCCTCCACCCCTCAGGGTGGTGAGAGGGTCATGGGTTAAGGGTACAAAGCTCCACCCCTCAGGGTAGTGAGAGGGTCATGGGTTAAGGGTACAAAGCTCCACCCCTCAGGGTGGTGAGAGGGCCATGGGTTAAGGGTTCATGGCTCCACCCCTCAAGGTGGTGAGAGGGTCATGGGTTAAGTGTTAATGGCTCCACCCCTCAAGGTGGTGAGAGGGTCATGGGTTACGGGTTCAAGGCTCCACCCCTCGGGGTGGTGAGAGGGTCATACATGGGTTAAGAGTTCAAGGTTCCACCCCTCAGACTGGTGAGAGGGTCATTCTTGGGTTAAGGGTTCAAGGCTCCACCCCTCAGGGTGGTGAGAGGGTCATGGGTTAAGTGTTAATGGCTCCACCCCTCAGAGTGATGAGGGGGTCACAGGTTAAGGGTACAAAGCTCCACCCCTCAGGGTGGTGAGAGGGTCATTCATAGGTTAAGGGTTCAAGCCTCCACCCCTCAGGGTGGTGAGAGGGTCATTCATGGGTTAAGCGTTCAAGGCTCCACCCCTCAGGGTGGTGAGAGGGTCATGGGTTAAGGGTACAAAGCTCCACCCCTCAGGGTGGTGAGAGGGTCATGGGTTAAGGGTTCATGGCTCCACCCCTCAAGGTGGTGAGAGGGTCAAGGGTTAAGTGTTAATGGCTCCACCCCTCAAGGTGGTGAGAGGGTCATGGGTTAAGGGTTCAAGGCTCCACCCCTCGGGGTGGTGAGAGGGTCATACATGGGTTAAGAGTTCAAGGTTCCACCCCTCAGACTGGTGAGAGGGTCATTCTTGGGTTAAGGGTTCAAGGCTCCACCCCTCAGGGTGGAGAGAGGGTCGTGGGTTAAGGGTTCAAGGCTCCACCCCTCAGGTTGGTGAGAGGGTCGTGGGTTAAGGGTTCAAGGCTCCACCCCTCAGGTTGGTGAGAGGGTCATTCATGAGTTAAGGGTTCAAGGCTCCACCCCTCAGGGTGGTGAGAGGGTCATGGGTTAAGGTTTCAAAGCTCCACCCCTCAGGGTGGTGAGAGGGTCGTGGGTTAAGGGTTCAAGGCACCACCCCTCAGGCTGGTGAGAGGGTCACGAGTTAAGGGTTCAAGGTTCCACCCCTCAGGGTGGTGAGAGGGTCATGGGTTAAGGGTTCAAGGCTCCACCCCCAGTGTGGTGAGAGGGTCACGGGTTAAGGGTTCAAGGTTCCACCCCTCAGGGTGGTGAGAGGGTCATGGGTTAAGGGTTCAAGGCTCCACCCCTCAGGGTGACGAGGTTGTCATGGGTTAAGGGTGCAAAGCGTCACCCCTCAGGGTGGTGAGAGGGTCACGGGTTAAGGGTTCAAGGCTCCACCCCCTCAGGGTGGTGAGAGGGTCATGGGTTAAGGGTTCAAGCTCCACCGTCAGCATGGTGAGAGGGTCATGGGTTAAGGGTTCAAGGCTCTAACCTTCAGAGTGGCGAGAGGGTCATGGGTTAAGGGTTCAAGGCTCCACCCCTCAGGGTGGTCAGAGGGTCACGGGTTAAGGGTTCAAGGTTCCACCCCTCAGGGTGGTGAGAGGGTCACAGGTTAAGGGCTCAAGGCTCCACCCCTCAGGGCGATGAGAGGGTCGTGGGTTAAGAGTTCAAGGGTCCACCCCTCAGGGTGGTGAGAGGGTCACGGGTTAAGGGTTCAAGGCTCCACCCCTCAGGCTGGTGAGAGGGCCGTGGGTTAAGAGTTCAAGGGTCCACCCATCATGGTGGTCAGAGGGTCATGGGTTAAGGGCTCAAGGCTCCACCCCTCAGGGTGGCGAGAGGGTCACGGGTTAAGGGTTCAAGGCTCCACCCCTCAGGGTGGTCAGAGGGTCATGGGTTAAGGGCTCAAGGCTCCACCCCTCAGGGTGGCGAGAGGGTCACGGGTTAAGGGTTCAAGGCTCCACCCCTCAGGCTGGTGAGAGGGCCGTGGGTTAAGAGTTCAAGGGTCCACCCATCATGGTGGTCAGAGGGTCATGGTTTAAGGGTTCAAGGCTCCACCCCTCAGGGTGGTGAGAGGGTCATTCATGGGTTAAGGGCTCAAGCCTCCACCCCTCAGGGTGGCGAGAGGGTCACGGGTTAAGGGTTCAAGGCTCCACCCCTCAGGCTGGTGAGAGGGTCACGGGTTAAGGGTTCAAGGCTCCACCCCTCAGGGTGGTGAGAGGGTCACGGGTTCAAGGCTCCACCCCTCAAGGTGGTGAGAGGGTCACGGGTTAAGGGTTCAAGGGTCCACCCGTCAGGGTGGTGAGAGGGTCATGGGTTAAGGGTTCAAGGCTCCACCCTCAGGGTGGAGAGAGGGTCATTCATGGGTTAAGGGTTCAAGGCTCCACCGCTCAGGGTGGTGAGAGGGTCATGGGTTAAGGGTTCAAGGCTCCACCCTCAGGGTGGAGAGAGGTTCATTCATGGGTTAAGTGTTAATGGCTCCACCCCTCAGGGTGGTGAGAGGGTCATGGGTTAAGGGTTCAAGGCTCCACCCTCAGGGTGGAGAGAGGGTCATTCATGGGTTAAGGGTTCAAGGCTCCACCCCTCAGGGTGGAGAGAGGGTCATTCATGGGTTAAGGGTTCAAGGCTCCACCCCTCAGGCTGGTGAGAGGGTCACCGGTTAAGGGCTCAAGGCTCCACCCCTCAGGCTGGCGAGAGGGTCATGGGTTAAGGTTTCAAGGCTCTACCCCACTGGGTGGTTAGGGGCCAGGCCAGCACTGTGAGGAGTCTGCTCCTAGGGGTAGAACTCGGGCATGGCACGTGCCCCTCGAGGTGTCAGTAAAGCTCTCTCTGCCTCACCACCTTCTTGTCTTCCTTCCCCATCACCCCTCCCCCTCCAGCACCGCCCAGCACAGCTCCTCGGTGCAGGGCGTCTGCAGGCTCACCGCAGCCTCCTGCAGCGCCCCCTCTCTCTGTTCTTGCAAATACTTCCTGTGTCCCCCCCCCCCCCTCGCTCGTGAAGTTCAGAATTATAGAGGCATTGCATTTTCAGCAGATACAGCCCCCGACTCGTCTTATTCAAGGCAGGCCGGCTCTGCAGCTCTTTACATTCGGTGCGCCCGCATCACGACCACCTGGTGCCTAAAGTTACCAATATTAGCATTGAGGTATTAATGCTGTCCCAATGGCAGAGCAGCGAATCCTCCTCTGGCTGTAGCACTTAACTCACAAAATAACTCTGAATGCATTGAGGAACATATACAACTGTTGAAAACAAAAGACAAATTGACTGCATGGAAGTGAAAATAAAAGCAGAATTTATATTTAAAATCTATTCCCAAACCTATTCAGGTTGTACAAACTAACAAACCCGCAAGGGTACTAAGGGCTAGATGTACAAAGCCTGTTTTTGGTTGCAAACAGCCTGATTATTGAACGCAAAAAGGCATTATTGTACAAAACCCTAATTGTGACAATTTGGGTTTGCGGACCGGTATTTCAAAGGGGCGTGTTTAGTGCGCCCCTTCCAAATATTGATTCACATTGGTATGTATGACTATTTTGCGACCGAAATGCGGTTTCAAAGCATTCACGGTTTACCGCCAGCTTAAAGTTGGTGCTAACCCACTCGCAAATTGGAAAGGGTCCTACCTCATTAATATTCATGAGGGAGGTCTATTTGTGACCCACTATGAATCGCTATTATAGGCTAAATATCCCCTTTGTACTTTAGTGATAGTGGGCCCGATTCACAGAACTAACTTAAGAGAAAATCCTTGGTATTCACAGAAGGCAGTTACTCATTTCGGTATTCACAGAAGTTAGGAGTCCTAACTTTAGGACTCCTAAATGCAATCTGTGAATACCAAAAATCTTAAAATTAGGATTTTTCTCAATTTAGTAGTAGTAAAGTTAGGACTCCTAACTTTAGGACTCCTAAATGGGGAACATCCTTTACGATGCGGATGTTACCCCGCAGTACCTTTACAATGCGTATTTTAGAACGCAAGTCGTAACTACGACTTGCGCTGGAGGACGCTAAAGGACAAGGAATAGTAGATTTACTATTCCAACACCTTTCCTACTGTATGTAGGCTGGTGTTGGAATAGTAAATTAAACTATTACTAAGTCCGCACCCCTACAGCGCAAGTCGTGGTAACGACTTGCGTTGTAAAATACGCGTTGTAATGGTACGAGTGGTAAT
Organism: Lissotriton helveticus; assembly: GCF_964261635.1. Classification (NCBI taxonomy): domain Eukaryota; kingdom Metazoa; phylum Chordata; class Amphibia; order Caudata; family Salamandridae; genus Lissotriton; species Lissotriton helveticus. The sequence continues at coordinate 55,406,785 of NC_136069.1, forward strand.
ACCACGCGTCGTAACAACGTACATCCCTTCTAAATGCCTTCTGTGAATACCGAAAGTCTTAAAATTAGGATTTTTCTCAGTTTAGTAGTAGTAAAGTTGAGAAAAATCCTAATTTTAAGACTTTCGGTATTCACAGAAGGCATTTAGGAGTCCTAAAGTTAGGGCTCCTAACTTCTGTGAATACCGAAATGAGTAAGTGCCTTCTGTGAATACCAAAATGGTAGTAAGTTTAGGATTTTGTCTTAAGTTAGTTCTGTGAATCGGGTCCAGTGATTATCAAATAGCAATTCGCAAAAAATCGCTATTATTCTTCCTCGTACATCGAGCCTTGCTCTTGATACACAGGGAGAGGGTGAAAACATTGAATGACCACCCTCTAGTGACATCCATGTGGGTGATGATAACGGCTTTGTCCCTCTTTTGCAAGTCACGTTGTTCGCTTTAGTAATCTCCATTGTTACTAGACAACTGCTCAACACACACTAACCTTTAAGTAGTATTTTGATGTAATTTAATGAGGTGCTGTTTTGGGTTCCACCCTCCCCATGAGAAAGTAACTCCTCCCTAGCAATGTAACAACGGCACTCTACTTTCCAGAGATGCTGCCCTGAGTGTTCTACCACAAGGTACACGTAACTTTCAGAGACATTTTTCTGAGCCACCTCATCCCTTGTGTCAAACTGCACGGTCAATCTCATCCAGTCACTTGGGCATTGCTATCTTCCAACATACTCACAGCACACCTTTCCACCAGTATCATAAAACAAATTCTTACCCAGTAAATTTGTCTTAGCGCTGTAGTTTCCAAGGTAGCTCGGATCAGTGTTGGGCGTGTGGCACTCGTACTCGCCGATATCGTTGGCCTGCAGGTCAGTGATGTGCAGCAGCACGTGGTCGCCGGTGATCCGCTCCACAAAGATGCCTCCACTCTTGACGCGTTCCGCGTACATGCTGTACGCAAAACCCGGACCTTGGGTGCTGACTACCTGGATCTCTTGCTCAGGAGCAGAGGGAAGGTAGACGGACCAGTGGAAGGTCTGCTCTGAAGGCCCCTGGTACCCACTCACTCTGCACCAGATGGTGATGTTGTAGCCCTTTGCTCGAATCAGAGGACCTTTTGGAACCATGACACTCCTCTGCGCAGCCGAGAGCCCTGTGGACAAAGGCGACAAAAAGAGTCAGTTCACACTAGGAATCGGAAAAGATTTTGTGTATTTGAACAATTAGATTTTACAAAGAAATTGAAGGGGGGCTAGGGACTGATTTATATCTCGGCAGATGGGTTACTCTGTCACAACAATGACGGATAGCCGGTCTGTGGAATTATGAATCCTATAGGATATAATGGGATTTATATTTTGGCGGATGGGATAGCCGTCACCGTTGTAACCTGTCTGCTGAGAACTAAATCAGGCATTTACTCTCAAAAAGGTATCTGAAATAAGCCAATTCATACCAAAAATATATCTAAGAGGTGTCAGTCCATCTTTGTAAACTATCTCGGAACAATCATTCACTCACGTAGCAGGAAACATGTAATCACCCAGGGACATTTAGGAGAACCAGGAAACATTTCCTACATGGCCTGAGTTAATTTCAAGGCAGATCTGTCATGAAAGGTCACTACGGAGAGATAAAAATAGGATACACAAAACTTTACCCTGCAGTCAGCAACCTGTGAACAGGGCCTCGCCTCAACCTGCAGAGACTAAAAATTAAGGGAGAGCAACTTCATATTCAGAAAGGACCCTACATACTCCCAGACCCTCTGAATTACTCTGGGGCATATTAGCAAGAACCTTGTTAAAATAATCGCCATTTAAGTGGCAGGAAACTGCCGCTAAAATAGCAGTAATGGGCTTGCTAGTATGCGTTATAGAATTCCAATAGAAGCCCAGGTTAGATGTCCTTCAAATCTAATCTGGGCTTTTATTGGAATTCTATAACGCATATCTTCAAGCCCATTATCGCTGTTTCAGCGGCAGTTTCCCGTCGCTAAAACAGCGATAATTTTAATGAGGTTCTTGCTAATATGCCCCTGTATTTCTGTTTTGACCTCAAACGCGCTAGTACTCTCTCAAAGATCACCGTGGTTCAGATGAAAGCAGTGAAACAAAAGAACAATGAAAGACTGTTTTATTTCTTGATTACTGTGAGAAGTTGGCCTGATGTGCAGTGCTCACTATTCTAGTGATCACTATATATCAGTCCAAACAACCCTTATTGATGATTGGTTGTAAGTCAACCTTATAGACCAGCTATCCTAGTAGCATGGATACGAGCAGTCTAAGGCTAAGACTCTAGAGGGCGTGTTAAGCCGGCTGTTTTACCATCACATTACCCCTTGAACACCCAGTGAAAGGACACCACACAAGTGTTATGAAAATAAACAGTGTATTTATTAGAATCACAACAACCCTGTACTCTTTATGAGGACAGGGTGCTAGGCACACAACAAAACTCTTACGAAAATACTTAAGTTAGCACGTTATACACAAATGCCCGAGGGGCACGAAAAACCATATACTTTAAAAGTGGAATGCGAATTACTAGCAGGTAAGTAACAGTTCTAATAGGCTTTGGAATCGCTAGGACTGGACTAGGGAATCGTTAGATTACTACTAGGAGGCCCAGGGGACTCGGGTGCAGAGTGTGCACTCTCACGCGGGATGCGGGACAAAGTCTATGGAGGCTAGAATTCACAAAGTTAGTGTTCACGGGCGAACCCGACCTGGTAGGGAGAAAACGACAGTGGATCCTGACCCTTGGATAGTGAGGCTATGCTGGGACACCGGAGTGCCGGAGTTACCTAGCCCAGGGGCTGCAGCTGCATAGGTCTGAAAAGACGTCGGGGATCTCGTTGCCGGACCAGGCGCCTGGAAGGAAGAAGTTGCTGGCAGGCGACCAGTGAAGGAAAGTTCGATGGATCCAAGCCTGGATCAAGGAAGAAGAAAACCTGAAAGCAGAGGGGACCAAGTTCTTGAATCACTAGCCAGTGATTAAGTGGGCACCAGGATGGCACCGGGCGAAGTCACCGCAGTCAGGTGAGTGGGCGCTGCTGGGCTCTGCAGTCTCTCGGACCAGGAGGCGTTGTCGGCGACCAGGATGGAGGTGCGAGCTGTCCCACGAAGGATGAAGTCGTCGGCGTCGAAGTTACCCAGGAGTGGGCAACAAGCCTTGGCTAATTCAAGCCCACGCGGTGGACTCAAAATGGCGTCTTGAGTGGACCAGGAGGGTCCGGGGTGCTCCTCTTCTGGAAGGGAGCAAGGGCCAGTCTGGAGCAACCAGACCAGCAGCAGAAATGTCGTCGGGCGTCGTCAGGAAGGCCACAAGCCAGCGGGCTAGTAGCCAAACAACGCGGTGAGCAGTAAAAAGCAGAAGGGCCCCACGCAGATCGTGGAGATGCTGGGGGGCTGCTCTTCGGTGCTGGAGCTGCTCAGGGTGGGGGCTTCTCGGACCCCAAAGCACTCACCAGGAATTCACTCGGCGGGCTTGCTGGAAAGAAGTCGTGCAGTCTTGCAGATGGCCGGTCCCTCGAGGTCTCGTCGCACCCACGGTTCTCAGCTGGGCTGTAGAGGTGGGTAGAGGTCAGAGGTGCCAGGGAAGCCGGTTCTCGTCGAGCTGGGCAGTCGGATTCCGGAGGAAGGACTTGCAGCAGACCGCAGTGTTCTTAGATGGTGCCTGCGGATGCAGGGTGACTACTCCTTAGTCACAAGGGAGAAATCTTAGGAAGAAGTCTTGAGTTCCTTTCGCAGAAAGTAGTTTCAGGATTCAAAGATGATCTGATTTGGAAGGGGGCCAGTCTCTACCTTTATCCTGTAAAAAGGGGCTGGCACGCGACTAAGTCCTGCCCTATGGGTGGGACTAGGAGGGGGGTGGTTACACCCACTTCCTTGGCGGGCTTTTCCCCAGCACAGGGTCTGGAATGACCCTGGAACTGGTTCAAGCCGGCCTATGCATAGTGAGCACCGGGGTGCTACTTGCAGTCACCTTCCTCTAAAGCCCTGCCTACCTACAATACACAAAACCCTGTCTGGGACGGTGCTGGCACCGCCCCTGGCAGGAAACCCTTTGTCCTTATCTCCTGCTCTGGGAGGACTCCCAGCAGCAGGAGGGCAGACTTGTGTCTCGGTGGCAGCATCCATTTTGTGGATGCTAAGGCTCTGTCTGACTTTTAACCGGGTTATAGGTTACAGGCATGTCGTGTCCCTCTAGAAGGGTGGAATGCTAACCCCGTCGCCAGAATTGGCGAGGGGTTAGTATTCCAATTCGTATGACACCTTACTCGACATGTTTTGATAAAGCGATACCAGAGTTGGCACATAACCGCGAGGATTATAATGCACTTAAGAGTATATGGTATGCGATATCATGGAAACGGCTAAGGGATGGATCCCGAAAGCCGCAGACAGGCTCAGCTCATGCCAGAGCACCATCTCACACGATTCCAAGCACTCTGCCTTCAGGATTGTTAAGGCCTGCCATAGGAGTGACTGATAGGAGATCTGTGTGTCCATTTTTAGGGTTAGATATAGGTATACTATATCTATAGCAAAGGGTGATTACACCACCTTGCCCCAGCTGTCAAGCAGCCAGTTGTGTCAGATTTGGATGGCCATCCAGGGGTGGCATAATACATGCTGCAGCCCCTGGTAGGCCCTGGGTACACCTAGGCCCTGGGTACCTAAGGTACACAGTACAGGGACTGATAAGGTGACTCAGTATCCAATTTAGATATGTACCTAAGGTACATGGAATCCATTTTACAGAGAGAGCAGTGGGCCTGAGGTCCTGAACAGCAGGGCCTCAGGTCAACTAAGTCAGAAAACCAGCAAAACACCAGGCAAAAAGTTGGGGGCAACCATAGTCAGGGGTCAACCTTCCTACATAACCCCCCCCCAAACGAAAGGAGATAAGGCTATCCTTGTCCAGGTAAGCCTATATTGCCTAAGTGGCCATTTAAGGAAGTACCAGCACTGGCATGGTTACCCCCTATGTCATGGTCCACTAAGCAATCCCTCACCCTAAGGGTGTCTGAGGGTCTCCACCATAGGGAATCTCTACCTGTGGTGTGTTTTGTCAAAGAAAAAGGCTGGTGCTGAAATGGAGTACTGAAGTGAGGCTCCACTAATTTTGGGCTCAGCTTCCTCCAATCATTTTCCACCATATAGGCCTTTCTTTCCAAGACTGAGTTGTTTTGGGCTCTCAGGGTCAACCTCTGGCTACCTACAGCTGGAGGTTGGGTCCCTCTGTTTGGCTTACTGGAGGGACAGGTCAGGTCTGGGGCCCTCAGGTCCCAAGTTTGGCTGTGCCCAACAGTGTCCATCTGTGGGAGGTCCCTAACTAATTTTAAGGGGGATCCCTCAGGAGTATGTTTTATTTTCACTTGGCTAGGACTACTAGCTTCAGTGCCCTTAATCTGCTGATTGGGAAATTCTTTTGGACAGGGGGCCCTTTGGGGTCCAACACTGGCCTCCCTGACCTCTACAGCCCTGGGCTGACTGAGGCAGGGTAGAGAGGGGCAGGTTACCTGCTCCAGACTGGGTCCCACCTTGGAAGGGTCCACTGACATCAGGGGTTCTGCCAGGCTAGGCCTGACTACCTCTGTGGCAGTTGCTTCACAAGGGGTCAGATCAGTTCCCTGAGGAGGCTGATCTGTTCCTAAAGTCTGGTGGGAGGGAGATTTCTCTTCCTCCTCAATGCTCTCTGTCTGAGTGGAGTGATCCATAGTTTCAGGCTTCACAACACTATCATCTGTCTGAGTTTGAGCTGTGGCCATCACAACTCTCCCAACCTTTTCAGTAGGGGGCTCAGTTTGGGTGTGGGCTGTTACCATGACAGCCTTGACAACCTGTTCTGGGAAGGAAGTTGTCTGAGATTGGGTTGTGACTGGCACAACCCTCCTGACCTGTTCAGGGAGGATATCTTGGACTGGGGCTGTGGCTACCACTGCCCCACTAACCTTACCATGGATGTTTACCATTCTAGAATGGGTTTCTTGCTCTACTTCAGCCCAGGCTGAGAGCTCTAAATCATTCCCCAGTAGGCAATCTACAGGCAAGTTTGGTGACACTGCCACTCTTTTGTGGCCAGTGACACCTCCCCAGCTGAGATTGACCACTGCCATGGGATGATCTCTCTGCACTCCATCAATATTGGTCACCTGGTATGTGGCACCAGGTAAAAGTTGCCTTGAGGGGACTAGACTCTCAGTCACCATAGTGATGCTAGCCCCTGTATCTCTATAGGCCTCAACTTTTATACCATTGATGAGGGGCTCCTGTCTGTACTTGCCCAAAGTGTTGGGACAAGTTGTGAAGTTGGCAAACCCCATGCCAGTCTCACAGACAAGAGTATCTAAGTTTGGGGACCTGGTTAGGCCAGAGTCCCCAGGAACTCCCAAAGTAAATGCACCCAAATTCTTGGGGGCACTCCCACCACCTGGGGGATTACTACTAGTAGTAACAGGAGGTTTGGGAATGTTACTTGGGGGTATGTTTTCCTTATTGTTATTCTTTGGGCAACTGCTGTCAGTTTTTAAATGACCCACCTGTTTACAGGGATAACAATAAGGTTTCTTCTGGTTATTGGAAGGATTCTGGGACCCACCCCCCTCAGAGGATTTTTGGGGCCCTGATGTGGTTTGGTCTGTAGATTTATTCCCACCCTTCTCTTGAGGCTTGGTTGATTCCTTTTTCTGGTCACCACCTTGGTTCTTGGGCCTAATCCTGGTTCTGACCCATTTGTCTGCCCTCTTACCCAATTCTTGGGGAGAGGTCAGATCAGAGTCTACCAGGTGCTGGTGTAATAACTGGTTCTGACAATTATTTAAGACTTGCTCTCTCATAATTAGATTATACAATCCCTTGAAATCAGTAACCTTACTACCCAGTAGCCAGCCTTCCAAAGCCTTAGTGGCACAATCAACAAAGTCTGACCAGTCCTGAGACTGAGTTTTCTGGGTGTCTCTGAACAGCAACCTGTACTGCTCAGTGGTTAAACCAAACCCATCAACCAGTGTATTCTTCAGGACCTGGTAATTGTTAGCATCCTCCACTCTTGTAGTGAGGAGCTTATCTCTACCTTTACCATCAAAGGAGAGCCACAGTATAGCTGCCCACTGACTCTGGGGAATGTTCTGCACAGTGCAGGCCCTCTCCAGAGCAGCCATCCATTTCTGGATATCATCCCCTTGCTTAAAGGGGGGCACTATTTTAGTCAGGTGTTTAGTATCTAAACCCTTCTCTCTATCTCTTGGGAGATTGCTGCCACCAGTGGGAGCTAACCCACTCATCTGCTGCTCTCTTGCCAGGGCAAGCTTCTCTTTGGCCAGGGCAATTTCTTCCCTTTCAATCCTCAGTTCAGCTTGTCTCATCCTAGCTTCATGCTCCCTTCTCTGAGTGGAAGTAAATCTCCTCTGTGGAGGATTCCTTCTCCCCTGAGAAGAGGCATTAGAGTGCAGAGATCTATTGGAGTCCCTAGAAAGAGATCTATCTCTCCTAACTCCAAGGTTAGGCCCACTTCGGGTTAGTACTGGGGGTCCCCCAGATCCTAGCCCAAGTAAGTCTAAGTTGGCCCTGGTTAGCCTTCTGACTACCTCAAGACCTTTGTCTACCTCATCCCCAGAGAGTTCCTCTTGATCCTCCTCCTCAACTGCTGAATCAGTGTTGGGGAGATCTGGATCCCCAGAGGTTCCCTCTAAGGCTGGCATGCTCTCATGTAACTGAGAGAGCTTTCTGGCATCATATGTCTCTAAGAGACCTATCAGAAAGGGAGTGGTGGGGTTAGACCCCTGCTTCAGTTTCCTGGAGACACAGATTTGTCTCATCTCCTGAAAACTGAGAGCTGCATATCTTGAAGTGACCTGTGGAGGGTCAACACTGACCAGGGGAGTCTCAGTAGAGTCCCCCTGAGTCGACATGCTTTTCTAGTGAGGTGTAAGTGGTGCACTTACCTACACTATATGTTTGCCTACTGATCCCTTGCTAGAGTTGTAGTTTAGGGTGTGCTAGGCCCTAGGAGCTACAACAGCTGGTTCAGTAGAACTCAGAGTATTCTAAGCTAAGTTATATGTACCTTTAGTACTTATGTGATCTTTCACAAGATATTCTTAGGGCATGTGTGGTAAAACAACAGCAAGCTCAAATCCCAACCGCTGCTCACCAATGTGAGAAGTTGGCCTGATGTGCAGTGCTCACTATTCTAGTGATCACTATATATCAGTCCAAACAACCCTTATTGATGATTGGTTGTAAGTCAACCTTATAGACCAGCTATCCTAGTAGCATGGATACGAGCAGTCTAAGGCTAAGACTCTAGAGGGCGTGTTAAGCCGGCTGTTTTACCATCACATTACCCCTTGAACACCCAGTGAAAGGACACCACACAAGTGTTATGAAAATAAACAGTGTATTCATTAGAATCACAACAACCCTGTACTCTTTATGAGGACAGGGTGCTAGGCACACAACAAAACTCTTACGAAAATACTTAAGTTAGCACGTTATACACAAATGCCCGAGGGGCACGAAAAACCATATACTTTAAAAGTGGAATGCGAATTACTAGCAGGTAAGTAACAGTTCTAATAGGCTTTGGAATCGCTAGGACTGGACTAGGGAATCGTTAGATTACTACTAGGAGGCCCAGGGGACTCGGGTGCAGAGTGTGCACTCTCACGCGGGATGCGGGACAAAGTCTATGGAGGCTAGAATTCACAAAGTTAGTGTTCACGGGCGAACCCGACCTGGTAGGGAGAAAACGACAGTGGATCCTGACCCTTGGATAGTGAGGCTATGCTGGGACACCGGAGTGCCGGAGTTACCTAGCCCAGGGGCTGCAGCTGCATAGGTCTGAAAAGACGTCGGGGATCTCGTTGCCGGACCAGGCGCCTGGAAGGAAGAAGTTGCTGGCAGGCGACCAGTGAAGGAAAGTTCGATGGATCCAAGCCTGGATCAAGGAAGAAGAAAACCTGAAAGCAGAGGGGACCAAGTTCTTGAATCACTAGCCAGTGATTAAGTGGGCACCAGGATGGCACCGGGCGAAGTCACCGCAGTCAGGTGAGTGGGCGCTGCTGGGCTCTGCAGTCTCTCGGACCAGGAGGCGTTGTCGGCGACCAGGATGGAGGTGCGAGCTGTCCCACGAAGGATGAAGTCGTCGGCGTCGAAGTTACCCAGGAGTGGGCAACAAGCCTTGGCTAATTCAAGCCCACGCGGTGGACTCAAAATGGCGTCTTGAGTGGACCAGGAGGGTCCGGGGTGCTCCTCTTCTGGAAGGGAGCAAGGGCCAGTCTGGAGCAACCAGACCAGCAGCAGAAATGTCGTCGGGCGTCGTCAGGAAGGCCACAAGCCAGCGGGCTAGTAGCCAAACAACGCGGTGAGCAGTAAAAAGCAGAAGGGCCCCACGCAGATCGTGGAGATGCTGGGGGGCTGCTCTTCGGTGCTGGAGCTGCTCAGGGTGGGGGCTTCTCGGACCCCAAAGCACTCACCAGGAATTCACTCGGCGGGCTTGCTGGAAAGAAGTCGTGCAGTCTTGCAGATGGCCGGTCCCTCGAGGTCTCGTCGCACCCACGGTTCTCAGCTGGGCTGTAGAGGTGGGTAGAGGTCAGAGGTGCCAGGGAAGCCGGTTCTCGTCGAGCTGGGCAGTCGGATTCCGGAGGAAGGACTTGCAGCAGACCGCAGTGTTCTTAGATGGTGCCTGCGGATGCAGGGTGACTACTCCTTAGTCACAAGGGAGAAATCTTAGGAAGAAGTCTTGAGTTCCTTTCGCAGAAAGTAGTTTCAGGATTCAAAGATGATCTGATTTGGAAGGGGGCCAGTCTCTACCTTTATCCTGTAAAAAGGGGCTGGCACGCGACTAAGTCCTGCCCTATGGGTGGGACTAGGAGGGGGGTGGTTACACCCACTTCCTTGGCGGGCTTTTCCCCAGCACAGGGTCTGGAATGACCCTGGAACTGGTTCAAGCCGGCCTATGCATAGTGAGCACCGGGGTGCTACTTGCAGTCACCTTCCTCTAAAGCCCTGCCTACCTACAATACACAAAACCCTGTCTGGGACGGTGCTGGCACCGCCCCTGGCAGGAAACCCTTTGTCCTTATCTCCTGCTCTGGGAGGACTCCCAGCAGCAGGAGGGCAGACTTGTGTCTCGGTGGCAGCATCCATTTTGTGGATGCTAAGGCTCTGTCTGACTTTTAACCGGGTTATAGGTTACAGGCATGTCGTGTCCCTCTAGAAGGGTGGAATGCTAACCCCGTCGCCAGAATTGGCGAGGGGTTAGTATTCCAATTCGTATGACACCTTACTCGACATGTTTTGATAAAGCGATACCAGAGTTGGCACATAACCGCGAGGATTATAATGCACTTAAGAGTATATGGTATGCGATATCATGGAAACGGCTAAGGGATGGATCCCGAAAGCCGCAGACAGGCTCAGCTCATGCCAGAGCACCATCTCACACGATTCCAAGCACTCTGCCTTCAGGATTGTTAAGGCCTGCCATAGGAGTGACTGATAGGAGATCTGTGTGTCCATTTTTAGGGTTAGATATAGGTATACTATATCTATAGCAAAGGGTGATTACACCACCTTGCCCCAGCTGTCAAGCAGCCAGTTGTGTCAGATTTGGATGGCCATCCAGGGGTGGCATAATACATGCTGCAGCCCCTGGTAGGCCCTGGGTACACCTAGGCCCTGGGTACCTAAGGTACACAGTACAGGGACTGATAAGGTGACTCAGTATCCAATTTAGATATGTACCTAAGGTACATGGAATCCATTTTACAGAGAGAGCAGTGGGCCTGAGGTCCTGAACAGCAGGGCCTCAGGTCAACTAAGTCAGAAAACCAGCAAAACACCAGGCAAAAAGTTGGGGGCAACCATAGTCAGGGGTCAACCTTCCTACAATTACACAAGCACGTTTAGTTTATTTTATGTTCATTGAGACATTGGGTCAATTTTGGAGTGTTATTTGAGAGAGTACTAGCGCGTTTGACTACATGAAAGTGCAGTATGGGAATTGGAGTGTTCGAAGGTTTGACAACAGGTGGAAGCAATACTGACACGGGATAGAGAGAAACCCTCTTTCAAATAATTTTTGAACCAATCAGGGACATGGGTTCGGAGGTGAAATACAGGGAGGGATTGTGGGATGCAACAGGTTTGATGGAGTAAGCAGCGATGATTCTGTGTGTTCGTTGTTAATCAGTACGGAAGGTATGTGATACCCGAGGGAGTAGTATAAATGGAGGGCGGTATTTGTAGCGAATGTTGGAAGGTTTTCAGACCGCCAGTAGATAAACGAGTAAATAAAATGGATCACCGCATGAGGTTTCCGTCTTGATTATGAGGGGAATGAATTCCTGAGGAAGTACAATGTTGTATAAACAAAGAATTTTAGAGCCACGCAGCAAACGCATTGGCAAAGAACATCAATAAGAACGGGGAGGCATAGCATAATTCCTAGGTCGGGAAGAGTAGATTTTGAAAAAGAGGGTAATAACAAGGGTACATTGTGTTGGTTCACCAGATAATTATAACACGGTAATTAATTTTGAGCAATGGGCATAATATGTTTTTACAACAGTAGATTATATTGAGAAACGTGAAAGTTGTGCATGTACAGTCGTGTAATTGCATTGTTTTGTGATTATTTACAGTAACCCCCGAAGAAGGGCATAACAGCCCGAAATGCATTGGGTGATTTTATTTGAATAAACACTGCGTTGGAAGAATTCATGTGTCAATCATGTTCTTGGTAAAAGTCCGAAGAGACACCATTTGAGCAGTAGAAAATTGGAAATTACATGTACACGGAGCGTGTGGTCCCGCCTTCAGAAAAGTGGATAAAATAGGATAAAATATGATAAAAATGGATAAAATGGACTTACATGATTAAAATTGGAGAAAAGAAAAGCCAAATGTGGCAATTCGCTGTGCATTTCGCTGGGGACTGGATGCAGTCCCACTTCTGATGTTGTATCATGAACTTAAACAGAACTGTAGTCTATATGCAGCATTATTTGCTGAAGATCTTATAACAACAAAGTCTATTCAAAATTAAGTCAAACTCTCAAATCTCTGGTTTATAATCCACTTTAACCTTCAAATCTCTGTTTTAATGACTGCCAGGTTTTCTTTGGTCTTTGCTTCCAGTCCTTCTAACCTAGTGCAGTCTTCCATTTTTACACAACCTTATACTGTGGAGTTGGTGTCAATACTCCAGAGTTAAGGAGGGCGTGCACCAAAATCTTACTCACCCGGTTCTCCTACGTCACATTCCCTACCACACTCAGTCCATTTTCTATTCTTAGGTTGGTGCAACTACTCAATCCCACCCAAATGTTTCTTGTTCTCCAGTGTTCGCCTTCTCTATTCGCAATCATGAGTTTTGTCTCATGGCTTAGCGCGTTGGTCCGCACTCCCTTGCTCTGCAGCTAGAGTTGACTGTATGGACGTTGTTAGATGGATTGGTCTAGCTGACGTTGGTTCATCTCCCAATGGTGCATTGGTTCCATAGGACAAGGTGCAGACCTTGGAAGTTAGACGGTTCCTGGTAAAGATTAATGTGGCCAACTAGATCCTGTGAGAAGCAAAACTCACCCAGTGCCATCAGCGAGACGGCGAAGTGCAAGACGGAGGCCATGGAAGGAAGAATGCATCCGCTAGTCCTTCACCAAGTGCAGACAAGTCGCTCACAGCTGCTCTTCACCGAGACTGCCAGGCAGAGACGATCTCCTGCAGACACTGGTGTCTCAATGTGGTCTTCTCTGTGGCTTCCTGTTTCAAGATCATTGAGACACATGTTATGGAAATGAAAAAGAAAACAGCTTGTAGGATGCTGAAACCAATTCTGCACAGGAAGTGGTGTCAGACTGAAAAAAATAGCAAGTCACAAGGCCTGAGAGGTGTTGTTTTAACAAGGGTACCACCAGAAGTAAGTGGTTGCTGGGTTGAGGGCTGGCTGCACTGGGTTTTGTTGCTCAGGAGGCAGCCCAGTATAGAGTTTTTAGTGTAGGATTTGGGGCTGGTGGGACAGGGGCACTCTAGTGGTCAGATCTTTACTGTTGTGACACCTAGCAGCTAGAACTTGTATTTACCACTTTCAAGCAATGTGTGACATCTCTGAGATTTTACCATACACATACAGGCCCTCTAGAATTGTAGGAAAATCATGAAAGTCTTTTCACATTATATGAAGTTTAATTTGATAAAGCTATACATAAAGAAATTAAATAATAAAATTTACACTAACACCGTCAGCACACGGTACAGTGTTAAGACATAGGCACAGTAGCCTTTTGTAGGTGCAGACAGTGGCGGCTGGTGATCTTTGAAAGTGGTAACGCATAATAGCGGCCAGGAGTGCACTCGATTAAAAAAAAAACTGCCTCACTCATACTCACTCCCTCTCATATTTACTCTAGTTCACCTCATTCGCCCTAACTCACATTCTCTCACTTGCTCATTCTCACTCATACTCACTCACTGTCACTCACACACAAACGTACTCATCCTCACTGGTTTTCATTCTCACTTGCTTACACACACTCACTGTCTCTGGGCACTGGTGCAACTGCACCTGCTACACCACTGATAGCTACACCCCTGACTCACTTCCATTCCCTGTTTCAATCACTTGATTTAACACACTCATAATTCTTCACTCACTCCCTCATACTCACTCCTGTGTATTCATACATACTCTCAAACTCAGATTCCCAATGAGGAGCCCGACAGAGCCGCAAGGGCGGGATTGAACCTCAATCCCTCGCCCAGCGTCCTGATAGGACGGAAGCTCAGCCCTATCAGAAGCTGGGACAGTGCTCGGGATCCTGCCCCCGCTGCTCTGTGTGGCTTTTCATTGGCCGCAGGGATGCACTGATGTGTGACCGGACAGACACATTTTAGCAGATACACTGTGCTTCCTGAGGCATGGGTAGTATATCTGCTCAAGAAACTGGATGGTGCCTCTTTGAGGGGATGGGTGTTGAACTACAATCTACCACTCAATCCAAACATCCAGCGACAGTGTCTTATTTTGAAACAACACTCCGTGGCTGCATCATGCCTCTGCCCCCTCCTCCACCAGTCACAGGGAGCCTGGAAAAGAGGAAGGCAGGGCTGGCCCTCACACTGGCACTGTTCATGGAAACACAAACTGTATTTTCATGAAACCACAAACTCATATTTTCATGAACACTGCTAAATTGAAAAATGCACAGGGGGTCTCAAGGAAGGCTGGGGGGCTGCACCCTGAAGACCCTAATAAGGGGCCAGCAGCCGCTGAAAGTGATCTGACTTGTTTCGCAGAGCAGGAAGATGATTCCAAATTTTCCAAACTGGTTCCTCAAGGGAGCGCCCACCTACTTCAGATTGTACAGCAGACTGCCACTAGATGGCGCACACGCCGGGGCATGGAGCGACAAATGGAATGTTGCTGAAGCACAGGTAACTCAGCAAAGTCATCACTCAGGAGCAGCAGCGGAGACCCAAGATCACATGAAGATCAGCAAATCTGTCATTTGGAGACGAGGCACATGGTGGATGGAATACAAAATTTTCGAGCTATCGCAACAAGAATTTTAGATTCTATTAAGGACACGGAGGCGAGGATTATGCTTTCTCTATTTCTTTACTGCAAACACAGCAGCCAATTAGAGTAAAACTACAACAATGAGAAACATCAATACCCATGAGGCTTTGAACCACGCCTCCTTTGTAACAGCCAATCACAGCATTATCAAGTATACAAAGTAGAGAGACACTAATCTGTCTTCCTCTTTCTTTGCGCCAACTCAATCAAATAAGAACAAATCAAAGTCTTAACTCTCAACGGAGAGATAACAGTTCCTTTTCAAAATTCTTAATGGAGAATAATCCACAGCAAAAAGCAGAACTCCTCGTCTGTCAGGAAGGGACGATGGCTCCATCCGGAGTACCCAATCAACTCTTGTTGGAATCATTTCCTAAAACAGAAAAACAAGGTTGAGAAAGGGAGCCCACAACATCATTTCTCATCGGGTGGACAGAAAGTTGTTATATAACACTTATAAACTCAAACAACTTACAGTTGCATAAACTGTCCCAACGGGTGGGATAATCCTCCCCTTCGTGTCCTTAATAGAATCTAAAATTCTTGTCGCGATAACTAGAAAATTTTGTATTCTATGGCAGGACCGGAGGCTTCTGATTATGCTGGTTCAAAGCTCATCAATCACAGCATCAGAAACATGAGGAATTGATTTATAATAAAACACTTTAAACATGGAAGCAGAAGACCAGTCAGCTGCTTTGAGAATGTCCTCCAACCTAGAGCCTAACAAGTAGGCTTAGGAGGCCATAGCCACTCTGGCAGAGTGGGCACCATAAACAGAGATGTCAATACCTGCCTCTGACATCACCCATCTCACCCATCCAGCTAAGGTGGCAGCAGAGACTGGCTTGAACGGTTTGTGGACGGAAATCAGCAATTGACCCAAAGGATCAGTCCTATGTGAAAGCGTACGATCTTCATAACACTTCCAACATTGCAAAACACATAACTTGTTATTATGCGGAAAAGAAGGATACTCCACCGAACGAGACATGGTCTTGGTCCTTCTTGAGATCACAAAAGATACCCCTTGAGGAGAGAATATCCTACCAGCCAGATCTAAAGCTCGCACATCAGGCACTCTTCAACATGAAATGAGGCAAAGTAACATAGTAAGCTGCTTTAAAGACAAATCAATATTATCCGGCCAGGATTCCAGAAGGGAGAGCACTTTAGAAACATCCCATAAGGTGGGATATGGGGGCCGAGAAGGATTGGCCACCCGGACACCTTTAGGTAATTTACAAACCAGGGGGTGCATCCCCACAGGTTTACCATCAATCTGGTCATGTCCAGGAGAAATGGCAGATCTAAAATTATTAACCGACCTGTAAGCGAGGCCTGATTCTGCGCATTTAGACAGGAATTTCAAAATCTCAGTTACATTTGATCCCACGGGATCCACCTGCCTTTGAAGGCACCAACCCACCCATCTCTTCCTTGAAGCTGAATACCGTTTTCTGGTGGAAGGAGCCCACACTTGTTGCATAAAGCTGGTGGCGGCCTGTGAAAGGCCTGCAATGCGCTCATGTCTCCTGAGAGCGTACATACTATTAGTATTAACTGGTTCTGAAGGACCAGTGGATGGCTTGACACCACTGGGTACTGGAGGAGAGTCAGGAAGACCAGAAGTCGGAACGGAAGATCCACAGACAACTCCAAAAGTGTGGGAAACCAAGACTGAGTCTTCCACAAAGGTGTCACTAACACTAATGAAGCTCTCTGTCGACGGACAAAGGCCGCCACCCTCGGGATCAGGGCAAACGGAGGAAAAGCATAATTCCTCTGAAGCCCCCAATGGTGAAGGAACGCATCCGTTCCCATCGCCATTGGATCCGGTCTCCAATTGAAGAACAGTGGAAGTTGGGCATTGAGGCGAGAGGCAAACAGGTCTATCTGAGAAGAGCCTCGCATATCCATGATCTGAGCAAACTGCAAGGGATGAAGCCTCCAATCGCTGAAATCTCGGAAAAATCTGGATCTTCAGTCCGCCACCTGGTTGAGCTTCCCCGGAAGATATTCTGCCACCACTGAGATCTTGCGGGCCAGGCAAAAATTCCAGAATTCCTTCACTATGTTTACAAGCATGCGGGATTTCGTTCCCCCTAACCGATTGATGTATCTCACCGCTGAGACATTGTCCATACGAAGCAGGATGCAGCAATTGCTCTTCAGGAGTGAGATAGACCTGATGGCAAAAGAGCTGGCCAGCAGCTCTAGGCAGTTTATGTGCAATTCTAATTCTTCGGCTGACCACCTTCCTCCTGTGGTAAAATCCCCACAGCGAGCGCCCCAGCCCCATTGACTGGCGTCTGATTCGACAACTAAGTCCGGGGCTGCGCCGAAAATTGCCCGGCTGTTCCAGGCCGTCATGTGTTCCAGCCACCATTGGAGCTCCTCCCGGGCTTCCGGGGATAAGGGGATGAGATTATCGTAGTGAACCTCTTCTGAATATAATAAATCTTTAGCCTCTGTAAGGCCCTGTAGTGTAAGGGACCCGGAAAAATGGCCTGAATTGATGATGCAAGAAGCCCCACTATTCTTGCCAGGACTCTCAGAGAAATCAACTGTTTGGACAAGGTGGTTCTGATCTCCCTCTTTATGGATCTGATCTTGGAGACTGGAAGGAGGAGCTGGGCCGAGATGGAATCTATCAGGAAGCACAGAAACTTCATCCGTTGACTCAGAATCAGCACAGATTTCTTGGAGTTGATAACGAAACCCAGATTCTGTAACAGGGACATTGTCCACTCCAAATGATTGAGAAGCAGAGTCCCATCCTGGGCCAGAATCAACATGTCGTCTAAATACACAATGAGTCGGACCCCCATCTCCCGAAGACGGGAGACCACGGGACTCAGGAGTTTGGTGAAGTCACGGGGGCAGATGACAGGCCAAAGGGGAGAGTTTGATAACGGTACCAACGCTCTTTCCATTGAAATTGCAAGAATTTTTTATGAGAGAGGCAAACTGGGACAGTCAAATACGAGTCCTTCAGGTCCAGTCGGACCATCCAATCCCCTTCCAACAGGAGATCCCTCAAAAGATGGATGCCTTCCATCTTGAAGTGTCGATAAACTACGTAAGGGTGGAAATCTCTCAGATTTAACACCAGGCGTTGGCCGCCGCCCTTCTTTTGAACCAAAAAGACATTGCTGCAAAATCCTTCGGAAATGAAGGGTCCCACGGCAATGGCCTGTTTGGCCAAAAGCTCTTATAGTTCTGAGTCGATAAAACTCTGTTCGTGAAGGGAAAAAAGGAGAGGGCGGGGAGGGAGCGCTTGACGGGGACAGTCTAACAGCACTATCAGGTAGCCCTGCACAGTTTGAAGAACCCACATATCTGACGTGAGACTCGTCCAGTTGACCACAAAATGTAACAATCTGCCCCCGAGGGGGATTGACGGACACACAGGACTTACCAGAGGATTGGGTGTCAAAATTATGATCTCCTCGGTTGACACCCCAGTTGAAGCGACCTCTGTAGCCGCGCGACCTGGAAGGGTAGAAACCAGCCTGTTCGGGCTCTTGTGTGTAACCTCTGCCGCGTCTTGGGGCATATCCTCGTTGAGGACTAGTATTCGAGTAACCTCTGCCACGCCCGGCCTGACCAGAGACCTGGTGCAGCACTCTTTTCAAGGAAGCCTGGGATTTGTCGAGTGAAGCGAAAGTACTAAGGAACTTGGCGATATCTTTTACAAATTTGTCGCCAAAGAGCTGGCCCTCCGCCAAAGGGCCCGGTTCCGATTAAGCCAATTCCACCAATTGTGGATCAATCCGGAGTAGAACGGATTTGCGTCTTTCTGAAGCCAGGGCGCAATTTGCGTTTCCAAGCATGCAAATTGCCCTTTGCGCCCAACCAGCTAGGACCTCAGGGTGAACAGCATTACCCGTTTCCTGAGCTTGAAGGGCCAACTCTAGAATCTTAGCTAGCGGGCCGGAAAGGTCGAGGACCTTATCCTGGCGCGCCCGGAGGGCGGGGTCAATCCCCTTCTTGGGGTCTTTTTTATATTTCTTTAGAAAAGTAGTCATCGATGTGTCTAAAACGGGAGTGACAGCTACCTTGTGGGCAAGGTCTGGGCGAGGGCATTCTGACTTTAAGTGGGCCCGAACCTCTTTGTCAAAAGTTTTGCGCAGGTGGGTCTCTAAATATTCAGCCACCGCAGGAGGGGGAACCCAATCAGAGGATCTAGGATGCACAATGTCAGATGGGTCAAACAAGAAAGGCGAAGGGGTGACAGGGGAAGAAGCATGCTTAAACTTCTTGGTGCGCTTACGAGGCTGGGAGGCCTGCGAGGAATCAGTATCGGTATCCGTGTCAGTGGTTGTATCATGCACCGGGATGGGAGAGGAATGGGGACGGGTCGGAGCAGGCGCTTCACCTGTGGAGTCCTCTTTGGATTTATATAATTTAGCATAGGAGTGGACATGGGGCCAGGAGGGACTATCGGGAACCTTCTTTGAAGGGAGGGGGATGGTTGGATCCGGGCTAGTGGTAGAAAGGGACTTGGGCTTATCAGGGACCAACAGTTCTAGTTTTTTGGCCAGGGGTAGCAGGGCTGAGGAAAGGGCCTTATCCAGTTTAGCGTCTAGCTTTTTGTCAATAATGTCCTCCAAGGACTCCTCTTCATAATACTCCTCTTCGCCCTGTTCACCACACGCAGTTACCTCCTCTTCGCAGTAGTCAAACTCTGCCATAATCAAAAATAGAATTACAAAATTCTAATCAAATCCCCAGAGGGAAGCTCGATTCTCAGCCTAGGGAAGGGCGTCGGTTGGGAGGAGTGCCAGGCGCAGGAGCCAGGAAAAATCAATACAGAAGTCACTGAAAGAGCGTAGAAAGTCCAATTCTAGGACTAATGGAGGCAATAAGCCCTTATCTTCTCTCAGAAAGGGCCTCCAAAAATTGTACAATCTTCCCCAAGCTCAGGGAAGGCAGGGGTTAATATTTGCTGCACTCGTTGGCAAGATGGGGAAAAAAACGCTGCCTCTTTCCATGCAAAAACGGCCTCACTGTCTCCTGGCCAACTGCGTGTATGTCCCCACTTCAGCCGGGGGCAGAGTATCTGTGAGGCACTGAGATCGGGGCTGCGCGCGTACAGAGATGCGCGCGAGCCCCTTAGACGCATGCTGAGAGCCCACGAAGGCCTCGGCGTGCGTCTCACTCCCAGAGGGGGGCCAAGTCCCTACCGATCGCACATCGCGATCACAGGCCGCCGCGGCTGCCAGCAGCATAAGGGGACATACGAGGGAGTTCGAAGCGCAACACAGGCTGGAACTAAGCAAAGGGGAGAACACGGAGCGGGCCGTGGAAGCCGCGCTCCGACTGAAGGGAGAGAGGGGCGTGTCGCGAACAGCGCGCGCGAGCTACGAACAAAAGCTTCTTCCTAGCAAGCAATAAAACAGTGCATGAATATAAGCACAATGACATCAATAAATAAACATCATGAAACGATATTAACACTGAATTGAAGCCAATTACACAGTGCAAGTATACAGAGTAGAGAGGCCCTTATCTGGGCTGCCGAGCAGCAAAGAAAGAGTGTAGGAAGGTGGATATCTGACTATGGTTACCCCCAACTTTTTGCCTAGTGTTTTGCTGGTTTTTGACTTAGTTGGCCTGGGATCCTGCTATTCAGGACCCCAGGCTTCCTGCTCTCTCTATAAAATGGACTCCATGTACCCTAGGTACATATCCAATTGGATACTGAGTCACCTTATCAGTCCCTGTACAGTGTACCTTAGGTATCCAGGGCATAGGTGTACCCAGGGCCTACCAGGGGCTGAAGCATGTATTATGCCACCCCTGGCTGGCCATCTAAAACTGACAACTGGCTGCACGACAGCTGGGGCAAGGTGGTGTAAACACCCTTTGCTGTAGATATAGTATACCTATATCTAACCCTAAAAATGGACACATATCCTCCTATCAGTCACTCCTATGGCAGGTCTTATCAATCCTGAAGGCAGAGTGCTTTGAATTATGTGAGGTGGTGCTCTAGCATGAGCTGAGCCTGTCTACAGCTTTCGGAACCAAGTCCTTTAGCTGTTTCCATGATAACGCTATACCATACACTCTTAAGTGCATTATCAACCTCGCGGTTAAATGCCAACTCTGGTATAACATTATCAAAACATGTCGAGTAAGGTGTCATACGAATTGGAATACTACCCCCTCGCCAATTCTGGTGACGGGGGTAGCATTCCACCCTTCTAGAGGGACACGACATGTATGTACCTGAGAACCCCGGTTAAAGTTAACTCGACCCTTGGCATCACAAAATGGATGCTGCCACCACAGACACAAGTCTGACCTCCTGCTGCTGGGAGTCCTTCCAGCGAGGGCGGCTGGGACAAAGGGTTTCCTGCCTTGGGAGGTGCTAGCACCACCCCAGACAGGATTTTGTGTATTGGGTAGGATAGGCCTGAAAGGAATGAGACATGCCTGGGGCACACAAGGTGCCCTGTGCATACACCGGTTCAAACCAGTTGCTGGGGCATCCCTGCCCCAGCTCTGGCGGGAAACCGGACAAAGGATAGGGGGTGTAACCACCCCCCTTCCTGGTCCCACCCAGGGGAGGGACCTAGTCAGTAGTGCAGCCCCCTTTAGCAGGATAAAGGTAAGAGCTGGTCCCATTCCAAATTAGATTAATCCTGAACTACTCTACAAGAAGAAACTCTGGACTTCGACGTTCTGCTCCACAGAAGACTGAAGAAATCTCCCTTGTGGGCAAGGAGTGTCCACCCTGCAACTGCAGGCACCATCAAGCGTCCAGCGGCTTCCCTTTGTCGTCTTCCTTCCAGGATCCAGACTTCAGAGCCCGACGAGACCCGGATTCCCAGACCTCTCCGACCTCTACCTACATCTGCAGCACAGCTGAGATCCGTGGGTGCGACGAGACACGTGGGACCGGCCATCTTGAAAGAAACTGCACTTCGCTTCCAGCACGACTCCCGAGGTAAACTCGACCAAGTGCTTTGGGGACTGAGAAGCCCCAGCCCCGAGCAGCTCCTGCACCGAAGATCAGCCCTCCAGCCTCCACGAGATCTGCGTGGGGCCCTTCTGCTTGTTTGCTGCTCGACGCGTTGTCTGGTCACTTGCTGGCTGGCTAGTGACCTCTTAGACGACGAACCTTCGAATCTTTGCTGCTGGTCTTGTTGCTCCAGACTGGCCCTTGCTCCCTTCCAAAAGAGGGGCACCCCGGAATCTCCTAGTCCGCACCAGACGCCTTTTCCGCTCACCGCGTGGGTTGCCTTTGCCAAGGCATGTTGACTCCAATCCCGGATCCGACACCGCCGACAGCGAGAGCCTGCGTGGGACAGCTCGTGCCTCCATCCTGGTCGTCGAAGACACCTCCTGGTCCACGTGGCTGCAGAGTCAAGCGTCCACTCTTCACCTGATCGCGACGACAACACCTGGTTCCTTCCTGGTTCCACACCGGTCACTGGCTAGTGACTTTGAACACTGTCCCCTCTGCTTTCAGGTCCTCTTCTTCACCGATCCACCCTTGGATCGCACCGGACATCTTCCTCCTGGTCGCCTGCAGCATCTTTTCTTTCAGGCTCCATTGACTTCAACGCGAGAACCCGACACACTTTGGCACCTATGCACCCGCAGCCCGTGGGTGAGGTAACGAGAGCATTTCGGTGCTCAAGGGTAGTTTAACTGTCCTAGTGTCCCGTTCCACAGTCGTTTTAGTCCTACCTAGTCAGGATTGTCCGTACTCACCTTTTTACTTGAACTGTACTGTCCATAGACGTTGTTACGCATCTCGCGTGTGAGTTCACACTCTGCACACGCGTTCCGTGGGCCTCCTATTACTTACCTAGAGTTAGTGTAGCGTGGTCCCATCAATCCTACAGCCTCTGGGCAGCTCCATTCCTTTTATCGACTTTCACATTCCACTTACTTAGTATATGGTTTGTCGTGCCCCTATGGCACCATTGTAATTTTGTGCAACTTGTCGTATTTTTCGTAAGAGATTGTCATGTGCTTAGCCCTCTGACCTCATAAAGAGTTCAGAGGTGTTGTTATTAATAAATATACTGTTTATTTTCATAACAACCTGTGTGGTGTCCCTTCATCTGGTATTTAAGGGGTTATATTGTGGTAAAACAGCTGGCTTCACATGCCAAAAGAGTTTAGCCTAAGACTGCTTTGTCCATGCTACCATTAGGATAGCTGGTCTATAAGGTTGACTTACAACCAATCACCATAAGGGTTGTTTGGAATGATACAAGGTGATCACTAGAACTAGTGAGCATCATATATCAGGCCAACTTCTCACAAAGAGGAAGACAGATTAGTGTCTCTCTACTTTGTATACTTGATAATGCTGTGATTGGCTGTTACAAAGGAGGCGTGGTTCAAAGCCTCATGGGTATTGATGTTTTTCATTGCTGTAGTTTTACTCTAATTGGCTGCTGTGTTTGCAGTAAAGAAATAGAGAAAGCATAATCAGAAGCCTCTGGTCCTGCCATAGAATCCTAAATCGAATTTCCGTAATCTAGCATAGAAAGCATAATAGATTGGCAAACTGTTTTCAGGCATTTATGGGGACGACTTTAAATCATCTTATAAAACACTGGGATGTAAAAAGAAAGCAGAGCGCAGAAAAATAGGTGATTTGAATAGGGAATAAAAACAAAATTTGTACTGCTCGTCCACTGTAATCCTTATCCTGTCCGATACCAACAACAATATTGATTTGGTATGAAGTGGCCTGAAGCTGCCTCTTTGGGCCGCAGAGACAACATTATCGCCTAGTGTCCACTTCCTGGAAGATGTCCAATGATGACATGGCAGCTTCGATATACAAAGATCTAAGAACTAGCAAAAGAAGGGCCAGATGTATCAAGCGTTATTGCGTTCGCAAATGCTGAAATTCGAGATCACAATTTAGCTGTGTGCTATGTAGGTAGGCAAAAACCTACTCGCAAAACAAGGAATCGCAACAATTGCAATCCCTATTTTGCGCATGCATTTAGAGAATCGCAATTTGCGATTCCCTAAATGCTATGCAAGTAGGCATTGCAAATTGCGATACTGCCTTAAAGAATTGCTAATTACCACCAACTTCAAGTTGGTGGTAATTTGCAATTTGCTGTAAAAAAGCACGTTTTTGCTTTTTTCAAAGTGCCATGTGGCACACAAACATGCCCATAGGGAACGTATGTGCGCCACATGTGCACAAATGCACATTTCAGGGGTGCAACAGGGTGTCCTTTTGGAACGCTTGCACCCTTGCACCCTTGATATTGCGTGATATTGCGTGCGCAATATGCAAGAACCTATTGGGTACTCGCAATTTGCGCAAGCAATTCACACTCATTTCTAAGGGGCCTCTTGGCCCGTAGGAATGAATAGGCAGGTATTCCTTAATTGCAAGTTGCAATTAAGGAATGCGTAGGAATCGCAATTATTATTGCGATTCCCACATACATAGCAGTTTGCTAGGGGAATTCACTGCCCAGGGTTACTTAATAGCGATTCTCAAAAAATCGCTATTAAGGACTATTAAGGACTGGCAAATCTGTTTTTTTATACATATGCTCTTAAGTAAATAATTCTAGCAACAAGATACAGCTGAACAGCGGCCCCTCCTTTTCAGTAAGTAAGAGGAGGCCCGAAAAGGCAAATGTGAATCTTACATTTGTGGGATGACCAATATCAAGGAGGAGCTGGAATACCAAATAAGGGCCTGATTTAGATGAGATCACAATGGAGACGATATCCCGTCTGCCAAAATATAAAGCCCATGGGATATAATGGGATTTAAATTTCAGCGGACGAGATATCTGTCGCCGTTGTGACAGAGTAACCCGTCCGCCAAGATCTGAATCATGCTTTAAGTCACCTTAGGGACAGAGTTAAGGCTTGAGCGCCTACTGCTCGGCCTCCTTCCTATCAACTCCCCCAATAACAGAACCAGATGAAGATCCAGAGGAGAGTGAGCATTTGCGAAGGAGGGCTTGTGGGGTGTTTTCCCCCTGCCAGCTGATAGTGCAGGGGTGCAGGAGCAGTTTCACCTGGAAACAGGGCTTTAAGTAGGGAAAAAAACTGGGGGTGCTCTAAAAGGGGCGTGAAATTTCCTAAAGGGGTGTGGCCTATCCGAGTAGGGGCGTGGTCTTAATCAAGATAACTAGCATTGTGTGCTTAAGAAAATCATGAAGTCGTATCCAGCAAAGGATAATAAAATAGGCAAAAAAGTATATTTATTAGGTATAAGCCATAAAATACCAAAAACTTTTTAAAAAAATGCAAAAATTATTTACATTACTTAGAAATCTATTACAGGATTTCCCAAAACCCTTGAAGATATTCACTGTGTCTATTTTGCTGGAATTTCTCACAACACTTTTCTTCAGCAGACCTTCTACCTTTTGCCAGCCAACTCTTTACATACAGCTTTGCATCAAATGTTTCAAATGGAGGACCATTGAGTTTTATCCATAAGCATGAAGAAATGGTCTCTACAAGAAGAGAGGCCCTTGTTGGACTAGCAATTAAGTTCATTGCGCTGAAATCTCTCTCGCAATCCGCATTACTTGCTGGCAGGGTTTCCATGCAAACGGCTGGCTATAAGTTCTTTCTCAGAATCCGGGGCACATCGTTTATTGATATTTACAGATAGACTTTGGTAAAAACTGATTTGGATTAAGGGCAACAGAGTTACTTCTACCATGGAAAAGAGGAACATTCTTGAATTTTCCCTCGTCAGCTGCTCTCTGAGAAGCAAACTCCCCTGGTGAGTCCTTCATTGCTCTAAATGTACGTACTTGACTAACCAAAAGTCTGTGGGTATTAACAATCGTAATGTCCCTCCTCTGTAAGGAGAGTGATAAGTCTTTGAGCTCTTGAAGTGCATCACACATTACCCCCAAATCTCTGATAAAAGAATAGGATGTGAGCTTCCTACAGAGACCTTCATACTTACTCCGGTCTCTTATGGGTCTGGATGGGTCTTTAAAAACATTCTCAAAATGTTTGCACAAGGCAGGGAAGCAGTTCCAAACAGCTTTCACAGATCTGTAACTGGATTCTACCCATCTAGTATCAAGTATTTTCCTTATCTTCTCAAGCTGTACACATAGCTCGCTTGCAGCCAGATTTAGCTCTCGCTGGTTTTTGGGTGACATGCTGTATGTGGCATACAATGAGTCCATGAAAATCTTGAAGTGATTGACCCCGGCAACCTCAATGAGCAACTGCGAGGGCTGCCAACCAGATGTGAACTGAATTATAAACTGAAAAGCGAGGGTAGCTATTGGGCTAAAGTCCAGAAGAAGTCTTGAATATGGATCTCCCCCCAGTGGTGTAACAAAAGCCCCCACAGCCCCCATGATGCAGGGCTCTCCAAGCTCCTGAGTGTGGTCAGAGGGGGCCCCCTCCAGGTACTTTGCGGGGGTCCCCTCAAGTTTTGTTACGCCACTGACAATTAAGTAGCAACAGGGCGACCTGTAAAGAGAAGGCAGGCCCGCCGGTAGCGCGTGTGATCATAATCTTCACCCCCTGTGCAAACTCCAGTTACCAGTTACCTTAGGATGTGAGGGGGCTCTGCGGTCCACGCTGATCTCCGGTAAGCCGCTTTCGCCGGTGGGACGCGCCTCGGCCTCAGGTTCAGGCAGCTCCTCTTCTCGATGACGAGCATGAGGGAACCCTGGTTGCTAGGGGACGCCTCGCGCCTCTCCAGATGCAATGTAGCTCCGCCTGACGAACCTCCGATTGATAGGGGAAATCCTCATTACTGTGACCAATCCGAGCGCGGCTCTGAAATGACGATCCCGTGCTGGTGGTGGTGAATACTGGCAGGGTGTTTTCAAGGCTCCTTCTCAGAGTGGCGAACCCGGCCTCGGGCACACAACAGAGCTCGAGGGGCGGCGGTGGAGTCAATGCGCACACAGCACTCGGGGGCAAAGCAGGCGCTCCAAAGTTCCTCAGCGGTGCGTTAATCCGCACACACAGAGCGAGAGGGACTCGATCCTGGGGCAGATCACGTTAGAGGCAGAGCAGGCCTCACAACCTTATGCCCCAGCTGTGTGCCGATGAGCACACCGAGACAGATTTCACAGGGAGGCAGCTTCACGAAGGCACAGCGCAGAGACCCATCCAGCAGCTGGAAGGGTGGGTGCTGGAGAACTGTTGTATCCCTGAGTTCCCAGCTCTTCTTAGGTCCTTGGAGACAGGCAGGCTTCAGAGGGGCAAAGCACACAGCACAGCTCCTCTTCAAGATAGGGGGACACAGCACACAGCAGACAGTCCCTTCCTCAGCAATCACAGCAACTGTAGGTCAGCTCCCAGACACTCTGCACGGATTCCTTCTTGATCACAAAGTTTCCTAATCTATTGTTACTGGGGCTCCAGTCCTACTTTTATACCCCAAAAGTCTTTGTTCTTCTTGTGTGAGGGGTCCTGGACCCAATCTAAACCAGTTCTGGTGCACTCTGCTAGTGCACCTCTTCTTCCTTTGTGAGTGTGGGCCAGGGCCATCAGGCTCACCACAGGAGGTGGAGCCAGCATTGTGGCAGGCAGGCACAGCCCTACTGAGACCCAGGTGCTACTCCTCCCACCAGTCTACATGCAGATGGGTCTATTCAGCCTTGTGCTGACTCAGCCAGCCTCCTGGAGCCGCCCACAGCCCCTTTCACTCACAAACCAGACAGTCAATACACAACCAGGCAGAGGCACACAGAAAGGTTGAACAGGAAATGGCCACTTTCTAAAAGTGCTATTTCCGAACTTAGAATTTAAAAACCATCTTCACTAAAGGATGTGGTATTAACTTCTGAGTTCAGGGATACCAGATTCCATATGTCTATCTTGCCATTATGGGAAGATATGCAGGTAAACATGTCACACAGCATTCCCCGTGTTATCCTATGGGCAAGATAGCCTTTCAATATTGAAAAACGAAATTGGCAGTATTTCACTATCAAGACATGTTACCCACATTAGTAACACCAAACAAAAACCAAAAACCGAGACATCTGCTCACCCTACCTTTGACCTTTGAGACCCGAAAATAGAGCCCCCGTTCAAGGCCCCCCCCACCCCACTTAAAGCCCTGCCTGTAAATGGAGCAACATCAGTGGGAGAACCGGCAGATGGCACACAATGAGATAACGCGTGAGCGCTGCGATGCGAGCAACAAACAGAAGAGCCCCCGACACAACACACAAGTAATCAGACAAAATGCACACTCTGCTGCTGTGGCGTGATCTAGACCAGGAGAGCGTTCAGTCTCAGGTAGGTCTAGAGAATGCCAAGAAAGCAGTTCCACGATCACTCAAGAGCATCTAAGGAGGGCCAAAGAACGACTGGCTAAGAAGCGCTTCCGCTCCCATCAGCCTAGCAATACCGACCCGAGCCCGCCCTTTCCGGACGCCCTTCTTCCATCGAGCAACAACCCCGTGGCCAGGGGTAGAGTCGCTGTTCATGTCCTTTCGACCAATTCTGATTCAATGAGCATTAAGTAACTGTTCGTTAATATTGAAGAAAACCCAACCAAGTAGCATTTGAAGTGTACATACAAATTGGGAGGATGTGAATCAATTGTTGTGTTTGGTGGTACCCAGCCAAGTGGGAGCCCAGCAGATGGAAAAGTCATCATGGCCCAGGCAGTGGTGCATGTTGAATGCTGGAGGAGATGTGTGCCCAGTGAAAATGGATTAGAGCAAAATTTCACATTTCAAACAGAGTAAGGGAGAGTAGGCAGCAGGTTATCCAGACAGATTAGGATATGTTTGAGAGGTACTCAGGTCTTGCCCATCAGATGCAGATGGCTCAGGAAATGATGCAGCGATGGGTACCGAATGTGAGACGTCAGCTGATAACAATATGTAATAGATGGCAAATTAAGAATTTATGACCATCTCAAATCTCTATTTGGCTTTACAGAAAGAAAACAGAAAGTTGCATCCAATTTGATGTCTTTGAAAATGTAACACATGCAGCAAAGTGTGAAAAGAAGGGAAGGGAGAGCAGAAAAGAGGAATGGATGGGGCATAGGCGATGCCCTGGTGTGGCAGAATCACATTTTGCCTCTAATCAACTAGTGCACAGCAAAAAAAACTCCCTAAACGCTGTTTCAAATGCACCCAGTCTTTGCAACCCACCCAAACTCTGATTTGCACCACATGTTTTATGGACACAAGTGATAGCCGCTCTGTTGCAGAACTCTAAAACATCGCTTCATGGCCTCCTTCGAGCTTGTCCACACACACAGTTGGTGCTTGGAACCAGTATGTCCCCACCGTATTTCTAACCCTGTGTCTATCACCCTTGGAACCATCGTTGACAAACACACTTCCTTACTAAGCTCTACCTCACCAGCCAATCTGTTGGGCATAATATACTTTGCAAACTTGAATGCACAGTCTTCTGTACGCCCACTGGAGTCTACCTCAACATACCCGAGCTGCACGAGAATGAGGGGCCGGTGATGCTTTGTGAGAACACATAGTGTTTACCTGTTACAAATAGAAGTGAACTGATGTCAGACATAACAAATGTACTTTCCCAGGTACCTTCCACTTTGGGGTCCACAGAGGACAATGATGTGGGATCCAACTCTAACAGAACCTGTGAAAATCAAGAGCAACCGGCAAAACAAAGAGTCTTGGCTCCCTCAGTGCCCCCTCAAACCCAAGGACGATGGCAGGAGTTTGTCGTGTGTTTGCAGATCTTATTAAACAGGGAGAGTTAGTATGGAATGTTATTAGGTGTAATACCGGAAGATCCACCTCATCAAAAACAGCGGGAAAGACCAACATGTACAGATTCGGTAAATATCTGAGCCATCAACATTGTGCTATCCCTAGTTTCCCTGTGGCCCCCAACTCATCTAACATGTTTCTTGCATGTCTGCTAGTACCCAGTGCTTTATCATGGTAGACCTTTGTTCTGCTGTCTTCTCCATCCCCATACTTAAAGGGACTCAGTTCTCATAAGACGGATCCCACTTTCAATCAATCAATCAACCAGGAGTTTGTAAAGCACAACTACTCACCCATGAAGGTCTCAAGGCGCTGAGGGGGGCGGGGGTGGCTGCCGATCCGTCTGGGCGTGGGGGTTCAGTCAAAGAGCCAGGTCTTGAGATCCTTCCTAATTTGGGTGGCAAAGGCTCACACAAACATTTACAGAATCTGTGTCAATGTTTTGGCAAGCTTTATAGAAACATTTCGACACTTTGGTCTTTCACCGGGGTTCTACACTGGTGTTAACAACTTATTGTCGGCAGATATTACTTTAGATAACTGCATGGCTCATTCGGTCTCCTCACCGAATTGGCTAAGAAGCGGTATAAGGCTACAAAGGAGAAACTGCAATTTTGCCTGCCCCGAGTGTGATACCCTGGCTATGAGATCTCAGCTGGAGAGTGGCAACCATCACTTGAGAAAATTGGAGCCTTCTGTAAATGCCTGGTCCAGTGACCGTCTCCCGGGTGTACACTTTCTTGGGCATGGCTGGATACTGGATCCTGGGCTTGATGCAGCGCTACTCCGGGAAAGTTTTCTAAAACCATCTCACCTTTCCCTGATGTACCAAATCATACATTACTCATCAGTGGGGCCCATGAGACTGCGAGTCACTCACAAACACTTCCATCCTACTTCATGGATCGGTGAGATTCAAAGGAGAGCTGCTGTATCATAGCGGAGTGTCTAAATCAAAACTAAATATTTATACTATTTACACCTGCAGTTTAAATGAGTTTTACCATGGTTTTATTAGCAAGACATTTTATTCAGACACACCACCATTATAGTTGATGAATCTGCTAGTAAAAATTTAGGCTTAGGAAAATACAAGACCAGCTTAATTCTCCATTTATCTCATTTTTATTCAAAGCAAGATTTAGCATGTCTATCAGTTAATTCGCTTTATTTATTTCTTTATTCAAAGTAATTTAAAAAAAAGGAAAAGTTATCTCAGACAGTTATATTCATTTTATTTCAGAAATTCAGAAATAGACATTATTTAGATTTCAGAACACAAGTATTAGCAAAAGACAGATAGTTCCCAAAAATTCATTTTCTCCTAACTTCCCTAACTAATAACCTCAACTAAAGCTCAGTTCTCATTCATAGAAATAAAACATTTATAAAAGATCTTACATCTCAGGAAAATCAGCATACCGACAGCATCTCGGGAGGAAATCGAAAGAGAGTTTTTTCTATAGGAAAATCATGACCTTTATATCCTTTTCACTAACTTTATCTACAAAAGTAACTGTCAGCACAAACTCAAGTTCTGATTGGACAATTTGAGGGTGGACGAGCATCACCTCACCATCCTAAAATTCAATTTCTGTAGCATCAGCTGAATTTAAATAAAGAGTCCTTTGTTTGAGAAAGTCTTTGGCCTAGTCACATCCTCAACTAGCTACTACAGGATCCTTTCCCATGATCAGTAACTCAAATGTTCACTCTGTTGGCAGTCATCGGACTTCCAGGGTACGCCGTCCTTGAACTGCTTTCGTTCAGGCACAGGCAGCTCATATTCATTCTCGTTTTCAGCTGCGTGTGCGCAGTATCTTTCACTGTCACAGTAATCGAAAGCCTCCATGTTTTGGTAGGCCTCATGACCCAGAATGGGAACTATCATAGAAACAAACACAAATAAATGTTAATTATTGAAATATAGCCCTTCTGTTTACCTCCCCCCCTTCTAAGGTTTTCCCTATTAGTTGTTACCTAGCAAAATAAGCAACATGTATGCGTGATATAGTCACTTATCTCCATGTTTTTGCCACAAAACACATACACAGAAAGCACATTTATGCCGCTTTTGATTAATTTAAAGCTTTGCATTAGTAAACAACATGACGTCATTACTGAATTCAGTTATAGTTCTCCATGCAAGGAGATTAGTATTCCCACGTGTACTTGTGTGTGCATTCTATACTATGTTGATTAGTTTACCAAAGTCACACAATTAATAAAGGTTACAGTTACGAGGAAATGACTTCACGAGGGGTGTACAAAATGTTGTTTCTCCACCTCGCTCCATCAGGCTCAATACCAAAGAACTTGCAAGTTTATGTAATAAAAGAAACCGTTAATCCTCGCAGTGGTCTAAAGAGGTGGAAATGCATTTGTAAAAATAATCCAATCACCAGGTTGTTGCTGGTAGAAATCTTTTGAGGGCTTCTAAACAGACCTTGTTCATGTGGACTCTTTGCTCCATAACAAAAGCGAGGGAAACGCATATATACAAAGAGGACTGGGAAAAGTAGGACAAAATACCCCTATGTTCGCAATCCTGTGGCGAACCATTGCTGAGTACACAATGACACAGATCTCTTCCATTCCAGTTACTATCATATCCTACCATACCCTCCTGATTGGTCGCCTAGACTTTCTTAGTACAGAAATATATCCCTCAGAAACCTTTAGATATGTAAATGATACGTCCAGGAGCCATGCTGCTAAGATCTGTGAATTGAGGTACAAATGTGTGGTAGTCCCATGTCACGGTTGACAACATCTGATGTGCGGCAGCTTTATATGAGGTGTAGTGGACACCTCTATCAGGAGAGAGTACCAGGTGTGTCTAGCATATGTGTGTACTATTGAAATCATTGTGAAGGACAATTTGTACATCTCCCTGACAGGCACGATTAAGAGTTGTTGAAAGAAGATTCAAATGCCTTGAGTCAACTTGTTAGCCATGCACCACTCATCTCTGTTGGTGAGTAATGCAAAGTCAGGGCATTCTTTGTTGCCAATGCATCAACTGTAGGGGCTCGCAAACTGTTAATTCTTACTTCCACAGTGTTCTGCATATGTAAGCATGTAGAAGTAATTGTATAGCATAAACCAGGCTGGGAACCAACAGAGCTCTAATACAACCTCCTGTCTTGTGGCTCATGTGTTTGGGCCCTGGTCACTCGGCCACCTCACTTTTTACCCACACGTGTGGTTCGCTTCCAACACTTCCCACCTTGCTATGACCAAATGAGCTTCTCTGGACAGTGTAGACATCATCCCCTTGTTTGATGGGTATAACATTATGATTGCACTGTTATCTGGGCCTGTGTCGCCTCTCAGGGTTACCTTGGTGTTAGAATGGAGTTCTGCCCATCTAAGCCGCCCAGATTTTTCGCTTTTTGAACACCTAATTGTTGAGCTTTTACTGTGGGAGAGCCTCATAAGTTGGAACTCACCCACAGTGAACTCATGAGACAAGAGACTGCATGTGGATTTTACCGGTGTCCCCCTGGTGAGAATAGGCCGCTGCTCTGCAGCCAGAGTAAGGGGCACCGGGCTGGTTACATGCAGACACGTGTGTACATGCATGTGCACAAGTGTAAGGGCTGCGCATGGGAGATTCCTGGCATGCGCAGCCTAGGAGCAGCTTTAAATTGATTGGTGTGGCAGGACTTACGCAGAGCTGGGTGGTGACATGGAATAGGCTGTCTACAATGGAAAGAAACATTTGAGGGAAAGTCAGTGTGCTTTACTGTTTTCACTCCATCACTCTTCTATGAGGAAGGGGTGCACATGGGCTAGTTTCACTTTCCTAGGGCCTACAAATTCCAGGCAAGCTCTAAAGTCCACTGTACCTTATGCGAGAAGAAGTATTCTGCAGAGTCCAAAGTCATATTTGTACCACTTTAGAGTCATCTAGAACTGTCATATTTCTTTGAGTCAGCTCATAACCAGGTCCTGGCTGGGGCTGACCCTGCCAGGCTGGATTAATGACCTTCCTCCCCAAACTGTAGCATCAGAGGCCTAGCCCTTCACGACAAGCATTCCAATGGCAAAGGTCTCCCCTCCAAGAAGAGAGGATGGGTGGAGCTACAAGTTAATCAATCAGCAGCTGTCACCTGGTGCCAGGCACCGAGCTGCTCTGGAGAGAAGGCAGCTAGGAGGGAAGGGGCTTTCAGAGACCATGTGGCATGAGACCCCTGGACAATGCCATTTTGAACTAACCCAGAGGAAGGAGAGAGCAGGGGCAGAGAAGTGATGTGTCGCTGTTTGATAGGGCAAACAGAGACTTCCTGCCAGCCCCCTCCCAATTCTTTAAAAAGAGTTTGCACAGGAAGAGGAGCTCTCTCTGGGGTGTGGTCTGCTGTGGACGACTGGTGCAGAAGCCTGGCACCATGGGCAGATGGAAGAAAGAACCTCCAGACTGGCCCAGGACCCTGACTTGCACGACAAGGGGAGACCAGGAACAGTGAGCAGAAGCCTGGGCCTCTGCGCAAGAAGAGGTCCAGGAAGAGAGCCAGGCGAAAGGCTGGCGCAGGGAGCCAGTGAAGACCACTACCTGCTGGATTCACCCTCCTGGAGATCAAGAGGGCAAAAGAAAGTGCACCCAGTGGCTGGGGCACACCACCAGGAGCAAGAAGAGGCCAAGATGGTGAAAATCGGCAGCCTGGGGGCTGAGCTACGCCCCCCCAGAAGGTAGGTGACCTTTGACCTCCCAGGGGACCGACAACAAATTGCGTGGGGATCTGCTGCAGGTCCTAGATGTGCCTCCAGGGATGGGTCAGGTCCCGGGGGCAGCCCCCACAAGAAGCTAAGTCGGGGAGCGCCATCGCGCTCCCTGTGAAAAATGCCCCAGCGGTGTGCCAGGAACCCACCATGGCCCCGACGAAGAGAAAATTGGGGAGCCCAGTTGCGCTCCCCGGGAAGATGCCCAGGGGGTACCAGGAGTCTACCCTGGCCCCTCGAAGAAGAGGAAGCCGGGGAGCGCCTTCGCACTCCCCGTGAAGTGAACTGCAGGGGCCTGGGCCCCCCAACTCCGGGCCCCACCGAAAATGAAGCCGGGGAGCGCCGATGTGCTCCCCGTGAATATCTGAGGGGCCGGGATCCTAACTCCGGGCCCGATGGTGCCAGTGCAGTAGCAGGGGATTTTTTGCCCACACTAACCATGCCTAAAAGAAGTGCACATCTACGACGCTTTGAGCCTCGCTTTCACATAATAGCTCCAGAGATGAGAGAATGTTGGCTACTTTGCTCAGCTGAAAACATTTGCATCATTTTTTAAACACATTTTATTAAGATTATTACATCAACAATTAAGAACTCCCGTCTTATCCACATCAATAATAGCTTGCAATGCATACATTACATCATAGCTATATATCTGTCCTCAATACTTCACTCTTCAAACATCTCAGACTCCTCCCTTTCCCTCCATGAGCCGCATCCCCTAATCATACCGACAAACCTTTCACAGGATTTCAGATCCGGACCTGTCCACTTCCTTTGCTTTGGCTATGGCTTACTGGGTGGCCTACCCTCCCTAGATGAGCTAAATATGTAATTCACAGATATATATGTATTTTTTAGTAGACACTTTCAATCTTCGATTGGTGTGTGTACAGACTTACTTCGCCAGCTCTGCATTGCCCGGGAGGTGCATGTACCTGATCAGATGCAGACAGCACAGCTGGGCCAGACTCCACACAAACCCCAGGTGTCACAAAGTAAGAGAGAGAGGTCAAACAGTGCTACAGGGTACAAATCAAATTCTTTTGTAATGCAAAGTCTGACAGTATAAAAGGTTAGTAATCAATCAATCAATCAGTCAATCAGGAATTTGTGAAGCACGCTACTCACCCGTGAGGGTCTCAAGGCGCTTGGGGGGGAGAAAAGGGGATGGTGTGCAACTTAAAAACAGCAAAAGAGCCAAGTCTGGAGGCTCTTCCTGGAGATGTGAAGTGATATGTAAATTTTTGTCTAGGCAGGAATAAACCTGTTTTTTACTAGGTTGGAGAGTTCCGCGATATTATAACTGTCTAGAACCCCTGGCACAGACCCTAGCGGATGAATATGTGGAGAAAAGCAGTGCACTGATCTAGCCAGCAGAGAACCTCTGCAAACCCAAAAAAAGCTGTGACCGGGTGATGAAGGGGGTCAGTGTGCAGTCTGGAGATATCCAAGTGCGCATGTCGGTTTGGCTGTCTGCGGCCGGCCAAAAAGTAATGCGCACTTTCAGTGCCTACCACTCCTCCTCCCGCTACTGTGTGAAGCTGCCACATGGCCCCGCCTTGCCCTAGACCCCGTGGACGGGAAGTAAAAATAAAATGACAATAATGTAGTTTTATTGTCATTAGATTTTTCATCTGACTGCTGCATTTCCGCAGTGGGGCAACCCTCCACCGCCATAGCGAAAGAGCTGCTTCAGGCTCTCTGTTGCACATGATGAGGTCTGCCCGCCTTACCCTTCTGATGTCGCCATGCATGACCTACTGTTGGACTTGCCCGCCACCTTATCCGATCTCACATGCATTGCTCCACCTTGGCCCCTCCATGCATGTTCTGGCTTCAGCTGAGCTGCTTTGTAACCGGCCCGGCTCCAGGAATTTTTATTTGGGTGGGCCAAGGGTACATTCGGGTGGGCCCCTACCGTCCCAATTTGTCGCTTTTGGAGGTAGTCTACAAGCCATAGATCACATCATATCTACTTGCCAACAGTCACTATGATACAAGGATTGCTTATGTGTGTACACGTAACATGAAGAGAGTTATTTATTGGTGCCCCACCACTGACTTCTTTCTCTGTAGATACCTTTACTACAACAATCCAACAGTGTGCTACATCTCTTTGTAGCCCCTGCCCCTCATGACCTCCTCCTCAGACTCCCTCACTACCGCCTTCAACCCGTGCCCCTCATCTCTGTATCTCCCACCATCCCCCCTGACCTCCTCCTTGGATTCCCTCACTGCCACCCTCCAACAGTGCCCTTCATCTCTCCAAAGCCCCTCTCCCTCATGACCTCGCCCTCGGATTCCCTCACTAACACCTTCCAACAGCGCCCCTCCTCTCTCCAAAGGCCCTCCTCCCCATGACCTCCTCCTTGGATTCCCTCATTGCCACCCTCCACCAGTGCCCCTCATCGCTCCATATCCCAGCCCCCCCCTGACCTCCTCCTTGGATTCCCTCATTGCCACCCTCCACCAGTGCCCCTCATCGCTCCATATCCCAGCCCCCCCCTGACCTCCTCCTTGGATTCCCTCATTGCCACCCTCCACCAGTGCCCCTCATCACTCCGTAGCCCAGCCTCCCATGGCCTGCCCCTTGGATTCCCTCACTGCCACCCTCTAACAGTGCCCCTCGTCGCTCCATAGCCTCTCCCCCTGATGACCTCCTCCTCGGATTCCCTAATTGCCACCTTCCAACAATGCCCCTCATAGCTCCATAGCCTCTCCCCCTGATGACCTCCTTCTCGGATTCCCTAATGGCCACTCTCTAACAGTGTCATCTCTCCGCAGCCCCTCTCTCATATTCGATTTCATTTGTTGTATAGCGCTACTCATAGTGTAGGGTGTCATAGTACTTTACATCATGCACACATTATGCACAGACAGTGAATCATACAAGTATGTAAATCAGTGTAACAAATAAGGTTCTTGAATCCAGTATGTAAAGTAAATATAATTTATTGTAGATTAATTCAAGTTAAATGATCAATAGATATAATGATAAAAACCCCACCAGGAGCAGTTCTTCTCTCGCTCAGCCTGTCTGCCATCAACTTCCTCTACTCAGAGCAGACTGTGAAACAGTAAAGGTATCGGATCCTACATCTGACCAACCCGGATCTCAACAATAGGAAAAACAGAACAAGGTGGCTGGACAGGATTATTCGTGAAACAATTCCCCAGACACACAGTCAATCTGTACCATGTGACCACTGGATTTAATTTTCCAAACAAGTTTATTTTTCTTTTTTACATTTATCAGCAATTTTTTGAAACACAAGCACAAACAAAACCACTGTCAATTCAAAAGGTTCATATATACAGTATCTACAAATGCACACATTTACAAATTTACAACAAAGAATCAAACAAAAAATTGGTTAGACACACCAAAAGACAATCACATATGTATAATAATTCAAATAAATTGCAATTATATACAGTGCAGAGATTAGTCCATAAGCAAACAAACGGGCACCAGTCCTAGAGATTGAAAAAACCAAGTGACAGGCGGGGTTGAGATCGAAAACAAGCCTGCCTGTCAACGAAAGCCTGTGGTGTAATGTTAAATAGGGTTGCGAGGCTAGGATACAGAGTGGTGGTATGATTTACATCCTAGCGGCACCCTTTGTTGTAGCCACAGGGTGGTATTGTCGACGCGTTTCGAACCTAAGTATTCAAGGTTCTCTTCAGGACAGGGACTGGGAAACAGATTCTGCACGCGGGCACAAAGATTGCCGTGGCGTAGGTATATCGTGTTCACACCTGCAATAGGCGCAGAGCAGGACTTAAGGCGTGGTGTCAGGCTTCAGAAGCTTGCGGGTATCAGGGCGGCTCACATTATTTTTGCGCGTGTAGGTCTGGCTATGCAGACCACGGGGAGGGAAGCGGCCGGTCACTGGCCTCAGTTCAGGCCGGCAGTTAAAATTGGCCCGTTTTCTGAATGAAGTAATCAATCCACAGTAAGGTCCGTGTTCCTCACTCTCTCCCAGGGACAAGCTGTCTGTAGGACCTACAGACAAGCTGTCTGTAGGACCTACAGACAAGCTGTCTGTAGGACCTACAGACAAGCTTTCACGAATAATCCTGTCCAGCCACCTTGTTCTGTTTTTCTACTCAGAGCAGTCAGGTACCAAACATTCTAGTGTGTCATCAAACATTCTATTAGATGCAGTGGCTAAGCAATGGGGAAATCTAAGTAAGGGAAATGCAAAGCATGAGCAAGATGTAACACATCCCCCTTCCTTAGAAAACAACAAATAAAGATAATAGAATAAATTGCATTGCATTCATAAAAATATATCAATTGAAATATAAGATGGATTGCATTTTCATTTTAAAATATAATGACCAAAGGAACATATTACATTGCATTCTTAATTAACAATTGAAATGCAAGAAGGATTTCATTTTCATATTTAATGACCTTTCAAATCTAAAGGTCCCATCCCCTTTCCTAAGAAAAATTATCCACTAGAATGAAAAATATGGATTATATGCATAACTTAATAAAATTCACTAGAATGGAAAATTTGGATGTATTACTCAATAACATCCATAAGAATGAAAATGGATGGGTCAGATAAATAAATACATATAAGCCAGATAGAGTAACCTGCGGCTCTTCACAACAAAATAAATACAATATGAACACCTCTAAACATTAGAGCACTTGCGTGGTTCATAACAGCCAATAGAGTAACTTGCGGCTTTTAACAACATTGAACAATGGAACTCCTCAGAGTCCATAACAAGAAAATTGAGCAATTTATTGCTCTCCATAACAATAGAACAATTGAACTACTCAGAGTTCATATCGAACAAATGGAGCACCTCAAAATGAGCACAGATGTGGCTCCTCAAACTACACATCTAATAAATCCCAACTCCTCAGAGTTCATGAAAGAAAATGGAGCGCCTCAAAATGAGCACAGATGTGGCTCCGCAAATTACATATTTAATAAATCCAACACTAGGACAAATAATTCTCTGAAAAGAAAAACTCAAAATAATTTGAGCACACAGTGGTTCACAACAATAAAAGAAAATGCATGACTCTACTCAATAACACATGTGAACTCTTCTAATATTTTAGAGCACTAATTAACCTGGTACATCAAAAACAAGAAAGAATAACATTGAACACCTCAATAGGAATTGAGCACCAAAATGGTGGTTCAAAACAGCATATATATATAAAACATATCTGCAAATAAACACTAGCAATAAACAAATTGAGCATCCCAATAAAAGTTGAGCACATACTTGGCTCAATCCGATAAAAGTAAACATACACAAATTTGAGCACCACAACCAAATGTTGAGTAAAATAATGTCTCACTCCATAAATAACTAAAACCAGAAATTTGAATAAAATTGATAGGGCACCTCAACATACGTTGAACATAAACATGGCTCCCACATTCAAAATATATCATGCAAAGTACACACATATAAAGTACACTCATGCAAAGTACACACTTGCAAGTCATATGAGAAGAAATACATTACAATTAAAGTGATGT
This sequence comes from Lissotriton helveticus, assembly GCF_964261635.1. Lineage (NCBI taxonomy): Eukaryota > Metazoa > Chordata > Amphibia > Caudata > Salamandridae > Lissotriton > Lissotriton helveticus. The sequence continues at coordinate 55,446,335 of NC_136069.1, forward strand.
GCAGCCCTCCCAATAAAACCATAAATGAAACTTCCCTCTGAAAACAAGTTACAAATAAGATATTAATATTCAGAAAAGCACCGGTGAACGATTTATCACCCGAGGACTTCACAGAATGGCTTCCTTTAAACAAATGGAAAGATTTGCAGTACACAGAAATACGTTGAAATTTTCTGTTTGAAAACAGTTTAGAGGTTATGGATGAAACACCGGGAAATTGCAAAACTTCATAAGCATCATCCATGCAACTTCCTCACAGGTGACAATAGTTCATTATGTTAATTAAAATTGCAAAAACGGCTCCAAAGCTGGCAAAAATACATGCGTGCAAAACAATAAATCGTCCGTTGAGTTTCAATGGAGCAGAGTTCCACAATGAAGTTTATGACACAGTAAAATTCATTCAAGAGTAGGCAAGAAAACGTCATCCAAATACCTTCGGTCTTCACAAGTTATTGAAGCAGAAAATTTCCACCGGTTTAAGGACAACGTGAAATATAATTGCCGATGACACAATGACGCTACGTTGCGTCACGTACGACTCATTGCGCACGCATCCTTGATGATATCAGCGGTTCCCATGGACAGAGCGAAGACGAAAAGTTAAGCGTTGTCAAGGAGATGACCACGCTCAAACATCGTTGTGAGCGCATGAACCATTGCACGCGTAAGCTGACGTTTTTCTTTATTTTTGAATTTGCTTAAAGAGTTGAAATGTAAATTGTTGAAATGTGTTCAAAACTGCGGCTTCGTAACACAGAAAGAGTTGCATTATCCAAAATAAAATTGTATAAACTTTGCCGATGTTCTCGCAGACACCGCACTTTGTGCTTTATACAGCAATACCAGCATTTCTCCTCCAGGGGCCATGGCAAAACTAACTGTTCCTTTCCGACTGCTCACCGTCTTGAAGCGTCGATTACCAAAGAATGTTGCACAGCAGAAGACAGAAGAGTGTTTCTCTCCAAACATGACAGACATCTTCTTATGCAAATATTTGGCACTTAAAACAAGTCTTCTTTAATCCAAAAGGAAACAGTGGGTGACACTTTCTTTAAAACACAGAAGGCATAATTTAGTAGTTCACTCCAAGTTCTCTTCAGATTCAGGTCAAATCACGCAGTCAGAATTCTTACACCCTAAGAAAACAGGCTGTCTAGATCACATAAGACACTGGTGGGGTAACTAGGGTGCTCACATAAAATACCTTTTCTTCCTTGGCTTGAAAATAAAAATTCTCCAGTTGCAGTAATTCCAATAGTTTTTAAGTTCCTTAGTTGTAGTAGAAATACATTTAATCCGTCTTCTTTCCACGCATAAGTTCAGTCCTGTACCTCGTCGCCAATTTGTAACAAATAAGGTTCTTGAATCCAGTATGTAAAGTAAATATAATTTATTGTAGATTAATTCAAGTTAAATGATCAATAGATATAATGATAAAAACCCCACCAGGAGCAGTTCTTCTCTCGCTCAGCCTGTCTGCCATCAACTGCCTCTACTCAGAGCAGTCAGGTACCAAACATTCTAGTGTGTCATCAAACATTCTATTAGATGCAGTGGCTAAGCAATGGGGAAATCTAAGTAAGGGAAATGCAAAGCATGAGCAAGATGTAACAATCAGCCTATAGGGAATGTCACATAAGCCAATGAGGATTACAAGGTGTACGTTTTAAGAGGGTTTCGTCTGGAGAAGCACAAACGCAGGATTGAGGCATACCCCAGTGTTTGTGGGGTTGGCTTTACTGATTAAAATGTATATCTGCCAAAACAAACTCTTTATAGCAACATTAGAGTAATGAAAGAGTAGGAAAATTCTAACTATATTGAAACACACAAAAAAAGTTTTAACTATACCATTCAGGTTTGTATGCAGCTCTTTGATGTCAGTTTATAGATCACTGTCCTATTTTAGGATTGTAACTTCTGTACTGCAAGTAACCCATTGAGCTATCCACAACCACATAACATACAGTTTATCTGCATTTAAAAATTATGAACAGACAAAATATTGATTTTTAGTAGTTGTGTCTTGCTTCCGTCATGATAACGATACAACAATATGAATTAAATATACGCAGCATACAGGAAGTATGGGGCCGATTCACAGAACTAATTTAAGACAAAAACCTAAACTTACTACTTTTGGTATTCACAGAAGTTAGGATTTTGTCTTAAGTTTGTCTTAAGGCAAACTTAAGACAGACTTAAGACAGATTTAAGACAAAATCCTAATTTAAGTCTGTCTTAAGTTTGTCTTAAGACAAACTTAAGACAAAATCCTAACTTCTGTGAATACCAAAAGTAGTAAGTTTAGGATTTTGTCTTAAGTTAGTTCTGTGAATCAGGCCCATTGTGTCTTGCTGGGCCCTCACAGACTTTTAGGATATTAAATAATATACACACATCCTCGAAGCATACACAAAGTATATATCTAGCTGGGCCTTCGCAGATTATAGTTTAAAAAAACAAAGCAGTAGCCACACATTCTCTTACCTGCACTGTTCAAACTCTGTGCCACAAGCGGATCTGATAAAAAGCTGAAGGGGTCAGCCTGACATCACTGCGAGGGCCAAAGTTCATGTTTGGGTGGGCCTGGCCCACCCTGCCCACCCTCTAGAACCGGGCCTGTTTGTAACTAAATGACTGACGGCGCAATTATCCAATCACAAAGAAACTCAGCTCGTGAGGAGCAAGAACGGCCCACTCTGCTGACAATACAGCCTGCAAATGTAGACCAAAGTCAGCACTGTTCCCTTGGTGCCAGCTGTATCAAATGGATTTACCCATTTTGTGTGTATGGAAAAAGTTGTTTATAGAAATGGCCTTTAATGCCTTGGATAGTGTGAGTACCTGCCAATATTCTTTCCATGATCTCCCAGTTCAAAAAATAAAAGTGAAATACAGAGTGAGAACCCAGGGCGAAGTAGACCCCAAAAAAATGAAGAAATGGGAGGGGCGGTTCAATAAAATAAAAGCAGCCAGTCAAGGGCAGACTGGGCACCCTACTTTCTGAGCCTTGGTGCCACTGAACCGGCTGCACCACTGATAACTACACCCCTGTCATTCACGCCTGTCTTAAAGCAATCACTGCAAACTCCTCCTGTGTCCTGCTTTGCAGCTCCTCTCCGGCTTTGAGGCCCTTCAAAGTAAATTGGTGAAGTGGTTGGAAGAAAGCTGCTGTGCAGAAGGACAACTAGTTGGCCTATGCTCTTTGTTAGGTTTCACCTGGAGAAATCTATTGTTTTTAATATAAACTTAAAAGAGACTTACATCGCGCCTTCTGTCTTTCCTGGCTTTTCATTTGTTCCTGTGTGTGCCACTAAGCTTTCCTCCATTTCTATTGGCTGTAACATATTTTCCTGCATATGCCAATGCTTGTTCCTCGTCTACTTCTCGTATCAGTTTCCCGCTGCCGAAATACTGTTAACATCTGCTTTGGTGGAACTATATTTTCATAAAGTTTTGCCTTTTACTATTGCAGCATATTTATATAGCAATGTGTCACCCGTAGAGATTAAGTGATTTGCATAGAATCGCAGGATATTGCACAGCGCTGCTGAGACTCAAACTGAGATCCCCAGCTCTCAAGCCAGCAACTCTGGCCGCTGTGCCACATCCTCTTCGCTCCCTGTTATCTGTCAGGAAGCTCTTTCCTTCTTCCGGATGAGGATTGATGAATACAGCGCTTTATTCATTAGATAGGCGAAACTGATGCATTACTAATGCTTGTTTAGGTCTCGCCCAGCGTTGCAGCGCATGCGGTGCTTGCTGGCGAGAGATATTGCGAGAGAGGGATTTCAGAAGGGTGCTTGAAGTCCTACCCCTCATTTCCATTGGCTGGCGTCACCGTTAATGCTAAATGGTGGCCTGCAATTGGAAATGAGGTTTTTTTTGTTGCTGCCCTTTCTTCTTTTGGGATGGCCCCTCCGGAATGGATTGCTTGCTTCACGGCTGTCGTGAAGCACTTTCTTATCTTCATGAGGCGTGTTATATAAACAAGTCATGATCCAGTCCAGATGGGCCGTCCCAAAAGGAGGCATGGCTGCAGGCAGGCACAACGCGCCCCACCCGTCCCTTTACTCCCTCTCTCCCTCCCTCTCACTTAATCCGCTCGCTCTGTCTGAGCTCTACCGGGCATCGTTGGCTCTCGGAGGCGGCAAGTGGTCCTCGGAGCGCTGGGCCTCCGCAGTCCCTTCCTGCACGCCGCGGTTTGAGGGAGAGAAGCCTTGCTGCCTCAGCGCCAGACTGGTCTCGCCCACAATGTCGCAAGATGGCGGAGCTTGCGGAGCTGAAGGTAAGGGGAAACCGAAAGCCGCGGTGTGGGCCCTCTCTGCCTCTCTTTCCTCATGTACTCCCCCTCTCGCCATTTCTTTGACTCTGTCTTTTTCTTTATTTCTATCACTTTCTCTATCTAAGACCTTCTCTCTCCTACTCTCTTCTTGCCCACTTTTTTTTCCTCATCCTCTCTTTTTTGTAAGATTGCTTAATACCGTTTAGTTACTTTTCTCGGAGGCTGCGAGTGGTCCTCGGAGCCCTGGGCCTCCGCAGTCCCTTCCTGCGTGCCGTGGGTTGGGGGAGAGAAGCCTCGCTACCTCAGCGCCAGACCGGTCTCTCCCACAATGTCGCAAGATGGCAGAGCTTGCGGAGCTGAAGGTAAGGGGCAACAGAAAGACGGGGTGTGGGTCCTCTCTGCCTCTCTTTCCTCATGTTCTTCCCCTCTCGCCATTTCTTGGACTCTGTCTTTTTCTATCGTTCTATCACTTTCTCTATCTACTCTGTCTTTTTCTAAATTTCTATCACTTTCTCTATCTAAGACTGTCTCTCGCCTTTTTTCTTCTTGCTCACTTTTTCTTCCTCATCCTCTCTTTTTTTTAAGATTGCTTAGCACCGTTTAGTTACTTTAGTTAAAGGGAAACCGTCATCTAACCCTTACAACCTTACCTTAAATGTTACATACCCCCAAAACATCCACTGGGTTGCTCACATCTTCCTTGAAGTATACGCATCTTAAGAACGAATTCCAGTTCTTAATTTACCTAGCTGCTGTCTGTGTGTAGCATTAAATGTGTCTGCGTTGTCTAAACATCAGAAACAAGTTAGCAAGCAAAATACCAACATGACGTGTTTCTTTCTGTATGAATTCCATTTTTAACCTCTTCAGCGTGGCGCAAATTCCTGCGCTGTGCTGAACGTTCCATTGGGCTTATGGACTCATGACGAAACGGTTCCGTCATGAGCACAGGCCAACCGACGCTCATGATGGAACCGTTCCGTCATGAGCACCAAAGGGGTTAAGGAAACGTTGAATGAAGTGAAATGGGAAGCTCCCGGGGCGCCACATATATTCATAAATTCGTAACGTAAGTTAAGAAATCTGTTATATTAATTTGCACCGTTAAAAACAAACGCAGTCATTCGGAGTTCCCTTCTGATCTGCCATCCCCTTCTTTCCCCAAATGCTTTCCCCAGAGCCAACTAAAAACAAGCATTTGCAATGCAATAGGTCGCGCATTTAGGCGAGTTTGAGCTATTGACATTGCAAATGACAATGCCTTTTATTTATGTTTTAAAAACAAAAATAAAAATAAAAGGCATTGTCATTTGCAATGTCAATATCTCAAACTCGCGTAAATGTGAGACCTATTCCATTGCAAATGATTATTTTTATTTAGTCACCACAAATGATAGACCTTTGCGAGACTCTCTCTCTACCCAAATTTTTATTTTGTATCCCTTTAAATCATTTGCAGCTGGTCTGCTGGAGCTGTGGGGCCCCCTCTCACATGTAAAGCGAGGCCCCTCCTGGGGTGCCTCCGTTACGCCCTTGGCCAAGCTATTAAATACTGCTCCTGTCTGCAGCTCATATAACATTGGTCTGATGGCTTGTATTGCTTCTCTGGTGTCTCATTTGCTTCTCTGGTAACCACCCACCTAACCCACCCTCATTTGGTTCTTACACCTAAAAAACTGTGATCTTGTGCATTGTGTTGATGGTTTATATCTCAGAAAAAAAGTGACCCAGATGTTTTGACTGTATATTATATTGTTGAAAGTCAATGCCTGCCAAACCTTCCTTCTGTTCAATAAGCTGAACTAGTTGCAGTTACTGGTGCATGCATTTTAGCATCAACAATGACTGTAACCATATTCAAAGATTTAAAATACTCCTTCAGGGAAGAGTGTTTGATTAAAGTAGGACTTTAAGAGGGACCCTGAAAGGATGGAGAAACAAGCAAGGAATAGTGTTTGCTTCAAATACTAAATCGTGCATGTCTGTACTATCATGCCCCCCTGATCCCCCCACAACCCCCCCCCCGAAACACACAAGCTGAGATGGCATGATTCGTGCTGCAGGTACTCCATCATTGCCGTTCATGAGCCACTTGCCAAGCCCAAAACTCTGGGAGGGATGTCAAAGCCACCCCAGCTGCCGTCCCACTTCAATGGTGCCCATTTGGCCATATTAAAATCAACTTCATTCAGATGTCTTGCTGTTGTCCCTCTGTTTATGTTCTAGTCTAGTGCACATTTTTTTCCAGGTATGTTGAAACCTGTCAATGTGCCGAAGCTGATGCAATCACTGTAGCCATGAAACTGCTCAGAGAGTTTATCCCTGGATTTGGAATTCAACTTCAGAAAGGAAGTGACAAGAGTACTCACTTGGCATTATCTGTAGTCCAAGAACTATGTAAGGCCTTCATAATAAAACATTTTCATTGTGCTTACCAGCCCCAATCTTCAGGGAGAATAGAAAGATTTAATTGAACTTTGAAGAACAAGATAGCTAAGATTTGTAGTGAGACAAGTGCCTTGACGCTCTTCTTTTCAAACACTGGTCAATTCAAGCCACTCCTAACCTAATGAAATAATGTGACACCCCCAATGTCTTCAACTTTGTTTGATTTGCACCTGAATGATGATGTGACTCTGCAGTATTACAAACAACTGATTTACTCAGCTTCTGTTCCCAGGTTCAACCTGCCCTGCCTACTTGCCCAACTGTAGTCTATCACAATTTGAAGCCTGATGATTGGGTTCACGTGAAGGCTCCTTAACTAATGTTGATACGCCATTGGCCACGTCCCTACAGGATCCTACTCACTATGAGCCCAGCCAGCACTCACGGGAACCACCAAAGTGAAAGACGCCGGACCTGAAGAACAAACTACCCATGCATCTGTACCGATCAGCCAAGCAGGTACTGCACCTGCTGTGCAAAGTGTTACTGCTTTGGCACATCACTGTGGCCCAATGCTTGGAGTTGCTGCTTCTGCTGCTCAGCTCTACAGATCTCATTGCAATGCAGCCCCTCCTGCTGCCCACAGCTACCCCTGCAGTAGGAAGCCTCTCAGTTACCTAATCCCTCAAGGAGTCTGTTCAGTCCTCTTTACAGAGAATCTTGTTGGTTGGCTCACAATGTAGCTTTCCTTGGAAGTGTTGGGTAGCAGGCGTGAAAAAATCAACAGCATCGACCGTCCTACCGGCTACCAAGACCGATGCTCACTCAGTTGTGCCAATTCAGTTCTGACGTTTCTTAGAGCAGTTCAAGAACCTCAATCTTTCTTCGTGCTGCGTTTCTAATGGGGACGTGCCCATACTTCCCATACATTGCAACTAAGAGCCATGCCTTGAAAGATGCCTACACAGGTTCTGCCCCACCCGACTGAATGGATGCCTCTGTCCACTTTACCGTCACAACTGGAGGCTTCCATTTTCTCGACCAGCAAATCTCACCCCTGATGTTTATTTTTCTGACACTGCTTATGGACCGGGCTCTGAGACCACAAATAGCAGTATCTTTATCGACCATAGTGAATGTGACTTTTCTTACTCTGTCTGCCATGATTCTGAGCTATCTTCCTATTACTTCAAAACCCCATCAGGGGTACCCTATATCGTGAAGTGCCTGGGACAATTTTGGTTGTGGCAACAGGGCCTATGTCTGGTTACTAAAGGATAAGCCCAGATCCTGCTAACCTGCTTATGTTGTGCCTTCTTTTAGACACACTCCAGCCAAACTTCATCCTCTCTTTAAGAGACTGCCCGCTTCTCTACGATTCTTTGTTAGGTCTCACCTAGGCAGCGCATATGCTGTCTCTTCAATACATGCTGTATATAGAATATGGGTTTTAAGCACCACCCTTTTTTTAATTGGCTCCTTTTAATGTCCTTCCTAAATGCCTGCTTTTCATTGGTTAATTTGCTTAGCAGTCCCTCCTTTTCTACTTTTGTAACCTCCCATGAGGACTGCCCCTGTTACATGTGCTCTTACTCTTCATGTTAATTTATGATACTTGGAGAGCACTCTTTTCCTTTTTGTTGGCCTTCATCTGCTCAAGCGTGTTATCTTTACTTTGCGCAGGATGAAAGGCTCCTGGCCAAATCATTTACCAGTGCTTCCACTTCTCGGCCACCACTTGTTCTGCACATCGTGCTTCGCGCGATGTTACTTTTATTCTTTTTAACATTTGAGGGAAGCTCGGCAGCCACAGCATGTTCTGCACAGGCTTCGCAGGATGTATTTTTTCTTTATTTACACTTTTACACACCTCACGTGATGTTACTTTTATTTTTTATAAACATTTTGGAGATGCTCAGCTTGGCACCAGATTTATTCTAGGTTCCAGGGCAAGTGCTTTGAAAGTGGCACTAGGGAGCGGCCCTTGCAATTGAACAGTGTTTGGTGAGTAACTGACTTCAGCCACTCTGACTCTACTGCACCTTTCAGTACGTCACATTGAGGACATTGTACAGTCCTTTAGTGAGGGACGCTGTGCAGTGCTTCAGTGAGGTACACTGTGCAGGGAGCTGAGAAGAGCTTATGCTTTAGTGAGAGCTGCTCCGTCCAGTGCTTTAGCGAGAGACAGTCCATGCAGTGTTATAATGAGGGACAGTGAGAAGAACTTTAGTGAGGGACACTGTGTGGTGCTTTGCTAGGCACCATGCAATAGTGTGGAGTGCTTTAGTGAGACTTTGTGCAGTGCTTTTGGGAGGGACACCTAAAAAAATGTTTAAAACATTTTAGGGATGCTCAGCGGCCACACCACGTTCTGCACACTCTTTGCGCAATGTTCTTGTTTTTTCATTTACACTTTTACATGCCTCGAGTGATGTTACTTTTAATTTGTTTGAAACATTTTGGAGATGCTCAACGCACTGCCAGACTAATTCTAGGTTCCAGGGCAGGTGCTTTGAATATGACTCTAGCGAGCCACCCGTGCAATTGAACAGCCTTTGGTGCATAAATCTGACTTCAGCCACCCGGACTGTACTCTAGCTTTGAATGCGTAAGTGCCCCGATGCCATCAGGGAAGTGACGCCTCAACTTCAGAGGACTATCCTCTTCCTTTCCACTGGCCTCCTCGTCTGAAGCCCCTACGTATAAGGGCAGAGATCAAACCTTTACTAAACTTGTCTGCAGCTTTTATTTTTTATTCCTATGACATATAAGCCTAAACGTGCATTAAAACCACAAACAAAATGTGAGGCATACGCCTGGAATAATTTGTATTTCAGCAGAAACAATGTTCACAAGGAGCTCATTCAATCTAACTGATAAATTAGGAGTAAAAAAGACATATAAATAAATTCTGATGTGTATTTACAGGGAAAAAACCTTTACAACGCAGTCATTACATCGCAACATCCTTTACATCGCATGTCATTACAACTCAGACATTACATCGCATGTCACTACAATGCATGTCACTACAACGCAGACATTACATCACAAGTCATTACAACGCATACAATTACAATCCATAGTACCCTTACACTATCCAACACTTACCCTACTGCTGCATTCACTGGAGTTAGAATAGTAATTTTTACCCCGACACTATCCAACACTTACCTTAAATGCGATGTAATTGTATGCGTTGTAATGGTATGCGTTGTAATGGTATAATGCGATGTAATGGAATGAGTTGTAAAGGTAGTTTCTAAAAATGCTAAGTAATGGCATGCGATGTAAAACAATGCGTTGTAAAGGATGTTGCGATGTAAAAACTACGTTGTAAAGGCATGCATTGTAACATCATACATTCGTATTTATAATATATACATTTTCATATTTGGACGTGACTTTATGACCCCAGTGGTGACCAAACCAAAACAGTGTAATATTTTTAGTGCTCATAAAGAAGGAAGCTATTAGTTATTGAAATTTGAGGGGGCCCTTTAGATATCTGATACAATCATTCATTCCTAGAAAACTTTTTTAGTTTGCTGGGGCTCTCCCTTTGTAGTTGTCGATGACGTTTCGACCCTCTCGTGGTACGGGGTCTCTTCAGGACGGAGATCCTGGGGACCAAGAGCACTGTGAAAGTCAAAGGGGTATGAGAGGCAAAATTGACTCTGGATTTAAAGCAGTCCAAAAAAACAATATCAATTACAACGCCAATAGCTCTTTCATAAATGGGAGACCTATTGTAATGTTTGTCCTAGTTATGTGGTTGGACTGTCAACTGTTATGGTATTAGAGTAGGCAAAAAACTTATCTGCAATAGCCCATGGGTTGATCTTTGACCAACCAGAAGTGCAACAAATGGCAATGTTACAGAACAGGGTGGCTCTTGATTTTGTCCTGGTTGGCAACGGATTGCATTTGTGCAATCGCAGAATATTATACTTTCCTACCAACCTTTTCTTTAGGCATGCATAAATAGACTGACCTAATATGTGTAAGTGTTAAGAACTTACACAAAATAAATGATTAGATTAGTACTGAAATGGGGAGCACTTGGTCTTAGTTGACAAGCATGTTGGGAGATTGAGGGAATTAAGATTTTTAAAATTGTATGGTTATTCTTTGTCGTCCTTAGACTTTTTTTATATTATTGTGTGAGTCTGTATTGCCTCCATCAACAGCAGTGCTTAATTTGCAAAAACATAAGTGCCAGAGTCCTCATCAGGAGGACACTGCAGCTTGCACCATGCATTGCCCCTGCCAGTGTTGCCAGAGACAGTATCAACTTAACTACTAAGCATTGCATTTCTACAAGTGTGACAGTTCAGACTATTACAGGCCCCCAAAAGCTACAAGAATGGCTGGGGTGTCAGATATTAGTCATTGTTAAACTATGTTGAATGAATATACTACTAGTGTTGTACTCATTTTCTAAATTAGACAAACAGCGCCACCATCTGGCAGACTGTCATAAGTGCTGGTGTTGATGAAGTGCCAATGCGGAGCACTGGAAACCACTGGCTCAAATTAAACACTGTTCAACAGTTTCACTAGTGTTAAGGCTATCTCTTTATCTTACACACAGAAAACAGTGGATGAAGATGATGTGGATTGGAATTATGATTATGGTTCTTTAAAACATTTTGAGCAAGATATGTAAGTAAATAATTTAATGATTATGGATGTATCACAATTTGCGCTAGTGAAAGTGGGAGGGAATTGTGAACTGCAAAGGGAGTACTCCACTGACAGGGATCTGGTAGGTGTTCGAGTCTGCCTCTGCTGCTTCCACTGTTGCCTGTCTGCCATGTTGTGCCCATTTTGCCTTTGTGTCTTCTTTCTGTATGCATTGTATTTATTGTTAATTTCTGTGCCTGTCATCTGTGACTTGAGTTGCGCCGGTTTCCTTGCCCATTTTCTCGCCGCCCTTTTCCTGCTGCTGCTCCCCACCTGCCGTTCCCGCTCCTGCCTCCCAGCTGAGCTTCCCTCCCCCTTCCCTATTTAATGCAACCAATGCAAGGGTGAGCAAGACCTCTGACCTCTAGTCCGGGACCTGCGCTCTTTCCCAGCAGCTCCGCTGTTGTGCCTCTGCCGCTGATAGGGACCTAGTAGGTGTTCGAGCCTGCTTCTGCTGCTTACACTGTTTCCTGTCTGCCTTTTTGTGCCCGTTTTGCCTTTGTGTCTTCTTTCTGTCTTCGTTGTATTTATTGCATTTATTATACCAACACCTCCTTCGCCCCCGATATCGCCACCGCCATCCCTTAAGGATATAAGATGCAGAGGAGGGACCACCCCGCCCGTCCAGGAGGAGGGCTCGCCATTGCACACAAGAGCTCTCTCCGACTCACCACCTCCATTACGAGTGACTCCCATCCACACAGAGCACCTCCATTTCCAGATACAGACCAGATCCACACTACGCGGCACACTCGCCTACTGGCCCCCTCGACTCCGAACTGCATTCGCCACCACCATCGCCGACCTCGTCATACCCCACGCCATCACCTCCACAATCTACATACTCATCTGAGACCTCAACTTCCAGCTCGACAACCTCAACGACACCAACTCCTCCACCCTCCTGGACAACTTCACATACCTCAGACTGAAATAGCTTGTCACCAGCCCCACCCAAAAGGCAGGACACACCCTCGACACCATCTTCGCAGGAGGCTACAACATCCACTTTAGCCACACCACGCAACCCCTCTGGATGGACCACCACTGCGTACACTTCCACGTCGACAAACCCACCGCACCCATACCTGCATCCCACCCACCCCGAAGGAACTGGTGCAAGGTCACAGAAAAGCACCTCAACTCCACCCTCAACTGCAATGCCCCTTCCACTTCGACCGACGCCAACCTCGCAGCCAAAGAACTACACACATGGATCTCCAACTGCGCAGACAAACTCACACCCATCCGTAACCCCGACATATCATGCCCCAGGAAGGCCACCTGGGTCACCGCCAATCTCCAAGAATCCAGGTGCAACTGCAGACGTCTAGAGAAGAATTGGCAAAACTCCGGAAGACCGCACCACATACAAGAACGCCATGACAGAATAACACCATCTCATCAGATCAGCCAAGCAAACCTTCACCCAGAACAAGACCTCCGCCAACGCCGGTAACTCGAAGAAACTCATCAGCAACATCCAAGAATTCACCAAACCCCCAGCAAGACCACGGACATCACCCCCTCCCAGGACCTCTACAACAAGCTCAGCTCCTACTTCCATCTGAAAATCAAGTCCCTCTACGAGAACTCCAACGAACATACTCCGGACTCCGAAACTACCCTCCCTCCAACAACGCCAACCAACCCACCATCTCCGCCTGGACCCCAGCCACCACTGAAAACACCAAATCGACCATGACAGGCATCCATTCAGGAGCACCCACAGACCGCTTCCCTCCGCACATCCTCAACAGAGCCGCTGCCACTATCGCTCCAGAACTACGATACACCATCAACACCACCTTCGAAACTAGCACCTTCCACGATGACTGGAACTACGCAGAAGTCAAGCACCTGCTCAAGAAGCCTCCAGCATACCTGTCGGACCTTAAGAACTACTGACCCATCTCCCTCCTACCCTTCAAGGCCAAAGTCACCGAGAAGACCATCAATGTCCAACTTAAGAAATTCATTGAAGAGAACTCCATCCTCTACCCCTCCCAATCTAGATTCCGCAGCAACCACTGCACCAAGACTGCCCTACTCGCGGCCACAGATGACATCTGCACCCTCCACAACCAAGGCCACACGGCAGCCTTGATCCTACTCGACCTCTCCGTACCCTTCGACATAATCTCCAACCGCACACTTGCCGCCAGACTCCACAATGACGGCATACAGGGTACGGACCTCGAAAAGTTCTGCTTCTTCCTCACTTACAGGACCCAAAGAATCAGACTGCCACCCTTCCTCTCCGACCCCAGAGATCACCTGCTGAGTGCCTCAAAGATTGTCACTCAGCCCTATGCTCTCCAACATCTCAATGGCCCTCCTCGCCGCGATCGTCAGACAACACGGACTCAACATAGTCTCCTACGACGACGACACCCGGCTCATCCTCTCCCTCACCAAGGACCCAGTCACCACCAGACTCAGCTTCCAGGAAGAAATGAAGGACGCTGCATCCTGGTTCAGCAGCAGCTGCCTGAAGCTCAACTCGGAGAAGGCAGAGGTCCTCCTCCTCGGACCCTCCCCCACCCGCCTGGGAAGTCACCTGGTAGCCTACCGCCCTCAGCAGCCCACCCATCCGCACAGATCACTCCTGGAACCTCGGCATCATACTTGGCTCCGCCCTCTCCATGACCTGAGAGGTCAACGCCATCGCCTCCACTTGCTTCAACACCCTATGCATCCTTTGCAATACCTTCAAATAGATCCCCCTGAAACAAGAAAAACCATTACCCACGCACTCATAACCAGCAGACTTGTCTACAGGAATGCCCTCGACGCCGGAATCAACAAGTCTCTGCTCCGCAAACTCCAAACCATACAGAACACTGCAGTTATAAACACAACTGCTGAGGTCTTTTAGTGTTACAGAGTGATTCGGCGCACACCTGGGTAACCGCTAAGTGGTTAATGTCAACAAGGTAAACAGTGTAGGCAATGGGGCGAGTGGTAATACCTCACAACCACTCGAATAGACCAGAAACTGGTCTAGTACTGAATTAGAACTGCAGTGCCCCTGCACTAAACACACTATGTAATGTTGTCAAAGCAATACGCTCTCCTTTGGTTAGGTTGTCTTTGAATACGAAAGTTTCATGTAATTTTTTGATATTGATTTTGTTAAGGTCTTCCAATACGTGTCTGTGAAAATTGTCAATACTATTCCCACCTGGTAATGTTGGTGTCCACGTGGACTTAGATTTGAGACCACTGGCAACCCCAAAGTCCATGTCTATGTTTAGTTCCTCTAGAAGTTGACCCATTTCCATGGGGCTGTCTTCTCGTTCAGTAATAGACAACAATAGATGTACGGCTTGTATGTCTTTTATTGTGTGTACAACAGTTTCATCCAATACATCAGGAATGTTAATGACATTTCTTTTATCAGAGGGTTTGCCTGCAAAGTACTTTTTAATTTTTAGGTTGCGGACAAATTTAAAGAGATCTATTTTTGTTTGACAAATGTCACCAGTAGAGTATGGGTTAAAACTTAAGCCCTTTGCGAGTAAGTTTGTCATATCTGGGGTGAGGGGAAGAGAGGATAGGTTGATGACCTGAACCTCTTTATTGGTGTTGTCTAGTTCTTTGTTCTGCCAGATCTTAGTTTTTTGCGATACTCGTCGTTGTCCGCCTCTACTCCCTCTGTGGGTTTTGGAGGACCTCTTCGTGGTTGTGCCCGATTTCCCTTGCGAATTCGTTCCATTTCTACTAAAAAAGGACTGCTGTTTGCATCGAGAGTATCCCCTATTTCTGTTTCAGGTTCACTAGTTCCCACAGTGTTAAGAGATGTATTACTTGAGGAAATGGAGCCAGGGGCAGAATTATTTCCTTCTGGTTTTTTAGATTTAGTAGGGGGAATCATGGCATCATATTTGCGATCAAAAGTGAATACTCTACCGTTGCGGTAGTCTCCATCGTCTCTTTTAATTTGTCTGGCTTTTCTAGTTTTGATTTCTTCCTGATGTTTAAGCAAGACCTCATCCAGAATAGTATAATTTTTTACAGTGGGTTCCGGCAAGTTAAGGTCTTTTATTTCCTGTTCAGGGGTCAAAATTTCTCCCTGTAGTTTTAGGGTTTTTCGGTCTGCACTTTCTATTAAGATGTCCATGAGGACAAAAGAGTTGTTATTGACGAATCTTCCCATTTCTTCATTAGGTCTACATCTAGGTTGTCATAGGTTGGAAAGATTTGAGAGCGCAAGCCTCTGGGTATTTGTTTTAGGCGCATGTATTGCTTTAGAGTAGTGGCATCCCACCAACGTGAGTTCTCTTGCATTTTTAGTTTCTCAAGTCTTTTAAATTTCTCTTTTAAGCCCTCAACACGAGGGGGACCAGAGTTGGCTGCTGCTGTATGGGTTGGCATGCCTTTAGCTAAATTCTCAAATAGGTCCGCGGCTATTTTATCTCTGTTCATGTTGTGGAGAAAGCGTTTAGATTGATTAACTTTTCACAAAGTTGGTGTAATCAAGGAGTACTAGCGGGGGGCAGCCTACTCTGGAAGTCTGTATTATAAACACAACTGCTGAGGTCTTTTAGTGTTACAGAGTGATTCGGCGCACACCTGGGTAACCGCTAAGTGGTTAATGTCAACAAGGTAAACAGTGTAGGCAATGGGGCGAGTGGTAATACCTCACAACCACTCGAATAGACCAGAAACTGGTCTAGTACTGAATTAGAACTGCAGTGCCCCTGCACTAAACACACTATGTAATGTTGTCAAAGCAATACGCTCTCCTTTGGTTAGGTTGTCTTTGAATACGAAAGTTTCATGTAATTTTTTGATATTGATTTTGTTAAGGTCTTCCAATACGTGTCTGTGAAAATTGTCAATACTATTCCCACCTGGTAATGTTGGTGTCCACGTGGACTTAGATTTGAGACCACTGGCAACCCCAAAGTCCATGTCTATGTTTAGTTCCTCTAGAAGTTGACCCATTTCCATGGGGCTGTCTTCTCGTTCAGTAATAGACAACAATAGATGTACGGCTTGTATGTCTTTTATTGTGTGTACAACAGTTTCATCCAATACATCAGGAATGTTAATGACATTTCTTTTATCAGAGGGTTTGCCTGCAAAGTACTTTTAAATTTTTAGGTTGCGGACGAATTTAAAGAGATCTATTTTTGTTTGACAAATGTCACCAGTAGAGTATGGGTTAAAACTTAAGCCCTTTGCGAGTAAGTTTGTCATATCTGGGGTGAGGGGAAGAGAGGATAGGTTGATGACCTGAACCTCTTTATTGGTGTTGTCTAGTTCTTTGTTCTGCCAGATCTTAGTTTTTTGCGATACTCGTCGTTGTCCGCCTCTACTCCCTCTGTGGGGTTTGGAGGACCTCTTCGTGGTTGTGCCCGATTTCCCTTGCGAATTCATTCCATTTCTACTAAAAAAGGACTGCTGTTTGCATCGAGAGTATCCCCTATTTCTGTTTCAGGTTCACTAGTTCCCACAGTGTTAAGAGATGTATTACTTGAGGAAATGGAGCCAGGGGCAGAATTATTTCCTTCTGGTTTTTTAGATTTAGTAGGGGGAATCATGGCATCATATTTGCGATCAAAAGTGAATACTCTACCGTTGCGGTAGTCTCCATCGTCTCTTTTAATTTGTCTGGCTTTTCTAGTTTTGATTTCTTCCTGATGTTTAAGCAAGACCTCATCCAGAATAGTATAATTTTTTACAGTGGGTTCCGGCACTACTCTAAAGCAATACATGCGCCTAAAACAAATACACAGAGGCTTGCGCTCTCAAATCTTTCCAACCTATGACAACCTAGATGTAGACCTAATGAAGAAATGGGAAGATTCGGTCAATAACAACTCTTTTGTCCTCATGGACATCTTAATAGAAAGTGCAGACCGAAAAACCCTAAAACTACAGGGAGAAATTTTGACCCTTGAACAGGAAATAAAAGACCTTAACTTGCCGGAACCCACTGTAAAAAATTATACTATTCTGGATGAGGTCTTGCTTAAACATCAGGAAGAAATCAAAACTAGAAAAGCCAGACAAATTAAAAGAGACGATGGAGACTACCGCAACGGTAGAGTATTCACTTTTGATCGCAAATATGATGCCATGATTCCCCCTACTAAATCTAAAAAACCAGAAGGAAATAATTCTGCCCCTGGCTCCATTTCCTCAAGTAATACATCTCTTAACACTGTGGGAACTAGTGAACCTGAAACAGAAATAGGGGATACTCTCGATGCTAACAGCAGTCCTTTTTTAGTAGAAATGGAACGAATTCGCAAGGGAAATCGGGCACAACCACGAAGAGGTCCTCCAAAACCCACAGAGGGAGTAGAGGCGGACAACGACGAGTATCGCAAAAAACTAAGATCTGGCAGAACAAAGAACTAGACAACACCAATAAAGAGGTTCAGGTCATCAACCTATCCTCTCTTCCCCTCACCCCAGATATGACAAACTTACTCGCAAAGGGCTTAAGTTTTAACCCATACTCTACTGGTGACATTTGTCAAACAAAAATAGATCTCTTTAAATTTGTCCACAACCTAAAAATTAAAAAGTACTTTGCAGGCAAACCCTCTGATAAAAGAAATGTCATTAACATTCCTGATGTATTGGATGAAACTGTTGTACACACAATAAAAGACATACAAGCCGTACATCTATTGTTGTCTATTACTGAACGAGAAGACAGCCCCATGGAAATGGGTCAACTTCTAGAGGAACTAAACATAGACATGGACTTTGGGGTTGCCAGTGGTCTCAAATCTAAGTCCACGTGGACACCAACATTACCAGGTGGGAATAGTATTGACAATTTTCACAGACACGTATTGGAAGACCTTAACAAAATCAATATCAAAAAATTACATGAAACTTTCGTATTCAAAGACAACCTAACCAAAGGAGAGCGTATTGCTTTGACAACATTACATAGTGTGTTTAGTGCAGGGGCACTGCAGTTCTAATTCAGTACTAGACCAGTTTCTGGTCTATTCGAGTGGTTGTGAGGTATTACCACTCGCCCCATTGCCTACACTGTTTACCTTGTTGACATTAACCACTTAGCGGTTACCCAGGTGTGCGCCGAATCACTCTGTAACACTAAAAGACCTCAGCAGTTGTGTTTATAACTACAGACTTCCAGAGTAGGCTGCCCCCCGCTAGCACTCCTTGATTACACCAACTTTGTGAAAAGTTAATCAATCTAAACGCTTTCTCCACAACATGAACAGAGATAAAATAGCCGCGGACCTATTTGAGAATTTAGCTAAAGGCATGCCAACCCATACAGCAGCAGCCAACTCTGGTCCCCCTCGTGTTGAGGGCTTAAAAGAGAAATTTAAAAGACTTGAGAAACTAAAAATGCAAGAGAACTCACGTTGGTGGGATGCCACTACTCTAAAGCAATACATGCGCCTAAAACAAATACCCAGAGGCTTGCGCTCTCAAATCTTTCCAACCTATGACAACCTAGATGTAGACCTAATGAAGAAATGGGAAGATTCGGTCAATAACAACTCTTTTGTCCTCATGGACATCCTAATAGAAAGTGCAGACCGAAAAACCCTAAAACTACAGGGAGAAATTTTGACCCTTGAACAGGAAATAAAAGACCTTAACTTGCCGGAACCCACTGTAAAAAATTATACTATTCTGGATGAGGTCTTGCTTAAACATCAGGAAGAAATCAAAACTAGAAAAGCCAGACAAATTAAAAGAGACGATGGAGACTACCGCAACGGTAGAGTATTCACTTTTGATCGCAAATATGATGCCATGATTCCCCCTACTAAATCTAAAAAACCAGAAGGAAATAATTCTGCCCCTGGCTCCATTTCCTCAAGTAATACATCTCTTAACACTGTGGGAACTAGTGAACCTGAAACAGAAATAGGGGATACTCTCGATGCAAACAGCAGTCCTTTTTTAGTAGAAATGGAACGAATTCGCAAGGGAAATCGGGCACAACCACGAAGAGGTCCTCCAAAACCCACAGAGGGAGTAGAGGCGGACAACGACGAGTATCGCAAAAAACTAAGATCTGGCAGAACAAAGAACTAGACAACACCAATAAAGAGGTTCAGGTCATCAACCTATCCTCTCTTCCCCTCACCCCAGATATGACAAACTTACTCGCAAAGGGCTTAAGTTTTAACCCATACTCTACTGGTGACATTTGTCAAACAAAAATAGATCTCTTTAAATTTGTCCACAACCTAAAAATTAAAAAGTACTTTGCAGGCAAACCCTCTGATAAAAGAAATGTCATTAACATTCCTGATGTATTGGATGAAACTGTTGTACACACAATAAAAGACATACAAGCCGTACATCTATTGTTGTCTATTACTGAACGAGAAGACAGCCCCATGGAAATGGGTCAACTTCTAGAGGAACTAAACATAGACATGGACTTTGGGGTTGCCAGTGGTCTCAAATCTAAGTCCACGTGGACACCAACATTACCAGGTGGGAATAGTATTGACAATTTTCACAGACACGTATTGGAAGACCTTAACAAAATCAATATCAAAAAATTACATGAAACTTTCGTATTCAAAGACAACCTAACCAAAGGAGAGCGTATTGCTTTGACAACATTACATAGTGTGTTTAGTGCAGGGGCACTGCAGTTCTAATTCCATACAGAACACTGCGGCCAGACTCGTCCTCGGCATCGCTCGACATGAGCACATCACCCAACACCTGCGCGACCTCCTCTGGCTCCCCGTTGAAAGGCGAATAATATTCACGATGCTCACCCATGCATTCACTTGCCTCCACAACACCAGACCCCAATACCTCAACGAGAGAATCCCCTTCCACTTACCAAGAGAAACCTCCGACCCGCCGACCTCGTTGAAACCCCACACATCCGCAGAGATAGAATGGGTGGAAGGGCCTTCTCTTACATCGCAGCCAAGACCTGTAACGAGCTCCCGGTCGACATCAGATGTGCCCCCTCTCTGAACATCTTCAGGAAGACGCTCAAGACCAGGCACTTCGACTGAATGGAGCTGATTACACCCCCACCTCCCCAGCAGCGCCTTGAGACCCTCACGGGTGATTAGAGAGCTTTACAATTCCCTGATTGAGACTAAATCTACCCCTTAACCCCATCATCTGCCTGACCCAGAAATTAAGAGCAAAACCTGTTCGGCTCATCCTGTAGTTAACTCAGGTAAGTAACCCCACATTGTCCTCAGAAATTGTATCACTTTCTCGACATTAACGGATTTTTGATGACTCGTAGTAGGAAATGTTCTTCCAAGACTCATTTCCTCTTTTTGTGATAGGGAAGTGCCTGTTTAGCATCTATCATCGCTCCCCCAAAACGTTTTGTTGACCTGGGATCACGTGTACTTTCTTTTCATGTGCAAAGGAAACTGTGTGATGCCAGAGTTGTATCGTCTTGATGGGATCGCTGTTGGATTTTTCATTAAAATATCCCTTGCACAATTCAATCTTCTCAATAGGATGCCTGAACAGCGAGCCTTGTAAGATATAATGGTACCACAGATGAACTTACTGTGAACACACGTGGAACAGGCAGTCTCATGAATATAGTGTGTTACACTTCTCCACTCTCCAGTACTTCTTGTGCAAGATGGGATATGTAGCCGTGAAGTATGTGTCCCTCAGATCGGCCACTCTTAGATATGAAATCTAAGGTCCTCTCGGACTCAGGAGCTCTGACCCATGAGATAGATCTAGAGAAGGTCTGAGCGTGTATCAGGGAATACGTGCAGTAGAACCCCCGGGTCCTCTTCATATGGCCCTTTCTGTAACAATGCCTTCTACAGCAGTGATGGAATAGGATAATCTGTGGATCTCATGCTTCAAGGCGCTAGACATATGGCACTGAGCTTCGGTCCTTCCTTGGTCATGGGGTGCAGTGGAGGGAGGGGGGCAGCACTTATCCATAGCCTTGTTGGGTGGTGCTTCTTCCAGTTCCCTTTTGAGGTGGTACCTCAATGACCACCACTTTGTAAACAATGCATCAGTGGAGTCTGCGTGCCCTGGTGATAACCGTGACAAGACCTCATAAGAGCACAGGCCCAGTGTTGTCTTCTCCACCTCAGCGTGAGTGTTGTTTGCAGCTCTGCGTATCATGGCCTCATTGGGTACAAAGTGTCCAAACGGTGGATATGATTTCTGTGCATGAGTGTCAATCGTGGAGTTCTCTCTTACACTTTGAAGTGTATCTTGAATTTTTCCTTTTTCTCAGACACATGAGGAGTTCTAACATATGTGATATGTTCAGATGCATGAGCCCTCTTTGGTAACATATGGAGTGCATGACCTGATGTTTCAATGTTGAGCAATGGTCACTTTTACAGGGAACATTTAACAACCTTCAGATCACTTTAGTTCCTGGATCTTAGAAAAAGGGTTCTTCAAAATCCTTGTTAGTTAATGGGGTGTGGTACATGGGGACAAAGGCCCTCTCCACAACGGATGAGAGTGGAATGCAGTGTGTAGTTGTTGGTTCAACCATTCATAAGACACTGTGACCTAGATACACTATGCGACTGACTATTGACGAATCTAGATGGTGAAAGAGTTGCTGCTCTGTCCCAAGCAATGTTTTACCTTCAGAATTAGAATTACTTTGGGGGTCACAATCTTCATTGGGAGCTGTAGCCAAAGAGAATTCAAGGAGGTCAAATATTTTTAGGTTGAGCCTACCAGGCAGCACACTCTGTCTAGGTGCGAAAAACATATTGTGCACTTTCCAAGAACATGTGGGACTTTTAGCTCACCCATTGTTCACCACTGGTTAGCTTTACTTGTATTTGGTTGATTTCTATTCAATGGCTTTCCGTATTTCTTCGGGTCAGTCTGCTGTTTGTCGCCACTTCTTCTTCTTTTTCTTGCAATCCCCAGTGGCCTCCATCTTCATAATCAAAAGATCAGAGCGGGACAAATTTGCATAACGTAGCTGTTGAATTTATGTCTTTCACATGCTGCTTTGGCACCTTGTCATCATTCTCTGGAATAAAAAAAAAAATGTGAGTACCAACTTTCAGGAAATGTTTTGTTAATTCTTTCTTAGTGCTCCAAAAATCTGGTAAGTGATGGGAAATCCATCTTGGACACATGGCCACGGCTTGAAGTTAGAGGAAGCCGCCTTACAGATGCAGTCTATGTCTGAAGCAGAATGTCCAATTGCAAAGGATTCCTGATCTTCGGCAGCTGCAGTCACAGGATGGCTGAGGAGAAGTCCAGTAGCAACCAGTGTGCTGGTCCTCTTCCAGGAGAGTGCCGCTTCTACTCTCTCCAGGACCTTTGCTTCCCATCCTGAGGAGGAAAGTTCCACAGGCGACCAGGTCCTTGAGTAGCAGCAGAAGGCGATCTTCCGTTGTTCTGGTACCAGCCTTCCAGTCCCAGAGATTTAAAATATAGGGGGAGAAAACACTGCCCTTTCCAAAGGATCACAGACAATACACACCCCTCCAGGCTCCAGCCTCCACCAACTGAAGGTGGGAAGAGCACATCTCTTGCAGGAAGGCCCCTTCTAAACACAGAGAAGAAGTGAGCATCTGTTCAGGAGGGGGATGGCAGCCTGGTTGCGGCCGCAGGGTTACTGCCCCACATGCCTTAGCCGTTAAAGATAGACAGTAGGCATACTAACTCCAGAAGATGGTAGGAATGAAGTGAGGATTATGAATACACCACAGAGGATTCCACCAAGCCCCTTGCTAACACAAACGTTCAGGCAAGCAAAGCTCAACTTAAGAAAAATAGAGGTTAGATAATCAAAATACAGTGTTTCCATTGATGTCCTACAGATTTGTCTGCACTTCCATTTTCAAGTTTTTAGCATTTCTCTAATAAAGTTATGAAAGTACACTTAATGTCAATTTGTCACACTTTAAAATAGTCTGAGCACAACCCATTCGCTTGTAAGACGGACAAACACCCCCATCCTGCTTAAATTCTAGATGTGAAAAATGTTTATGTGCACTTAAATCTACTAAAATGTCAAATATTTAACATTTAGGCACAGTCTATCTAGTTTCTTTTATGCACAAGCATGATCTTTCAAGCATGTAACCCGCCTTTTAAGATGCAAATGGGGGAAAGCTCCTTTCACGCCTGCATCTTAGATTTAAACTTCATGCCACTGTACAAAAGCTTCATATAGATTTACAGCTGACTTACCACAGGGTCACACTTGGCAATGTAAATACAAAATATTCTTCATTTTTAGGGTACAGCACAGGCAGGTCGAGACCTATGTGGAAAAGTACTCGCCTTAAATGTCAAAATACCAGATATTCAGGGAAACAAATTGGAAAGAAAGCAGCAAGGTAATGTCTTTTCCATTGTTTTCTGTAGCCCTCAATTCAAAGGTTGGTGGATATGCAAACTTTGGACATTGAAATGCATTTTTTTTATCCAACTACTCTATACACTTGAGCCCTGAAAAGTTCCTATGTTGAATTTTCGACCCATGACCTCTACTTTGGTTTCAGTGCGCTATTCTCGTAAGATGGTGAGTACTCACCTCTTAGGGAATCTTGGCACTTGGTAACACACGTCCGTTACCTATCTCAATGGAGCTCATTCTGGGTTCAACCTTGAGGTCATGAGGTTAAACACAGGATTCTGTTGGGGGGGGCTCTAGCCCACACAATCATCAATTATCCAATGATCAACCCGGATTGCACAAAACGGTTCGTCGCGGATGCGTGAAGATATTGTAGCGCGTTGTCTAGGACGGGGTGTCAAATACAGACTCCCCAGTCGTTGATGCACACAGATTTTAACCCGGAAGAAACACAAGTAAACCTTCCAGATGAACCACCAAACAGTTGGCAGTATGAGCAGCAAGTGACTCTATAGTCGAATTACACTGGGGGAAACACCCTTTATGCAACTCTTTCAGTGACATGATTTTCCTTATCTCAGCTAATCCGAATTAACATCTGGCGCACATACAGACACTGCACGTATACTCTGCTGCATATGCAAAAGAATTAACAGCTGGCGCACATACAGCCACTGCACGTATACTCTGCTGCATATGCAAAAGAATTAACAGCTGGCGCACATACAGACACTGCACATATACTCTGCTGCTTATGCACGTGAATTAACAGCTGGCGCACATACAGCCACTGCACATATACTCTGCTGCATATGCAAAAGAATTAACAGCTGGCGCACATACAGACACTGCACATATATTCTGCTACATATGCACAAGAATTAACAGCTGGCGCACATACAGACACTGCACATATACTCTGCTGCATATGCACAAGAATTAACAGCTGGCGCACATAAAGCCACTGCACATATACTCTGCTGCATATGCAAAAGAATTAACAGCTGGCGCACATACAGCCACTGCACATATACTCTGCTGCATATGCAAAAGAATTAACAGCTGGCACACATACAGCCACTGCATGTATACTCTGCTGCATATGCACAAGAATTAACAGCTGGCGCACATACAGACACTGCACATATATTCTGCTGCATATGCACAAGAATTAACAGCTGGCGCACATACAGACACTGCACATATACTCTGCTGCATATGCACAAGAATTAACAGCTGGCGCACATACAGACACTGCACGTATACTCTGCTGCATATGCACAAGAATTAACAGCTGGCGCACATACAGACACTGCACATATACTCTGCTGCATATGCACAAGAATTAACAGCTGGCGCACATACAGACACTGCACATATATTTTGCTGCATATGCACAAGAATTAACAGCTGGCGCACATACAGACACTGCACATATATTCTGCTGCATATGCACAAGAATTAACAGCTGGCGCACATACAGCCACTGCACATATACTATGCTGCATATGCACAAGAATTAACAGCTGGCGCACATACAGCCACTGCACATATACTCTGCTGCATATGCACGTGAATTAACAGCTGGCGCACATACAGCCACTGCACATATACTCTGCTGCATATGCACAAGAATTAACAGCTGGCGCACATACAGACACTGCACATATATTCTGCTGCATATGCACAAGAATTAACAGCTGGCGCACATACAGCCACTGCACATATACTCTGCTGCTTATGCACGTGAATTAACAGCTGGCGCACATACAGCCACTGCACATATACTCTGCTGCATATGCACAAGAATTAACAGCTGGCACACATACAGACACTGCACATATATTCTGCTGCATATGCACAAGAATTAACAGCTGGCGCACATACAGCCACTGCACATATACTCTGCTGCTTATGCACGTGAATTAACAGCTGGCGCACATACAGCCTCTGCACATACACTCTGCTGCATATGCACAAGAATTAACAGCTGGCGCACATACAGACACTGCACATATATTCTGCTGCATATGCACAAGAATTAACAGCTGGCGCACATACAGCCACTGCACATATACTCTGCTGCATATGCACAAGAATTAACAGCTGGCGCACATACAGACACTGCACATATATTCTGCTGCATATGCACAAGAATTAACAGCTGGCGCACATACAGCCACTTCACATATACTCTGCTGCATATGCACAAGAATTAACAGCTGGCGCACATACAGACACTGCACATATATTCTGCTGCATATGCACAAGAATTAACAGCTGGCGCACATACAGACACTGCACATATACTCTGCTGCATATGCACAAGAATTAACAGCTGGCGCACATACAGACACTGCACTTATATTCTGCTGCATATGCACAAGAATTAACAGCTGGCGCACATACGGCCACTGCACATATATTCTGCTGCATATGCACAAGAATTAACAGCTGGCGCACATACAGCCACTGCACATATACTCTGCTGCATATGCACAGGAATTAACAGCTGGCGCACATACAGACACTGCACGTATACTCTGCTGCATATGCACAAGAATTAACAGCTGGCGCACATACAGACACTGCACATATACTCTGCTGCATATGCACAAGAATTAACAGCTGGCGCACACACAGACACTGCACATATATTCTGCTGCATATGCACAAGAATTAACAGCTAGCGCACATACAGACACTGCACATATATTCTGCTGCATATGCACAAGAATTAACAGCTGGCGCACATACAGCCACTGCACATATACTCTGCTGCATATGCACAAGAATTAACAGCTGGCGCACATACAGACACTGCACATATATTCTGCTGCATATGCACAAGAATTAACAGCTGGCGCACATACAGCCACTGCACATATACTCTGCTGCATATGCACAAGAATTAACAGCTGGCGCACATACAGATACTGCACATATATTCTGCTGCATATGCACAAGAATTAACAGCTGGCGCACATACAGACACTGCACGTATACTCTGCTGCATATGCACAAGAATTAACAGCTGGCGCACATACAGACACTGCACATATACTCTGCTGCATATGCACAAGAATTAACAGCTGGCGCACATACAGACACTGCACATATATTTTGCTGCATATGCACAAGAATTAACAGCTGGCGCACATACAGACACTGCACATATATTCTGCTGCATATGCACAAGAATTAACAGCTGGCGCACATACAGCCACTGCACATATACTATGCTGCATATGCACAAGAATTAACAGCTGGCGCACATACAGCCACTGCACATATACTCTGCTGCATATGCACGTGAATTAACAGCTGGCGCACATACAGCCACTGCACATATACTCTGCTGCATATGCACAAGAATTAACAGCTGGCGCACATACAGACACTGCACATATATTCTGCTGCATATGCACAAGAATTAACAGCTGGCGCACATACAGCCACTGCACATATACTCTGCTGCTTATGCACGTGAATTAACAGCTGGCGCACATACAGCCACTGCACATATACTCTGCTGCATATGCACAAGAATTAACAGCTGGCGCACATACAGACACTGCACATATATTCTGCTGCATATGCACAAGAATTAACAGCTGGCGCACATACAGCCACTGCACATATACTCTGCTGCTTATGCACGTGAATTAACAGCTGGCGCACATACAGCCTCTGCACATATACTCTGCTGCATATGCACAAGAATTAACAGCTGGCGCACATACAGACACTGCACATATATTCTGCTGCATATGCACAAGAATTAACAGCTGGCGCACATACAGCCACTGCACATATACTCTGCTGCATATGCACAAGAATTAACAGCTGGCGCACATACAGACACTGCACATATATTCTGCTGCATATGCACAAGAATTAACAGCTGGCGCACATACAGCCACTGCACATATACTCTGCTGCATATGCACAAGAATTAACAGCTGGCGCACATACAGACACTGCACATATATTCTGCTGCATATGCACAAGAATTAACAGCTGGCGCACATACAGACACTGCACATATACTCTGCTGCATATGCACAAGAATTAACAGCTGGCGCACATACAGACACTGCACTTATATTCTGCTGCATATGCACAAGAATTAACAGCTGGCGCACATACAGCCACTGCACATATATTCTGCTGCATATGCAGAAGAATTAACAGCTGGCGCACATACAGCCACTGCACATATACTCTGCTGCATATGCACAAGAATTAACAGCTGGCGCACATACAGACACTGCACGTATACTCTGCTGCATATGCACAAGAATTAACAGCTGGCGCACATACAGACACTGCACATATACTCTGCTGCATATGCACAAGAATTAACAGCTGGCGCACACACAGACACTGCACATATATTCTGCTGCATATGCACAAGAATTAACAGCTAGCGCACATACAGACACTGCACATATATTCTGCTGCATATGCACAAGAATTAACAGCTGGCGCACATACAGCCACTGCACATATACTCTGCTGCATATGCACAAGAATTAACAGCTGGCGCACATACAGACACTGCACATATATTCTGCTGCATATGCACAAGAATTAACAGCTGGCGCACATACAGCCACTGCACATATACTCTGCTGCATATGCACAAGAATTAACAGCTGGCGCACATACAGATACTGCACATATATTCTGCTGCATATGCACAAGAATTAACAGCTGGCGCACATACAGCCACTGCACATATACTCTGCTGCTTATGCACGTGAATTAACAGCTGGCGCACATACAGCCACTGCACATATACTCTGCTGCATATGCACAAGAATTAACAGCTGGCGCACATACAGACACTGCACATATATTCTGCTGCATATGAACAAGAATTAACAGCTGGCGCACATACAGCCACTGCACATATACTCTGCTGCTTATGCACGTGAATTAACAGCTGGCGCACATACAGACACTGCACATATACTCTGCTGCATATGCACAAGAATTAACAGCTGGCGCACATACAGACACTGCACATATATTCTGCTGCATATGCACAAGAATTAACATCTGGCGCACATACAGACACTGCACATATACTCTGCTGCATATGCACAAGAATTAACAGCTGGCGCACATACAGACACTGCACATATACTCTGCTGCATATGCACAAGAATTAACAGCTGGCGCACATACAGACACTGCACATATATTCTGCTGCATATGCACAAGAATTAACAGCTGGCGCACATAAAGCCACTGCACATATACTCTGCTGCATATGCACAAGAATTAACAGCTGGCGCACATACAGACACTGCACATATACTCTGCTGCATATGCACAAGAATTAACAGCTGGCGCACATACAGACACTGCACATATATTCTGCTGCATATGCACAAGAATTAACATCTGGCGCACATACAGACACTGCACGTATATTCTGCTGCATATGCACAAGAATTAACAGCTGGCGCACATACAGACACTGCACATATACTCTGCTGCATATGCACAAGAATTAACAGCTGGCGCACATACAGACACTGCACATATATTCTGCTGCATATGCACAAGAATTAACAGCTGGCGCACATACAGCCACTGCACATATACTCTGCTGCATATGCACAAGAATTAACAGCTGGCGCACATACAGACACTGCACATATACTGTGCTGCATATGCACAAGAATTAACAGCTGGCGCACACATACAGACACTGCACATATATTCTGCTGCATATGCACAAGAATTAACAGCTGGCGCACATACAGCCACTGCACATATACTCTGCTGCATATGCACAAGAATTAACAGCTGGCGCACATACAGACACTGCACATATATTCTGCTGCATATGCACAAGAATTAACAGCTGGCGCACATACAGCCACTGCACATATACTGTGCTGCATATGCACAAGAATTAACAGCTGGCGCACACATACAGACACTGCACATATATTCTGCTGCATATGCACAAGAATTAACAGCTGGCGCACATACAGCCACTGCACATATACTCTGCTGCATATGCACAAGAATTAACAGCTGGCGCACATACAGACACTGCACATATATTCTGCTGCATATGCACAAGAATTAACAGCTGGCGCACATAAAGCCACTGCACATATACTCTGCTGCATATGCACAAGAATTAACAGCTGGCGCACATACAGACACTGCACATATATTCTGCTGCATATGCACAAGAATTAACAGCTGGCGCACATACAGACACTGCACATATATTCTGCTGCATATGCACAAGAATTAACAGCTGGCGCACATACAGACACTGCACATATATTCTGCTGCATATGCACAAGAATTAACAGCTGGCGCACATACAGCCACTGCACATATACTCTGCTGCATATGCAAAAGAATTAACAGCTGGCGCACATACAGACACTGCACATATACTCTGCTGCATATGCACAAGAATTAACAGCTGGCGCACATACAGACACTGCACATATATTCTGCTGCATATGCACAAGAATTAACAGCTGGCGCACATACAGCCACTGCACATATACTCTGCTGCATATGCACAAGAATTAACAGCTGGCGCACATACAGACACTGCACATATATTCTGCTGCATATGCACAAGAATTAACAGCTGGCGCACATAAAGCCACTGCACATATACTCTGCTGCATATGCACAAGAATTAACAGCTGGCGCACATACAGACACTGCACATATATTCTGCTGCATATGCACAAGAATTAACAGCTGGTGCACATACAGACACTGCACATATATTCTGCTGCATATGCACAAGAATTAACAGCTGGCGCACATACAGACACTGCACATATATTCTGCTGCATATGCACAAGAATTAACAGCTGGCGCACATACAGCCACTGCACATATACTCTGCTGCATATGCACAAGAATTAACAGCTGGCGCACATACAGACACTGCACATATATTCTGCGACATATGCACAAGAATTAACAGCTGGCGCACATACAGATACTGCACATATATTCTGCTGCATATGCACAAGAATTAACAGCTGGCGCACATACAGCCACTGCACATATACTCTGCTGCTTATGCACATGAATTAACAGCTGGCTCACGTACAGCCACTGCACATATACTCTGCTGCATATGCACGAGAATTATCAGCTGGCGCACGTACAGCCACTGCACATATACTCTGCTGCATATGCACGTGAATTAACAGCTGGCGTACATACAGCCACTGCACGTATACTTTGCTGCATATGCACGTGAATTAACACCTGGTGTACATACAGCCACTGCACATACACTCTGCTACGTATGCACGTGAATTAACAGCTGGCGCACATACAGCCACTGCACATATACTCTGCTGCATATGCGCGTGAATTAACAGCTGGCGCCCATACAGCCAAAGCACATATACTTTGCTGCATATGCATGGGAGTTAACAGCTGGAGCACACGCAGACACTTTGTACATAGCTGCAGACGCATACTCTGGTGCATATCTATGTATGTGAATTAACAGCTGGTGCACATACAAATACTTTACACATATACTCAGCTCCACACTCTGGTGCATATGCATGTATGTGAATTAACAGCCGGCGCACATGCAGACACTTTGCACATACACAGAGACACGCAGATATAACTCTATAGAGAATGGTACGTACATCAGGGCACGTTGATGAAGTTTCAAACAAACGAATAATGGACGGAAAAAACACAAAGTCAGTGACGTGTATATATACTCGGCTGTGTAATAGTAGGGCATACACAGAACACTAAACCTGGCCCAGCTTCACAGACACCTACTAAGAAGGGCTTTAAGTGGGATGGTCTCTTAAAGGGGCATGGCCAATGTAATTAAGGGCGTGGCTTAAAAACACGTTAGCTAAAAATTAAGCATGGGCATAAAATCCGTTCCGTTGCGGAAATCACGTGCGGGAAGGATTTTCAAAAACTGAAGTACATGAAGCACTTACAGGGTTACAGCAGGTGCCCAAGTTGAAGCTAATTTCTTTGTAACCATTTACAAAATGGTTACAAAGAAATTAACTTCAACTTGGGCACCTGTTGTAACCCTGTAAGTGCTTCCTGAGCGGCGCCTCCAGAGCTGTTGCCTACCTGCAACTATTCTCTGACCCTGCTCTGACCGTCGAAGCAGGGTCAGAGAATAGTTACAAGTATGGCACAATGCTCCAGGCTGTCACAACAATTAAACCACAACAGGAAGCACTTACAGATAAGGAAGCAGGTGCCGGACTTGAAGCTCAAATTCAGTAACACATTAACCAGCCCCCGGTTGAGGCTGGGCAGGTGAGCTTTCTCCCCATAATCTACAGTGGTGAACCAGAGGGTGCTGTGGTGAACCAGAGGGTGCTGTGATGAACCAGAGGGTGCTGTGATGAACCAGAGGGTGACAGCGGTGAACCAGAGGGTGACAGCGGTGAACCAGAGGGTGACAGCGGTGAACCAGAGGGTGGCAGCGGTGAACCAGAGGGTGGCAGGGGTGAACCAGAGGGTGGCCTGGCAGGGGTGAACCAGAGGGTGGCAGGGGTGAACCAGAGGGTGGCAGGGGTGAACCAGAGGGTGGCAGGGGTGAACCAGAGGGTGGCAGGGGTGAACCAGATGGTGACAGTGATGAACCAGAGGGTGGCAGTGATGAACCAGAGGGTGGCAGTGATGAACCAGAGGGTGGCAGTGGTGAACCAGAGGGTGGCAGTGGTGAACCAGAGGGTGGCAGTGGTGAACCAGAGGGTGGCAGTGGTGAACCAGAGGGTGGCAGTGGTGAACCAGAGGGTGGCAGTGGTGAACCAGAGGGTGGCAGTGGTGAACCAGAGGGTGGCAGTGATGATACAGAGGGTGGCAGTGATGATACAGAGGGTGGCAGTGATGATTCAGAGGGTGGCAGTGGCAAACCAGAGGGTGGCAGTGATGAACCCGCGCGGTGGCAGTGATGAACCAGAGGGTGGCAGTGATGAACCAGAGGGTGGCAGTGATGAACCAAAGGGTGACAGTGGTGAACCAGAGGTTGGCAGTGGTGAACCAGAGGGTGGCAGTGGTGAACCAGAGGGTAACAGTGATGAACCAGAGGGTGGCAGTGGTGAACCAGAGGGTGGCAGTGGTGAACCAGAGGGTGGCAGTGGTGAACCAGAGGGTGGCAGTGGCGAACCAGAGGGTGGCAGTGATGATCCAGAGGGTGGCAGTGATGATCCAGAGGGTGGCAGTGATGATACAGAGGGAGGCAGTGGTGAACCAGAGGGTGGCAGTGATGAACCAGAGGGTGGCAGTGGTGAACCAGAGGGTAACAGTGATGAACCAGAGGGTGGCAGTGGCGAACCAGAGGGTGGCAGTGATGATCCAGAGGGTGGCAGTGATGATCCAGAGGGTGGCAGTGATGATACAGAGGGTGGCAGTGGCGAACCAGAGGGTGGCAGTGATGAACCCGCGCGGTGGCAGTGATGAACCAGAGGGTGGCAGTGATGAACCAGAGGGTGGCAGTGATGAACCAAAGGGTGACAGTGATGAACCAGAGGGAGGCAGTGGTGAACCAGAGGGTGACAGTGGTGAACCAGAGGGTGACAGTGGTGAACCAGAGGGTGGCAGTGGTGAACCAGAGGGTGGCAGTGGTGAACCAGAGGGTGGCAGTGGTGAACCAGAGGGTGGCAGTGATGAACCAGAGGGTGGCAGTGGCGAACCAGAGGGTGGCAGTGATGATCCAGAGGGTGGCAGTGATGATACAGAGGGTGGCAGTGGCGAACCAGAGGGTGGCAGTGATGAACCCGCGCGGTGGCAGTGATGAACCAGAGGGTGGCAGTGATGAACCAAAGGGTGACAGTGATGAACCAGAGGTTGGCAGTGGTGAACCAGAGGGTGGCAGTGGTGAACCAGAGGGTGACAGTGGTGAACCAGAGGGTGACAGTGGTGAACCAGAGGGTGGCAGTGGTGAACCAGAGGGTGGCAGTGGTGAACCAGAGGGTGGCACTGCTAAACTGCCCGGGAGCCCTGTGGGTGTGAGCCCCCGCGCTGCTGAGCTGCCATGGGGTTGTGAGCCCACGCGCTACTGAACTGCCCCAGGGCCCAGTTGGTGTGAGCCCCCGTTCTGCTGAACTGCCCCGGAGCCCTCTCAGTGTGAAAATCATTTGTGCTTAATTGCCTGGGAGCCCTCTGGGTGTGAGCACACATTGTGCTAAGTGCCCCCCTGCCCCCAGTAAATATATACCCAGTACCGCAAAGCACCATTAAGCTCTTGCACCATGAAGTCTGGTGCTTGGATGCTCCTGATCCGTGTAGGTGGTACCTCCGTCTGGTGCAGTCAAAATATAAAGTCATAACTTGCTACACAGCACCAATAAACACGTGTCCCCCCTGGCACCGGTATGCGCATGTACCAGGCATGGAGCACCCGCATGCCACTGCACACGGGGCAGTTTAGTATGAGATGGGACATTGTCCAGCAGCAGCAGCTGCATGCGCCTGAACCCACTGAGCAGGATCAGAATGGCTTTGTACCAGCACGTGCAGCAGAGCTATCTTGGACATCTGAAGGATTCTGGGGTCCTGTGCCAAACGTATTTTTGCATCCATGAGTTTCCCGATCGCCATCCCTGTGTAGCTCCTGTGACCAGGAGGCTGCTTTCTCCTCATCTGCTTCTCTGCTCGGTCTCTGACACTTTATAAACATGATGCATGTGAACTCGCATAGAAGCCCCGCCCGTTTGGCCCCGTCCACCACACACTAGCGGTATGAAATGTCTTCCCGCCCGTCCCCACTATAATGGCCAGCTCACTCAAGGGACCTCGGCGCCTTTTGGCGCGCTGGCAAAGTTACAGGCACACGTGGTCACATATTTGTGCAGGTGGCACAAAAATCCACGAGTTCGCAGGAAAATTCGCGAACTCGCGGATTTTTTGCCATTTCGCACGAATTCGCGGACCGCGAACTCGCAAATTTCGCCCATACTTACTAAAAATCTGTGCTTAGTGTGCCGCCCGACTTGTATTTTGCTGTTTCTGTCATCGCATCCAGATATATGATACAACAAGTGACATCATACCTACAAGTCAGGACTATTGGCTTTGTCAATGGTTGTTAGTTGCATTAGATAAATAAGCAGCAACTAGGGCTTGTGTCTAATATTGAAAAAGCTTCCACTTAAAGCTCTGGTGACACCACCACAATGTTGCTGCTCCTGTGTTTGAAAAAGAGATGGGAAATCGAGAGCGAAAATGACTCTTTAAAGGATTTCCCTTCCTCTATAATGCTCACCAGGCATAACATCATGCCAAAACTTCTCCACTAGTGAGAAGTGAGCAGTTCACATCGATGCGCCTGCTGCCACTTAAGTACCTGGTGTGTCACGCAGTTTGGTGCTTACTTTCCTTCCATGTTAAAGAACAGTAGATGTTTCAGCACCCAGGCTAATGTGCTGCATAGCTAAATACATATAAGGTCCCAAAGACGAGACCGATTGCATTACAAGTGCAGGTTTAAAGGACGCCTTAAGACTGGTCTCTAGCGCCTCTGTTTTGTGTCCTGGCACAGGTGGCCCTTTATAGAAGGGGTGTATCCTGGACCAGCGGGCTAGCGATAGCAGGCCTGCTAGCCGGATTGAGGATTCCTGTTTTGACTCTGACTCCAGTTTTGGGGCTCACCTTTCACCGCTGCTGCCCTGGAACTTGTTGCACACCCACTGCCTGCCAAGACGCCGAGCAGGAACGGCCTGCATCAGACTTGTACCACGACTGGTGGTGCACCGCCACCTTGTATCAAGGCGCACTTGGCTCCTTTGATTGGAGTCCCTTGTCTGCCGGTCTCACATCAAACTTCTCGCTTTGCCCCGTCGGAAGGGGGTGTTTACCCCTGCACATATTGCTCTAGCGGAACTACTACAGCTAGTTGGCCGTCCATCCTGGCCCAGTACCGCTTGCCTTCTGCAAAGCGGCCTGTTCTCTGATCTACTGACCTGAAGAAGAGTCCTCTGACCCAATTCTATTGTGTAACACACACAGTGCAAGCTCTATCACGTTTGGCACAGTTCGGCCTCTGCATTTTGGAAGTGCCAGCCTGATGTGTACTGCACCGACCCCACCCCACACACACTTTCCCTCTACCTGGTGGGCACTTGCTGGCAAGGATGGTGAAACTCAAAGGCACCAAATCATAGCTCACAACCAATGGTGACGCAGAGAGGAACCCGGCGCCTAGGCAGCCTCCAACGACTTGAGAAGACCCTTCAGACCTACTCAGCCCAACTGAACAGGGTTATCCAAGCCATCCTGGACAACAAGAAACCCCTGGAAACCCACATTGGCTCTATCTCTGTGCAAGTCAACCTGCTGTGGGCTGACCACCGCAAATTGTTGGAGAGGGTTGAGGACAACGAGTCAGCACTGGCAGTGGTGTGTCCATCAATGCAGGACACACAAGAACACTTGAAGCAGGTGGAGGCGAAGTTTGCCAATCTAAACCGCAGGGCGGAAGATGCTGAGGGCAGGTCAATATGCAATAACATCCACTTAATGGGCTTCCCGGAGCCTCTGAGGGCCTCAGCATAGAGTTATTCATTAGAAGACTGGCTAGTGAAGAATGTCCTGGAGGGCAGTGTGCTGAACTTCTTCTCCATTGAATGCACACATCGTACTCTGGGTCGAACCCATCCTCCCCGGAGCCCCCCCCCCGCGCTCCATCATAGCGCGTCTCCTCAACCACCGTGACCAACTCCTACAACGCTTTTGCACCAAGGGTGCCCGGTTCTACGAAAATGCTCAGAGAACGGTGTACCCCAATTTAATCATGGAGGTACAACGCCGTCTTGGGTCATACTTGCAGGTCAAGCAACACCTTCGGCAGCTGGACTTCACATGTGCTCTGCTTTTTCCCGCCATGCTCCATGTTATCGATGGCCACAAGACGCACATCTTCTACTCACCAGAAGACGTGTGGACATGGCTCCATGCGAAGGATTTGCTACATTCACCAACTTCAGATTAAGCTGACGGAAACTGGATCGTACACAAGCCAAGACATCAATTGGCGCCACACTCCCGGGGTGCGACCAGCCAAGGATCAGGCAGCTGAGGAGTTGGCCCAAGCGGTAGAAGAGGCTTTTCTCCACTGCACAAACTCCTGTGCTCCCCTCTGGACTGAGCAATCATCAGAGTCGGGATCGGACTAGGGTGGCTCCGTCCCATCATCCATGGAGACCCACCAGGGTCCAACGGTCACTCCCAGATCAGCCAATGACCTGTAAATGTGACAGTCTCAGTGGAGCACTTATTGCCCTGCATTTGTTGGCTTTCCCTCACGTCTAGCAACCAGCCCATGTTGCCCATGAGATTGTGAGGTACTCTCATGTCTTGAGCCTGCACCACGAAGTTGCAGAACACTGACACAAATAGACTGGGGCCGTACAAGGCTGCCCAACTAGGTGCAACGCCAACCCAAGCTTCCCATGTGGACTACATTGTTGACGGTTTTTCACTACATTTGGTGTACAAGTTAGGGGCATTTTTTTGGATAGGTCCTACTATGGAATCTGCTATGGGGGGAGGAGGGAAATAGGTTTTTATTTGATATCGTGGTTCACCAAGATGCTCTGAATGTGTTCCGAATTGTATCAGATGTCTTCTTGCATGTCACTTATAGCTATGGGATTCCCTGGACTGCCACAATCCCTTGTTACGGCATTGCAATACTGTACACTGCACTCAATAGTTATGCAACGAAAGCACATACCAGATGCAACGAAGCATTACAGCAACCGCTCACAAACGCGGCCCGCGCTCTCCAGTTGGCGAAGGGTGCATCACGTAACCTCAGATTCCGGTTCACACAGTTCAATTAATTACACCACACCAACGTGTCTTCGCGGTGCATCCAGTGCATGTTCCAAACACACTCCCTAGTATGCCCTCGATGTCAGTTTCAAAATTCAGATTTTTTTTCATATGGTATGGACATGTACATCAGTACAACCAACATGGCAGAAGGCCACTGCGATGGTGGCTGAAATGACGGAACACACCCTCACCCCAACTCCTGCATCTTTTTTGTTGGGACTGCGCCCTCCGGTGAAGGGTGATAATCACCTGCATTGCTTCATAGATGTCTTTGTCCTGTTTAAAAGCAAATGGCTGTGGCCTGGAAATCCCCACCCCACTCCCCCCAGGACCCCCAAAGCTGACTCAGAGTCTTACTGACATGGACAAGAGCAGAAGCCCACGTCCTTAGGCTGCTTCGTACGTGGGGTGACACCCGCACGGGAGGCGAATGTTGGAAGCCAAATCTGATGAACGCCCACCATGACGTCCATTTCCTACGGAAGATTGTTGCATACCGCCAAGTAGCAGGGCAGCGGCTTCACTGCTGCTTTCTGCCACACCCTGTCCCCGGAAAAGCTGTGATTTCGCAATAGGCTCCTAACACGTCCCCCGCTGAGTCGACACCAACCAATTTCTCATTTGCGTACTGCCCTATGGGTCAGTCCAGACAGCCCTGTCTCCCAGCCTCTCCCCTCCAGTGGCATGCAGAATGGGCACCAACTCCACAAGACAACCAACTCCTGGTTTCCTTGTCGGTACACACATTCATGGTGAATTGGCACCCCCTACAGGCTGAGTGAGCACCATGAACTCTTACATGCTTATGCTGGATCTCAGGGCTCTTGAATTGTTGATTTGTTTACTGTTATCATTCTTTTTCCGTATTAGCCTTTTATTTCCAGTCCTGCTGTTAACTGAGCAGTAACTATCGACATTCTCGCTACAAATTGTTCTGCGCTGTGAGTAATGCACACGCCCCATCATTATCTTGTGACTCTGTAGCACATTCATGCATTAGAGCAAAGGTCTTAAAACGTTTTGATGCCGAGACCCCCTTGTCAAACCTATTTAAGAGTAAGGACCCCCGCCTGAAAAAAAGTTTCTAGAACCTGGTACTCCTCATCATCGACAACCATATATGCCCCCAATTCCCACACAAAATAATTTTTACAGTGGGGAAATAATAGTAAACAATGTTTAGCAAACCAAAGATCAGGGAGCTTGGTCAAAGGTGTAGCTAAAAACAAAGAGCCTCATTTATGAGGAATTGGGGTAGGGCAGCGCTGCAAGTCTTCTTGCATCGAATGCACCATATTTATGAAATACGGTCCATTCCTGTCCTTTCCTCTTGCGTTGGCGCGGCAATCGCCGCCTGGCACCAACATAGGCAGGATTGTTTTTTTTTTTTTTTACAGAAAGGGCGCGATCCTGTGATGTAGAATGCAGCACACATGGAAAGAAGAAAAAACTAGGAGAAATATTTTCAGTGGGGAGACGTACGTTTGCTGGTGTGGCTCCAGGTTTCAGTGATTTTGTAAATATGAGGCAGCATCAAAATCCACGGGCGTTGCATGGGAACACCCACGCAGCACACTCGGAACACCTCGTTGATGCAGAGTTAGGCAAGGCAGCGACCTGCTCAGCTTTGTCTTACTCCATATCTATGAGCCCATGCAAAGCCATGCAGGGTGACTTGGCGCCACCTCATAGGTATGGTCAAGATGCTTGCGCTGCCAGAACAGGCAAAAAACGGGGGCTCTCGCAGCGCAAGCCTCTCATAAATAAGCCCCAAAATATTCTGCACGTTCTTTAGGTCTTTCTACATATAAAATAATGGGCAGCGTAATGAAAAATAAATGTAAAAAGTCGTTACTCATCGGGAAATGCACTGTAATACATTATGAAACCTCTATTAGTTCATGCACTGCAGAAGTCTGTGTGTAAAAATAGAGAGATAGAATACAATCTTGGTTGGTGCAGTGGAGAATAGTGTATTTTTAGTGCTACGAGGTCACAGCCTGTGACAGAAAGCACTGTGAGTATGTAAGTAATTATTTTATACTTGCATTGAATTACACACAGTGAAGTATGGAGTAGTTTCTTACCTGTAACTCCAGTTCTGTAGTAGGGGTATCTCGGTTATAGTCATAATCTAGTGAATAGTCCCGCTCATGTGCGGGGACCCCGGAGCAATCAAAAATAATCTCTTAAGCGGCCTTCTTTGCAGTACTGCATAGACACTTAAGAGAGAATTAAAGACAGATAATGCAGCCTATACATGCAAGGCTACACTGTTCAGTACTTCAACTAGAAATGCAAAGGATATTCCACCAATATCACATTTAAACCTGTCTGCATGTTACACCATGGAAACACTCCCCCCCCCCAACCCCCCTTCACCAAATCCTTGGAGTGACAGAGAGTAAGGACAGGACAGACAAGCCCCCATAGGCTGACATTATGTGGCTTAAAAATGGATACCGTGCCTTTAAGGAAACTTTCCAGAACTATCCTGGTATCCCAGAATGCACAGCAACTCCCTCCACTTTCAGTTCTTTTTGGAGGTGTATACAGCTAGACCTGTAGCATTCATCATATTATCCTTATCTCCAGCGGGGAGGAGGGCGGGCGCTTATGACTATAACAGAGATACCCCTACTACAGAACTGGAGTTACAGGACAGAAACTACTCCTTCTGTAGTAGGGGATCTCTGTGTATAGTCATAATCTAGTGAATAGAATGGCAAGCCCATCCCCACACCAAAGCGGCGGTGGAGAAGAAGAAATACAACCCCACTAGTGTGCGAACAGATTTCACAGGGAAGCCTGTCCAACCTGAGCATCTGCCTTGGCATCAGAGTCCAGACAGTAATGCTTAGCAAAAGTATGGACCGACTTCCAAGTGGCCGCCCTGCAGATCTCTGCAATGGGAACATTACGGAGCAAAGCTGTCGTGGCCGCTTTGCCCCTGGTGGAATGAGCCTTAGGCTTACCCCATAAGGTCTTATTAGCCTTTTGATAACACAATTGTATACAGGACACAATCCACCTCGAGATGGACTGTTTAGAGGTAGCAAGACCAGTCCTGACTGACCCATAGTTGATAAACAATTGGTCTGACCTACAAATATCCTTGGTTTTATCCAGATAACATTTCAACACCCTTCTGACATCCAGGGAATGAAGAGATCTTTCCGCTGGAGTGGAAGGATTCTGAAAAAATTTAGGTAACGTTATAGTCTGGTTAACATGGAAATCAGAAATAACCTTAGGAAGCAACTACGCATTACCACCTTAGCAGCATGAAATACAGTATAAGGTTCTTGGCAACATAACGCCTGAATTTCACTCACCCTGCGGGCCTATGTAATGCCCACGAGGAACGCCGCCTTCC